>NC_134705.1:63375770-64105770 GCF_043290135.1 Rhipicephalus microplus
CGAGTAATCGGGGGCTTCAACCTCTCCCACGCCTAGCAGTTCGTGGCTGAGCCGTGTCCGAGAAAAAGGGGATTCTGGGGGTTGAGTCAACGCGGGTGATTGGAGCTTCAAGGCCCCCCGGCAGAGGCAACACACTCAGGCTGACCCACGCAGGGGAAATCGGCAGTCGCCTTCTCCTATCTCTCTCTCCCTACATCTTCGTCTTTATCTCTAACTTTTTACTCGTCCTGTCTTCTACTTTCTTCCGTTTACTTCCTAACTTCCTGGCGGCTAGGGTTGACCCTGTGCAAATAGCCTACCTTGGTCTAGGTGCATTGGGTCATAGAAGCGTTGTACGGCTGGCGTCTGCAGGTTTTAGCATCCGCAAACTTGTAGCATCCCCTCGTTGGGCTCTGTGGTGGGTGGCCGCCAATGCTTCCGAAGAAAATTAAACTGGCATGCTTATAGAGCTTTCCTTCTGCCAAGTGATCGTACCGCCTTGAAGGACGTACGAGCAGAACACTTTAGCTTTTTGAAGAGCAAAAACAAGAGTATTTTAACCCTTTCAGGGTCAATGACTCCCCCATAGGAGCGTCTGTGAAAGCAGGCGTTTGGTGGGTAGTGACACCATGGACCCAAGCTCACGGGGTTTTCAACCTTTCTCAAGCCTAGCCGTATGAAGCTGAGCCGTGTCCGCGGAAAACGGGATTCTCGGTGTTGAGCCGACGCCGGGTGATTGAACCTTTAAGGCCCCGTGGCAGAGGCAGCACACCCCTGTGGCCCTAGCTTCACGTAGACGGCACGCATGCGCTGACCCATTCAGGGTAAATCGGCAGTCGCCTTTTCCAATCTCTCTCTCCATACATATTCGTGTTTATTTCACACTTTTTATTTGTCCTGTCTTCTACTCTTTTCCGTGTACTTCTAAACTTCCTCGTGGCTAGGGTTAACCCTGTGCAAATAGCCTACCTCGGTCTAGGCGAATTGGGTTAAGGTAGCGTTGTACGGCTGGCGTCTGCCGGTTTCAGCATTTGCAAACTTGTAGCGTCCCCTCGTTGGCTTCATGGTCGGTGGCCGCCAATGCTCTTAAAGAAAACTAAGCCGGAATGCTTAGAGCTTTCCTTCTGCTAAGTGATCGAACCGCCTTAACGGGCGTACGTGCAGAAGACTTTAGCTTTTTCAACCGGTCAAATGAAAACTTCCCTCATTTTCATGTCGTACATAGTGAGAGAAGAGACAAGAAAGCCAAAACTGTATCTTCCTCTGTAGTAGCCAGGTGTGTTACAGAAACTCTTGGGGCCGGGCACAAAGTTGCCAAAATGGCCAGCGGAGACCTCCTTCTTGAAGTTTGAGATAAAGAACAGTTTGAGAAGCTACACATTCTTCGAAGTCTTGGCGACATTCTGATCACTGTAACAACACACAGATCAATGAAAGAAACTCGTGGAGTGGTATCTGGCGCTGATTTGCTAAGAGGTTGATTTGCGCAAAATGTAAAGGAAGGCACATCACTTCTATGTGCAACCCAAAATGAAAACAGAAAAAGAACGAAACGCAGGCCACTGTTCCAGCTCGTCTGTGGCCGCTTCAAAGAGCACAGTACTTCTACAGACCCCGAAAGTCTGGTCTCAAAACACTGGAGGGAAACGCCTCGTAAGAATGTTATTTGATGGCGGTAGTCAACGCAGCTTCATCACATAAGAGTTGTCTAGAAATCTAGAAGCCACCGTGTTAGCCGAAGAACAGCTTTCTGTCTCTGGATTCGGAAATATTTCCGCAACTCGGAAATCTTATCGCAAAGTACGAGTGATGCTGCATAGCCAGTGCCCCTCAAACTGAATTGAAATAGAAGCTATAGAAGTCCCGCAAGTATGCAGCGACATGTCAGCATTAAGAGAGACAAATGTGCTTCAAAAAATGAAGGACAGGTATTTATGTTTTGCTGATTTCTTTGTATTCCAGCTCTCACCCGATTCTAGAATATGCGTGCTTATAGGAGCTGAATCTTTTATTGGCCACTCGTCAGCGGCAAAATTCATAGACTGGACGACTCCTTAACCACCTTTGAAGCCATTGTGGGATGTACACTACATGGCGATAGCAGAAATTTGCCGAAGCTCGAACAGCCAGACCCGGCAAGGACCTTCAACGTATGTCTAACGAAGGCCGACGTCGCCGAGCAACATAGAGCATTCTGGGAAGTGGAGCATCTGGGACTAGCCCACAAAAAGTTACATTCGAAAGATGAAAAAATGCGTTCTAATGAACATCGCGAAACCAACTGTTAAAACCAATGGACGCTGCGAGGTTGCACTTCTTTGGCGCAGCAGTTATTCCGAGTTTAAAAACGACCGATATGTCTCTATGAAGAGGTGTGAGTCTTTACAGAATAAGCTACATCGAGAGCCAGAGTTTCACAAGGATTATGACAATGCCATAAGGAGCAAATACAACAATGGCTTTGCTGACAAGGTTCTATCGAGCAGTGCGAGCGGACATGTCACCTAATACATGCCACACAGAGCAATTGAAAGACGTGATAGAACTACAGCAAAGGTACAGGTGAAATTACACGCCTCGTTCCGTGCTCTAGCTCTCCATTTGTCAACGACGTCTTGTGCACAGGGCCCAATTTCAACTCCATCATTCTTGACCTGCTGCTGAAGTTTCGCAACTTCAAGATTAAAATTTCCACTGATATCGAAAAAGCATAACTTCAAGTGCCACTGGCTGATTAAGACCGAGACGCATTTTGTTACTTTTGGTTTGAGGAAGGGTTTTCTAACGTTGAAGAAATACGCATGACAAGGATTCCTTTCGGTGCCTGCAGCAGCCCTTTTCTTTTTGCGTCAACTGTGCGCACTACTACCGACTAATGCAAGGCAAATACCCTACAAGTGCCAAACTACTAAAAGACCATTTCTACATTGATGATTTGGTCATCGGAGCACAGAAGCGTAGAGTAAGCACAAACAATTTTCAGCGACTGCTTCGTTATTCTTCATTATGAATTTAACAAAGTGGACGACAAATGATAGACAGCTACGGGACTATCACAAACGCCAAGACATGAAGATACAGTTTGATGTATGAAATTAAAAAAAATTGTTTGACTTGTTTGATATACCGACAAAAATATTTTAAAGCCATCGCTAAACAAGATGCTTGAATCGTTAAGTAAGCCAAAGGTTACGAAGCGACAGATTTTAAGCTTTGCGTCACCCATGTACGATCCTTTCGGATTTCTGGCGCCATTCGTTCTGGTGATGAAGTTATTATCACAAAGGATGTGGTTACAGAATCACAGCTGGGATGCGCCCCTACCTAAGTATATTCTAAAGGAGTGGACGAAATGGGCGAAAGGCCTACCAATATAGTCAATCAGTCTCAAGTTCAGAGACGTTTCAGACAATTTCTTCCGGACAACAGTTTCCGAGTTGACATACATGTCTTCAGCGATGCAAATGCAGCCGAGTAAGGCGCCGTGCTCTACCTTCAGATACGAGGCTTCCATGGAGCCATAAAAGTTCTGTTCCTAATAGCCAAATCAAGAGTAGCACAGCTGTAAAAGATGAATGTCCCATGACTAGAGCTCACAAGAGCACCTGTTGCAGTCGGCTCATTGCAACAGTGAGACGAGCCCTAAACTTACCAGTTTTGAAATGGTTATGTGGACAGACTCTATGATCGTGATTCATTGGCTACGAAGTTAGACAAAGCGTTGGAAACAGTTTGTAGCAAACCGAGTGTCTGAGATGCGCTCCTTACCAGAAGTGAATATGTGGAGGCATTGGCGAGGAGATCAAAATCCTGCCGATTGGTTGTCTAGAGAATTCACCGCCGAGCGACTCCAACAAAGCTCACTTTGGTGGAAAGGAACAAACTTTCTCCACACTGAGACGAAATTCGACGAGCCCTGCTACAGCGGGGATACAGTCGGCAAAAAGAAGAAACTATGTGTTTGAGTGCAGCTATAAGACCAGAACCAACCATTGTACACATCGATGACTACAGCTCTTAGAACCGACCGATGCGTTCGACTGCATGGATACAGTGGTTTGCTAGAAATAGCCGACACCCAGACACCAGAAAAAAAGAACCTGTAACTGCAACTGAATTAGAAGATGCAGACGTTTATTGCATACGTCGAACGCAAAACAAAGTATTTGAACCAGATATCCGGCGAATGAGCAATAGTACTTCAGTGGTTCATCCCCTATCACGAAGAATTGGGGCTTCTTCGCTTAGGAGGTCAACTTCAGCTCAGAAACCTCCGCGAAAGTTCCAAGGACCCTATTCTGCTTCCTGCTTCAGATACATCCACACAGTAACTTGTGAAGAAAGAACAGTAACGCTTTTTACACGCTGTGCTCGGTTTACCCATCACGGAGCTGAGAGAAAGGTTCTGGATACTGAGAGCCAGGCAGGGAATAAAAAAAAGAGTTATTCACGAATGCATAGTCTGCCGGAGATTCTCGGAAGGGTTCCGAGTCTGCCGGAGGCATACTCGGAACCCTTCGCACCGTTAGCAGAAGACCGTGTCACCCCTTCTCCACCTTTCGTAGTATATGGGGTCGGTTTTGCGCGACCCCTTAACCAATAATATAAGGCAGATATTGCGAAAAAGACCTGCATACCGCTTTTCACCTGTGCAGTCGTCAGAGCTGTTTGTTCGGAGCTCGTCACCAATTTTAGTAATGACAGATTCGTACTAGCCTCCTACGATTTTTGTCTCGACCAAGCATTTGCAGGATTATGTACTCCGACAATGCCAAGACCTTTAGAAAGGACTCAAGGGAGATTCAGCGACTTCACGAGTTGATGAAATTACAAGAAGTACAATCGTATTTCACCAGTCACAGGATTGTTTGAAAATTTATCACCGAACAGGCTCCCTGTTGGAGGATTTTGGGAACGAATTATTAGGTCTGTGAAGTTTGCACTGAAGAAAACACTGGGAAATTATTACTTTAATTATGATGAACTTTTGACCATCCTCGTTCAAGTTGAAGCAATGATAAACTCGCGACCGATCACTTTTGTGTATGCAGAATCATCTGAACTGACCCCACTTATGCCAAGCCATTTCCTCATAGGACAACGACTGACAATGCTTCCTGCAGATTGAGTGAGCACATCATCGGTAAAGGCTTTGTTATCACGCGACCTTCTTCAACGAAGATAGACGCACAGGGAACACGTGTCAAAATATCTTTGGAACAGGTGGAGACAAGAGTACTTCCAAGGGCTTCGTTCAGCTCATGTGACTGAAAATACAAGCACAGAATCAGTTAAAATAAGAGAAAGAATGAAACACGCCGAGACAATAGTGGAAGATCGGACAAGTTACAGAAATATTTCACGGCGAGGACGGCAAAATTCGGTCTTGCAAAGTGCGCACCTCTGGTGGCATCACGTTGAAGAGACCAATGCAGCTTTTGTATCCTCTCAAATATCCCCCAGAAGCTGAAATACCTTGTAAAGAATTGCCTTAAACGAAGAAAGCCCGTGCAAGTTGTTCGGCTGGGAGCTGTTAAAATTTATTCGGAAGAATGGAGAAGACGAATAGGACGACTAGAGTGTGCCCGGATGGCGTGCCCGCATTTCATTTTTGTTTTTTTATTTTGGAGCCAGCGTCTCATAAACAAGACTTTCTCTACTACGGCTCTGTTTCCGGGTTTTCAAGAGTCCCGCCTCGTCGGTCCAGTGGTTATGACACTCGACCGCTAACCCGAAGGTTGCGGGGTCAAATCACGGCTTAAGCGGCTGCATTTTCGATAGATGCGAGAATGTCTAAGGCCTGTGTGCTTAGATTGAGGTGCACGTTAAAGAACTTGAGAAGTCGAAATTTCCAGTGTGTTCCACTCCGGCGTCTATCATTATCAGATAGTGGTTAGGGAAGGCACGTAAGAGGAAAAAGCTTGTGGTATTTCCAAGTCTTGTTGGTTCGGTCGAACTGCTATCATATAATAATGTTCGCAAAAATGGTCGATTTTCAGCGACCCAAGGGTTGCCCTACAATCTGTGCTCTCAGCACTGCTCGCGGGCCATACGAACAGCTTGTTTTCGAAATTCGATCCCTTCTCCACACTTCACACGAGAAAGGGCATCATGTGACGCTTCAATGGCTGCAAAGTCACTGCGGCATCATAGGAAACGAACATGCCAATACTGCCGCACGAGCAGCCCTTGAAGGAACACGAAAAGAAGCCATACCACTTTCGCGGACCGATGCTGCCAGTAATCTTCGACGACTTGCGCGTGAAATCACGTTTTCACCAAGGTGCCCACCAAGCATCGATACGAATCGTCAACACCACCTGTCCTCTTTGATGGCTCTCCGCATGCCCACTGGACTTGACCGAAGAGAAGCCACCCTTCTTCATCGCTTATGGCTAGGAGCGGCATACACAAAATCTTAGTTCTTTATCATAGGAATGGCCGACAACGCTCTCTGCGATGTCTGTCATTGCGAAGAGATGCTACACCACATCCTGTGTGACTGTCCGTTGTATAAAATCTAGAGACAGTCACTGGCGTCCTCTTTTGCGCGCATCGACAACAGCCAAATGTCTGTGGACACTATTCTGTCAAGCGCCCAAGAGAAGACATTGCAACAGAAGGCGACAAAAGCTCTGCTGAAATTCCTACGCGACACAAACTTGAACAAGCGACTGTAACAGCAATGTCACACACCGCGAAAGACAAGACTGGACTATGACTGAGTGTGCGGGCGTGTGGTGCCGAATGTGCTGTTTCTCTCTTCCCTCTCTGCTCTCTATCTTTCATCTCCCCCATCCCTCTCCCATGCGCAGGGTAGCAACCCGGCTGCCTATAGGCTGGCTTACCTCCCTGCCTTTCTTTTTCCTCTATTTTCCTTCCTTCCTTTTTTTATAATAATGGGCACCTTTGAAATTTTTGACCGTATCAGAAGAGAGCTGAGTGCGGGATACGGTTGCGTATAAAATCCTCGAAAGTTATTTGCCGACAACACGCAAACGATAAAGCACACTATAGTGCGAGTGCCGTCTGCTATGCTGATGTCCAAAAAGAGTGACGTCATTGGTCGTCTTTCGGCCTCCTCGACGCTCACGCTTTCAAGTTGGATGTGTATGGCAGTCATAAAAAAGCAAGGAATAACGTGTAACGCTCCAGAAAACACCAGTGTCTAATGCAACTAGCAGACTTGCACATCAAACGATACTTATACTTGGTTGCGCAATACGCTTATCCGCGTACTCTTGGTCATTTTTCTTATGTGCCCCGTTCTAGGGCACTGTTTATTTTTATATCACTTCAAACAGCACAGAACAAGACGCTGTCAGTTCAGCGTGCACTTTGCGCTTGCGCATAGCCGGCAGGACCGATGATCTTTCTACAATATTAGAGGATAGCGTATTCCGCGCTCAGTGCCCCGCGACGCTGGTGCGAGTGTGTTCACAGATTTCGGGCTACTCGCCTCCATCTCCCCGTTTTTCCTGCTGGGAGGCAGCGCTGAGAAAGCAACTGTAACTTCCAGTGACCAGGCGCTCGCGTGTATTTGAGTGGTACAATTATGCCCTGAACTAGGAGGAGCTCTGTCGCTCAGCGAAATTGCTTATCCTACAACAAAGGCTACGAATAATAATTTAGGGGGGGGGGGGGTTAACATCCGAAATCCACCATAAGGTTATGAGAAATGTCATAGTGGATAACTCGAGAAATTGCAACCCTCAATGGTTCTTTGATGTGCACCTAAATCGAAGCACCGCAGTTTTGTCACATCCACCGAAAGTGCAGCAGCCGCGGCCGGGATTTGATCCCGTGACCTGCGGGTCCGACGTCTAGTGTCTTACATGGCTACTAGACGACCGTAACGGGTTTGCAACAAAGGTTTCCTTATCTTAACCATGCCGGAGATCATAAGCTCAGCAGTTCATAAGTGCTTTCTAAGGCCGATTGCTGATGATGAACCACAGCGAAACTGCTGAGCTGCAGACGAAAAACGCCAGCATGGTTACAGCGAAAGCTGGATGAGTGGCATATATTATATGGTACGAGAAAGTAGATGTAGTACGCTTGCGGCTAAAACTAATGGTTTTACATTTAGCAATGTTAAGCTTCATTAGCCAAGAGTTGCACCGAAAAGAAACAAGTTCAAAGCCTTTCTGGAGGACTTGATGATCGCCATTAGTTTTAATAGGATTGCAAAAATGCAGTGATCTGCAAAGAAAAATGTGCACGTGTGAAGAAATATTACTTGGTAAGGCGTTAACGTATATCATAAATAATTGATGATTGATTGATATGTGGGTTTTCACGTCCCAACACCACCATATGATTATGCGAGACGCTGTAGTGAAGGGCTCGGGAATTTCCGACCGCTTGTAATAGTAACAGCCCGAGAACGCCTCCCTGTGGTACACCTGAGGTGACGTGAGTAAAATGAGATAAATAATTGTTAACTACTGTGAATTGTTGACGATTGCACGAAAAATTTTGAATCCATGTTTGTGTGCAAGGGTCTAGTAGGAGAACTGATAATTTCAGAATAAAGCAGCGATTTGCAAGGAGACCAAGTGCTTTGGAGAAATCAAGGGAAGCGAAATCAGTTTGAAGATCTTCGTTCATGTTAGCACGCAGATAGGTTGTTCGCTCAAATAGCCGAGTCTCGCATGAGAAAGCCTTTCGAAATCCGTGTTAGTTAGTAAATAAAAGTTTTTTGGATTCGAGGTGCGTGTAAACACTGGATGCTATTATACGTTCTAGAATTTTGGAGCAGATGAATGTTATTAATATTGATACAAAGTATCACTACCAGGAAAAACAAGGGAAGCGTGGGCAGAGAAGGAAGACGACGTTGCCTCCACTGCGATTCCCCTGAGTGGGTACGAGCCATGGCGGTGGAGATCATCATCATTATACTGCGATCGCAGACTCAGGGCCCATTAACCCCCCCCCCCCCCCTTTAAGTTACCTTACTTTGTGTAACAATCTGGTGGAAGGTGCTGGGTAGGACGAACCCAAAGACGGGAGCTTCACTACCAGGACTTCGTCGCTGCCGCCGCCTCGCTAGACTTCCACCTTCGCCGATCGTAATGGCCCAAGAGCAGCCATCCAATGCTTCGAGGCCAACTCCGATGGGTTCCGTGCCGTACTACAGAGTGCCACCAAACTTCGGCGGGACGTCAGGAAAAGACGTCAATGTGTGGCTCAAGAACTACAAGCGGGTGAGCAGAAGCAATGGCTGGGACTCGAACGAACAGCTCAGTCATGTCGTATTCTCGTTAATTGACACCGCCCTCATGTGGTACAAGAACCCCGAGGACATGTTCACGACTTGGGAACGTTTTGATGAAGAAGTGCAGAAGTGCTTCGGTGATTCGGACGCAAAGAAGAAACGCGCGGAGCAGACATTGTCTCAGAGAGCACAGCTTCCAGCAGAAACATGTACGACATACATTGAAGAAATATTGAAGCTGTGCAAGATCGTGAATGGGAGGATGTCTGAAGAAGACAAGGTTAGACACGTTCTCAAGGGTATAGCCGAAGACGTGTACAATTTCTTAATTGGGAAAGACTGCTTGAACTCCGTGTCCGACGTGATGAAGCACTGTCGTACCTTTGAATCCCTCAACATGCGACAAATTTCTCCGAAATTCGGCCGTCTGTCCAACGTCCCCGCTGTGGCTAGTGTTGAAACAGTGCCGCCTAACGACCTTGCTTTGACCCTACGGCAGATCGTCAGAGAAGAGCTGCTTCGATGTCAGCAGAGCTATCATCACCCCAGCAATTTTCAGGATGATTACGTAAGCGAACCAGAACGTGTGCGGACTCTTGTTTCTCTTCCACCATGGCAACCATCGATCAACGCAGCAGACGCTTATGAATATCAAGGCACACGGCAGGCTGGATTCCCCCGTCAACCACCTCCCAACTACGAACGAAGTTTTCGCCCACCTGTTTACCCAACATCGCCTCCCTACAGGGCCCCCGAAGGACGGTACCACTATCCCATGCCTTCCGAGAGGAGTCGTTACTCTGAGCAACAACGTGCCCCTCGACCAAGTCCGGTATGCTACAACTGTGGTGTACCGGGTCACATCGCACGTTTTTGTGACCACCGCCCATATCACCGACAGTCTTGGCACATGTCTCACCAACTTTGCGACCATCCGCTCTCCACGTCACGGAAACCACGCTCACCTACCGGATCACGCTACGCCTCGCCGGCCTCTGATCGAAGTTTGACGCCACCACCAGCTTCCCGTGCTCCACGATCGCCGTCGCCGCGGCGACGCGCACGTACACCGCCGCCGGAAAACTAGTCGATGCGGCCAGTGGGGGTGAGGGCGCGAGATCACAGGTGCTATCTACAGGTATACCCCCGTCAGCGTTTATGTTGAAGAACAAAGTTCATGTAGTAGTCGATGGAGTGACTACTAAGGCACTTGTGGATACAGGCGCGACAGTCTCGGTGATGAGTGTAAATTTTAAAAACTTGCCAAAAGACCAAAAGTGATGTGTTGCCTGAACCGTGGGGTGACATTTCGTGGTGTGAGTGGTGACGTGTTGTGTCCAGTGGGATATTGTACTGTGGACGTCTCGCTGTGTGGCAAGGTGTTTTGCACAGAGTTTGCGGTCATTCCGCGGTCAACACATGACGTTATCTTGGGTATTGGCTTCTTGTGTGAGTGTGGGGCAACTGTAGACTGCCGAATTGGGCATCTTTCTATACATGGTACTTTCCCAACGGCGCTCTTGGAAAATTCCCGTCCGGAGGAATGCATCTTTTTCGTCTCCGTGGACACAGTCGTTCCTGCCGTTTCTGCTGTGTGTGTTCCCATGACATGTTCCAGCAACAACTGTGGCACGTTTGACGCCACGCTTGAACCGATTCCCTTGGCATGCCTGAAAAAGAACATTCTCATTCCTCATTCTATAGTGTCAGTCGTTGATGGACGGGCCGGTGTGTGGACAATGAACAGTTCCATGGAGCCTGCGATTCTGCCAGGCGGCATGAAACTTGCACTATTTAGACCCGAATCATGTACGACGCTGGTTGCGCTTCTTGATGCTACAAGCCAAATTGAACATCTAGGCTTAGAAGGTTCAGAAGATGCCCAATTGCTACAAATGGTCAGCAAGCCACTTGACCTAAGCGAACTTCATACACTGCTCGACATTCTATCCAAGCACTCGAAAGTGCTCGATTTTTCTGAAAATAGCCAAAGGCCCGTTATCCCAGCGTCCCGGATACGTCATCAGATACACACCGAGTCGGCGCATCCCATTAGGCAGAAACCTTATCGAGTGGCACCATCGGAGCGCAAGATCATCAACGAGCAAGTCCAAGAAATGCTGGAAAAAGGAATAATACAGAAATCGGCAAGTCCGTGGGCTGCTCCAGTCATTCTAGTGAGGAAAAAGGATGGTACGTGGAGATTTTGCGTTGACTACCGCCGACTGAATTCTGTTACAAAGAAAGACGTTTATCCACTGCCGCGCATCGATGACGCTCTAGACTGCCTGCATTACGCGTCCTACTTTTCATCTGTCGACCTGAGATCAGGTTACTGGCAAATTCCGATGCACGCAGCTGACAAAGAAAAAGACGGCATTCGTTACGACCGGCGGACTTTACGAGTTCAACGTTATGCAATTCGGATTATGCAATGCTCCTGCGACATTCGAAAGATTTATGGACTCTATATTGCGTGGTTTAAAATGGCATATATGCATGTGTTACCTTGATGATGTCGTAATTTTTGGACGTACGTTTGAGGAGCACAACATTAGCCTAGACCTCGTGCTAAGCTGCATTAAAAAAACTGGCCTTGTATTGAATTCAAAAAAGTGCCACTTTGGCGAGCGACAGACATTGGTGTTAGGACATCTCGTCGACGAAGATGGCATTAGACCTGACCCACAAAAGACAGCGGCCGTTGAATCGTTCGAGCGTCCTAAATCTGTGAAACAACTGCGTAGCTTCATCGGGCTCTGCTCGTATTTCCGCCGGTTTGTACCCAAGTTTGCAGATGTGGTTCACACCCTGACGAGACTTGTACGCAAGAACAGCCTGTTTCAGTGAACCTCCGAGTGTGATGCCACTTTTCACAAGCTGAAGTGTTTGTTAACTTCGCAGCCCATACTTTGGCACTTCAATCTTTCATCGCCCACGGAAATTCACACAGATGCAAGTGGCATCGGTATCAGTGCCACTCTCGTTCAGCGTTCTGTCAAGAAGGAACACGTTGTGGCGTACGCAAGTCGTTCTTTAAGCAAGCCTGAACGCAACTACACAGTGACCGAACAGGAATGCCTAGCGGTAGTCTTTGCCGTGCAACGGTTTCGCTCATACATCTATGGTCGCCCGTTCACTATCGTCACAGATCGCCATTCCCTAGTTGGCTGGTCAACCTTCGTGACCCATCCGGCCGCCTCGCACGATTCGTTTGCAAGAACATGTATTCACCATCTCATACAAGCCTTGCCGTCTACACGCTGATGCGGATTGCCTCTCCAGAATGCCGCTACCATCGACAGATTGTGAAGCCGATAACTTTGACCACCTTATCGCTTCTCTGTCGCCTGGCTTTCCCGATGCCGTGACTTTCGCCGCTGAGCAGCGTAATGACCGAAGCTTAAAAGCTCTCTTCCCTGGAGCGATAAATTCATTAGGCGAATGCCGATTCTGCGTCCGAAATGGTCTTCTTTACCAGAGAAACTTGTCCACGACGGGTGCCCGCTTTCTGCTGGTTGTTCCTGCGTCCCTCCAAACGTCTGTTCTGCGTCTCACGCATGATGACCCCACCACTGGCCATCTAGGCACCGCACGAACAGTTAGTCGCACGAAAGAGCGGTAATTCTATTGGCCGAAAATGAGCCAAAACAATTCAGAACTACGTGGCCATCTGCACGCAGTGCCAGAGCCACAAGCGGCCCTCCTCGGGTCCAGTTGGTCACCTGCAACCGGTAAAGCCTCCCGGTTCCCCTTTTGAAAAGGTTGGCATTGACCTGATAGGACCATTTCTATGCTCCTCAAAAGGTAACCAGGGGATAATTGTATGCGCCGACTACCTGACGCGGTACTGCGAGACGGCTGCCTTATGCTCCGCCATGGCAGTCCAGGTTTCGGAATTCCTGTTGCATTCAGTCATCCTCCGACACGGACCTCCTCGCGTGATATTAAGTGACCGTAGACGACAATTTACCGCTGATATTGTCGAATCATTACTTCGTTTGTGTGCCTCCAAGTTCCGACACTCAACTGTGTATCATCCGCAAACTAACGGTCTCACCGAGCGCACAAACCGAAGGTTGATCAACATGTTGTCAATGTACGTCGCCTCTGACCAGAAAATCTTGGATGAAGTATTACCATTCGTCACGTACGCCTTCAACACGTCGAAACACGAAACGACAGGCTACAGCCCTTTCTATCTGCTCTACGCTCGCTCACCTCGACATACGCTGGACACTATCTTTCCTTTTGTCATCCATGACGATTTAACAATCGCCGAAACCTTGTGTCGTGTGGAAGAGACCCGTCGTCTTGCCTGCTTACGTACACTGGCAGCGCAAGAGTCCTCCAAAACTCGCTACGACAGTCAACACAGGCATGCAACCTATGCCCCCGGTGATCTAGTGTGGTTGTTGTCCCCAATACGCAGACGTGGCTTGAGCCAAAACCTACTGGCTCACTATGCCGGTCCTTTTGTGATACTCCGTAGTGTCAGCGAGGTCAACTATGAAATTGCACGAGTCACCACTAGTGGCCGACATTCATGCAAGACAGAGGTGACGCATGTTGCCCGCCTGAAGCCGTTTACAAGAAGGATGCAAGAATGACTCGCCCAGAGGGCTTCGTCTCAGAGAGGAGGAATGATACAAAGTATCATTACCAGGAAAAACAAGGGAAGCGTGGCAAAGAAGGAAGACGACGTTGCCTCCACTGCGATCCCCCTGAGTGGGTACGAGCCATGGCGGTGGAGATCATCATTATTATACTGTGATCGCAAACTCAGGGCCCATTAAACCCCCCCCCCCCATTAAGTTACCTTACTTTGTGTAACAATATAGAACGGTAATTTCAGGGTAAGTGTTTGGTACCCGACCTAAATATTGGTATATTTTCGATATCTTCCAGTCCAAGGGTAGCACGTCTGTCTGTAATCATTGTATCAAGATGTTTGTCAGTATTTTACTAGATATATACTAACACCATGGTTTTCAGTATTTTCGAATTATAGTAATCGATGCCGCATGATAAGGTTAGCTTGAAGTTATTTTTTAGGTGTGTGACACCTTTACTGGTTCGGGAAGTTCTGACCGACGTTCCGAGGTGAAAATAGAAGAAAAAATTATGAATTGAAAGCTGAGGAGGACCGAGAGTTTGGGAGAGGGGTGTTGTCAATGCAATGTAAAGGAATGCTGTTGTCATCATCTGGCCTTATGATACACCAGTATGTTTTCAGATTACATTTAGAAAGTGATGGTAAGGGATGAGTGAAGTATTTGTTTTTAGTTGAAGATAGGGCAGAACAGTAAAGGTTTAGGCTTGCTTTGTACTTGCCCCAAGCTGCTTGCATTCACAAGCGCTTAGCGTTATCCTAATGGCGTTTTTTTTTCTATTGCGTAGTAAGCGTAGTGATTTGATGAATCATGGTATGAATTTGTCATTAGTTATTTTATTTAGGGGACGTACTCATCAACCAAAGCAGTTATCTTCATTCTGAAAAAGTCTGATTCTCCTGAACCAATTGGTTGGTAAATGAAGATAGAGGACGTGCGAAAAGGACCCATATATTTTCGAATATATATTGTTGTAAGTGGCTTCATTTTACTCATGTACTTTTCAGTGGTAAAACCTGTGAACTAGGAAGCAACATTCATTGCCACTTTCAGTAGAGAATTATCACTAAAGTCCTCGTTGGAAAAAATTTGGTCAATGATCTCAGAGGCATTTGTGAGAATCAAGTCTGAAATATTGTTACCACTTTTCGGTATTTTGTAACAACCAGGAAAAGGTTAAAATCTAAGGCTAAGTTGATAAAATTCCTCGATTTCTTGCACGACGAAGTTAAGTTTACCCAATCGATCAGAGGAAAATTGAAATCTCCCAGAATATTGATGGCATCATACGGGTGAAGCTTTGTCAGTATTTCTAAGCTGCGACGCAAGCCGTCAACAACTGTAGAACTACAGTTAGGAGGCCGGTAACGAACACATAGCATTGCGCGTGAGGATGACAACGGGCATGCAGCCCAGATGATTCACTAGGTCTGAATTCGAGTGAATTGCGTTGGATGAACGGGCTGTTTCTATTCCAAAAAAGGACACCACCACCTCTTTCATCTTTCGATCACACCGTGAAATGTTCTTCTGAACAGAGTCTAATATTTCTTTGTTGGTGATGTCTAGGTTCCACCGGTGATGTCTAGGTTCAACCAAGTTTCAGTCGCGTTTGCGCGCTAGCCTTCGAATTTCAGTGAAGGATGGCGATGCGGGAGGAAATGCATGGCGAGAGTTGTACTGACTTCGGCCCCTTGGGCATGTGCTGCCCTTAATCTATCTACTTAAGAGAATCATCGTATTGGTATTGGTATCAAATAAATATGTCTTATTATGTATGTGCAGTCGGTAAACCAACACTTTAAAATAATTTTTATGCGTCTTTGCGAAAGCAATAAGCTACCTTCTTGCCTGACGTGTACTTTGGGAAAAATCTTCGCTAATCGCAAAAAGTGTTCTTTTAAATTTGCGTGCAGATGCGAGAATGCTTTCTTTAACTTCGAGAATGATAAGCAATAAGCTACCTTCTTGCCTGACGTGTACTTTGGGAAAAATCTTCGCTAATAGCAAAAAGTGTTCTTTTAAATTTGCGTGCAGATGCGAGAATGCTTTCTTTAACTTCGAGAATGATTACTTTTGGTATAATTGGCCTGGGTTTATCGTGACGCCACACTCTAAATCAAGTGCCAAATAACGAACGGCACATAGGCGGCGCGCTCCTGCGTACTGACTAAAATCCTGTCTATAGGGAGCCCAGCAATAAAAAATACCCGTTACATACGCGCGGCATGGAAGTCACGCATACAGACGGCAAGAGTAGGCACAAGAAGGAAAAAAAAGAAAAAAAGGGGGAGAGCCACTGTCTCCGTCGCGCCAGCCTGGCGTTAGGAGCCGACGCCAACTTACGCAGAACCGTTCAGCCACAAGCGTTAGCGCGGGAAAAAAGCGAAAACAACGCTCCCCCCCCCATCCCCCCGCCAGCTGGGCGCCCGGCGCCGGCGTGACGTTCATCGTCGCCTGCATGCCGTGGCATTTGTGCGTCGCCGTTTTGTCCAGCTGTCTTGTGATGGTCGTTTTTCTACAAGATGGTCTGGGACGAAAACATTTTCCAGTGCTATATGGCACACTTTATTCAAGATATCATACATATCTCTGCATTTGGGCATATGCAGGGATGTGCAGTGCCATTGTTACTCTTTTGACTTCAATATAAAAGTACAACTTTCCGTTCATCAGCGGCCAAATTCACAAGGCTTTCTCTTTGGCTACGCATTTTCTTAGCCAAAACTTCCCTTATCTGGAGGGATTACTATAGCGTGGGTATGAATTTAACTTTTTCGGCACTTAAGAGGGCAAGGAGGACACACGATAGCCGATGAAACGACAAGGAAAGAAAGAAGTGTGTGCCGATAATATCAAGGTAGCACGCAAAGCGTCTAGCATCGAGAGTATACGATGATAGCCAATGATTTGCTGCATCTAAGTTTCAGTTCCGCGACCGTCTGCTACAGCGCTTACGGGATGCCGCGTACGTTGTAATAGACGTTTTGGTGGGCTGTGCAAAGCCGAGCACTCGCCTTTAATCAATGACTGTAGCTAAAAAAAATAATTGCTCGATGGCCTTAAGCCACCGAGAAATCCATGCACTATCTCGCCAAGTACAAGTAAACAACACTCCAGGTGCACCACATAAATGAAACCACACATAAATCGATGCATGCACTGTTTGAAAATGTGCCTCGAATGTCTTCCCCTATTTAACGCGACCAGTTACCTTACATTTAATTGAAGCTGCGCTGCTACTTAACTAATTCGGTGCAATCCCGCACGGTATAGTGGTGAACGTAAGGGTGTTTTGCACCTATAGTCAAAGGTAGCCTTTGTTACAATATTCTTATTACAAGACACCTGAGCGACTTTGGGGCCTGCAGACGAATTGTGCGAAAATAGATTACAGCAGTAATCAAATGAAATTGTGAGCGCAAATTCCGCTGGTTCCATGCACTGCAGCATTTTTATAAAGCCGGAATGCGAGAACGTGCATACGCTTACGCTTAGATATATGTCTACGTAAAATGAGGGAGACTCGTCGGGAGGTGTCTCAGTGCTAATGCTTTTCACAAAACACGCTGCAAATATTTCGTCCAGCGTTGTTTGAGTGGGCAAACAAAGCAAGGGACGTGTATACGAGTCTTGAGTTCGAGAGACGTTATCACACGTGCGAAAAAAATGAAGAGAGAGAGAGAGAGACTCTCGTTTCGGCTTCGCGAAAGCTTGAAATTGATAAATAGCAAAGACAATTATCTGGCCCAGCAGACGTCAGGGAAAGTCTCCGCAAAGCAGCGTCAGATGCTTGGAGAGCATAAAAAAGTGGAGTACGCGTTATATGGGAGTGACAGCCACTCAGAAAGCGAGATGAAGTGTGACTGTCCTTAGATGTGAGAATCAATGCTAATTAGGAGAGTTGAGTTAATGAGCCAAAACTTTCCTAAATAACGATAATGGAAGCAAACTGAGCATTCACCTAGTGAAAGTGACACTAGTGACAGTGAACTCAGAATAGTTGATTAGCGTTGTCACAGGCCGATATATATTTTTATTTTCTTATTTATATTTGGCAAACTATGAGAAGGTAGCCTACGTTAGAGCCGGCTATCCCAACGTCATGACAGTTATGTATAAGAATAAATAGCGCACGGTTATACAGTCACACGTGGCAGTTTCATCTTCTAGTAACCTTGGGCAAACGCATTCTAACTATTTTTTCTATTTTTGACAAACTTTCACCGGACGTTTTTGCATTTGGCTTCATTCGAAGGAATGCCAATATATCAGCAATAGGGCGAATGCAAGCACTGTTGCAGTGGATGAGCGGTTACAGCGCTCAACTACAATCTAAGAGGTACTTGGTTCGATTCCCAAAATCACTGAGTACTTTTTTTTTCAAGGAGGTTTCCCGGCCTGACATTATGCGTGGTGGCGGGTACTAATTTTTTTAGAAGTAGGCTTTCGCACTTGCTTCTTTCACTCCCCTTTTGACCCACAAGCGCTGTACTGTGTTCCTTCAAAAATTAAACAATTCAGGGTTCATAATTTTCTCCTCCAGCCTCTCTTATCGCAAAAGTGTCCAGTGCCTAAATACCAATATCATACCTGGTATATTACTTTTCACGTGTTTGGATATTCGACCAGCAATCAGTCTTCACGGTGTTTTGAAGAAAATCTGCACATGCAGTGAGCTAACTGCTTGCAGCCAAGTTGACTGCCTTTGTAGGGACACGCTTTCGGGCTAATTTGGTGGGCATCATCACATGCAGCAAGACCAAAGAGCACGGACAGTTAGAGCTGACGCGAACAGAGTGATTAGTTTGTGTCTTCTCTCCCGCTATTTGTCATGCTGCACGCTTCAGTGTAATGTCGCTGTCAATGGTTAAAATGAACTATAGCAGTTAATTGAGTTCTGCTGAGAGGGTTCCCTATTGTCCAGAATGGAACAGAACAATGGCAATTTGATTTGTGTGATAAAGAGACACCCTGCTTTTGGTTACTAGAATACATTTCTAAACTTAAGTTTATTTTTTATGAACAACAGTTCCAGTGCAGATGAAAGGTGCATCGACAAAATTCGTGTATTCAGTTTGACTAGGTTTGTGACCTTATAATTGTAATGGCGAACCGGTATCACAGTATGCATAAATATCACACACATATACAAACACGGGTGATAGCTTGCTTATTCTGATTAAAATTGAAAAATTGAAAGGTTGAAATCGACATATTCAACCAACGCAATGTGTATGAGATATGCCATGTAGAGTAGCTGTGCTCTAAACTAATCTTCGCAGGTTCGGTTTATTTTACCCAATTTCTTGCCCATGACTGTAGGTTGGTAAATGAAACAACTTCTTTGAACACACATATTCTGTGTAAGGTTACATTTATCTTTATGCAGTACAAAACAAAATGAAATGTATAATGGCTCAAAAGAGAAATAACTAGAAACAAATTCAGCCGAATCATTACCAAACTTACTCACCAATGATAAACGGATTCTCATTTAAAAGATACATACATACATACATACATACATACATACATACATACATACATACATACATACATACATACATACATACATACATACATACATACATGACATACATACATACATACATACATACATACGCATACATATACGCACACACGCATATACATATGTACACCCATACATACATATATACACTCAGGTGTAAATACTAAAATGAATGGCTATAAAACAATTCTAATACACTTAATTTGAATGTACTACAGAAAGTAACTTACGAAAGAAATCCACCGGCACTATTATGTCTGAACACGGTGCTTCTCGAACCATCTCGCAAAAGCTTGATGCATAGTTTTCTGCTGCTACCCAGTGACAAGCAGTTTTTATGAAAAACACAAGAATAAAGCCCTCGACAATGTCATGCTAAAGAAAAGGGCTGTGCATCAATATTTTGTACATGTCTGCAATATCACTCTGTTTATTTACATAGCTTGGCTCATTCACAACCCACTAACAAAGCATGTTAGGACACTTTGGCTGAAAGTTGACACAGCGCGAGTAAATTCTAGACAATACATGAATAATACAATTATAAGCTACTAAGCTCCTTGGTGCAAACAGTGTTTATATTGACAGCTATAGGTGCCATTTCGTTTCCCCAAAACACTTCTCAAAAGTAGAATAAACTTTGTTTAGCTAAAAGTTACTATTCTGGTGCGTCGTGGTGGCTCAACGGTGAAAGTGACTCTTTCAGCCAAGAAAACAAAGACCAATTATTATTCCAGTTCGTGAATTCACCCAATGCTAACATTGAGGCAGCTGGTAAGAGTGCTTTTGGAGAGAGGAAACCACCACATTCCCACCAGTTGTGGCCTTGGATAGCTACTTCACTTGGACAAAAATGATGAAAAACACTCCTCAAGAAGAAATCAAAGTTTGCACATCAACACAGTTCCTATACAGCTGTCTATTAGTCTGCTTGAAAAATATTGAGTTTACTGGTGGGCAAAGACTGTACACTATGTGAGGTGATGCTCCAGTGCACTGCATGTATGTCTTGCTGCTGGCCTCAACTGCGATGTTGCTCAGCACATAAGTGTAAAATAACAACTAATACTATGCCACTGCAAAGTAATTATGTGTCATTTGCATGAAACAGGGACCACAATAGAAGAACATAACAACATTTGCCTTCACAAAGTTCAAAAAATATAAATAAATTTCCACAGAGTTTTCACAGTTCATCTGAGGATAGTAATATTGGTTGTAAACACATTCCTACTTCCACTAATAAACTATTTTAAGATGCCAGATTCAATATTAGAGTATACCAGCACTTTTGTAGGGCTAAACAATTGTAGAGGCACCTAGAAAAACACAAGTGGATGCATGCTATAGCTACATATAAAAATAAATACTTTTATTTCTAGTCTGAGTAGAGCTGCATAGATGATAAGTCACTTTCATTACATTATGAACAAACCTATCCGAGCAAAGCATACATTTAAAAAGTTACACTTACACAGTAGACAAGTAGACTGTTGAAGGACGGACAGGCAGTGGGATAATACCCAAGCACTAAAATCTACTGTTAAGATATACTAGGAGTAGTGATGATCCTCTTCCTTCCAAATAAAATAATCCACATAGATTCACTTCCCAGAGCTTATTTACTCATGGCATCATTGGTGCTATACAAATGAGTGTACAATGAAGGATTACATCGACTAAGTACATGATTATTGCATCCGTGGATTTACTTCTTGTACTACAAAGAATGCAAACACAGTTACCATTGGCGACCATGGATGCTGTGATTTCTGGCATGTAAATGTAGAGGCACGCAGGCACTTAACACACATGTTAAAAACTTCAGCTCGAAAATATTTCCCCACTAACACTACAGCAGCCTTTAAATTAGTGTCGTAGTTTGGTATCTTTCATGCAAGATTTAAATAATTTTGAATGCAAGCAAATGAACTGCTGAATAATGCACTGCTAAGAAGTTAAGCAGCAGCTGCTCCTCACATCACAATGTGCTCTTTCTGCTGTTGTAAACTTTGAGCAGGAGAACAGTCACTGGCAGTCCCTTTATACTTGTTGGTCTTCTGTGCTCTGTTCTTGATACACTGTACATGACCGTGGAGCACCGAACCCCTTGTTACTGCTGGAACTTAGAAAATACAGATCATTGTTACATGCAAGAGTGTATAGTTGTCAATTATGTGCTCATATTTACAGATATTGTATTTTCAGAAGCCAATGACAAGCCTCAACACACACACACACAAACAGTGAAGACTGAGAATATATTTAATATGATACAAGAGCAAAACTACAATGTTATAGATGAAGGCATGAAACTTCTGCCAGACATAAAAAGCCAATAAAGTTTCTTCTATTTTGACTTTACACTAGGTGCGAGAAGCAGACCACAAATAAGTTCACTAAGAAGCACAAGTTAGACTGCATTAGAACACAACAGCCAATGTTACTAACTTTAAGGATGTCTAACATAGCCAGCTCACCGTACTGCATATAGGGGCAAATGGGCAGTCTAGAGGACACCAAGAACTTGTGGATTATGAGTGTGCTTGTTGCTGACATATATTATTGTAAATGAAGAAAACCTTTCAAAAATTCACTTCATTGGGGGAAATAATCATACGCAACAAACACAACGGGCTCCTACAGGTGACACCAACACTCACCATTATTGTTGATACCAGTGTCTTGCCGAATGAATATGCTGCGTCCTGCACAGAACACCAAAGGAGCGCTCCATGACTTGGATTGCATGTGTGCTAGCTGCATTGCTCTGCTGCTGAAATGGGCTAGCCACAGACAGAGAAATGAAAAGCCATGGCTTTGAAACAGTCTGAACGTCACCTTTAGAGATCAACAATGCATACTTAGGTCAGGTACAATTTGTAGAAAAATATATATCACTATGCAATCACGGTGAACATGTTCGGCTGAAACACAAGCAACAGCACTGAGAGAGAAAAAGCTACATTAGGTAAAAGATGCAGTTACTGGCCCTATGTCATCTGGGGCTTCTTCAATAGGTCTTTCTCCTTGCAAGTTGTGAACAGCCAGGCAATTTTCACCCACTTGCTATGCCCTTCCAGAGAACTTGATCCACAGACGGAGTCACAAGCTCGAGAGCTCAATAAGGAATCAAAGTATTTGTGCTCGTTTCAAAGCACAAGCTTTTGAGTCTCAGATTATAGGAGTTTCGTTCATAAGCTGCAGGCTTTCAGCTTTCAACATTTGCAATTATCTTGCAATTTAGTTCTATAAATGTTGAATAAGAGTTACGTGTAAGAATATTACAGGTATCCACTGAAAGCAACCATGCTTGGGTTTTCAATTTGTGCACAGTAAGTGGTGTTCACGTAATCGTATGTATTAAAGAAAAACTAACCTTGCAGCCAGCCTTTAGGCAGTTTTGTGCCCTCGAAGCTCCCAAGCAGATCGCAGTCCTTCCAGATGAGGCTGCCATGCATGCTTCGACGCCACATCCGCTGAATGATAACAGTCCCAGCAGTGACATAAGCTTGCATAGTTAGGGAGAACGTGTCCTTCCTATTTTTGTACAGGTGCTCCAAGTAATGATGAGGATTGATGTGCCAGAATGTGCAACCGATGCATCACAGGACCTTAACAAACCAATCTCTGCGATCTGTGAAGAGCCAAAAACGAGATATTTAAAAAACAATCATTAAAAGCACTCACTTCTAATACTTATTTGAGGAAGCTATTACTTCGTTAAATTGACCAAAATCTGCTATATTCACTTTGAAATAAACTGAAGCCTCATGTAAAATTTACGCACTGCAATATTTATGTCCTACTGAAGTATAGTACTACCACAGTACAGTGGTAATCGTCTATAGAACTAATTTTCCAAAATAACATAAATTTTTTAAGTGCAACCTGGCTCCTGAAAAATAAATTCACATTAACTTTCCAACTATCAAAGGTGGTCAATCGACAGGCCCAACCTCATAATCAAACAAGAGCTCACTTGTATTAAACCACAAAAAACTTTTTATGTATTTGCTCCATAATATATGTATGTATATAACAGTAGTAGTAAAATTTCATGCTTCAACTAACCATAGAGAAACATTACATCTGATGGGCTTAAAAACTTGCACTCGTTATAGAACTGCGTGATTTATAGTACCGGTGAAATTTAGTTCTGCAAGGTGAACTCACCGATGGCAGCATTTAGTAGCCGTCGGTGTCATGAGGAACCAAGTAGGGCCAACAGGCAAAGGGCATCTGCAGACTGGAAGCTGCCAATGACAGCAATGAAGGGCTGGCCAGGCGTGCACGTCCATTGATAATGTGTAAGAACTGGCCATGACCGGCGGTTGTCAAGGCTCTAGTGCCGTGCAAAACGATGGCCAGACGAACTCGGAAACCTGTTGTTAGGCGATATTGGCCTACAACTTCACCCAAAGCAAGACACCGGTGAAATCTTTGCTTTTTCTGGAAGCCGGAGGGAAGCTTGACGTTCACGGGCTCTCGCTGCCACATAGAACTCTCAAGTTGTTACCGAAGAACAGTCTAGGCGCGCTTCCAAATTAACACGATCCACAACAGAATGTAGCATCTCGCAGCTTTGGTTGATCACATCACAGCGCTATGTCTGGGGGCCGGAGGGAAGCTTGACGTTCACGGGCTCTCGCTGCCACATAGAACTCTCAAGTTGTTACCGAAGAACAGTCTAGGCGCGCTTCCAAAGTAACACGATCCACAACAGAATGTAGCATCTCGCAGCTTTGGTTGATCACATCACAGCGCTAGGTCTGGGGGCCGGAGGGAAGCTTGACGTTCACGGGCTCTCGCTGCCACATAGAACTTTCAAGTTGTTACCGAAGAACAGCCTAGGCGCGCTTCTAAAGTAACACAATCCACAACAGAATGTAGCATCTCGCAGCTTTGGTTGATCATATCACAGCGCTAGGCCTGGGGGCCTGAGGGAAGCTTGACGTTCACGGGCTCTCGCTGACACATAGAACTCTCAAGTTGTTACCGAAGAACAGTCTAGGTGCGCTTCCAAAGTAACACGATCCACAACAGAATGTAGCAACTCGCAGCTTTGGTTGATCACATCACAGCGCTAGGTCTGGGGGCCGGAGGGAAGCTTGACGTTCCAAGGCTCTCGCTCCCACATATAACTCTCAAGTTGTTACCGAAGAACAGTCTAGGCGCGCTTCCAAAGTAACACGATCCACAACAGAATGTAGCATCTCGCAGTTTTGGTTGATCACATCACAGCGCTAGGACTATGGTTGTCACAAAAAGGAGAAGTGACGACTTAACAAACAAAAGCGCCAAGCTGCCCCACCAAAACTTCGCAGGGCGAAACAGTTATCAACGCCGTCTTTCAATTTTCGGTCACACGAGCACAGCTTGTTCACAAGTCTTGGAACGTCAACACAGCACCACTGTTCACAACGAACATCGTTTTCACTCCCGAACAGTACATTGCTCTCAAGTAAATAGAAGCGTACGGGCTAACTAGTGGCGAAGCAAGAACCGAGCGCGTAGTTCATACGTTTCCGTACGTACTTGGGGTCACTCAAGTAACGTTTCAAAACGCTGTCAATCCGAAATGTCACACAGCACTCAACTGAGAGACTGCAAAGTCAAGCGAACGAACTGTTACCGGCGCACAAACACACATTGCAGGCTTCTCGAGTGCTAGTTGCCGTCGATACATCGACGCCGATCCCCGCTTGATAACCACACCGACGCACAGGCTTCGCAGCGCTTCACCGAACACTATTGCACTGCCACAGCTTTCCGCACTGCTTACACGCACCGAAAGAGCTGCTGTAATCAAAACACATCCGTTCAAATGCTGAAGTAACTCGTGCGAGAAGCGTTTGCTAAATGTCGCACCGACCGATATGCTATTTTCGACGCCATGTTGTTTTCGACAACTGCGAAGCACATAAGAGAGCTCTTAGAAAGTGCTTGCACTATTTTCACGGCGTGAAAAAATTTTCTCTTTTGTGCGAGGGGGGTGATATGACGAACAGGACAGGCGTGCCAGATGAAAGAAGTGTTTTGGCAACGTCACGGAGTGAGCTGATGTAGAGGGTATTTCTTCACAACCAATCACAAGCTGTGCCTGTCGGCCAAGCCGTCGTCCGCTCGCGTTTGTCATCTGCTTCGATCGGAGCATGCGACGGAGGATTCGTCTTCGCAACGCACTTATTCCAAGGTCAAGTGGTCGCTGCGCCGCATAAAATACATGTCAGTGGCTCGGTCTACCTTTTAATGATGTTCGTGCGCCTAGTTAAACGTCTGGTAATTGTCGCAGGGACGAATTCAGCCAAGGTATGCTCAAGAATCGTGAGGGTTTGCATATTTTCGGTGTCATACAAAGCTACTAGGGTCATTTCATTCCGATTGCTTGCCATATTATCACGGTCCATATCGGTGTCTGAACAGTGAAGGTGAAGATGCATGATTTGTTTTTAGTTCCATGCGTAATCACGCGCACCCCTAATACGCTTTGGTTTACAAAGTACGCTTTATTCCAGATCGCCCCAAAGTGTATCGACAGCTGCATTTCAGAGATCGCAACCATTGGACAGTTAGAGCCAATGAAAGTACACTAGAGCACAAACTTTATGAACCACTCATTGAAAACTTCCTCTCATTTTTATTTCCAATAGCGTGCAAAGAATGTGCTTCCATTAACCTCTTTGGTGGTAATTTCCACCAATGAGGCAAGGATCTCGAGTCGCACTTTTAATTGGATGAGATCGGGCGCAACACAACAACGTAACAAATAAGGTTGATCCTATGCCATGCCGCGTTCGAATGCACCTACCATTCACGTATCATATTGGTTTTCATCCAACCACAAATCTCTACATGCGTAGTTTTATGCCATTGACGCTCAATAGAATTCTTCAATTACTGCGAGTTCAAACTTATTGGACGATGGTGGTTGTCAGCACCATCCACTGCGTACAAGGGAAACAACACGCGAAGCTCAAAGCGCCGCAAAAAATAAAAACGCACCAGCAGTCATCAGGCAGTCTTAATGGGCGTGAATTAACTCGAAACCAGCCAGGGCACCAAAGTATACCGCCGCGGCAGCAGGTTTTAAGTAGCCACATTGTTCCTAAGAGTGGTCCGGACCACTCTTAGGATTTTCTCTCAGCCATGCTGTTTTTACGCACAATTTCGCTTCGTGAATCCACTTACGAGCACTTTTCAGTGACGTAAGCAAATATAGCAACTGCATCACCATCGCTGACATGTTCTTGGGCAGTCACAGCGCGTTTTATTTGCAGCGGCCGATGTGACAACGATGGCCTCTTACGACGTTTTTTTGTTTCGTGAATCGACTTACGCAACAAAATTTCTCTTGCGCAAAAATGTTTTCGTGAGTGAGTTTTGTGAATCCGGCCCCAGTTGTCGATGTATGACACTGTGTCATGCAGTGAATAAAAAAGTACTAGTGCATGCGTGACAGCTTTCTGAAACACTGGCCTATGTATGTTGATACTCATGTTAGACCAAACAAGTTGAACTGATGATTTTAGGAAAGCATGGCAAAAAAGAAACAAACCGAAGGCCGCGAGACAGAAAAAGAGCAAAATTGAAAATCTATTGGTCGACCTTTGATTAGTTGTTGCGTAATTTGATGATGAACAGCAAATACAGAAGTCCGAAGTCAGTTGCAAAAGTCAGCAGGAGGACCCCGCTGCGGTGGTCTACTGGCTAAGGTACTCGGCTGCTGACCCGGTTGCGGGTTCGAATCCCGGCTGCGGCGGCTGCATTTCCGATGAAGGCGGAATTGTTGTAGGTCCGTGTGCTCAGATTTGGGTGCACGTTAAAGAACACCAGGTGGTCGAAATTGCCGGAGCCCTCCACTACGGCATCACTAATAATCATATGGTGGTTTTTATACGTTAAACTCAACATATCAATCAATCAATTGAAGTCAGCAGGAGAGCGTATGTCACCAACATTCACTCACTCTTTTGAATATTAGGTACAGTTCTCATAATTCAGCATGAATTTGTAACAGTGAACCATGACCAAAACAACCAGTGTACTGCTGTAGAGATAATGTACCAGCTATAAAAACCCCCATTTTCTGAAGAGCAACTGCTACTAGTAAAAATAACTATTTTGATGTTCGTTGTGCACCATTTCTTGACCCCAACAGCACGCCGACGTTCGCGAAAGAGATGTGCAGAGGCATTATTTATTTGTAGGGAGACCGACCTGTCCGTCGCTAATTTGTGTACGTCATACTTGACCTTGGCGCGCGTTTTGGCATTCACTGGAACAACGATGTGATGCTGAAAAAAGGTAAGAGTAGCCACTCCCCATAAATGGGATCAGTTAAAGACTGAAAATGAGTAAAAAGCACTCTATATAGTGAAATATTGCGCATAAATTCTAATTGCAGAAATAAGTAATCGTTGAAATGCTAAAAATGTGCTGCTGCCCTAGCGTGCAGGTCGCGGCAGTTCGCGCGTACAAAATGCGAATGTTAAAGTAGGCACGCTAAAATACCGATGCAACGTTTACGTGGGAAAGCGAATTGTCTTCAAACAGCTGAGAATAGGCGGCTGGCACTGACACTCGTGTACTTACCGACGCAAATGAGCCAAATTTCTCGCAGCACACGCACGTGCGAGAAACATACGCAGGTTTCGACAGCCGAACACAGCCTCGTCCGCGAATTCCGGTGAGCATAACACCCGCAGTTCACGGGGAAGCACTAAAACAACGCACAAACACACTTTAATCGTTCTTGTGGAACGGCGCACCATAAACCGAAGTCGGAGCCGAAAGTGCTCACCGTGGTTGTCTGGAATTCATGAAGCCCTACAATTTATTCGCTGATAAAATGCATGCACATGGCACAAAAACAGTTCAAGGTTCGGAAGATGGTTTGCAAAAACCCACTTGCTAGATATATACCCGCGCCAAAAGACTCGCTGCCATGCGGTGGCGTTGTGGTGCAATTAATAAGACATCTGCGTCACGTGTATGCGGTCGCCAGTTTGATTCTAGGCCTGTGCTTTGCATGTTAATCTCACAAATATAGCTAAATGGGATACTAATGGTTTTTTATTTACCTGTAGTCGTAATATCCGCCACATTCTCGGCGAGAAACTGCTCTTAAAAGCGTAAAATAGTACTTTTTTGCCGCCACCGCACCAAGGACGCGCCGCCTACAGAAAGTCCCGCCTAATCATAGGCCGCATTTTGCGAGGAAAAATTTTACCAAAAATCCAGGATTCTCTGAAGGCTACTTCGAATCGGGCCGGTTTCTCTGCAACACGGCAACGGAGCCGCCTAGAAGCGGCGATATTTTGACTCGATTTCCTGCCTGCGGGCGTGTAGTCTAGCCAGGATTTGATTTAGAGTGTACCTGCCCAGTCTATGAACCCGTTCAAATTAGTTGTTTGTCACCGTACTGTGAAGGTTTTCTAAAAAAAACTTAATTATTTTTTCGTTCAGATGTAACCCAGTTTTCATTATCAGTCTTCAATTAAAAATAAATAAATAAACAGATACTTACACCGTTGCACCCATGTTTTCGCACTATCACATCTGGATGAGATGTTTGACAGCTGGTCTCAACACTGCGTAAGTTAGATACACTTGCGTCATGTTGAGTTGCATGCTGTGGTGATCCGCTACGCGTTTCCAAAGCTGATAGTCTGGCATTAGGACGCTTGATTTCGTTCGCGCTGGCTGTGCATCTCTCGTTATTTGTTATAGACTCGGCAAGTAAGTTATCCTGCCCCTCCTTGAGTTTAGAGATCTTCTTCATGGCTGATGGAAAGCCATCCGCTTCCGTCTTACTCATGGGATCTGGATTACTTTCCCCGTAATCGGAGACGATGAGCATCAGACCACGTAAACAACACAAGAGATTTATAAAAGCAAAGCATCGGTTCAATGTATCAAGCGATTCTATTGGGCGCAACACCGCAATAAAACAGAACAAGTAGAAGGGCGGATTTCAAGTAACTAACCTGCAATAACAACGGCGGTATGTTTGCCATCTTTATTGTGGTGTCGATCGACATTTGTTGTGGTGTCGAAGTTGATCATTGGTGACTGGCGCTTTTAAACTGCTGCCGCTCTTCTAGACGAGTGGCAAAGTAACACTCATGTTGTCGGCACGCATATGCCACTCCCTCCAGATATGGCTCCACGTTCAATACTAATGTAGCCCAAAAGACGGCCCCGAAAGGGTACCGGCAAAGGCATATCGGCTGCGTATCAAGTGAAGCAGGCGAAAACAAAGTGCTGACACAGAAAACCATTCTGGCGGCTTTCAAACCTAGGCCTTTTTGGGGTATACGGGTGTTTCATCACAGTGATATAGAAGTGATCACAACTTCAAAAAAAAGAAAAAGTCAGGCAGCACAGTCACAGAGAAAGCTGAAAGAGCGGCCGTTCAGAGCCTTTTCCAACACTCTTTTGGTAGCTGCGGCAAGCATATTTGCTGGGTACCCACTATGCCATAAATAATCATATGTTTTGCGTTGTAGGCCACATTCACTATCCTTCGTCATTTTTCGGAGAAGGGTGGTATCTGCTACACACTTGCAAGGAATTTCGTGCAAATTTTTTGTGCAAAGGCTGATTGCAATGAAGAATTATGCCTGGTGTGCGTGTGCGTCACAGTTAATTGGTGATCAAGAAGAAGCTTTTAGGGGCGAAGCTCCTTAAGGCGTCACCCGATCGTCCACTGTAGTAATCACCTTTATCGGGTATGTGCAACAGAGAAGTTTAGTTCTTGGAAGGTCCGCTAGAAGGTGGCACTTGTATACAATCAGTATATCATTAAAAGATGCTAGATCGTGGTACTTGGAGCGTTTACCAGACGGATGGACACACAGACGGACAGTTCGACCCATGGTTGGGTGGACGGACGGGTGCACGAATGGACGGACGGACATACAGACATATAAGGTGAGAAGGCACGAGATGGTGGTACTTGGAGTGTTCTCTAGACGGTCGGGCATAAAGGCAGACAGGTGGGAACGCATTGACAAATAGATCGACCCACGTTTGGACAGACGGATGGATACACGAACGGACGGACGAACGCTTCGCCCCATTCATCATCATTCGGTACGTGAATATGCTATGATTTTTCAATGGGTTGTATCATTGCACGACCAACTCATTACGCAATTTTCGTTTTGTGACGCCTGGTTGGTTCTTTGCCTTTATAAAACGGTTTATTAGTCACAATAACGTGATTCCTTTCCCTACATCATGCCTTCCTAAGACCAGTTTGTGAACGAGCTGCAAGCACCGTTTTAGTTCACGCATCTCACCTCTTTATGCCAAAACACGCACGTACGCACAAAAGCACCCAAAGAGCTTACAGGATGTTTGCCCCATTCATCTGGAGCTCTACGTGGGAGCGAACATCAAGAACGAACATGTTTTGGCGTCTTAAGCACGAGGGTGGTCTTTGTGCTATCTGTTTCTCAAACAAGCAATCTCACATTTCATGCTGATAAGAGAACAGAGAGACGCTTTTTAGGGGCGAAGCTCCTCTTAGTCTAACCTTGTCATGCATCACGCATAACCGAGAGAAAAAGAGGCGAGAAAGAAAAGCAGGCTGTATCTACCGAACCGTAAAATAGATGGCGTTGTCTTATAGAAGTATATGCAAACTGCAGTTAGGTGAGAATATTCTAGGTGGCGCTGTACCACTACTCTCCCATTTGCTGCTGCGCGGGCTGGGCATGGGTACGCGGAGAATGATTGCATCTCTCAGTATGCTGGATAGTCGCCGTACGTGGTGGATCGTTGGAGAGGCGTGGACGAAGCAGAGTGGCGGGTGTGTTGAAGACGTTCGCGCTCGGCGTGCTTGGCTGGCGTCTCGTCGGTGTTACCCGCGCGCCATCTGTATTCTCGAACGCGATCGGACGCATGGACGCATGCACGGACGGACAGACACACAGACAGATGAACGGACGGACGCTTCGCACGACTTATGAAGCTTCATTGCGTGGATATGCTGCGATTTTTGTGCCCTTTATTTCAAACAATGTTATTTCACCACATGCCTGATTTCTTTGTATAATCAAACAAGATAGAAAGACACAACTTTACAGAATTCTCACGCACAATCGCACTGTTTAACCGTTCCTTAAGGGCAAGCTTTTCGATGGATTACTTAACTTTAAGTGAAAAAAAGCGCCCTAAGAAATATTTATAGCAGAACGTTTTTCTTGTGCCCTTTATCAATTAATGCACGAAAAACCATACCGGCGAGACCTATTCAAGCGGGTGAAAAACATGTGGATGGAAGCCAACGTAAAAGCTTTCTTTTTCAAGCTCCATATGGGAACCATCCAAGTGAAAACGTGGCTCGAAGAGAGAGGAATGTATGTACCATGAGGAAGGAGCTGTCTTTTGTGTAACAAACCTGGAACCATTGAACATGTATTTATTGATTTTAACAATGCCATTTTTCACGACATTTTACAGACGACATAAAAAAGATTTACCTCACACTCCACCTGGAATCCGTTTTCGGCCTTGTGGAAGTTATGTGCAACATTAGGTTGTTATTTTCTTTCTTGGTCTTTCATAGGTTTCGCGTCACATGTTATCGCACAGACACTGTGATCTAAAAGTTCCATCTGTTGCGGAGTGTTTTGTGGAAGCTGTTATCAAAGTGCGAGATATGTATAAGACTACCGGCTACGTTGAAGATATTATAATGAGGCGTTTTAGAGTGGCACTCTTTTATAAAACAGGAGAACGGTCACGACACGTCAAGTGGTAATAGCGGAACTAACCTGAGTCACCAGCGAGCCAAACGTCGTCTTCTTCACCGACTGAGTCATACCCCTTGCCTTTCTGAGTAGCCTCATCTTCTTCACGACATTTTCCTCCCCTCCGGAAAAGAGCCATCCTGGTGACTCATGGGCAGAAGACAATAGAGGGATCGTAATGCGGTTTTAGGCGGTCTATGTGGACGGTCTCACGTCCACGGCGTCGTTGATTATGGGGCTGCTCCAGCGGCTCTACGATATAATTGACGGGTGAAGTTTGTTTAACCACACGGTAAGGTCCATCATACTTGTACATGAGTTTCGTTGAGAGAGCAGGGCTGGTTGAAGGGATGCGAAGCCAGACAAGGTCATCCGATGCATAAGAAGCCGGAGGCGTCGGGCTATCGCGGTGGTGTTTCTGGCGTTGCTGTTCAGCACTTGTGAAGGAACGGGCAAGCTGACGACACTCTTCCGCGTATTTAGCAGCTTGTGACATCGTCGTCGACTCAGCAACATCCGGGTGGTAAGGAAGGATGGTGTCTAGCGTGCAGAGGGCTCGCGACCATAAGGGAGGAAGTATGGAAAGAAACCAGTGGTTGTCTGGACAGCAGTATTATGCGCGTAGGTTACAAAAGGAAGAATACTGTCCCAATTGGTGTGATCGGTTGCGACGTACATTGACAGCATATCTCCCAATGTACGGTTGAATCGTTCTGTAATGCCACTAGTTTGAGGATGATACGCGGTGGTGGTGCGATGAATGACTTGGCATTCTTTGAGAAGCGATTCGACAGCGTCCGACAGAAACACACGCCCTCGGTCACTCAAGAGTTCACGTGGTGCACCGTGACGTAAAATGATCTGATGCAGTATGAGACGACCGACGTCACTGGCTGACGCAGAAGAGAGTGGTGAAGTTTCTGCGTAGCGCGTAAGGTGATCGATAGCGGCGATTACCCAGCGATTTCCAGCCGGTGTAATCGGAAGAGGTCCCTACAGATCAATACCATCATGGTCAAACGGTCGAGCAGGACAAGGTAAGGGTTGTAGTGGAGCTGGAGAACTTGGAGTGGGATTCTTCCGGTGTTGACAAGCGAGACAGGAACGTACGTAGCGATGAACGAAGCGATACATTCCACGCCAGTAGTAGCGGTGAGACAGGCGGGTGTAGGTTTTTCACACTCCCGCATGGGCGCATTGTGGGTCGGCATGAAAGGAGGCGCATATGTCTGAGCGGAGACGTCTGGGAATGACTAGGAGCCATTGGCCTCCTTCGGAGAGACAATTCCGTCTGTATAGCAAACCATCTCTGATAACGAAGTGTTGTATTTGACGGCGCATACCTCTAGGGATATTCTGCGAGGGAGTTCGACTCAACAAGTTAATAAGTGAAGCGATCCAAGGATCTTTTCGTTGCTCCTGTAGCATGTCGCTGACACTAAGTGCAGACACGTCGGGGGCAGGCGAAGACGGCGACTTGTCACTACATCGTAGAGGTGATCGGGACAAAGCGTCTGCGTCGGAATGTTTTCGGCCAGATCGGTAAACGACGTGGATGTCGTACTCTTGTAGCCGAAGCGCCCAACGGGCGAGCCGGCTGGTGGGATCTTTTAACGATGAGAACCAACATAATGCATGATGATCAGTAACGACGCTGAATGGGCGCCCGTAAAGATAGGGTCGAAACTTGCCTGTGGCCCATATGATGGCTAGGCACTCTTTTTCGGTGACTGAATAGTTGGCTTCTGCTTTTGTGAGTGCACGGCTGGCGTAAGAGACGACGTACTCATCAAATCCAGGTTTACGCTGGGCGAGCACAGCACCGAGGCCAACTCCGCAAGCATCCGTGTGTATTTCCGTCGGGGCAAGAGGATCAAAATGTCGCAGTATAGGAGGTGACGTAAGAGGGTGGCGAAGTGTGGCAAACGCATCATCACAAGCTGACGACCAACTAGAAAGGTCGTTGTTGCCGGCAAGAAGGTCAGTCAAGGGCAATATGGTGGAAGCGAAGTTGCGAATAAAACGACGAAAATAAGAACATAAACCGAGGAAGCTGCGAAGTTCTTTTAAGGTCTTCGGCTTAGGAAATTCGGCAACGGCACGGAGTTTCGTCGGATCCGGAAGAATGCCATCTCTAGATACAACATGGTCCAAAATTAGGAGTTTTCGAGCGCCGAAGCAGCACTTCTTCAAGTTGAGCTGTAGACCGGCGGCGGCGAGGCAAGTAAGCACTGTCTCGAGCCGCTGAAGATGCGTTGAAAAGTCGCTTGAAAATATCACGACATCGTCTAAATAACACAGACATGTCTGCCATTTCAGGCCACGGAGGATGTTGTCGATCATCCGCTCGAAAGTGGCAGGCGCATTGCAGAGCCCGAATGGCATGACGTTAAATTCGTATAAGCCATCAGGTGTAACAAAAGCCGTCTTGGGGCGATCAGCCTCAGCCATGGGAACCTGCCAATAACCTCAACGCAGATCTAGTGACGAGAAAAACTCCGCGCCTTGTAAGCAGTCAAGGGCATCGTCTATGCGAGGTAGCGGGTAAACACCTTTGCGCGTGATCTTATTCAACCGGCGGTAGTCGACGCAGAATCTTATTGAGCCATTCTTTTTCTTGACTAGAACAGCTGGGGAGGCCCACGGGCTGTTAGAGGGCTCAATAACACCTCGCTTCAACATGTCGTCAACTTGTTCCGCGATTATGCGACGCTCAGATGCTGATAGACGATACAGAGGCTGACGTAAAGGAGCGTGAAGGCCAGTGTCGATTTTGTGAGATACTGTGGAAGCAAGGCCCAAAGTCAGTTGCTGGTGGTCGAAGCTGGCGCGGAAGTGCTCGTGGAGGGCGATGATGTCGGTGTGCTGCTGGGCCGTAAGGTTGGTGTCGATGCCCCACTATATTGCATCGGTGAATGATGGGGAAGAGGATGACGCGTGGCAATCAACAGCGTCAATAGGTAGCGTAGTCGAGTGGTCAGGAACTACACGTGCACTCGAGGAATCAATGTCATCGGCAAAGCCCAGGCACTCTCCGCACAGTAACTTGGACGGCGAGGGAAACGGATTTGATACATAAATTGCACTTGTGCCATCTTGAATATTCAGAACGGCGAAAGTAACCAGGAAGCACTTGCGGCGAACAGCGGTTTCAGAAGGCGTAAAAAGAACAGTTGAGCTACTAGAGACGTTACAGGAAAGCGGAACTAGGGCGGACGAGAACGGGGGTATTGAAGTGTCGGCGGCAACGAAAACTTTTGCAGGTGAAAGGGACGAGTCGAGTGAAGCAGCGTCGCATAACGGCGCGAATTACACTTCGGCGCGAGCACAGTCGATGGCGGCATCATGAGTGCAGAGAAAGTCCCAGCCCAATATAATGTCATGGGAATACTGCGGGAGCACTACAAACTCGACGACATAAATATTGTCAGCAATAACGACACGTGCTGTGCATGCAGCAAAAGGGCGACTTCGTTGCTCGCTCGCAGTGCTCAAAATAAAGTCGCGAAGAGGCATTGTGACTTTTTTAGTCGACGGCAAAGTTTTTCAGTCATTACACACACTGCGGCACCAGTATCGACCAATGCAAAAACAGGTATACCTTCCACGGAGACAGCAACGACGTTGGACGGCGAAAAACAAGGTCTTGGGGAGTTCGAAAGATCCGAAGTTCTTGCCCCCGGAACTGCGGCTCCTAGTTTTCCTCAGGGACAGGGCGAGGTTGACGTAGCATAGAAGAAAGGGAACGGCGTCGGGGTGAAGGCGACCGGTGTCTGTTGAAGTTCCGGCGAGGTGAAAATGTGTTCATGGTGGCAGTGTCGCCATATACAGCAGGCTCCGATCGTGCTGGGAAATCGTAATTGTTGGGCCTGACGTCGCCACGCAGGAAAAACTCGCGCCGTCGACAAAATCGTGCCACGTGATCCGTACTTCCACAGGTGAAGCATATGGGGCGGTTGTCTTGAGTGTGCCAAGGGATCTGAAAGCGTGGAGGTGGTTGTCGGGAGAAAGGACGGGCAGTCTGGTACATAGGCTCAGTCGGTACGACAAAGGGGTGCGTGGACGTAGGCGTTCGCGACAAAGAAACGTGGCTGTTCGTGACAGGCGGACGTCGGGTTCCGTTCAATGTTTCGGCATAGGTCAATGGAGCAGCCACCGGTGGTGCGTGAGCTGTTGGTAGCGCCTCGGACACTTGCTCCTGGACTACTTGCTGTATTGATGGCGCTAAAGTAGATGGGGCACCTTCGGAGGTATAAGGCATGAGAGACAACTGGCGTGCGACCTCCTCTCGTAAAAATTGCTTGATCTCGAGAAGCAAAGTGGTGTGGTCTATAGCAGTGCCAGCCGACGTTAAAGCGGACATTGTTGCACATAGCGTGCTGGCACGACGAGTGGTGTCACGCTGTTTTCAGAGCTCATCATAGCTCTGACAAAGTTGGACCACTTCCGCTACCGTTTGTGGGCTTTTGGCGACAAGCATCTGAAATGCGTCGTCAGTCACGCCTTTCAAAATGTGTTTGATCTTCTCGGCCTCTGTCATGGCCGAGTTGACACGCCGGCAAAGGTCGACCACATCTTCAATATAACTGGTGTAATTCTCACCATTCTGCTGAGCCTTAGTACGCAAGCGCTGTTCGGCCTGTAGTTTGCGAAGCGCTGAACGGCCAAACAAGTCCGCAAACGCCGTTCGGAAGGCCGACCAGGTGGGGAGGTCCCTCTCGTGATTACGGTACCACAGACTGGCGACGTCGGTCAAATAAAATTGGATGACAGTAAGCTTGTGTGCATCGTCCCACTTGTTGTGCTGGCTCACCCGGTCGTATTCGTCGAGCCAGTCTTCCACGTCTTTGTCATCGGTTCCACTGAAGGTAGGCGGATCGCGTTGCCGAAAGGAGCCGAGACAAACAGGAGCTTCAGTAGTTGGAGCCGAGGTGGCCGCCTGCTGATCGTCGTTCGTGGACATCGTAGCAACTGGAGGCAACGTACGGTTTCGCAATTCCAGGATTAGGCGTTACCCAGCACCTCCACCAATTATAATGAGGCGTTTTAGAGTGGCACTCTTTTATAAAACAGGAGAGCGGTCACGACACGTCAAGTGGTAATGGCGGAACTAGCCTGAGTCCCCAGCCAGCCAAACGTCGTCTTCTTCACCGACTGAGTCATACCCCCTGCCTTTCCGAGTAGCCTCATCTTCTTCACTACAATATGATATCTTTGTTTGATGCATTATACAAATAAAACGCGTGTGATGAGTCATTATTATACTTTTTGACCTGTAGTCAAGAAGGCTATAGTAAAAAAGAACCAGCGTGGCTCATTGGTGGAATACTTGACTGGCACGAAGGGGGCCCGAGTTCGAGTCTCACTGTGTCCTTAGTGTTTTTTATTTGCTTATTTTGTTTATTTGTTTTTGTAGTGTATCTAGGTCACCGGCGGTGGTAGCAGACAACTGCGGCGCCGCTCGCGACCCGTATTGTGATCTCATAACAGATTTCGCGGTACGGTATGAAGAACATTAATTAAGGTCTCCTTGATTTGACTTCACTTTCTGCACTAGTGCGAGAGTGCTGCACTCCATCCCTTGATTTGGGTAGCGCAGATCGCACCATCTGCACTTCGGCACTCCATTGGATGCCGTGCTGCTCGAGTTCATCGAAACGGCTGCACTAGCTTCCTTGTGAGTTCTCTACTCGTGCAAGTAGCCTGAGGTATACTGCATGGCTGCACTTTTGCCCTCAATTTGACTGCTGCACTGAGACCGCTAGTTTCATGCTGCACTAACACTAGAAGAACTGGTGTTGCACTGGCAAGAAACATTCGTGAACGGCGTCCGCAAAGTGCTGCCACCACCGTTAATGTTCCGAAGAAGGGCCACTTCCTAGGATGGCACCGCGGTAAAAATAAAAAAAGCCAGGCCTGTTCGGAACGTATAGCAGAATCACAGCGAAAGCTTAAAGAGGGGCTTTCCTAGAGAACACTTTTTAAACATCCTTGGGGCAGCTACAAGCACACTTGCATGGTACCCACTACACTATTTATCATTACATTACACATGTCAGCATGATCTCTAACCTGATATGACCTGCATAGGGTATGTTTGTCATAGACTTTCAATGTCCGGCGTAGCTCAGTGCTAGAGCAGTGGGGTGCCACACACATGGCCCATGTTTAACTCCAGTTGTCTGTATGGTTTTTATTTAGTTTTTACTTCGAATCATATTAGTAACGGGCACCGGCAGTGGCAGTGGTGGTGGTGGGCCACCATTGCATTAAAATTGGCCCTTGTGATCTCATAACAGCTTTCGCTGTAAAATCGGACCACTAAATTCATGATTCAACGCGATAGCGTTCAAAGAGATAATTTAGCGATAATTTCGGTGTCGGTGTCGTCGTTGGCGTGGGCGTCGCTGGTTGTGAATAAAAAATCGTCATCCTGGTCACAATAAAAAAAGATGCAGATAAAAGAATGAAAATTTCGGGCCTGAGTAAGCATCCAATACAGGTAGTTTGCGTGGTAACCGGAGGTTCTACCACACAGCCTTGCATGCGCTTGGAACTTCAGTAAAACTATGTTCCTCTGCTTACAAAGCCAGTGGAAAAAAATCACCATCTCAAAAAAGCCTACCATGTGGGGATGCGAAACAGCGCTGTTGTTTAATTGTATTTCCATTTGTTGGTTCCTATTGTTGTTTCTATTTGCATGTTCCCGTGTGTGTTTCATTTGTGGGCGGACTTGTGTATATGCTGTGCACTGCTTGTGTTATCACCCTCTTAATTGTGTGTTGCCAGTCGTCGCGGTTTTCTCGAACGCCTCGATGTCCTGGCCGCCGACTCACGTTGCCTAGATTCTTCGGAGTTTGCGGCACGCCGCTTCCGTTGTGTGTCGACTTCGCGTTGCTTGGCAGTCTAGAGGCTTTTGCTCAGCATTGCCGTTGAGCTTTGGCTTCACCAGCTCGGAGTTAGGGTCTTCAGCTCACCATTGCGCTTTACGCCCAGCTTCATGAGCACTTGACTTCTATTCAGCGGTGCTGCTTACGCTGCTTGCAGTACTGTCATAGCTTATGTTACCGATGGCACAACAACTGGCACCAACGTTGACGTCCATAGCGCTGTTTCAATAAAGAGTGCGATGGCGCGAGGGCCCGCAGCAATAGATGCGAGCGCACAGCTGTGGCGTAGAGATAAAAGGGTGAGAAGAATCAAAGCGAAGGCAGTGTTATGCCTCCTCCACGTGAGCGAGGAGAGGGGGAGAGTTGGCGCATGCGCAGTAAGGGTGGTCACGCCACAGAGTTGGTGGATTGAACTCCGCCATAACATGCTTCGGGTCAGGTAACATTCATGCTTTGCAAACGCCGCATCCTGTATACCTTCTTCAGAATACAACAAGCAGCATTGCAGTATGATTGCGTGCGCACATTGCCGCTGGGTGTCGGAATCTACAATGCTCATATCGAATTCTCGGTTTAAAGCTGGCCATCCTATATGCAAAAGGCACACACGTTACTGCAAGTAATCCCTTAAGACCGCGTAATTCGCGGATAACATTCGGTTGCTGGCTGCTAAGGCGCGCTTCCGCGCTTCTGCATGGCATGTCAGGAGGGCGAAGAGATAGTGCTAGAGACTATGGTATTGCTACAGTGCACTAGAATACTAGAAATAATGTAGTTTCCCGTAGCACTAATGACCTCGCACCCAAAGCGCTTGGAAGGTATATAGCGGTGCGAGGTCACGTAGCCCACTACATGACCTCACTCCGCCCTATTCCTGTGAGCCAATCGCATCAGTGGCGACGTACGGAAACATGCAATATTCTGAACCCTTTCCAATGACTGCACCTATATATACGTACAAATAGAGCGCCTCGATGCGAGCGCCCCCACCTAGAAAGCAGTCCTTCTTTGAAAGAGTCGACGACGCCTCGCCGCGCACTTCCACCATGTTTTGCTTCACACTGCGCTCACGCGGCGCCTGCCACCTTGCCGTCAGTCTGATTCGTCGCGAGCCTCTGAGATGTCGATGCATCTGCAGGACACATTCTGCGCGCCACGGGGCACGAATGATTGTAGGAATAGACGTGGAAGGTGGTTTCTTTCCTAAGCGACCCTAAAGGAAGGCTTTTGTTGACAGTAAGAATAAAGAGTGACAGGTTGGAGCTGACGAATTCGTCTCATGTATGCAGCGTGAGTGTTGCAAGCTTTGTTGCTGTACCTTTCGGACAATTTTCAAAACGGCGTGTATACTGCTAGCGACACTGCCACAGAATATATTATTACAATTTATGACTTTGTGTTGGCGCGTGAGCTTGTTGCACATTAACACGACCGAACATTAATTTATATGTGGGGTTTATTGTCCCAAAACCACCATATGACTACGAGAGACGCCGTAGTGGAGGGCTCCGGAAATTTTGACCACCTGTGGTTCTTTAACGTGCATCCAAATCTGCAGCATACGGGCCTACAACAATTCCGCCTCCATCGGAATTGCAGCCGCCGCAGCCGGGATTCGATCCCGCGGCCTGCGGGCCAGCAACCGAGTACCTTAGCCACTAGACCACCACGGCGGGGCCACGACCGAACATTCCGTGAGCTGGCAACCCCAAATGGTTTCATGGCATTTGCACTATTCTGGTTTTCTGCGTGTGCTTAGAAACCATAGTTTCGCTGTGATCGGCATCTTTGGTTTTTTATGCATGAAGGTAAGGTTATAAAATTGTCATATCTTTAATGAACTGGAACAATTTACTCCAAATAATGTTTTACGGACAAACAACTACAAATAAAAAATTCGGTGTTCCAGCTTACATTGGTCACATTTGCATGGTCTGACTTCACATTGGTACCATTGGCACATTGCTCGCGTTAGCTTGGTTTGCTCACGTTAGCACATATCTTTAGCTCGCTCCATAGGTGCCGCTTGCCACTCATGACACATTCCCGCCGGCGGCAAGTTGTCTTTTTTTGGTTCACTTTTCTTTGTATTCCTTTAATTACATGTACTGTTATTAACGGTCCCAATAACTTATTTGTCATTGTTGTCAGTTAATTGTCAATAATACTTTATCTAACAAAGGAAAACATATGTCTGCGAAATTCTCCGTTCATTCCTTTCGTCTTCCAGCCAACGTAGCTTCGGATATTGAGCTGCGTTTCGCCACTTTTTTGCTTGGAGAGGAGCACATGTTGCGTTGTCTTGCGAGGAGAGTGCGCACCAGGGACAACATATCGCATGTTTCGGAGGGTGGGAGCGGACAGAGAATAATTTTATTTTGTCCCCGCTGAGCCCGAAGGAAGCAGTCGTACTTCAAAAAAGTATATATAAATTCCCACGTACCGTAGAAACAGATGACATCAAAAGCACGAGAGAGAAAGGTTGACATGTCGCTTTAAAATCAGCAAAACGTTACGAGGCGATGTCACTTTAAAATAGGCCAACGTTACGAAGCGAACATAAGTTATGCCGTACGTAACGTCCATGTCATGATTCTCATGTTTGGACGTGTCATTTACTTTCATCGTCTATTCGAACTACTTGATACCACATTTGGTATATGTGGAGCTATCGAAACGGCCGCGAGTGCACTATGAGCGTAGGATGTAGTCATGCCTTACATTACACGCACATCGTAGTTATCCCGTTTGGACGTGTCGTCTACCTTCGTCGTTCATTCACACAATGTAACATGAAGGTTAGTACATGTGGTAGTAGCAAAATGGCTGCGAGCACGCTATAAGAGTAGGACGTATTCACTTTTTAGATGACACGCATATTATGATTATCATGTTTCGACGTGTCATTCACTTTCGTCGTCTTTGCACGTCACGGAATACCTAATTTCGTATGTGCGAAGCTAGCGACACGGCCGCGCGCATGCTATGAGCATAGCATGAAGCCATGTTCTTACATGACACGCATGTTATGGTTATCATGTTTGGACGTTTCACTTACTTTTTTCGTCCGTTCGCGTCACGCAATACCGAGTTTTGTATATGTGAGGTTAGCGAATCGGCCGCAATCGCATCATGAGCTTGGCGTGTGGTAATGTTTGTATACGACACGCATCTCGCGATTATCATTTTTGCACCTTTCACATACCTTCGTCATCCATTCACGTCTCGTAATACGAAATTTGTTATATGAGTAGCTAGCGAAACGACCGCAAAGCCAAACCCATCATGAGTGTGGCATGTAGTCAAGACTGATATGACATGCACGTCATGAATTTTGCGTTAAGGTTGTTACTTGTGTTCGCCATCCAGTCATGTCATACCATACCAGTTTTGCAACATGTCTTGTGAACGAAAGCTCCGGAAGAGCACCAAGACCATGAAATGTAAATCTTGGCATTCATGACATACATGTCATGATTTTCATGTTATGACTATTCAGTTATGCTCGTCATACAGTCATGTTATGCCATACCAATTTCGGTATTGATATTAACATTTAAATTGCCAGGAAAACTAAAAGTAATAGGTGGATAAAAAGACAGACAGACAGACAGACAGACAGACAGACAGACAGACAGACAGACAGACAGACAGACAGACAGACAGATAGACAGATAGGTAGATAGATAGATAGATAGATAGATAGATAGATAGATAGATAGATAGATAGATAGATAGATAGATAGATAGATAGATAGATAGATAGATAGATAGATAGATACGCTCAAAGTCCCCAAAATTCGCTAAGAAATGTTTCGCAATTAAAAAGTTCATTCATTCAGCGACAATCTGATAGCTTACCGAAGTTAACGAGGTGACTGATCATTTAAGGTTGCAACCTTCTATTGTTGCCTTGTTATGAATGGCTGGGTGTCGTTTTTGCGCTGAGATGCACGCCGTTGATTGTCCGATTACGGGCATGGCTGTAGGGCATGCCCAGAAGGGAGTTTCGCGGCATAGCGAAGAAGTGCTTCGTGCACACCAAGCTTCACATGCCATCATTATTATGGTTGCGAAAGACCTCCAGAATTGTTTTATATGTAAAATGGCTCCTACAAGGCAGAACTCGAATAGCTGTTCAAAAATGTCTATTGGCACATAAATGCGCAATATCAAAGGGCCATTGATACCGTTAGTTCATTCCTCCTCCTCCACCGTTGCCACGTAGTGGGTTGAATCACACATCGAATGAATCGACCAGCCATCATCAGTTCAGGGAGCATGCGAAGAAGACGATGCCCAGTTCTGGTGACAGCCATGGCGAGCAGTTCGACAGAATTGTCTAAGGACCAGCCGTCCGCTGGGCAACCCGGCCTAGGGAAGTCCGACTCGTCCACTAATGCCAGGAGCATCCTTCGATCCACCCAAAACGGCAGCAAGCAGTGAGTCGGTGCTACATCCACTTCGGGCATCTGGTTCGCACTAAATGAATAGGTCGCGCCTATGATGCCGGCAACCGGCATGTTATCTCGGAAAACAAGTTGCCGGGAGTTTTTCTTATTAGCTGTCCATGACAATGAGACTTGTCTGCCGGCAAATTTCTGGTGAGCCTGTCTTGCCGGCTTGCTGTATTTTTAACTTTCAGCTGTCATTTAGCTACTTTGCTCTCTGACATTTCGCAACACGTATCACTATTGCTAAGGATAGTTAAAGACCTGAGCTTCTCTAGCTTAACCTAACGTAACCTAACCTAACCTAGCACGTCTCACAGGCATTGTCCAAGCACTATGCGGCTAGCTCATAGTGCCACTTGTTTCAAGTGTGCTCCATGTCGTGAGACGAGCAACTCTGAGGTGGAGGATATCACGCCTAGAGGGAATATCATCCCTCTAGCCTGGCCTGCTTCTCGCCGTTCGGCAGCACCAGACCAGCCTCGGCCCACTCCCTAGAAAACATCACTTGAAACCCTGCTATAGGAAAGAACTGCCGGCACCCGGTCGGTTGATATAGTCTACCAGCTGCCGGCAATGTAGACGCAATGTAACGCAGCGCCGGTATTTTTTTTTCGAGCTACTCATAAACATGACGGAAGTGGAGAGGGTGGCATTTAGGTGAAGGAAGCCTATGGTAGAAGGCACGATGAGAATAATTGCAGATATTTCTTTATAGCGAAGCATTTCTTAGCGAACTTCGCAGACATTGAGCGAATCTATCTATCTAGCCACTTACGTTTGGGTGCTCTCTTGGTCACCCCATTTACTTGGCGTGGACCAAAATTAGCATGAAAGGGTATAATTTTTTGACTAATACGACGCGCTTGTCAAGACATGAATAATGTCACACTTCCGTCGCGTACATCGTCAAACATTTCCCGCCAGGCAGTGGCACATACCCACGGGCGGGTATGTGTCGCTTGTATGTGGGTATGTGCCATAGGTGATTGACACCTGGTATTTGCTCAGGAACGAGGAGAACACACATGAGCAATTTTAACGCGCAAGTGTTAAGAAATACCGGACGTCGGTCGTGTCGACTCGATTCCCAGCTGGAATCGAACCCAAGCATTCTCGGTGCCAATGAAGCATTTTACTCCAGAGCTACGCCAGGTCTCATAACTACTTTTTACATAAACGCCGCTCTTCGTAAGACGTTATTGGTGGTTTTAGTGCTGCTTATCCAATTTTATAATCACTACATATTGTTACACGACATCGGCAACGAAAGAGCATCATAGACGACGAAGACGATGACAGCTACCATGCTCGTGTTGTTGTTGCTGCTGTTCTTCCATCTTGGCTGCAGCTTACCAATGTCACATACGCCGGCTTACCGATGTCACATACGAGATAGCTCCGTTGCACAGTCAGTCATCGTCGTCCGCACCCGCTACTGACGTCATCCACGTGAGCCGCCTCAAAGCGTACATATCCGCATATGATCCTACTCTCCTTTAGGCGCCGAGACGGCGCTGCCTGCGGCGGTGGTTTATATGTTACACGACATCGGCAACGAAAGAGCATCATAGACGACGAAGACGATGAAAGCGACCGTGCTCGTGTTGTTTGTTGTTGCTGCTGTTCTTCCATCTTGACTGCAGCTGCCTCTGGCTCTCCCTGTATATTTTGTAAATATATTTATTGCATTCATTCTCTCACCACCGTGACAATATGTACTATTTTGATACAGCCGTCGCGTCAGGTTAACGTCAGATGTGGTGGGTTGCCATGCGCTGAAGTTGATTTATGTAGCAGTGTGCAGGGCAAGCATTTTCGTGAGCATCAGCACTTCCAATCAGCTTCTGGTGTTGCTAATACGCATGTTCCAGTTTGCATCGTCACGCAAGTGCAAACAGCTGATTTTAGAAACATCTGCAACACGTCAGCATATGTCTGTGTGCTCGGCATTTGTACGTTAATTTAGCGTCAACTCATAACGTGTCAATCAATAAAAAAATTGCAACACGGTCACCTTTCTTCTGCAAGCTTTGCATAACGTGGATTCCCAGGTACGTAAGATATGTCGATTTTTTTGTCACCTTTTCATCGTATTACGTGCGAATGCTTTTCTGAATACTCGCAAGACATATGGCACAATTAGCAGTGGGTTCAAAAGTTAAGTGCTCGTACTTCGTCTCCGCTTGAATTATCATGTTTAGTAGTCTGTTAGAGCGCAATGCATACCTATGAGCAGAACATGTGAAAAAAGCGTTCAGCGCTCCTATAGCTAATTCTTGAATAAGATGTAGCTATGTATTAGAAAGACATCAGCCTAATTGCAATACAAAGCGCTTTTACTGAGACGTCATGGCCATGCCATAGCGTGCTCAAACAGCCCTCCATCAGCCCCTGTGCACAACCAACTCCGAGTCAAGACATTTTCTGTTGCGTTTCGAAGCATTCATGTAGTAATTAAGGGGCACACATCTGCTATTTTAGAATTCAGTCTGTCTGGCGTTATCGTCGCTTCAGTGTAGACATGGTCTTTATTCTATCCCGATGGAAAGAAATTTAACAATTCAAATCAGGGGACCTAGTGGGCTAATCTACAGGTTCAAGATGACCAATTCATTTCTCAGGAAATTCCAGATCAAGACACATTCGTGGCTGTCCGCAGCTCTGCGGAGGAGCCCCGTCTTGCTTGAACCAGATAGTCTCAAGCTGCGCTAGAGGAAAGTTGCACTTGAATTTACTCAGTGGGCCATTTAGTATTTCTTTTACGTTACGTTCTCCGGAGAGTGTTCCATCAAAAAAGACTGGGCTAGTAATTTTGCCGTCGAAACTGCCGCGCCAAACACTCAAATTGCAAATTCCGATCAGTGAACAGCGAAGAGAGGGTGCAGAGCACTGAGATCAGGGTCACTCAACCTGCCACTGGAATATGCCACGCTCTCGGAGGACAGAGGACAAGGTGAGAAGTAGGGAGACCTAAAGCCATTAGAACCTCGTAAAGTAGCGACACTCTTTTCCTCCGTTCTCGTTTTACCACTGTCTCCTCTCCTTCGCACTCTCGTTACGAACGTGGCGCCACCTGCATCGCTTCTGTGCAGCAGACGCCCTTTCGCGACGAGAGCGCTTGCTCGGTAGGCAGCGTGCTGGGGGCGTTCGCGAGAGCCGTCTAACTCACCCTAATATTATTTTAACGAGTGTAACTTTGGCCCATGATAGTTCTGTTCAGTTTCACGCGCTACGCGTACGTGTCATCACGCCTTGATCGAATCACTAGGTGCCGCCGTGACAAGAAGTTAACTTTGTGCACATCACCCCTTAGTGTGTATGTCCTTAAATGTAAAATTGTCATCGTTGGTGAGAACCCCCGCTTTTTTTTGGCTCACCGTTTAAGGCGTCTCTAAATAAGTTTTACACCACTGCAAATTCATCGCTCAAACGTTCATGCGCGGCTGCTATGGCTTACCGTTATGCTAGCTGGCGTGAAAACACCCTATGGGACTCAGCGCATGGGTGGTAAACGCTTCATCGTTATAAGGGCACACAATATGTGCACAAAGCATTCACAGTGACTGTCATGCAGTGAAAGCAACAACTCACGTTGACGCTGTCGACGCGAGACGGCGATGTGGCTGACGGCGAATTTCAGCGTTTGGCGAGGAATCTAAGGCCTTAAGAATGTGTGAGAAGGCACAAAGTTGATACTTTTGAACAGCTGTGGTTGTTTCGCGAAGTGGAAGACGCACCAATCATATTTCAGAAGTGCACCTTGGTTACATATCTCACACATGAACTATATCGCTGAAAGAATGAGCTAGCATATGGATGAACTAGCGCGCCACCATACACGAGTATTTCGCGAGAGCTCCACTTGCACATGTAAACGTTCACCTGAAACAGAAAATAAACAATCTGGCGAAACGACACGTATGCCTGACGTTCCTAAACAAGCCATCCAATGACTCGAATGCATGCACGCTTTGCATAGCTGCATGCTTGCAATGCGAGTCCTCCGGCTGGTTGGTCAACGTAAAAGAGCCACAGAGAGCAATTCGCTCTGAAACATACGAGCGCGCAACAAAATTCAACGGAAAGTACCAATCTTAATGTGAGTTGCTGCACTCCAGTTTTGTTTATTCCAAACAGCAACGCAAAATCTCTGAAGTTCCGCAATCACAATTTCGAGCGTTTTTCCAAATACATTCTAAGCGCAAAAACCAGTACCACGGACTGAAACATGTCTGCGCATAACGACAAAGATAACACGTAAGCATATATTGCTGACAAAAAAAAAACAGCCCTCTCAGAAGCGTGAGTGAAACCTGAGTGAGAGATCGCGACATCCCGCACCACGAACTGCAACTTGTCTACGGCGTTATAGCAGGCATTCAATTGAACAAACATCGAAACACATTCCAAACCACGAACTGCAACTTGTCTACGACGTTATAGCAGGCATTCAATTGAACGAACATCGAACCATACATACTCATAGTGAGAGACCCGCAACTTACTTCGCAAAGCGGATTCGAAAATGTCTACCTGAAGTTGGCACTTACGATTGTAAGTAACCATGTCTTTCGTCGCAACTCGTTTTACTTAACGTGCAGTATCATAAAGAGCTTTTGGCCATCACTAGACTTGTTCTGGCAGCAGAAGGCGCAACAACCACTCACGGCCACGAACAGCGGCGTCATTCTTCGATGAAAAGTATACAGTTTTTCACAGCACAGCGGGCACGGAAGGACAAGTTCGTATTCGTCAAAACAGATACGCTGCGCCCCAAGACTTCGACGCCTCCAGAGCAAAGATAAGAGTCGCGAGCGATTGTGAACAAGCGAACACAGCGAGCGGTCCTTCGTGATGGCATCTGGCCAATACTGACGCGGCACCGGCCTCGGAGAAGTAGGAGAAGGAGGAAAAGAGAGTAGGCGCGTGAATAACCACGTACGTTGCTACTTTACGAAGTTTTAAGGAATTTAAAGAGACCCTGTGACAAACATCCCAAGCCCCAGCATACATTTTGTGAGGCAGTAGTAAAATAAGCGTGGAATCGGTGAGCCACTAGTTCTTGGTTGCCCTATCACCTAGTATGTTTGTGCAACGACCCATTTGGCACACGTCCAGCTGTCGTCGTAGCCGACCCAGGCCCCGGAAACTCTCAAGTTCAAGTGCTCACCTGTAGGGGGCGAAAAAATCAACCATGGCGCGTTTCTGCTTCAAACACCCAGAGTTAATCTACTAACCTCTCTCGCCACTCGCACTATTGCACTTTCTTGTAGAGGCGCCTTCGTCGAGGCCAAGTTTTATTTTAAAATGATCAAACACTACATGTTTGCGTACCGCTACACATAAAAAACATTTTGTTTTTCTAGCAAGTATTTTTTTAAACATGTGCTGCGTCGTCAACTTTTTAAATAGTTTTTGCTCCAGCTGACTCAATGTCAGTAGTAGCCTATTGACTTCATTATCCTCATTTCAAAGTTAGCGGCGGCCAATGGTTGCGACGGCAGGTAACGGCTCGCGGTACGTTCGGATGTGTCTCAGACTGTTTCGTTCCGCTGTAAATATTTCGAGCCTCTGCCGACCGGCACATTCTTTCTCATTCTGTTTATTTGACTCGTTCAAATGCTTTCGCGAAGGGAATTCGAGTGACTTTCGGAGAACGAAGCGACCGTTGAAGCTTTCATCAGATGAACATCCGTTGCAAGCCCGGGCCGGTGAGTAGAAACAACTTCAGTTTTTCAAGGATGGTTGCTTGCGGGGCTAGTTGGTTCATTTCAACATATGTAGTTTTTTTTGCCAATGACTACGTAGGCGTCCCAAGGTGGCAGCGCATTGCAATATTAAATTTTAAAATTTTTAACGCCTCACTCTGTCACCGGAAAAACGTGCGTTACTTGCAGCGTGCATGGCTTCACGTGGGAACAAGTCGCTAACTCAATAGGTAATTCGGAAATTCTATCACCAGGTAACACCAACCAGGCCGTTCCGATAAAAGAAGGCAAATAAATCACTGTCGCCCCGCATGTGTCTTCTTAGCTAGCCCATATATTAGTGCAAAAAACCTACTAGTTAATAATTTATTGCAGTCGCGTTTGAGAAACATCACATAATTATGGGTCTGGTTTTGCTATAGTGTGACAAAGGAAGCGTCACATAAATGAAAAATACTTTTTTTTCTGCCACAGCCTCCTGGCCCACCTGACATGGAAGCAAATGTGTACAATGGGCAAGGAACCTGCTACGTGACATGCCTTGTGAAGCAGCAGCCCTGAGTGATATATGTGTCATGAGGTACCACTACATATATGTATGAAATACTGCTGTTCACTAATTAACTGAGTTTATTTGTTTACTTTATAATATTTCATGCATTGATTATGCATTGATTTTATGCATTCATATCAGGTGATGTAGCTAGTAGCTAGTAGCTACTAGTAGAATTCACACAACGCAATAATTTGCGGATTTTGAATACCTTCTATCGAAAGCGAGAAAACCGCAAGTGGGCATGGAGGAGCCCTAATGGCGAAAATAAGAACGAAATAGACTTTATAAAGACCGCACACCAAGGAATCGTGCAGGATGTGGAAGTGGTTGACAAGGTACGATGCAGTGACCATAGAACGGTACGGTCTCGAATTCGCCTAGACTTGAAGAAGGAACGACAGAAACTGATACGCAAGAAGCCAATCAATGAGCTTGCACTGAGAGGGAAAGTACAGGAATTCAGAGTGTCACTGCAGAACAGGTACTCGGCTCTTAGTGAGGAAACCAACTTTAGCGTAGATACAATCAATGATAATCTGACGAGTATCATTACGGAGTGTGCAGTGGAAGTTGGAGGCAGGGTAGTTAGACAGGACACTGGCAAGCTTTCCCAGGAAACGAAGAACCTAATTAAGAAGCGTCAATCCATGAAAGTGTCAAGTACAACAGACGAAATAGAACTGGCAGAGCTTTCGAAGTTGATTAATAGGCGTAAAGTATGCGATGTAAGAAGGTATAACATGGAGAGAATTGAACACGCTCTGAAAAACGGAGGAAGCTTCAAAGCAGTGAAGAGGAAACTTGGGATAGGCAAAAGTAGCATGTATGCACTAAGGGACAAAGAAGGCAAAATAACTACCAATATGGATAGGATAGTTAAAATAGCGGAGGAGTTTTACAGAGATCTGTACAGTAGCCGAGACAACCACGACCTTAATACTATAAGAACTAGCAGTAACCCAGACGACACCCCACCAGTAATGATAGAAGAAGTCAGAAAAGCTTTGGAGAGCATGCAAAGAGGCAAAGCTGCTGGTGAGGATCAGGTAACACCAGATCTGCTGAACGATGGAGGACACATTGTGTTAGAAAAACTAGCCACCCTGTTTACGAGATGTCTCCTGACGGGAAGAGTACCAGTGTCTTGGAAGGGGGCTAACATCATCTTAATACATAAGAAAGGAGATGACAAGGACTTGAAGAAATACAGGCCGATCAGCTTGTTCTCTGTAGTGTACAAGCTATTTACAAAGGTAATTGCTAACAGAGTAAAGAAAACATTAGAATTCAATCAACCAAAGGAACAAGAAGGATTTCGAACAGGCTACTCCACAAGTGACCACATTCATACTATCAATCAGGTAATAGAGAAATTCTCAGAGTATAACAAACCACTATACATAGCCTTCATAGATTACGAGAAGGCGTTTGATTCAGTAGAAATATCTACCGTCATGCAGACACTGCGGAATCAGGGCGTAGATGAAGTATATATAAACATTCTGGAAGAAATCTACAGCGGATCAACTGCTACCATAGTGCTTCATAAAGAAAGCAACAGAATACTAATCAAGAAGGGTGTAAGGCAGGGGGACACAATCTCACCAATGCTATTTACCGCGTGCTTACAGGAGGTTTTCAGAAGCCTAGAATGGGAACAGTTAGGGATAAGAGTTAATGGAGAATACCTTAGTAACCTGCGCTTCGCCGATGACATTGCATTGCTGAGTAACTCAGGGGACGAATTGCAACTCATGATTACGGAGCTACAAAGGGAGAGCAGAAAGGTGGGTCTTAAAATTAATCTGCAGAAAACGAAAGTAATGTACAACAACCTCGGAAAGGAACAGCGCTTCGAGATAGGTAATAGTGCACTTGAAGTTGTAAAAGACTATGTCTACTTAGGGCAGGTAATAACCGCAGAGCCTAACCACGAGATTGAAGTAACTAGAAGAATAAGAATGGGATGGAGCACATTCGACAAGCACTCTCAAATTATGACAGGTAGATTACCATTATCCCTTAGGAGGAAGGTATATAACAGCTGTATCTTGCCGGTACTTAGCTACGGAGCAGAAACCTGGAGACTCGCAAAGAGGGTTCAGCTTAAATTGAGGACGACGCAGCGAGCAATGGAAAGAAAAATGATAGGGGTAACCTTGAGAGACAAGAAGAGAGCGGAGTGGATTAGGGGACAAATGGGGGTTAAGGATATCATAGTTGAAATAAAGAAGAGGAAATGGACATGGGCCGGGCATGTAGCGCAAAGACAGGATAACCGCTGGCCATTAAGAGTAATTAACTGGATTTCCAGAGAAGGAAAGCGGGTTAGGGGGAGACAGAAGGTTAGGTGGGCAGATGAAATTAAGAAGTTTGCGGGTATAAATTGGCAGCAGCAAGCACAGGACCGGGTTAACTGGCGGAACATGGGAGAGGCCTTTGTCCTGCAGTGGACGTAGCCGGGCTGATGATGATGATGGTGATCTGGTGATGTAACTTGTTTTTTCATACTGCCATGCAATGACAGGATGACTACCTCCGAATGTCCACTCTGCAAGCACGTTGAAACATCTGAATGTTCACTACAACAGGTCATCTCTAACCTCACACATGTAATGCAGTATTTGTGAATGTTTTACCACGCATATCGTGGAGAGGTGCTTTAGATTGGCTACAAGCATTGCCTGCCTACCGTGGCATGGAATCTACACTTCAATAATGTTGAAACTGTAACACTATTAGGTGGATTGCGTAGCGCTGCTGAGCTCAACAACACACTGTTTGATCCCAGCCACTGTAGCCATATTTCGAGGGGGGTGAAACGCTAAGACGCTTGTGTGCTTAAGGGTTTGTTCGATTCGCTTGCACCACATGATCCATTTTACAAAGTGCCGCACCTCGCCATTCGTTTCAGTGGCGCAGCAATGGCATCTCTTCTAAATGTTGCCATTCATTTCAAAAAGCGCAGGAAAGGTACAGCACCAAAACTATTTCATGACTTTCTGGTACCTTCTGCTCTGACGGCGCTGGTTTGGTGCAGCCGCTCGGACAGCTAAAGAAACAACATAGCATTAGACGTAGGTGCTGTACCCACCCTAATAAATGCGGCGTATTTTGCCAAGATGTTTGCACCTCATTAAATTAAGCGAACAAAAATAAGTATTCCACCTTGTCGGCACCTTGTCATTCACTTGTGATGCCGCACCGCACAACTTCTGCCGCACAAGTTCTGAACTTCTCGTGCACAGCTGTGAACCAGTTCGGATTGGTGCAGGTGAACTAAACTGACCCTTAAAAGATGAAAGCTTGAAAATATGAAAAATATGTTAACATAAGGGGTCAAAGCAAATGTTTCGACAAGCAGTCTTGTCTCCTGTGAGCCTACATTGTCATTTGTTTGAACCCCTGGAAGCCAGAATCAATGTAAATTTGCCCACTACTGTACGACTCACGATCACTTCATAGTTGGCATGTGAATTGTCGGAAATTATTATTGCACTACATAATGAACACACCCACAGTGACGGGCATTAACAGGCTTTCCGACATTTAGTTGTGCCTTGTGACAGTTTACCAACAGCACCCAGAACTGTTTTGTCTTAATTAACTGTGTTTAGCTCATACAAGTTTACAAAAAGATGCACCAAAGCTCATAAGACTGCGCTCAATTGCTTTAGCTTTGCACATATGTTCAATGGGCTCCTGAAATAATAAACCATAAAGGTGATGAGCAGTTGCAGCGCAGATTCTTCAAAGACATGAATGCTGTCATGAGGAGCAAGATTGTGTTCATTGCATGTGGTACTGTTTTTTTTTTGGCAGAAAAACGTTCCATATTTCTTTGTGCACATTCGCTTTTGTTCAAATTAAGTTGTTATAACTATAGTGTCTACCACTGCGAAGTGAAATTCTGTGCACTACGGTCATGAAAAAAAATCTAAGAAATCGCACAGGTAGTTGAAACATACATGATCTTCACTTATCTACAGCCACACTGCAAGATAGTAGGTATTTCAAGTCCTAACCTCTAAAAGTAGCAGGGAGAGAACAACTTCATTTTCAACCACAAGTATACTGAAAAAGTAAACACAATAACAAGAGTGTATTAATTGTGACCTTTATTGATCCAGTATTCGGACAGATTCACATCATGTACCACCAATTGATTTCAGGAGTGCTTGCTTGTAAGAGAGTACTGAAGTTCTATGAATATGTCTATGCAAAAAAAGAGATTGTGCTCAGGGCTGAGCAGATAGTGTGATGTAAGAGTACCAACAAAGATGTACAGATAACAAAATTGTAGAATGCATACCTGAAGCTTATTTTTTTAGGATTGGGCCTTTTCGATCTGTAAGCGCACGCCTCATAAGTGTCTCTTTAGCATACATGTTCGCTGCATACTCAGCAGACTGGTCACTACCTGCGACGAGAAATTCTAGCTGTGGTAACTTTGTAACTTAACTCTAACAATAAATGTAGCAAGCCTGAAATATTTTTAGGCCCATCCCCTAAATATATAATACCTATGATATGGGCTCACGGCTGAGTATTAAAACTAGTGCCTACGCTTTCGACACGACGCGACATTGCAGAATTGTGAAGTACTCAATGTAGCATTGCAGAGCGAGAAAGATTCAGAAATGCACGCATCCGCAATTGCTTACTTAACGAATTTAGCAAAACGAAACTGCTCTAACTGCGCGAGCTATCTATCGGCAATGTACAAGTTTCCTTTCCAATTCCGCATCATGCATCCACTTAAAGATCAACACTGCGGGGCAAGCGCCGCATCTGACGGCAGAATCGCACCCTTGTCTTGAAGCCACGCTATTAAACTCGAGCGCCGCAACACAATGAGAGCGACGTTCATTCAGCGATTTCGATGTTCAGTTATATGCATATGCTTGTTAGCTTTCAAGAGTCTTTACACATGGGTTGAAAGCTTTCGATATGTATTAGTGACTTGTTTTGTTCGGACCCGACCGTATACCTTGATAGTACCGGCTTGGACACTCGCAATGAACAATGCAAACCTTACTCGATTGACGTTGTTTTTGCCAGTCGAGGCCAGCTAGGTCCCCTGGCGATAATTACAGACGCGAAACGCGATTGGGCAACGAAAAAAAAAAAAAACCAGAGGAAGCGAGCAGCGCGAACCAGCCGCAACCCCCCCCCCCCCACCTGCAGCAAAAAAAAAAAAATACGCGTCTGTTTATTGATGATGATAGTACTGCTAGCGCCATCTCGCCTCGCGGTATTGCAGTTCAGTACGCCGCCGCTACGTATTTGCATGTTATTTTGATACAACAGCCCAAAGGTACAGTTTCCGTTCTCTAATCTGGTAGGTGTTCTGTGGCTGACCGTAGAAAACAGCGGTGTCAAACTACATATGGTTGCTACTATTGCCACCACGCTCCTGGGCTGAAGAAAATCTCGGGAACTATGACGTTCAAGGGCCACAAGACCCGTCATACTGCGCCTATTCCGCTTTTCAGGCGAGAGCACTGCAAACAGCTCTTGGCTGCTCTCGGCGCAGCGAAAACACTCTCGCTCTACCAATGCATGACGATGCTCCTGCACTTGTTCGACTACTGAAACACGCCGGCTCTGAACAGAGTACTTTCAGCGTGCTTTTCAGTGCTCCTGCTCTCCCAATGGAATTCGCCAAAAGACCCTGCACCCAGTGTTGTGACTGCAACAGCCAATGACGATTTGTAGCTCTCCAATAATAGCCTTTGTGAAGGTTGACTTGGCCATTGCACGACAAGTTGGCTTCGTCGGACCAGATTTTGTTATTCAGGAAGCTGGCATTATCTTCTGCCTGTATCAATATCCAGTTACAGAAGTCAAGACCTCTTCGAAAATCTGTCTCATTCACCTACTGATGCAGGTGAACACGGTAAGGGTGAAGTCCTCCGCTGATGAGCAAACGCCGAACACTACTGCCTGAAACACCGGCTTTGCCACTCACGCCGCGCACGCTTGCGTGGCGATAGGCTGCCATGAAAGCGATTGATTGATTTTATGTAGAGTTGAACGTCCTAAAATCACCATATCATTATGAGAGACGCCGTAGTGGAGGTCTCCAGAAATTTTGACCACCTGAGGTTTTTAACGTGCACCCAAATCTAAGTACACGGGCCTACAACATTTTCGCCTCCATAGGAAATGATGCAGCCGCCGCAGCCGGGATTCAATGCCGCAATGTTTGGGTCAGCAGCCGAGTACAAGTACACATAACAACTGTTTATTGTGCCGACGTTTCGACAGGAAACCCGTCTTTTTCAAGGCATAATACTATTTACACATGTTCTGTGTCTTCTTATATCCTGTCGAGACAGCAGGGGAGAGGTCAAAAGAGAGAGCAAAAAAAGAAAAAACAAACAGCGAAACAGGAGGACAAACATTAAATAAAATATAGAAAATCTAGGAGAAGAAGCAAGACCAACACGGCGTAATTAGAAAGGGGCAAATTTCAACAGAGACAAGCAGAGGTAGATAAGCAATGTCATCATTGTCAACAATACCTCCCCCACACCCACTCTTCTCCAAGTGGGCAGGGAGCCGCCGTTCTTGTATTTCACCTTTCCGTGTAGTCCGCTGGCGGCTCGTTCCTCTTTGAAGTGTATGACAAGTTAATGGGGAGAGCTTAAGCACTTTGAGTGCGTGCTGGTGGCGTCGGGAGGAGCGAAAAAGCCGGTGAATGAGGCACCGCCATCGATATTCATTATATGCATTGGCTCCTTGTCAGTGAAGGAACAGAATGTGCGTTAAAAATAAAGAAGGAAAAGAAAAAAAAAAGAACAGGGGGAGGGGGGAGGGGGGAGACTGTACGACATCCGAGACAGTCACCACACAGTTGCGGCTCACTGGGAAGACATGCGCGCATGTATGAAAAAGTTAACGAAACCACCTAGCTTTCAGCTCCTTGTCAGTGAAGGAACAAATGTGCGTTGAAACATAAAGAAGAGAAAGAAAAAAAAGAAAAAAGAAAAACGGGGGGGGGGGGGGGACCGTACGACATCCGGGACCACTTATCTGTGCGTTCCGGCTGTGCTTGATGAGGCAAATCATTTCTTTGTTGTCAGATGCATAGGCCAAAAGCTTTGTTAGCGGTTAATATTATTGTCGTAATGAAACCGGAGTGATTAGAGAGAAGCGTTTGCGTCTTTTAGCGGTCGTAACGCAGAGTGCCTGGGTGTTCATTTATTCCGTATTTTATCGTGTTAAATTTGTAGATAAAATAAGATTCCCATTGTTCCCGTTTTCTGATTGTTCGAAAGTTGTTTTCTAGTAGTGTAACCCTGATGTCATCAAAGCTGTGGTCTTTTAATGTGCAGTGTTTTGAAAGTGGAAGGCCTGGCAGAGATCGTACATGTGCCCGATGGTTGTTGAATCTAATTCTAAACGGAGTGTCTGTCTGGCCCACGTATTGCTTGTTACATACCCCACATTCCAGGAGGTATATGACGTTGTCTGAGTCACAGTCTAGTGCACCTCTTATCCTGTGCTTAAAATCCGAGTGGGTGCTTTTCGCCACTGTCGTTGTCTGCATGTGTTTGCATACCCTGCATCTGCTTTTTCCGCAAGGGTGACACCCAATTTGAGGTTTCACACCTATCTTTTAATTTATTAAATGATCCTTTATATTTTTCGGCCTTCTGTATACAACACAAGGAGGAGAAGTGAAAATTTTGGATAGTCGCATGCTCTGTTCCAATATGTTAAAGTGTTTTCTTAGGACCTTGCTTATGTTCGGTGGGTTGCTCGTGAAAGTTAATAGCAAGTTTTTGTTGTGGTGTTGGTCGGCGTTTCTCTGGTGGTTGAGAAGAATCTGGCGGTCCGGATTTTCAGCTTTTTTGATGGCGTCATCGATGATAGCTGGCGGGTATTCTTGATTAAGGAGTACTTCGCACATATGTGTGCTGTTTTTGTGGAAGTCCTCGGTGCGGGAGCAGATTCGTCGAAATCTGTGTGCTTGGGAATAGGAAATGCTGGTCTTGCAATGTCGCGGGTGGCAGCTTTTGAAGTGCAGGTATTGTTGCCTGTCTGTAGGTTTTCTGTATACGTTAGTTACCAACGCACCATCGTCAACTCGATTGAGTACATCAAGAAAGTTTATTTCAGTGTTAGAGTAGGTGTGTGTAAAATAAATGCTGGGGTGTACCTGGTTGAATGCCTGTATGAATTTGAGGAGCTCGTTTTCCGAATGTGTCCAAATTATGAATATATCATCTAGGTACCGTTTATAGAGTAATGGTTTGATATTACAAGATGAAAGAAAATTGGACTCTATGTGGTGCATGAATATGTTAGCGTAGTTTGGGGTCATTCTTGTACCCATTGCCGTACCGCTGATTTGAAGATAGTACTGTTTGTTAAATTCAAAGCTGTTCAAATCGAGTACAAGTCTTGTGAAGATTTCAATCACTTTTTTGCTTGGATAAGCGACAGGGTTGTGTGTGCCATACGATTCAACAAGCGCCCTTACACCATCGTCATGTGGGATATTTGTGTAGAGTGAGCTAACCCTCAATGTTACGAGAAATGCACCGTCTGGAATTTTCACGTCTGCTATTTCCCGAAGGAAGTGGTTTGTGTCTCGCAAGAAGGACTCATGTGTGGGTGATATGTCTTTTATTAAAGAATCAATATAACTGGAAATGGGTTCCGTTAACGTTCCCGTGCCTGATATGATGGGTCTGCAAGGGTTATTCTCTTTATGAATCTTCGGCAGCATGTAAAAACGACCAGGTGCCGAATGTACCGTAATAAGTGCCTTTTTAAGCTTTGAATTAATGGCGCCTTCACGTGTGAGGTTCTCTAGTGTTGTTACAATGATTTTTTTGTGCTCCGTGGTAGGGTAAAAGTCGAGGTGTTTGTAGAATTGTTTGTTATTTAGTTGTCGCTTGCCTTCCTCAATGTAGTCCAATCTGTTCAGAACAACAATCGCGCCTCCTTTGTCTGCTAGTTTAATGACGAGATCTTCGCAGTTGCTCAACGTGAGTAGTGCCTCTTTTCTCTTTTGATATGTTATTCATGCTTGGTTTGTGCACTTTGTACGCATGTATAACATCTTTTTGAACCGCGTCTATATAGAGATCCAGATGTCGATCTCTGTTGGCGTCTGGGGTCCATTGCCGTCCAATTACCCTACGAAAAGGTGCGTTATCTTTTTCGGGTTTATCAAAGAAATATTCCTTCAATCGTAAATTTCGTGCGAAGTTGTCTAGGTCTTTTAGGAGCGTGAATTCATCATACCTTCCGTTGCCAGGGCAGAGTGTAAGTACGCGTGATAGTATACTCAATTCTTCTTTGCTAAGTTCTTTGTCGAAAAGGTTAATAACGTTTATGAGCTTAATATATATATATATATATATATATATATATATATATATATATATAAAGAACTGAGGCAGTCAGCACTGTTTTTGAGACCAGGTAGAAGCGTAGGCCTCGCCAGCAAAAGCAGCAACAACGTCCGGCTCGAGCGTCTCGTGCTTAGCACTGACGATGTGTTTGCCGAGCTATGCATGACCCACTACTTTTTCATTACATACTTTTTCCTCGCTGAAAACGGAAACAAGTAGGTGTTATAAGGTGTCATGAGGACAAGTGGTTCGGGATACGGTTTGAGACTATCCACGTGTACGATTTCGGGGCCTCGGCGATGCATGTCCGGAGTGGGCGGGGGGGGGGGGGATTTGATGAGGTAGTTGACAGCGGAAGTTTGCTCTATGACGCGATAAGGCCGATGGTACTTGCTGTAGAGCTTTGTAGAGGTACCAGGAGCAGCAGCGGCAGGCACCCACAGCCAATCAAGAGAGCTGGGCGAAAACTGGTAGTGGGGTTGTTCATCGTCGTGACGAAGTTTCTGTTGCCCTTGTTCTTGTGTTGCAAGGGGGCGAGCTAGTTGTCGACATTCTGCCGCATACCGAGCGGCTTCGGAAACTGGTGTGTCTTCGGATGAGTCGAGTCGGTAGAGGAGAATGGTGTAAATTTGAGATGATGGCTCTCGACCATAGAGTGAAAAGAAGGGAGAAAAGCCTGTCGTCACTTGAGGTGCCGTGTTGTAATTGTAGGTTACGTAGGGAAAGATAAGATACTTGTCGGTGTGGTCAGAGGCGACATACATAGAAAGCATGTCGCCAAGAGTGCGGTTAAAACATTCGGTCAAGTCGTTTGTTTGTGGGTGATATGCGGTAGTACAGCGGTGAAACACATGGCATTCAGCAAGAAGTTCTTGAAAAACATCCGCGAGAATAACGCGGCCTCGGTCACTCAAAAGTTCACGTGGAGCGCCATGACGCAGAACAAAACGTTGCAGCATGAAAGACGCAACGTCACATGCCGTCGCGGCTGATAGAGCGGCGGTTTCTGCATATATCGTGAGATGGTCGATCGCTACAATAATCCAGCGATTTGCAGCTGATGTATATGGCAGAGGACTATAAAGGTCTATTCTAACCTGGTCGAATGGTCACACTGGGCACGGTAAAGACTGCATTGGTGCAGTAAGACGGCTACGATTGTGCTTGCGGCGTTGGCACTCTGTGCAAGATCGAATGTACTTTTGAACAAATGTGTACATGCCGCGCCAATAAAAGCAAAAACGTGGCCTGGCGTATGCTTTAAACAAACAGGCGTTTGCACACTGCGGATCGGCATGAAAAGCAGCACATATGCTGGCAAAGAGATGCTTGGGTATGACGAGTAGCTATTTGCGGCCGTCAAGGTGGTAGTTGCGGCGATAAAGTATTCCATCACGGATGGCGAAGTGAGATGCTTGTTGGTGTAGCGCTTGAGATGGCTGGTGGGCGAGTGTTCCAGATAGGTAATCCATCAGAGACGCAATGCACAATTATTTATGGTGCTCCACAGCGATGTCGATGGATCCTGATAGTGGAAGTAAGTTGTCTAGGGTGGAGACACTCGCAGTATCAGTTGAAACAGGCGAACGCGAAAGAGCAGCGGTATAGGCATGCTTTTGGTCTGAGCGATAAATGAGCCGGATGTCGTACTCTTGGAGCCGTAAAGACCATCGTGCCAAGCATCCGGAGGGATTCTTGATGAAGAATAACCAGCAGAGCGCGTGGTGATCGGTAACAACATTGAAAGGGCGGCCGTACAGATAAGAGCGAAATTTTCTAATGACCCAGATGGTCGCTAGGCATTCTTTCTCAGTAACCGAATAATTTGCTTCTGTTCTTGTAAGAGTTCAGCTCGCGTACGCAACAACATATTCTTGGTAACCAGGCTTTCGTTGGGCGAGTACAGCGCCAAGACCGACGCCGCTAGCATCCATGTGGATTTCTGTGGCAGCGCTTGAATCAAAATGTCGCAGTATGGGTGGTGTTGTAAGCAGTTAACAAAAGCTTCGCAAAGGCACTGTCGCAGGCTGGAGACCACTCAGATAGACTGTGGTCTCCCTAAAGTAGGTCTGTCAGGGGTGTCATGATCGAGGCGAAATCCCGGACGAGGCAGCGGAAGTATGAGCAAAACCCAATGAAACTATACACTGCTCCTTGAGAGAAGCGCGCCTCAGAAACTTGCTAACAGCACGTAGCTTAGCGGGGTCAGGAAGAACGCCATCTTTCGACACGACGTGTTCGAGAATGCTCAGCTTGCGTGCTCCAAAGTGACACATCTTCAAGCTTAGTTGGAGGCCAGCTGCGAAAAGGCAGCGTAGATTCTGTTACAAGTGACGAAGGTGCGTGGGAAAATTGGGCGAGAATACCACCACATTATCTAGGTAGCACAAACACGTGTTCCATTTGAGGCCTCGTAAAATAGTGTCCATCATGCGCTCAAATCTTGCCGGCGCATTGCATAGGCCGAAGGGCATCACGTTAAATTCGTATGAGCCGTCTGGTGTAACAAAGGCAGTTTTTGGCCTAGCATCCGGATTCATGGGCACTTGCCAATACCCCGAGCATAGATCAGGGGAGGAAAAGAACTCTGCGCCTTGTAAAGAGTCGAGGGCATCATTGATCCGAGGCAAAGGATAAACATCCTTTCGTGTTATTTTGTTTAGACGAGGATAATCTACGCAAAAGCATATCCTGCCACCCTCCTTTTCAGCTAAAACAACAGACGACGCTAAGGACTGTTTGATAGTTGAACGACGCCGCACTTTAGCATGCCACCTACTTGTTCATCGATTACACAGCGTTCAGCCCCGCCGCGGTGGTCTAGTGCCTAAGGTACTCGGCTGCTGACCCGCAGGTCGCGGGTTCAAATCCCGGCTGCGGCGGCTGCATTTCCGATGGAGGCGGAAATGGTGTAGGCCCGTGTGCTCAGATTTGGGCGCACGTTAAAGAACCCCAGGTGGTCGAAATTCCCGGAGCCCTCCACTACGGCGTCTCTCATAATCATATGGTGGTTTTGGGACGTTGAACCCCACATATCAATCAATCAATTACACAGCGTTCAGTCGGTGAAACACGGTACAGTCGCTGCCGTAGTGGTGGGTGTCGATTTGGTGTGTCGATTTGGTGGAATACAGTAGATGTACGACCTAAGGTCGCGCTGGGACTGTCAAAAGATGGCCGAAGGTTGTGAAGGAGGCGCAAAAGCTCACACGTATCTTGTGGCTTTGGGCCTTCGTCGATTACACGGTTGACAATGTCGGCAAAGGAAGGGCCATTCACGGAACCACAGGAGAGGGCGCTGGCTTCCGATAATTTATCAGGAACGTCAACTGTAGCGATGGTTTCGAATGATTCGATTGAGCTGATGCATTCGCCCTGAAGCTGCGTAATTGTGACTGGAACGTATTCCCCATAGGCACGTCGATCACACCACCTGGAAGAGTAACGAGAGCGGTTGGGAGCGCTGATAGGTGGCGATGAACAAAACCAGCGGAAGGCGTGAAAAATGCGGTAGCGTCGACGACGGCGGAACACGACACAGGTGCGAACACAGTAGCGCGCGGAGGGATCTGAGTGTTTTCACTAATGACCAACTTCACGTAGGAAGGGCGATCGCCCGCAGGTAGAGCATCACCAAGAGGACAAAAGACGACTTCGGCACGGGCACAATCAATGACAGCTTGGTGATGGGAGAGAAATTGCCAGCCTAAAATGATGTCGTGAGAACAGTGCGGGAGTACTACGAACTGCACTGTGTAGGACACTCCTTGAATTACAAGTCTGGCGGTACGCACTGTCACAGGCTGCACAGGCTTTGCAGTGGCAGTATGAAGAAAGAAACCCATGCAAGGCGCTGTCACTTTTCGAATTGCACGGCAAACTTTTTCGGCAATGACGGAAATGGCGGCACCAGTGTCAATAAGGGCAAGTACAGGTACACCTTCAAGAACGGCATTATTTTTTGTCGGAGCTAATTCGAGGCAGATCCAGCCCGGGCAGCGTTCAGTTTTCGAACTGACTTTTTTTATTATTGCGCTGCCCCCACCGCGCGGCCAAATGCCAACTTCTTATTTCTTGACGAGCGCCGCACTCTGAGTCGCTACAGCCTCTCCCCCTTCTGTAGAGCGAGAGCCGTAGGAGTCACCAGAGGAGTCGCCCAGTAGACATGCTTGGATGTGGGCATCCAGACGAAAGATTGAAACCCTGCGGCCGCGAGAGCGGTGATTCACGCAAGTTTCAGTCGATAAGAAGTCACGACGTGTTCACGGCTATTGATGTCCAGCGTGAACGTCTTAGGTGTACAATGGAGTGCGCGGAATGGGCCGTCATAGGCTGGTGTGAATGGAGGCCGTATTTGGTCACGCTGAGCGAAGACGTGACTGCAGTCATGCAGATCCTGGCTGACGAAGACAGATTGGGGGTGTCGGTCGGCAGGAATCACAGGAGAGAGATCCCGAAACGTGGTGCACAGCTCTCGAATGTACGTGGACGCATCGTGAGTGGAAGGTGGTGATGATGGCTCGAAGAATTCTCCTGGAAGATGCAGGGAAACGCCAAAGACTAGTTCGGCTGATGAGCAGCCAAGATCCACTTTTAATGCTGATCGGATGCCCAAAAGTACGAAGGGGAGGTGGTCGAGCCAATGTTCCCTCGGCTGGTGAGCAGTGAGGGCAGCTTTCAGTTTTTGATGAAGCCGTTTGACCATGCCTTGGAGAAAGGATGGTAGACAGTTGTGTGGATGTGTCGAATGCCCAGGATAATGGCAAGTGCGGTGAAAAGGGCCAATTGAAATTCACGACCGCGATCAGTGGTGACGACAGAAGGGCATCCAAAGTGCGACACCCAGCCGTTTGTGAAAGCCTTGGCAACTGTTCGTGGTGTAATCTCGGAAATGGGAAACTGTTCCGGCCACCTGATGAAACGATCCACACATGTCAGCAGGTAACAGGCTCCTTGCGATGACTGAAGAGGGCCGACGATGTCGAGATGGACGTGGGAAAACCTTGCGCCCGGAGGCCGAAAGGGGGATGTTGCGGTGACTGTGTGACGGTGAACTTTAACCCGCTGGCACCTAAGGCAGGTTCGCGCCCAGCGTTGGACATCAGCATTGATGCTTGGCCAAAAGAAACGAGATGTGCCTAGCTTCAGGGTCGCACGAATACCAGGATGGCTCATGTTGTGCAATTGATCAAAAATTGCACGACGAAAAGCTGAAGGCACGAATAGCCGAGGGACATCAGTAGACATTTCGCACGTTATTATTAAGGTAGAAAATGGAAACGGGCACTCAGTGAACAATATAGACGTGGATGAAGAACGAAGACGATGCAGCTCAGGATCATTGCTTTGGGCAGCTGCTAGCTCTTCCATGTATAGCAGTGGCTGGGTTGACAAGGCATCAATGCGGTATAGGGCATCAGCACCAGCATTTTCCTGCTCATATACGTGTCTGAGATCCACAGTGAACACGGAAATAAAGTATGGTTGACGGATTTCTCGTGCAGTAAAAATGACGTGATGCGATGGAAGGCAAACGTCAGGGGCTTGTGGTCTGTAACGACGTAAAAGTCTCGGCCCTCCAATAATTGAGGAAAATGTTTGATGGCAAGGTATACCGCGAGGAGTTCTCGAGCAAATGTACTGTATTTTGCCTCCGGTGGCTTCAGGTTTCGCGAGAAAAAACCAAGGGGCTGCCAAGCGGATACATGCTGCTCGAGAACGGCGCCAACTGCAATGCTTGATGCATCGGTGATGAGATGAATTGCGAAATTAGGGACGGGATGTATAAGTATGGTGGCGTCTGTTAGAGCCTTCTTGGCAGTGTCGAAGGCAGATGCAGCGTCCTCAGTCCACTCCAGTGGCACAACCGGGTCTTTCTTTTAAGCCAATAGGTCGGTCAAGGGCTTTAGGAATGTGGCACACTTTGGAAGAAAGCGGCGACGAAAGTTTAGTAGGCCCGGAAATTCCTGAGTTTATTTAGTGAAGTCGGGGGTGAAAAGTCTTGAATAGCTTTCACTTTGCTGGCGAGTGGTTGGATACCCTTTGGAGTGACAAGGTGACCTAGGAATTCTCTTGTAGCGACGCCAAAGAGGCACTTATTGGAATTAAATACAAAGCCGTAATCATCCAGGCGGTGGAACAGGGTGCGCAGGTGGGCTTCATGCTCAGGGCCAGATGAGCTTGCTACAAGGTGGTCATCAAAGTAGGCAAATACAAAACGAAGACCTCGCATGACCTCGTTGATAGTGCGCTGAAAAGAGTGTGCAGATTTGCGCAATCCAAAAGGCATCCTCACACATTCAAACAGACCAAATGGGGTGGTTAAGGCCGTCTTCGGAATGTCGATGGGTTCTACAGGAATCTGATGGTAAGCCTTCACTAAGTAAATCTTAGACAATATTGTGCAGCCAGCCAAATTTGAAGTGCAATCCTGTATGTGAGGAAATGGATAGCGGTCTGCTAAGCAGTGGGCATTGAGAGCGCGCTAATCTTCACATGGTCTCCAGTCGCCAGGATCTTTCTTCGGCACCATGTGGAGTGGCGACGCCCAGCTGCTGGAGGAAGGCCGCTCAATGCTGAGTTCAAGCACGTGCTCAAATTTACGGTAGGCGATGGCGAGGCGTTCTCCAGATAGTCGATGGGGTCGTGTAAAAACGGGAGGTCCAGTGGTCACAATGGTGAGTGATGGAATGCTTCACCGGTGACTCTCTAGTGTGCGGCTTCGTGATGCTGGGAAAGTCGGTGAGTATTTTTGCATATGGCGAAGCAGGTGTGAGAGCTCACAGTCCCGTTGGCGATTAAGTACAGACTACACCGTTGATGGAGAGTTGCGTGTTGGGATCAGTGAGAGCGATGAGCATGCATGTCCACAGCAAGGTTGAAAACCTTGCTGTGGACATGCATGCTCGCAAGCATGTCTCGCAAGCAGCTACAAGAACTGCTTGCGAGACGTCAGCGAGGATGAAAATCCAGGGGAACGTACGGCATAGCCCAAGGTCAAGTGCAATGGAGCTTTGGCCGTATGTGCGAATGGCGGAATTGTTGATCGCTGGGAGCGGGCAGTTCTGTTTGTTGCGACGGCGATCTGCACACGTGGCCGGAATGACGCTAACCTGGGATTCTGTGTCGACTAGGAAGCGAGCGCCAGTGGTCTTATCAGAAACATAGAAAAGGCGGGATGATTTTCGACCAGTACCACTTGCCGCCTTCCATGGCCGGTCGTCGTATTTCCCGACCAAGAGCACGGGCGAATGCACTTGCGAGCAGATGTACCAAATCGGCAGTGGCACCAGCACACGATTGAGGATGAGACGTCCCGTGGCGCGTCGTTTGGCTGAAGTTCGGACAACGTGGGGGCGTCGAGGAGCGACTGTTTATTTGGAACCTGGATGACGGTCGACGATGCGCAAATACAAAGCCATCGAGGCGCCTGACAAGGGCTTCTCTCTATGCTCGTGAGTGCCGGGTCTGCAGCGGTGGCCGGTGGCGGTGTGGTAACGGCGTTGAGTCTATGTGCCCGCGAGTAGTCCGCCACTCGGTCAGCCATTTCAGCGAGTGTGTCTACTGAGACATCCCCTGCAGCTGCGAAGACCGGGACCATGCTCTGCGGTAAGTGCTGGAGGAGCAACTCACGTAACAGCTTCTCCTTTTAGGGCGCGGAGGGGCCGCCAAGAAGCTGACGCATGCGTCGCAGGAGCTGTGATGAGCTGTTGGAGTCTGCTGTGTTCGAATCACACTCGCGGGAAATGATAGCTGCTTTCGAAGTGTGAGGATGCCTCGGGTGCGGCGACGCTAAAATATCAGCTAAGTTGTCGGCAACGTGCGGACGTAAGCAGGACGCGAGATGCCAGTACCTGGTCTGTTGGCTGGTGATTTGCCGTAGACGGAAGTGCGCCTAGATTTGCAGAAACCATGTGCTGGGGCTGTTGGGCAAAATGGTGGCAGGTTCACATGGTGAATCGCTGCGACTGCAGCACCGCTAGGTCTGGCGTCTTCTTGAGCGTCAGGACTGGTAGGATTGGTGGCAGCGTTGGCGGAATCTACGCGGGATGATCGGGGCTGTGTGTTCTTTATCGGGTCACCATCAACTGTCGGAGCTAACTAGAGAAAGATCCAGCCCTGAAAGCGTGTAGTTTTCGAACTGATTTTTTTTTATTATTGCGCTGCACCCGCCATGCGGCCCAATGCAAACTTCTTTTTTGACGAGCGCTGCATTCCGAGGCGCTACAAAATACATTCGGCGGCGAACAAAGAGGGCTTGTGTTTTTCGACGAGGACGCATTTCTTGGCTCAAGAACTACGTCATTTAGTTGTCCGCGTCGTTGTAGGAGAGCGTCAGCGCATCAGGGAGGGCGAGCTACGACGTGGAGAAGGAGATCGGCGATCAGAGGGTGGTCGGTGGCTTGATCGAGGAGGGTGCTATTTGGGGTCTGGAGTGTAGGGAAACGTGTGGTCGTACTCATATGAACGTGGGTTTTCACGTGAATGGAGCAGACGGCGGCGGCACAGACGTGCGGCTTCTATGGGCAGACCACAAAAAAAGCAGATCGGTTGGTTGTCGGCAGTGCGAAATGAATTAGGGACTCAGTGGACTGGAGGTAGTGGTGGCTGGGCGGCATAAACAGGAGCAGGCAGTGGAGGTGGCGATTGGAACGTTGTGGTCGTGGTCGTGCTGCTGCTTCGGCATACGTCAATGGTGCGTTGACTGATGGTACCAGCTGCGGAGGAAGGACCTCAGACACTTGGTCTTGTATAAAAGCCCGTAGTGTGGGGCAAAGCAGTGCACTGCGCTTCGCTAGGCCGGAGATGAGCGACAGTTGGCGGACAGCTTCTTCGCGCACAAAATTTTTTATCTGTGAGAGGAGGACGGGATCTTGCGAGGGAGTTAAGCCGGACATCGATTCCTGATGTGGGATAGCACAGCGGGTGACGAGACGTTGCTGGTAGAGCTCATCATAGCTTTGGCAGAGCTCGGTAACTTGAGCGACCGTAGCCGGGCTTTTTGAAATTAGCATCTCGAATGCGTCCTCGTCGATAACCTTAAAATATGCTTGATGTGGTTCACCTCTGTCACGTTCGCATCGACGCGTTTTCACAAGTCAATGACGTCTTGTATGTAACTAGTGAAATTCTCACCAGACAGTTGATATCTTTACTAAAGACGCTGCTCCGTACAAAGTTTGCGGACAGCAGGACGACCGAAGACTTCACTGAACTTTGTGTTGAATGCTGTCCAGGTTGGAACGTCAGTTTAATGGTTCCGAAGCCACAAGTGGGCAATGCCACTGAGGTAATTGCCGACGGTGGCCAGTCTTGTGGCTTCGTTCCATTCGTTCAAGACAATCATGAGTTCGTAGTTAGTCAGCCAGTCGTTGACGTCGTGATCGTCAGTGCCGCTGAATATGGGAGGGTCCCACTGATGGACCGCGCCGGAGCACACAATGGCTTGGAGGGCCATAGGCGGAGGGCTTGTGGCAGATGCAGTGGTCATAGCGGCAAGTCGAGTCCAGCTTCGCCACTCCAGGATTGTGAGGAGACCCAGCAAACTCCACCAAATATAATAAAGAAATGAGACAGTCAGAACTGTTATTTGAGACCAGGTAGGAGCGTAGGCCCAGCCAGGGAAAGGAGCGACATTGTGCGTAGCACTACTGATGATGCGTTTGCCGAGCTATGCATGACCCACTACTTCTTTATCACTATATATATATATATATATATATATATATATATATATATATATATATATATATATATATATATATATATATATATATATATATATATATATATATATATATATTGTAGTGGGGAATTCGCAAGGCACTGACTAGTGAGACCATCTCTCTCGGAGTGCGAAGCGCAAGTGTGTGCACGAGCTGTAGACGCTGGACGGCTCGAGCATTTCTGTTCCTACCGGCTGCCTGCCTACTACCTGGCGTCGCTAATAAACTCCCTTGCAAAGTGGTGGAGGTGCTGGGTATGACTAGCAGCCATTTACGACCCACCACTTGATAGTTGCGACGGTATAACAGGCCATCTCGTATGGCGAAATGCGTTGCTTGGCGGCGAAGAGCACGAGGGTAACTGGAAGTTGATGTGTCAGAAAGCATATTCAAGAGCGAGACAATCCAAGGGTCTTTCCGCTGTTCGGATGGCATGTCTGTGACGCTGACGGAGCAGAGGGGAAGGTCAAGGGCTGAATTTCCGATTGATCAGATTTCACGGGGGATCGTGAAAGCGCATCTGCGTCAGAGTGCTTTCGCCCCGATTGGTAGACGACGCGTATGTCGAATTCCTGGAGGCGTAGTGCCCAACGTCCGAGGCGACCAGAAGGATCTTTCAGTGAAGCCAACCAACAGAGTGCCTGATGGTCTGTTACCACTTCAAAAGTTTGGCCGTACAAATAGGGGCGAAACTTGTTTAACGCCCACACAATCGCCAGGCACTCTTTTTCAGTAACAGAATAGTTGGCTTCTGCCTTAGTGAGGGCGCGGCTGGCATAGGCGATCACATACTCCGTAAAACCTGGTTTGCGTTGCGCGAGTACTGCACCAAGGCCAACGCCACTTGCATCCGTGTGTACTTCGGTCGGCGCAGTAGGGTCGTAATGACGCAGTACGGGTGGTGAGGTAAGGAGTTGGCGCAGTGTTGTGAAGGATTCGTCACAGGCTTCTGTCCAATTCGAAAGATCTGCAGGGCCAGCAAGGAGTTTGGTGAGTGGAGCGATGATGGAGGCAAAGTTCCGGACAAAACGACAAAAATAGGAGCACAGGCCCACAAAGCTCCGTAGTTCTTTAACAGTAGTCGGCTTAGGAAATTCGGCAACGGCACGAAGCTTGTCAGGGTCGGGAAGAATGCTGGCTTTCGAGACGACATGACCAAGTATGGTGAGTTGTTTAGCCCCGAAGTGACACTTCTTCAGGTTAAGCTGAAGCCTGGCGTTTGTAACGCGCTGTAGAATCTTACGCAGACGAGTGAGATGCGAAGTGAAATCGGGTGAAAAGACCACAACGTCAGCAAGATAGCACAAGCAGATGTTCCATTTGAGACCGCGTAAAATGCTGTCCATCATTCGCTCGAATGTGGCGGGCGCATTGCAGAGTCCGAATGGCATTACGGTGAATTCATAGAGACCATCTGGTGTGACGAACGCCGTTTTTGGACGATCAGACTCAGCCATTGGGACCTGCCAATAGCCTGAGCGAAGGTCAAGCGAGAAAAAGAATTCTGCACCTTGGAGACAATCGAGAGCGTCGTCTATGCGGGGAAGAGGGTAAACATCTTTCCTCGTAATGTTGTTTAGGCGCCTGTAGTCTACGCAGAACCGTATCGAACCATCCTTTTTTCTGACGAGTACAACTGGTGAAGACCAAGGACTAAAAGAAGGCTTGATGACTCCACGCTGTAGCATGTCGTCTACTTGTTCTGCAATTATGCGACGCTCTGCCGGAGACACACGATAGGGGCACTGGCGCAAAGGAGTACTCTTTCCTGTGTCAATTGTGTGCACAATTGCGTTCGTTCTTCCTAGAACCGCTTGGGGAAAGTCGAACGAACGCCTGAATTCGTGTAACAGGGTAAGAAGCTGCTCTCGTTGAGCCGGGGCTAGATGGCAGTCAATAGAACGATGAAATGCATCGGACGACACACTGTTCGAGGCAAAGTGAGGAACCAACGCGTTCAGTTATATATTCGGCTTGGTGTCAAAGAAATCGGCAGGCACGATGGTACCTTCATCGATAAGCTGAATGTGGCCGAGCGTCTCGTTGCGGCGCAAACTGAGGGGGCACGAGTTCGGATTGGAAATAAATATTCCGGTAGTGTCTTTACAAAGCGCAAGAACGGCGAATGGCAGCGATGTGTGATGGCGGCTACCAAAGATGTGAGATGGCGTGAATAGGACGGTAGCGTCAGAAAGTGAAGTGCAGCAGGCAGGAACAAACTGGGCGCTGAAAGGAGGAAGGTCTATGTCCGTCGCGATGACAAGGTTAGCCACACTAGATACGGCCGCATCAACAGAAGGCCCATCACGAAACGGTAACAGCTCCACTTCGGCCCGAGCGCAGTCCACGACGGCGTGATGACGTGATAGGAAATCCCATCTTAGGATGACATCGTGGGAACATGAAGCCAACACGTGAAATTCAATGATGTACAACACGTCTCGAATAACCACTTTTGCCGTACAAGCCGCGACGGGCTCAATTTGTTGGGCGCTCGCAGTGCTCAAAGAAACTACGGGAGAAAGCATCGTCACTTTACGAAGAGAGCGGCAGAGTCTTTGGCTAATCACAGATATCGCGGCACCGGTATCGATGAGTGCAAGTGTTCGTACACCTTCGACGATTACATCGATAAGATTGGCGGGAGACAGGCGAGGACTTAAACAATTAGACGATGACGCAGCTCGTGCCTCCGGAGCTGCGGCAGTTAGTTTTCTGTCTCAATGGAGGTGGGTCGTCGACGCATAGGCGACACGGAACGACGACTTGGTGAAGGGGAAGGTGAGCGGGAAGTAGAACGTCGAGAAGCGGAGGTTCGGGTGCCGGAAGCAGCTTGCGCATCGCGTTCGTGAACTTCAGGTGGCACGTGAGGCGCGTGGAATGAAGGCCGAAACGAGTAGTCAGGGTATCTTGGTGTATTAGCTGCGAAGCGCCGACGACATAGACGCGCAACGTGACCTGGAATCCCGCAAAAGCAGCATATCGGCCGGTTGTCAGCAGTGCGCCAAGGATTTCCAGCATGCTGCTGTGTAGCTGGAAACGGCGCGGTAGAAGGTCGCACAGGTTGTGGCGTATACAATGTCAGACGAGGCGGAGGCATTGCCGCGACGGCCGCATAAGTCAGTGGCGCGGCAACAGGTGTTGATGGAGAGGCAGGCGTAGGTAATGGCAATGCCTCGGAGACCTGCTCCTGAATAGCCTGTCTGATTGTCGGCGTTAGACGGTTCGTTGGTGCTTCGGTGGTCGGCAGATACGAGAGAAACGAAAGCTGTCGTGCGACCTCTTCACGTACATATACTTTTATCTGCTCCAGCAGGGTGCTGTCACCACTGACGGCCAGGGAAGCGAGAGAGTCGTCTGCTGTCGTTGACCTCCGAACTAATGCACGTTGCTTGCGAATCTCTTCCAAGTTCTGGCACAAGGTTACAAGTTCGGATACGGTACTTGGGCCCTTTGCCAGCAACATTTGAAAGGCATCATCGTCTATTCCTTTCAGGATATGCCTGATCTTTTCTTGCTCGGTCATCTAAGGGTTAAAGCGCCGGCATAAATCGATAACATCTTCAATGTAGCTAGTGAAGTTTTCGCCCTGCCTTTGCGCTCGTCCGCGTAGGCGCTGTTCAGCACGCAGTTTGCGCACTGCGGGGCGAGGAAAACACAGCTGCAAGGGTGGTCTTGAACGCGGCCCAAGTGGTAAATTCCGTACGGTGGTTTGTGAACCACAGGCTGGCGACGTCTTTGAGATAAAATGGGACGTACTCCAATTTCGAGGGGTCGTCCCACTTGTTGGCGGCGCTCACCTTTTAAACAGCTGCAACCAGTCTTCCACATCTTGGTCCTCGGTGCCGCTGAAGAAGGGGGGATCCCGTTGGCGCAGGGTGGTAAGTACGATGACCAGTTGAGATTGGGCCGTGCTCTGCAGGGGGGTGCCTTGCTCGGTCATCTGATCAGGCATTGCTGATGCAGTGGGCAGCTTCCGGCTTCGAAGTTCCAGGTTTGCGTACCCAGCACACTTCCACCACCATATGTATATATATATATATATATATATATATATATATATATATATATATATATATATATATATATATATATATATCCTGATATCACGTCAGTCTGTGGCCGAGTGTGCGGACGTCTGCCACACGCTAAGCGCCGCTTCCTTCAAAGTCACTGTCAGCAAAGACCTACCAGAGAAGGTAATACTTCCGGTTAGTGACAGGTCATCTGACAATGAAGGCTCTACTGCACGTGAAACTATAGGAATAAGCAGCTTGAGCATGAGTCCGACAAAGGCAGTGCTGCAAGAGCACGCGTTGCCTCTCAAGCTGCAACCTGAACTCGGCTCTCAGATGACTACAAAGACACCCCGACGCCCCTTGCCACACCGCAAGCAACGCAGGCGTCGACGCTCAGTGCAGCAGGTGACGGTGCAGCGTGGACTATTTCCAGCATTTGTAACACGACTGCGACAGGATGCTCAAACCGACGAGATTAAACCAACGCGGCCACTTTGCAGGAGTCTGTATCTCCTGCTAGCGGCATCTTGTCCAAGTCAACAGCGTTGGCCCCATCGTGGACGACGCCTGCACCGACCATCACGTCACAGCCAGTGTCGTCCTCCGGAATCTCCTTCAACAAACTTCCATGTGAAATATCAGCTTGGCCGAGCCCGGCCACCCCGGAATAGTCAATGCCGCCCACCGGAGACATTGTCGGTAGCCCACGAGGCTCGCAGTCGGGGCCGAGTGTAATGATATTAAATAGTGGGGCTCAGGCAAGGGCGCAGGCAGGGTTACGGAAGCGGAGGAAGAGGAAGCAGAATAAGAACAGCCGGCCTGCAGCAAAGGCGTTGTCTCTTATTTCTCGTCGTTACAATATATATATATATATATATATATATATATAAATATCATCAGCCTGACTACGTTCACTGCAGGACAAAGGCCTCTCCCGTGTTCCGCCAGTTAACCCGGTCCTGTGCTTGCTGCTGCCGATTTATACCCGCAAACTTCTTAATTCTCATCTGCCCACCTAACCTTCTGTCTCCCCCTAACCCGCTTACCTTCTCTGGGAGTCCAGTCAGTTACCCTTAATGACCAGCGGTTATCCTGTCTACGCGCTACCAGCCAAGCCCATGTCCATTTTCTCTTCTTGATTTCAGCTATGATGTCCTTAACCCCTGTTTGTTCCCTAATCCACTCTGCTCTCTTCTTGTCTCTTAAAGTTACACCTACCATTTTTCTTTCCATCGCTCGCTGCGCCATCCTCAATTTAAGCTGAACCCTCTTTGTAAGACTCCAGGTTTCTGCTCCGTAGCGAAATACCGGCCAGATGCAGCTGTTATATACCTTCCTCTTGAGGGATAGTGGCAATCTACCTGTCATATTTTGAGAGTGCTTGCCTAGTGTGCTCCACCCCATTATTATTTTTCTAGTTACTTCAATCTCGTTTAACTCCGCGGTTATTACCTGCCCTAAGAAGACATAGTCATTTACAAATTGAAGTGCACTATAACCTATCTCAAAGCGCTGCTCTTTTCTGAGGTTGTTGTACATTACTTTCGTTTTCTGCAGATTAATTTCAAGACCCACCTTTCTGCTCTCCTTGTCTAACTGCGTATTCATGAGTTGCAATTCATCCCTTGAGATACTCAGCAATGCAATGTCATTGGCAAAGCCGAGGTTACTAAGGTACTCTCCATCAACTCTTATCCCTAACTGTTCCAATTCTAGGCCTCTAAAAACCTCCTGTAAGCACGCGGTAAATAGCATTAGGGAGATTGTGTCCCCCTGCGTTACACCCTTCTAGATTGGTATTCTGCTGCTTTCTTTATGAAGCACTGTGGTAGCAGTTGATCCCCTGTAGATTTCTTCCAGGATGTTTATATATACTTCATCGACGCCCTGATTCCGCAGGGTCTGCATGACGGCTGATATTTCTACTGAATCAAACGCCTTCTCCTAATCTATGAAGGCTATGTATAGTGGTTGGTTATCCTCTGAGCATTTCTCTATTACCTGATTGACAGTATGAATGTGGTCAATTGTTGAGTAGCCTGTTCGAAATCGTTCTTGTTCCTTTGGTTGATTGAATTCTAATGTTTTCTTTACTCTGTTAGCAATTACCTTTGTAAATAGCTTGTACACTACAGAGAACAAGCTGATCGGCCTGTATTTCTTCAAGTCCTTGTCATCTCCTTTCTTATGTATTAAGATGATGTTAGCCCCCTTCCAAGACACTGGTACTCTTCCCGTCAGGAGACATCTCGTAAACAAGGTGGCTAGTTTTTCTAACACAATCTGTCCTCCATCTTTCAGCAGATCTGGTGTTACCTGATCCTCACCAGCAGCTTTGCCTCTTTGCATGCTCTCCAGAGCTTTTCTGACTTTTTCTATCATTACTGGGATGTGTCATCTGGGTTACTGCTAGTTCTTATAGTATTAAAGTCGTGGTTATCCCGGCTACTGTACAGAGCTGTGTAAAATTCCTCCGCTATTTTAACTATCTTATCTATATTGGTAGTTATTTTGCCTTTTTTGTCCCTTTGTGCATACATCCGATTTTTGTCTATTCCAAGTTTCTTCTTCACTGCTTTGACGCTTCCTCCATTTTTCAGAGCGTGTTCAATTCTCTCCATCCTATACCTTCTTACATCGCATACCTCACGCCTATTAATCAACTTCGAAAGCTCTGGCAGTTCTATTATGTCTGTTTTACTTGAGACTTTCATGATTTGACGCTTCTTAATGAGATTCTTTGTTTTCTGGGAAAGCTTACCAGTGTCCTGTCTAACTACCCTGCCTCCAACTTCCACTGCACACTCCGTAATGATACTCGTCAGATTATCATTCATGGTATCTACGCTAAGGTTGGTTTCCTCACTAAAAGCCGAGTACCTGTTAGTGAGGAAACCAACCTTAGCGAAGATACAATGAATAATAATCTGACGAGTATCATATATATCATATCTGTTATCCCCTCTTATCAATATAATGACATTTTTTCTTCCTGCCTGTGTGCCTATGCGTGCTAAGTCTCAAAACGCTAATAAATTTTAAAAATATGCAAATGCCCGTTAACTCGAATTCTTGAAGGGTACTATGTAATTCGAAATAAATGGGGTTAGAATCAGCGGGCGGCCACTATAATGAAGGAACATCGCGCCACACTGCACAGGAGTAATTTTAAAAATCCAGCTCTCGATTTGCTATCTTTAACAATCCGCTACTACACGTTTATGGGAGGCGATATTGTAAATAGAGTAAGTGGAACTCATGAAGCAAACAGTTTTATTTGACAAGTCGGTGATACGCCGGAAACACGTAGCGAGATTTATTAATGTGACCAGTTGGTGAAAGCTTTGGCACTATGTATGCTTCCAAACACTTTCTATAGCCGGGTTTACGCAACCAAAATAGATGAAATATTTTTTGCGCTTTTTGGCAAATTCATAAGCTTCTCCTGTAGTAGGCTAGAATGCATGTTGCTACAATACCCTCTAATTTAGCTAAAGCATCTCCACTTCTCAATAAACTCATCAGAGTATGACGGGTGCGGAATGTTCTCAGGAATGCACGTTGCTGCGCGCTCATTAGCGTAAATACGGCGCGTTGCGCATTCATTCGTTTGTACTGTTTCCCGCTTCCCGAAAGTGCCGATAAAGCAGCGCCATCTATTGTTCGTCGAAGTTCAATGACGTAGACGCTAAGATAGGTGGATGTGGAGAGGCCCAAGCTAGTCTAAAGGGCCTGTTGGTTTGTATCCATCATACTGGTTCACCAGCAGTTTTTACTGTGGCTTCGCTTTCATACTTCGACATTCGCGCTTTGGACACAACAGTAGAGCAGCCATCTATTTTTCACAGTATAGGATAATGCTGGTTAAGATTTCAATTATGCTGTATGTGTTTTTGTGGGGAAGCGTAAATTCAACGGCTCGTTTTCATTGCTTGACTCAGGAAAAGTGTAGCGGACGCCATCATAAGTACTGGTAATGGAAATGTGAAGAAATAAAATAGGACGAAAAGATAACTTGCCATCGGCCGAATCTCTACTACTGAGCTACGGTCGCAGTAACCTTCTGTTCGCTTTATAGGATAAAATAGGGCATATGTGCGCATTTAAACGTGGGAGCGTCAGTCAGCGCCACTTGTCACCAATACGACAAGTGTACAACACTTTTTTTGTCTGGAAATGGTCATTAAAATATTAATTTTAGCTCACCCCAAGGTAAATAAAGGATAATCATGAGAGAATCCAGACATAGGCGGCTAGAGATAGATAGTGCGCATTTAAACGTGGGAGCGTCGGTTAGCGCCACTTGTCACCAATACGACGAGTGTACAACACATTTTTGTCGGGAAATGGTCATTAAAATATTAATTTTAGCTCACCCCAAGGTAAATAAAGGAGAATCATGAGAGAATCCAGACATAGGCGGCTAGAGATAGATAGATAGATAGATAGATAGATAGTTAGATAGACAGACAGACAGACAGACAGACAGACAGATAGATAGATAGATAGATAGATAGATAGATAGATAGATAGATAGACAGACAGATAGATAGATAGGTAGATAGATAGATAGATAGATATATAGATAGATAGATAGATAGATAGATAGATAGATAGATAGATAGATAGATAGATAGATAGATAGATAGATAGAAATCCTGTAAGTGCCTGTCATCCACCAAGAAATGCTTCTCATTAAATATGACACATTGATCGCCGCCACTCTGGTTGTCTTTGCCTCGATTGTTCATGCAGCACTTGATTAATAGATATGGCTCTGTTTGATGCAAACAGGTGCAAGGTTTGGATGATTACATACTCGAAACTGTGTTTTTGATTTACAATATGAGATTTTACGGTTTGGATTAAAATGGTTTTGAAAGTGAAGTATACTTACACATCTTAAAGTGAGCAGCCCGTCACCATAGTGTAATCGAACTTCGCTATTCCAACTGAGCTGTCGCAACCAAGTGGCCGTGCCAGGAAACGGCTCTGACAGGGTCAACCTTGAAAGGAGATATGTCACTACGTTAAGCGCGTGGAGAAGCGACCGCATAGTTAATTTTTTATTTTAGCCATGCTACAAGCGTGAGCCTAAAAAAGAGGCAAGTGACCTCTGAAAACCGTTGCCGTGTGTCACTATGCGTGGCGTCGGTGTGGAAAGATGGCGACGTTTGGTTCTATCACTCCCCTTGCACTTTCCGAAGAACGCAGACGGCGCACGAAAAAAAAAGAAAATGTGAATATAAAAAACTCATTCAAGGAATGGAAGGTGACACCCACTATAGTGGTTTGTTCTAATCAATTCACTCGCGACGACTTCATTATTCCCGATTAGTACACCCGTATCAGCGGTGTGTTTTCTAATACTCCGGCATCTCTAAGCACGTTCTATAGTTTCGTTTTGCAAGTGCTTTACAAAATTTGTTGCCTTATGTGGTGTGTATTTTAAGAGTATGCTTCACTTTCGCGCAAGTCTTAGTGCTACCCATTTTAAATTAGGCTGCTTTAGTCCTTCGATCCGAAATTCTATTTCTCATGTGCACATATAAAGTGCACAAACGCACAGGCGAATATACACAAAGCATGGCGTGCCTCACCGACAAAAGTTTCTCGCTACGTCCCTGTCACCGGCGTACGCTTATCTGTGAGCTGTAGTGGCGAAACCTGAGATACATTTACTATGGGCAAGTGCGTAGTGTTTATGCCTGCGTTTGCTCTGTGGCGCCTACAGACGGTGCTGCGTTCTCACCAAACTCGGAGCGTTGACAAGCTAGGTACGCCAGTTCGGCAGAAAGTTGCGAGGAGCTGCAAAAGGTGATTGTTCCAGCTTTCGGAGCATTCGGCCTATGGGCACATTGCTTGGTTCCTTTTCGACACATTGCAGCACAACTAATGTTGGAACAGGCTTGTCTCAGAGTCGTGCATTTATCATCATTCCACTGAATAAGCGATTACTGATTCCCGGAAACCAAACGTGGGTAATAAAAATGAGTCTACTTTGATTACTTATCAGTTCTTTATATTGATCAATATTTTAACGAAGATCATGCGGCTGACAATTTTGAGATGCAGGGTGGGGTTTAACCATCTTCTACTCAAGTTCGAGCGTGCATAGTGTGCATGTATGTATATATTTGTGAGTCCGTAGCGTGCGAAGTGTGCGTGCATTTATTAGCTTTGGCTATAAAGTACTCGCCACACAAACAAGCGAGTGTTGTCAGTTGCTTGATCGATTGACCGATTAATTGATTGATTAGTGAGTGAGTGATTTATTAATTTATTGAGTAATTAATTAATTTATATGTGGGGTATAACGTCCCAAACCCACCATATGATTATGAGAGACGCCATAGAGGAGGGCTCCGTATATTTCAACCATCTGACGTTCTTTTAGGGTGCACTAGCGAGTGCTCTCAAGCACACGACCTTATTTATCAAAAACCTAAAAACCTAACTAAAGGAACTGGCGAACGAAAAGAAAGAGGCACACCCAGTACTGCAATCGAAACCACATTTTGCCTTATCTCAAGATACAATGACCCCTGCATATCTTTATTTCGTAGTCAAGTGAACGGTATGCGTATTGACCTCTTGAAGGGACAACGGAACTCAATGAGATACGCGCCATCAGCAGCACGAGTCGCACTGCAGAGTTACCTCGAAAACTGTTTAGGCCGTAATTGCCTGTATAAATGCAGCAAGTAACGTAGCGAACAGATGCTTGCACCTTTTAAAGAGGGCCGCTATAGCATCAGCCGTTGCCTTCTTCAACCATGGGCTCGCTGGACAGAATCTTCAACTTGAAGTAAATCTGATGTGGTTCGTCGAAGAGGATAACATCTTGTAAGGACAGCGCAACTATTTCCGCTGTTTTACCTGTGAAATCATGAGAATGAAGCGGTCCGCGGCCAGCGCCTTTCACCTTCGACGAAGCAACGCGATCGCACACGGGAGTGCTGTAGCGGAAGTACCACGTTGACCCTGTTAGGTGTAGCCATCTTTGTTTTTTAGACCAGTGCTTCCAGTAAACGGAGCGTAGTGGAGTTTAGTAAGAAAGCCCGTCATAATAATGCTACTATCATCACGGGCCCCATCACCGCGAAGCAGCAACTGCGGTTAAGGGTGTCCGCCAGCCTAGTATTATCGTAAAATTGAGGGGCCTGTCTCTGCAGTGTAATCGTAAAAGTGAGGGAGCCCACAACTGTGAAACTTGTGGTGGTTGGCGGCTAAGGCAGTCTAGTGGTTTGGCGCGGTGTTTAATAAGTGGTGGTGCTAAAGGTCCTTTGCTGCTATCCTGTTCGGTCCACAGTTCATTGCACTTTCTTGTGATAGCAATTATATGGACACTCCTGGCTGGATTTTGCCACCGGCGTCAGTGTCGATGTCATGCACCGTATATTTATACGTATCGATGTATATGAAAACGCAAGGAAGGAAAAAAAAGAGTCCAGAAATAAGACCACGGTGCGCGTAATCAAACCTGGGGCCTCCGTGCTCTAAATGCGAGGCGTTAACCTTTTAGCTACCAAGGGGTACCTGCTTCGCTGTTTAAACTGCAAGCTATTTATATTCGCCTTCAGACACGGCGTACACAAATGTGTACGCAAAGTTTCAGAATTTTTTTTTTGCGGCCGCCAGCTATTTTGGCGACTTCTAATTGCGCGCCACACGTCTGCGTCAAGTTTGAGAACCAGCATGTGGCGTCATCTAACCGAAATAATTGAAAACAAACAAGGAGGAAGAAGTTCCGCAATGGATGTCGCTTCGTTCTACGGCAGCTCTGGTAAGTGGGTTACAAAAACACAATTTTGACCTAATCTCACAATCTCGCAATTATTGTGCATGGTTGGTAGCTGGTCCAAAGAAGTTTATTAACAACTTGACTGAATATCAGCTTTTGGGACAACGAATTTGTCGCGATAAGAGGAGTTGGCTTTATGCGTACACATTTGTGTACATTGTGCCGCTACCAATACAACACTACATTTTTTGCCAGTTCGCTAGTGGTGCTGCAGAAGTGCTCAAAACGGCTATTATTATGCTTTTTTATACTTAGAGCTGGCTGACCATGCGAAGAATAGCACGAGAATAAAAAACAAAGCAGCTGAAAATCTGGTAATGAGAATAGCGGATGGGAATACGTCAGACATCAGTTTGTCAGACGACGAGGAAGGCGACCAGCAGCTGACCCAAACTGTAAGCAGTTATTCCATTTTCTTCGTGCTTGCAAACCAATTTTCGTGATATTGAAGAATATACTTAAAACGCAGGACAACCAACAAGATGTTGCGGCCGGGCCTTCATCACCGGTGGACGAAAACGACAATAACGATGGAGAGTCCACTGCGAAAACTAGAGTTTCGTGGACCGCGAAAGACTTCGTGCGGCCAGACACCACATTCCAGTGCGAGTACGATGACCCTGTTGCAGTCGCCGAACCCATTGAGTACTTGCTGAAGTACATTTCTGAGGAAGTGTTTGAAGAAATGGCAAGATGCACAAACATTTATGTCATGGAAACGACAGGAACGATCCTCGCGACTACTCCAGATGAGATAAAAAGGTTTCTTGGTGTTCTGATTGTAATGGGAACCCTGAAATTTCCGCGCATGCGCATGTATTGGCAACCAGCGACACAAATTCCTACGATTTGTGAAGCGATGAGCGTGAATAGATTTTTCAAGCCAGGTCTGCCCTACACGGCACTGAGTCAACAACACCGCACTCATCAGCTGACAAATTTTGGAAAGTGCGACCACTCCTAAACGCTGTCAAAGAACGCGTTTTACAGTTGCCACCTTTGGAGCACAACAGCATTGATGAGCAAATCATCCCGTTTACAGGCAGGGTAGCGGCGAAACAGTTCATCAGGAACAAACCCAACACAGAGGGAGTAAACGTGTTCCTTCGTTGTAGTGCAGAGGGCATGGCCCATGACTTTGAACTGTACCAAGGAAAAGGAACTGGAGTGTCCGAGGAGCAGAAGAGCCTTAGTTTGGGTGGCTCAATCGTCATGAGGCTTGTTAAAGACTTGCCCTTGTATCGAAATTTCAAATGTTATTTCGATAACTACTTTACATCCGTAGGTTTTCTGCAAGAACTGAAGTCCATAGGGATCTGGGCAGTCGGAACAATCCGCGCCAGTCGACTGCAAGGCTGCGGCTTGAAGACTGACAAGGAGCTGAGACGCGAAGGCAGAGGAAGCTACGAACCAGAAAGTCACAAAAGACGGGGACGTCATTCTGGTACGGTGGCAAGACAACGGAGTCGTAAACTTCGCTTCAAGCTACGTGGGCGTGGATGACCTGTCCACTGCAAGGAGGTGGAGCGAGGCCACAAAACAGCACGTCGACATCCCATGCCCTGCTCTCATAAAGGACTACAACACCTTTATGGGAGGCGTGGACAAAATGGATTTTCTCCTCTCGCTGTACCCTCTCCGCCAAAGAACCAAGAAATGGCCAGTGCGGGTCATATGCCACTTTGTATCTTTTGCGATAGTGAACAGCTGGCTCGAATACGTGAAACATGCGGAAGCGAACCGAATGCAGCGTAAGAACACTCTGGATTTGCTGGCATTCCAGAATGAAGTTGCCATGGCACTCATCATGTGCAGCAAGAACGTTGCGAAGAAACGGGGCCGCCCAAGCCTCCAGGAGCCGTCTGAACCTCCTCCACGCAAAGTACACAACGCGGAGCCAAGGCCAGTCAACGCTGTTCGCTATGATGGCCTAAACCACTGGCCAGCCCACTCCGCACAACCGTTTGCTCAGCGTTGCAAGTTTGAAGGCTGCACATCTAGAACGCGCATCCGCTGCCAAAAGTGCAATGTGTTCCTTTGTCTTTCTGCCACCAAAAATTGTTTTTACGCTTTTAATAACAAATGAGTGATCGAAAGAACGGTTTGCATGAAAAACACAGTATGTAAAATGCCAGAATAACGTTGGCTTGTGTGTAAATAAACCTTTTTCTTTTTCGAAATTACCAGCAAATGTGGTGTGTTTGTACTGGGTGGGGCACGATGTACACAAATGTGCACGTGACCTAAAACTAAATCAGAGGTATGTAGAATTTTTTTGATGTGTTTAATTTATTCACTAGGGTCATAGATGACAGAAAAGAAAGAAAAAAATTTTTTTTATTCATAACATTTATTCGTGTCTGAAGGGGATATCTACCACTTGCCGCTGTTGGCGGGCATCTCATGGGAGGGTGTGGGGGAAGATTGACGTGTTTTCAGCATTATCAGCAAGATGGCGCAATGAGTTCGCGGCGGCTCTAACCTCTCACGCGTACTTTGACCCGTGGAGAGGAGGGGAGGGAGCCATCTCTCGCGCGCCTTTATCTCGAAGTGGGGAGGGTCATACGTCTCCGCTGTCGTTAGGCCTAATTGCACTGGAACAATTCTGTTGTAGTTGCGGGGAGCACAAAAGTCACTGCAATCTGTGCACAGCATCCCTTGCGAAAAGGGTGCGCTTCTCAGACACAGCGAAGTAACAGCTGAGACGCTTATTTGTGTTCATCTTAACCTGTGAATGCGTTTCGTGCATAATTTGTGCGTGAGAAACGCGGGGCACGTTTTGTTCTATTTGCCATCTGCGCGTGACCTTCCAATGGACCTTTTTCACGGGCACCGTCTGCGCATGAGCACCGGAAACGGCATCACCCCGAAACGATTTCGGTGGCTCGTGGCCTCCGAAACTTGTCGGCACACCATCATGGAGGCGACGGGTGCAAAGGAACGCGCAAACTGAGACGTTGTCGCGTTGGCCGGAAAGTTACCAAGTTTGCTTTTGGCTCTCGCCACTAAGGGCACTGTACCTGTCGTGAAAAAGGTTAATTTGTTGCTGTCGCGTTCACTGCTTCACCTTCACGGCAAAGCTGGGACTTTTTTTCAAATAATAATATATCCACTAGAACATTACTTCACCAAACGAGTTGTATTTTCTGTGTTATTAAAAGGAAATATGTTGGTATCTGCAGTGGTTGTTAGACGGCCTCACCCTTGTAATCTCGTAGCGCTATTCATGACACGTTGTTGCTGTCCGTCCTCAGTTCGAATCACGCTAACACAGCAAATATTTCTTTATCTCTTTTCGATAGTGCTTCAAGTAACGCCCCCTTTTTTTGAAAGGCAATTGCTTTCGTGAACGTTCTACTATGGAGCGAAAGAACGAGCGGTTGATTATAGCGAGAGTCTGGGTGATCAGCTGAGTACAGCTGAGTGACCGGGCTCGCAAAGCGGCTCCTGCAGGGGAGCCCTGTGTGAGCTTCCCTCATTTCAAGCTGTGCAGCAATACATTATACTGCAAATTAATAAGTTCCCACCGCTATCATTCAAAGTGCGTAACCCCTGCCGCATCAAGGCAATGCAGCCGCGGCTTTTTTTTTACGTTCTCCCCGGTGGGCCCACTAGCGCCATTGCCGCTGAGGCCGCAGGTGCGTCGCCAAGCGGCTACAATGGCCCCATGATTGACCCTCATTGCTAGAAACTTTACTATCTGCACAGCCGCACCGCACGTGGCGGGACAGATGCCGCACGCAAGTGTAGAGCGAAAGGGCGTTGGCGATACGCTCTTCCGCACTCCCCTTGCGTAGGCACTGCGCTGTGCTCCCTACCGGGCCGCACAAATCTGGCGCCTCCTCCATTTTCTAAACACTACCACCACCTTGTGTAGGCAAGGGTCCGGGCACGTGATATGCGGCTGTGGCGGCTGTGCAGATAGTGCATAAATAGGCACTTATACTGGCCGGATGAGCACCACCAACAACCTAAACGCCACTTAACATTTTGAATGACTGTAATTAGAGCTCGTAGATAGAGATATACAATAAAAGAAACTGTAGGCACGCGGAAACATGGACACAGAAAAAAAACTGGACAAGACAATTCTGCACACAGCTGTTCCCTAGTTATTCATAATTCATACCTGTTAACCGGCGGCACTCGCAATCTGGGAGAATGGTAGTGTGTGTGGTTGGGAGTGGTTATGGGAAAATGAAAAACTGACCAGCATTTGTATTGTTTGTTCAGGCTGCAACATCAATGACTGTCACTAATTTTCAGACATCAGCGATCACATTGGCTCTCGTTATTTTGGTACCATCCGTACACGCGTGGCTACTGAAGAGTCAAAAACTGCTGTACAAGTCCCCTAACTTGCAGGACAATATTGCGTAGACGGACCCCGTAAACGAAGTCGGTAGCTTGGAATCACGTAAATGTTAGCCCAGTTTCGGTTCATCGATGTGCCTGTTTTTGAAGACAGAACGCCACATATGGTCCTTCAATAACTTTTCCATGGATGACCCAGAGCCATAAGGAACAACTTTGCTGCGCCAAAAATGAGCTGCCAAACCGAAGCTTTTCTTGTGAGTAAAACGTACTCGCCCCCACCCTACCGCCTGAACATTCCTGCAGCCGATGTGTTTTTGCAGCGCTTGCGTACTCAGACGACCTTTAACCAAGTGACCATGTTACATGATGACGTCATAACGACGCACACTTGACTTTTGGCATCACTCCACTTCGCGTCGACTGTCAGTGTGCCAATTGGATGAGACATCTAAGCTTTTCACCTTACCATTTTTCAGGACTTCTCCGGTGTCGTCAAACGTGTCCGTCAACTGGAACGATGAAAGCGTCAAGCGCACTTTACACCCGCGAGACAAGGACTACGGCCTGATGAAGGTGTCCGAGCCAAAGACGCCCTTCACTTACGACAAAGCCAAGAAAAAGAGCCCCGTCAGCGCCGAGGTTTTCGCGCAAAGGTATGCATGCGTCACGAAAAAAATAATTGTAGATTGGCCACCCGTCCCCAGTGGTGTAGCCAGAAGGTTGTACAACGGACCCGTGCCTCCCTGTTTTCTCCCGCTTTTTTAGTGATATAACACAGAGCCTAAAATGACACTCGACCCATCTGCCTGCCCTGCCCCTACATCAGAACATGATGGTGTCCCCCTCCCCCTCTCGTAAGCGAGTCCTGGCACTTTGGTAGCAGAAATGTAGTCACCTGAAATGCAGCACGTGCACGTGCAACCAAGAATCAAAGGCACGACTGATTACTTTTTAGATTGATTTGTCGTTCATAGGCCCATTAACTTGAGAATTATGATGCAGCTCTGTGGTTATCAACGAAAAGCAGCTGTCAATATACGCATGCGGTATTTATGTAGCAATAAATTAAAGAATTATCGATCTCTTGATAGAATATTTATTTGACGAATTTATTGATTGATTGACTGGTTTGATTACTGAAGCACTGGCTGGTGGCCTCACACTATATGTATGGCCCAGAGCAAGAAAGTCAATAAACAATGAGTTCATGAAGATCACATGACGACGCATCATGCCCCTAAGTAATTCTACGACTACGCATGCATATTTTATTTCTACGAATGCTAACTTCAAGCTACGCAGCCGTACTATGTTTAAGGCCTGCCCCGCCGTGGTGGTCTAGTGGCTAAGGTACTCGGCTGCTGACCCGCAGGTCGCGGGTTCGAATCCCGGCTGCGGCGGCTGCATTTCCAATGGAGGCGGAAATGTTGTAGGCCCGTGTGCTCAGATTTGGGTGCACGTTAAAGAACCCCAGGTGGTCGAAATTTCCGGAGCCCTCCACTACGGCGTCTCTCCTAATTATATGGTGGTTTTAGGACGTTAAACCCCAGATATCAATCAAATCAATGTTTAAGGCCTGGAATGTGACGTTTGGCACAGAAAAAAATGTGCCATTGTAAAGCACTGGTATTTTCCATTAATCTGTGTAGTAATTTGAAAGACTAATCCAAGTTATTTGCAATAATAATTCCCGCGTGTTGACCTAGGTAGCATAAGCGCTTTGCATTCAGTATTGGTGGTTTCACAAGCTGAAACCGGGAGACGAATAAAGGTACGGAGTAATAGAGAACTCCAAACTTTTAGCGTCCATCAAAACCTACAACTGCACGAACATTATTGCACTTCGCGTCTTTCAAAATGTGGTAGTCTTGCTGGGGAATCAAATCAACGTCCGCGATATTAGCATTGCAACAGTGTAGCTGCTTAACAGCTAGTATCGCAATAAGCTTTCGGGCTACTGTTTTCTTACGCATCCACTGAAGCACTCACTTCCGCGTGCTTTTGTATGACGACTCTATGGAATCGCAATTACAGCTGACTCTCTCTCTCTGTTATGCAGAATAAAAGCCTTGCATTTCCAGATGCTGGATGCTGCCCGAGCCCAGCGTGAGAATGATGCAAACATGTTAGAAGCTCGGAGAGGTATGCATTTCGCTCTTTAAACGGACAGCACGTATTCCTATCTGATACGCGAACATTTTCTTCGTTTTCCTGCTTACGCCGGTCAGTCGAGGTGTTTGATCTTGGAGGGCGCGTACAAGCATGCGCTTTGCTGAGACCTGCTCCGCAACGGCCCCAGCTGCTTACAACAATAGCGTCTGCCGTCTCAGTTAACTCCTTCCGCTGTCATTCTTCATTCTAGCAGTTATTTGGTCCTTAGGTGAACTTATGCACCCATTTCATACGTATCCGATGTAAATGTTATATTTGACTCAAAGTACCCATTTCGCGCCACTTTTATTATCATGAAAGAAACCAGAGGTTAGTGTTCCATCTGAAGAATAACAAAAAAGTGTCGCTTGTGGCTCACAATAATTCGCAGGACTCTTGTACAGAGTCGGCCGCATCTAAGTTCAACACATGATTAGCATTGAAGAGCTCGTAGAGGCTGATGTTCAAAATAACGCCGAAACAGAAAAATGATTTCACTCGTACTAGTAAACTATTATTTCACGATACCAAAGAAAAAGCGCTTGCCGAGACAAAACAAGAGTAGTGAGTGAGAGTACGTGCAAAAACAGAACGTGGCTGGTGATGCCATTTTCATGTTCCGCGTGAAGCGCCGTTACGTCACGGTCTTTAAAAAGTTCTGCTACGGCCTACGTAATTCTTGGTGGCTGAAAATGAAGTAAATTGCAATCTGAAGAGAAAATAAATTAGTAAACCACGTTTCAGGAAATTCGATACACCTTATGAGAAGAAAGCTTTTGCAGAGGTGAGGAGCAGGATAAAATACGCTGACTAAGAAAAAAAAGCTCTTTCGCCTCCGAGTCGATTCAAATGAATTTAGAAGAAAGCTTGTGAGTTTTTCGTGCACATCTGCCAATCAACGTCCTGGCGACGTTGCTATTGCCCTAAAATAAGTTACTCATCGCGAGATTATGCTGCCTTGACGTCATGAAACCGTCATTATAGGGTGTGTGTCCATAACTTCCAAGTACGAGCTCCGAAGATTGGCGTTTTGTTTTTGTTGTTTTTGCGCAAGAAGAGGCCCACATGCACATATGTGAATTTGTCGTCAATGCGATAGCGCGTGTTTGAGATATTATATTGCGCGCAAAATGCCTTCGCAGAACGCCAACTGGAATTCGAGAAAAAGAGGAAGATGCACTACGACGAATTCTTCGGCATCAAGGAAGCGCGAGAAAAGATGAAGAAGGGCCAGTCCGAGGAGCAGGCCGAGGGTGAGGTGGCCCAGGAAGAGGCCGAGATGCTGGCTAAGGCCCAGGAAGAAGAGGCCACGGAGAAGGCGGCTGAGGCCAGGGCCACGGCCGGTGCAGTGGCCATTGCAAGTGCAGCGACAGCAGCGGCCGCAAGGGCGTCGTCAAACGTTGCTGACAGCGACAAAAAGAATTGACGAACCACGACAATACTACGATAATTAAACGCGCGAGTCAAACGTAGTGACAAAGATGGTGCATGAGTCTTTTAGTCAGTAACAGAAATACGGTACGGAAATACTGGATGTTGCACATTTCACAGCCTAGAAAACAAGAAAACAGTGTGCGGAGCCCTTTCGGTGAATGCTGATTTGCCACGTATGCGATTATGTTTATGAAGACGCATTAGATCTGTCGTGAGTCACAAGATGCTCTGGAAAAAAAAAACGTAGTGAATTCCAAAAGGTAGTTCACGTAGGATATCATATACGTGTCAAACCGGAACTTTCGAAAACGAGTCACACGACTCTTACTTTTATTTTTTTAAGGTGTACAACGCTTTTTTTCCTTTTTTGTTCGTCGTGCTTTTGCCACTTCTCATTCCAGTGAATGTACGCCAACGTCCCTATAGTTTTCTTATTATTTATAGGCACGAGATTAAACAGAGGTGCCCATCGGCGAACGAAGTCCTGCAGTGCGGATGCCTGTGACCCGTCACTGCTTCAGCAGCAGTAGAGTGTGTTGCGTATGTTGTTCAGCAATTCACGATAGAAGTTGACGGGGACGATTCGGTCGACATGCAGAGAACTCCTTCGGCCCTTTTTTCGTAATGATAATTGGTAAAGTCCGGCGCCGTTCCCGAAAAGCAACCACACCAAATACGTTTGGCTTTTCAAAGTGTTGTTAAAGTATTTGCAATTCCAGCCCCAGTACAGTATCTTTGCCTCTGAGCGCAATACCTACTCATGTTTCGTACTGTGTCATGTTTATCTCCGATGGCAACAACGTCGTTACGGTGGACCTCGTTGCTTATTTCAGTGTCGTATCTTAATCTACATGCTGCTCTGACGTTGCCGTGCACGTTATCGCATTCATGCTCCAGTGTTGCTGGCTTAGCGAAGACCTTAAAATGGCCTATGTCAAGGCGACTGAAACAGAATAGAGAAAATTCGCGAAGCAATTGTTGAGGGTTAACTTCTCAAAACCGGGATACTATTATACGAGAGGCGCTGTAGGGGAGGGTAGTGGAAATTGGGACCACCTGGTGTTATTTGACGTTTACTTCAATCAGAGCACGCGCGCCCATAGTATATGCGCCTCCGTTGAAAATGCGGCCACCATGGCCTTGAATTCGATCCCGCAACTTGCGGGCCAGCATTGGAGCTCCTAGAAATCCAGAAGATTGTGGAGGGAAATCAGATGAATTGAACTCTTCATACTGTGAAGGACGTTCACAAAACACCAGGTTGAACTGTGCCAAATTGCGCCGCGTGCCGCACTTTGTTGAGTTGCGCTTTCCTACGCAGATTTCGCTAACAGAATTGACGCGGTAACTTATAGGAGACCCATTTGAAAGATTTTTAGAGGAAATTTCTCAGCATGAGCAGCCGCCATAAACTAAACCGCGCATTTTCGCTCATCACATACACGGCCCATCTCTTGCCCGCTCGAGGAACAACATTTTCTACTCTGCGCAAGATCATGAACAAGATGAGCGAGTTTCGGTGGTTTTTGTGTACTTCGCAGCACCGACAACGCATCTTGAGGATGAGCATGTGCTGCGGGAATTGTGAAAGTTACAGGCAAGCTCGCTGACTCTCGCCTAGGAGGACTGACAGACAGCGCGAACGAGCTCTGCGTAGGTGTCACACTCATTATACGGAACGAACAGAATACTCGGAGGTTCGTATATTCACGTGTGGAAGTTCTCAAGAGTGTGATCGAGTCATCACGATCAGCCCTCGCCAAGCCACCAATAACGTTCGCACACTTCTAAGTTGTTGACGTACGTAACGTGCGCAAACTACGCATGTAACAAGCATGCATGCACAATTTACAAAGTGCAATTGAGAAACTTGTTATCTCATTCGACTGAGCATCGACACTTTTTCCTACGTACCTGCAACCTGCTATTTTTTCTCCTCAGAGCGTTTTGAAATGCTGCGGTACAAAATGGAGGTCGAAGTAAAGGAGTGTACAGGAGGAGCGCTGAACTCGCGAATGAGTTATTCCAAACATCGCGTAAACAGGACACTGAGGAGACCCACACAACTCAGGTGCCGACTTCTGACAGGGCTAGATTGCGCAAACGTGACGTATATAGGCGAAAAAAATACTGGAGCGAGAACGTGATTAACGGTATAGAATATTGAGTACTGGTTACAGAATTTTCAAGTAGTTAATCTTGCAAATAAGTGACTTCCTCGTCAAGCAACTGGACTGACGATGAACTGACTTAAGAGGCCCCACTTGACAACTGTGAATGATTCAATGATCTCAGGCGTGCGCTCGTCTGAATGCTTACTGATGACGGTGACTTGATTGAAATTCTGCGTGCAATTACATGATCTGCAATCTATCGCCAAATTGCTTCCTTGCCGGTTTCGGGCTTCTGCGCTGTTTTGAATAACTATGTGTGCGTACCAGCAAGCCTGCCTAACGATTTTTTTGAAGTTCGCAAATGACGTTCATTGTCAAAAAAAGCAGTTATATTGATCGTCCGCTTTTATTTATGATGATAGCACGTTGTATGTTATACAAGGTGAAAGAGAAGAATGGATGCTAGACTGCTTCAATAACAGAATACAGCCGTCACGGTGGTGCTTGTGCAACCATGGTGCTCGTGCTCAATTGCTGACCAGAAGGTCCCGGGATTAAATCCCATCCGCAGCGGCCACAGCTTCGATGGAGGCGAAAATTCGACAGATGTGTGCTAAGATTCAGGCGCTCGTTAATAAACTTCACTTTGTCAAAATTTCCGGAGCGTTCCAATAACTAATTCGTTACTTATATTCATATCTTGATTTCGGGAAGTTTAACTCGAGCAATTATGATTCCTAATCATCAAAATGAACTTGAACTAAGCCGGGTAACCTGGAATCTTCCTTCAATATATGTGTCTTCTGGGCTAAGGTCTTTCCTTGCCGGCCAACAAAACAAAAATCTGCCTTCAACTCACTGGTCGTCGCCATGCCCACCAGTCAGAAGTCAAAACATTCGTTTCGCGCCTCTCTCGCAAGACTTCCTCTGGTGCCTGTGCACACAGAAAAATGTAATTGCAACGTAATCATACAAATAAATCAAATGCATCGGGCCTCGCTGTGGTGATATTGAATGAAGCATGATTTCACATGACTGAAGAAAAAGAACCGAGATGGCGCTTGCATTTAGCTTTCGAGAGCAGATCACGATACTGTAATCTGGCCTTGTGCGCATTTACTCCTGAACTTGTGGCGTGCTTCGGTTCTTGGTGAGTGCTTAACCGTGCTGTAAGTTAATGAATGACTGTGCGTGGGAGATTGGCCATTTCAAAGTATCATTCAGTGTCTAACATAAGCTCAGTTAAGTGGCCAACGTGCTATAAGTATTCGTTTTGCGAATAAGCGTGGGGCCTATAATACGCATCATGCCTACGCAGCTGTTCACTTTGGTGCTGCTGCTGGTTATAACGATGATGAATAAGCGTAGTGATTCGTCGTATTGATTTGTAGTGGATGGGCCTTCAAAACGTGCTGTTGTTTCTCAATTTACCTGTTTTGAAGCCTGTAGAATGGCATGCTTCTGCCAAGCATTTTTGGATACGTTAAAGGGCAACTCCAGGAATTTTCTAACTATGTCAGCGATTGGCGGTTCAGCGTTCCTGACACACTCTCAGTGTAACACGCCCAACAGCTGAAATGCTCAGCGAGTTTCAGAATAATTTTCAATAAACAAAAAGGCGCCACACCGAAACCGAAACCCGAATGAGCCAAAGCAACCTAGAAAAAATATCAAGGCGTCCGAACGCCGCTATGACCTCACGCTTGCGAGATGGGCCGTTGGCTTCGACGCGTGTAGGTTCGTCGCGCTTTCTGGTACTCACTTTGCGAGTTGCTGTTATGGCTTAAAAAAGTAGCGCTGTCCTCCAAGTTCATTCTGCACTGTATGTGCTTCGGCCCCAACGCAAGACACGTATTTTGAATTTGCAAAATAAGTACCTTGCGCTGGTTCACCACCCTCTACACCTTCATAAGAAGCGTCAATCGCTTACCAATTATTAAAAATAATGTTCTAGAAACATTGTTTTTGTGTGTATCATAACATTACACCTCTTATTGTGCTTGTGGAGGTGAATGCTTGACAAAGGCTATAGAAAGCAAAGTTTGTCTCTTTAGTCATGGAATGAAGTGACTACGAATGAGCAGAACAGCACAGTGAAGGCGCAAAGTATACTTTATTGACAATTGATAAAAAAATGCCTTATTCAAGAAACAGTTTATTGCATGTATTTGCATTTCCTTGTGCAAATGCACATTATCATGAGCATTTTCACATTTTGTAAAACAGGGCTAGACAAAAGAATATCAAGGTTCATTTTATTGGTGTACAGTTGATCATAATAGCACCATGCACAAATGATTCGCACAAAAACGAGCTTCAGCCTCCTCGCACAATCTCTGATCGTGTTTTTTTAAATTTCCACCTGCCCTGTTTGCTGGTCACTTTTGTCTCCATAAAATGCTGAGGTAATAGCGAAGACCCAGCAAGAACAAAATTTCGCCACTCGTGGCAAAATTAAAGTACCCAACGGTGAAATGCTGTAGCACAGAGAACTACAATGGTAAACAACTTTCACAATGCGCATGAACATTAGTAGTTAGAATGGACAAAATGCATCGTTTATATGATGTGCACAAGGGAAGCCTAGCTACGGCACACAATTTTTACAAGGGTTCTGTCAACAAACATACACAGATATCTTTCAAAAAAAAAAACAAAGAACCAGAAACAGCTTTCAGGTCTTCAAGGTCTTTAGCTTTCGCTCATTCTTGTTGTTATGTGGGGTTTAACGTCCCAAAACCACCATAAGATTATGAGAGACGCCGTAGTGGAGGGCTCCGGAAATTTCGACCACCTGGGGTTCTTTAACCGGCACCCAAATCTGAGCACATGGGCCTACAACATTTTCGCCTCCATCGGAAATGCAGCCACCGCAGCCGGGATTCGAACCCGCGACCTGCGAGTCAACAGCCGAGTACCTTAGCCACTAGGCCACCGCGGCGGGGCTTTCGCTCATTCTTGGCAGTACGTAAATAGTAACTTTTTGTACGACGCAAGTTCAGCAGTGCATTTGCTGCAGCACTTAAAACATGCTCCATTACTTCCTGTGCAGAATGCCCAGAATCACACACTTCTAGGTTGTCATAGTCTGCAAGAGCAGAGAACACAAGGCTGCCAAGAGTGTCTCTCTGCATAGGAAGGTCGAGAAATCGCCCAGAGTACTCTGGCGCCTGACCTTGTCTAATATAAATTCAGTGAACAGCACAGCGTTCACTACAGCTGCTCGTGAAAATTTCAGCCCATCTCTCGGCATCTTGTTCACTAATGTATTCTCAGCACCAACAAGGTTGACGTCTCGCATCACAAGGTTTTTCCTGCAAAATCCGCATGCCAATTTCTTTAAAGCTGCATGGACACAATAGCCGGCAACGTATGGTATTGCAGGAAGCCTTGACGCTTTTTTCTGAATGTCGGAATCAGTTACAACGACGTCAATCTGGGCGTGCGCTGATGGCACACCTGTCCTCCATGTATTCGCACTCGGTGCTGGTAGCATGTCTGAATCTGGCAGGTTCAAAATCTTCTGAAAACGCAGTTTGTTCGCAGATTCATATATCTGCCTTATTAATATATGGTAATTCATACCTGACAGTTGCCAATACTTTCTGAAACGATCCTCCAAGCAGTCAGTTTAAAATTCGCCCAAAAGAACGTGCTCAAAATGACGCTCTTCCAAGCAGTATATAGATAGTTCCTGCAAGGTTAGGGTAGTGTGGCTGAACGCTGCGTAGGTTTCGCGCGTAAGGCGGCCACTGTGATGTCTGGGGCTTTCCCAGTGATCAAGGCACTCACCCATTTTTTGCAGGAACTCGAGCTCCGGACACAACGCTGTTACTATTGGCCCTTGCAAATGATCTCGCGGCCGCTGTCCTTTTCTTGGCGTTTTTACGTTGACAATGTTCCACCAAGTCAATATGGTGTCAATGTACTCGGATATTTTTTTTAATGTTTGAACGTTGCGGTACTGAGAGCAGCAACAGTAAATAAGTTAAAAATCCTTAGTGCAAGCTTCACGTCCTGTCGTTTCATGTTAAAAGTGTTCAGCGCTTTCAAAGTGAGAGTTGGCACTAACTTCAAGAGCTCAAGCTTTTCAGCTTCGTGCAACTCGCACAATACCTTCAAAGATGCTGTAAATATCTTTGCTTCAGCCTCATTACTTTTTGGTTAAGGAAATTACATGCATTTTTCAATGTTTCGTTGATTGAGCCAGTTATTTCCTATACACTTTGGTATGTGAACTGGGTCTACCACGAAAAACAGAAGTCGTGATGAGTCAGCAAGATTATGGTAAACATTGCTGATAGTTGCGGGTTTAGCGAAGGACATAGTTTTTTGTTTATGGAGTTATTCTCTGAGATCAATGCGAATATTCTAAAACCAGATACCTCGAGATCAAGAATGAGCTTCCGAAGGAAGTCATGTAGTGCCTTAGCATCAATTCGCGCCACGGAAAGAATGTGTACAACTTGCTTGTTTTAAGAAAGAAGGTTCTGTATTATAAATACGTGGACAGTCTTTGCCGCAGTTGATGAATTTGCCGAAGTGCCAGTTACAAAGCCAGCTTTGTAATAAAAAAAAGGCTGCAGATGAGCCTTATCCAGCAATAATGTCAAAGTTGTTGCATGCTCTTTGAATGTGCTTACCATCCGCTTGTCATAAGAAAGGGAGCTAGCTTCTCGCTGCTCCTCTACGGGGTTAATATCTCACGATAAACACAGTCTCCTGATATTATCAGGATGTGGCATCTTAAGCTTCATCGAATTTCTCAAAAATCTCTATGCATTGGGGGAAATCGTAAACAATAGGCTACAAAAAAACGAACAGATTTCGGGATTCATCCCCAGGATTTTAAGGCATACCATATGGCGCCATTTCTCGGCGGTGGCCGGTCGCTCAACCGTAACTGAACGGGAAGCGCACAAAAAAAAAATTATACCTCACGAAGGAGACGCGATATAGAAAACGACTTCTGGTTTGTGAGAGTAGAGAAACACTAGAACATTCCAGGCATAATTCCAATAACGTGACACTAAGTTCCTTCCTTCTCAGACAATCTGAACATTTTTACACACAACCTACGCGAGCAGCCACAATTTAGACACACTATGGCCCTTTAAACGTTGATTACGAAGCTTAGAAAAGAGATTTCGAAAAAGACTCGCGCTTTTATATTGGCCAATGAACGCTCTTTCAATTGATACACTACATTATTGTGTAGCTAAAGCTATGTAGTTTCTTCAGTCGTTTTTGTGGAGCGTAGCCCCGCCGTGGTGGTGTAATGCCTAAGGTACTCGGCTTCTGACGTGTGACCTGCTGCAGCGGCTGCATTTTCAATGGAGGCAGATATGCTGTATGTACGTGTGCTCAGTTTTGTGCGCACGTTAAAGAACTACAGGTGGTGGAAATTTACGGAGTCATCCACTACGGCGTCTCTCATAATTATATGACCGTTTTGGAACGTTAAACTGCACATATCAATCATTCAATATCATTATCGACCGTACAAACCTACGAAATCTGAAGCTGGTTTTTCTGAAACGCGCCCTGCATATTGTAGAAGCCAGCTAACAATCATTGATTAACGTGTTGGCTTGTTCGCTTACGCTCTGACATGGAACACGCATACATGTGCAACTAAGACCTCATTTACAGTTAAAATAACGGCAGATTCCGCCATTAGATGGACGATAAAGCAGTGCAGGGAAGCAAACTTGCGGATTACGAAAAGGGCCTATTTGTTCTTTTCTTAGCCCACATCTGCATCGGGGTGTTTGAAAACTGCTCGTCACTCTGACAATTTTTTCCAATGCATTTACTCCGTCTCGTGTTTACGTTCTCACAAATCACCCGTGTGAAAAAATCACTAGGTTTGAACTGTGGTTCGTGCACCAGGTAGAACACTGAGGATTGCTGCAGTCAAAATAAAATGGGTCGTGAGTAATTTCAATCGGAAACACTGTATCATGCAATACTAGATTAATTTTGAAACATTCCTAATGAACTTTGGCGACTTTGAGCGTATCTGTCAATCTATTTAGTCGCCAACGACTTTGTGCTTTCTAGATTATATCGTTCATGAGGTTTGTATCGAAACTTGTGTGGCATAACGTGACTGTATGACGATCAATAATGACCGGTCATAATAAAATATGACTTGCTTGTAATGAACACTGCTGTTTGTATGACATGGTCATGGTGCTCTAGCGGCCGTTTCATTTACCCCATAAAAACCTTCTTTAAAAACTTGTTCACGAGTGCATCGAGAATTCTGGGCTCAAAAAACGAAAAGTTGTATGTGAAACGAATCCGTGGATGACACGAGACCTGTTGCGCCTTGGACGAAAATTGAAAAAAAAAGCAAGAAAGAGCAGTTTTATGTACACACACACAGAGCAGAAGATGAGAACTAAGTGTTTTTAACATTTCCTAAGCTTCTGCTGTTCTCTCTGCTTAGTAAGTAGTTTTGTTGTAGGGCACATGTTCGTAAATCGGTGTACTTGGTAGTCGTTCTCATATATTTCAGCTTGAAATGAAGCTCACACACATGAACAAAGGCACAATTGTGAAAGCGCTTCATCTGCTAAACATGCGCCTTATTGTGAAGCTACAAAACAGGAAAACCATTGAGGTATGCTGCAGGCATCCATATTCAGTTGAAAATTAGCAGCGCAACAAAAAAGTAGGTGAACGTAATGAAGAGACTGGTGCGTAATTGTCATATCACCAAGAAATTGTCCGATATGGGGTAATAAATACTAGGTAGTATACGTAACTTATGGCCGACACCATGCACTTGCACTCCTTCCCTCTACACAAAGGGACCGGAATAAGCACGATGCGCTGTGCGCAAATAGCTAAATGTTCATGAACCCTGCAGGAATGTTGCCTGTTCTGAGAATATATTGCCACGTGGTGATTATTGGCTTATTCCGATGTGTTTGCGGTGCCACAGCGGAACCTAAAACACGGCTGATTAAGTGATTAAGCAGAGCGTGAAGCTGCGTCTACTTCATTCTGTTGTCTTTTTCAGCCAAGAAGACCGCGTCTCGGCGAATGGGCTCGTCAAAAACGCAAAATCTATGCAGTTCCTAGCACCATCTCGGGACGACACATGATTGCGGGGGTGCGCGTCAGCGCTGCTCAGCCAAAATGGTTCAAGGTCAGGTCTTCTGTAAACAGTTGAGAAGCGTATACAACACGATTTTACGGAAATAACAGATCGTGCTAATGGTGGTGCCTTTAAAACAAATCAAAATTAAGCAGTACAGACACACATCTACCTTCCTATCACGGAGAAAACGCTAATGAAAACACTGGAACCTTCAGCACATTGTCCATATCGGTGGTGGCTGGGTCAGCCGCACGGACCCAGTGCGAGAGTTTGCAAGTGTACGCTACGCGGACCTTCAGCGAACGAAGCACTCTACATCACCCCGCAGCACTTCACAGACACAGAAAAACACGTTCATATTCACGCAGTCGCCAAAAGAAACACCAACACTCCACGAACAGGCTTCGTTAGGCTTAGTAATCCTGCTATCTCGAACCGTGGGCGTGGGCATGCACACGTCTACTCGGCAGGAGACCAGTGTCAAAACTGACTGAGGTCAGAGGCGATGCCCTGAGTAGTGAGCAGGCCAGAATTATTTTTAGGAGGCATTGGCCTAGAGTCACATCAACCCCATGGCACTGGAGGCGAACATACACTCAGAAATTTTTACACCCATAAGGGTGTACTTGTTTTGTCCCATGGGAAACACACTTTTAGGGTGTCTAGGAACACAATAACCAATAAGGTGCTCATAAAGACCCTGAAGCCATAGGGTGTAAAGAAACGTTACACCCTACTTTATTAGGTGTTTATGAACACCCCTAACTATGGGGGTTGGATGAAGCTACACCCATGCGAGTGGATGTACACTGGAAACCCCCTTGAAACGATGGCAGCTATATGGATGAGCATACTTCATCAAATGAAGCGCAATTAACGGGCAACAAAAGCAGACACACAGGAGGTGACGCTGAGACTTGTGTGTTGAAGAGAGCCGTTCAGAGCACTTAATTCCATCAAATATGCATCACCAACTGGCCCAAGCCTCAATTGTTCTCAGGGAGAAGCATATATGAACCTTCTCTGTGGCTGACAGGGAAGAAGGAGGATACTGGTGGCACCCACTGCACTTATACCTGCATGCATGCAGCTGATAAAATAGGGTGCCATGGTCTTGAATAAGATGCATGAGACCAGTGTATATATGTGTACACACACACACACACACACACACACACACACACACACACACACACGCACACACGCACCCCCCCCCCCCCACACACACACAGTAGTACATGGATGGATGGTAAAACTTTATTTTGTCAGAAAGCAATTGCGGATGATTCCGTGTTAGATGGCCATCAACCCAAGGTTGGCGGCGACCTGTGTGGCCCACTCTACGACCCTTAACTGGACGACTGGGTCTGAGCTGGTCAACACGGCCTCCCAGTGCTCAAGAGAGGGATCACGCATTATATCCACCGGCGGCGGCACTGTGCTACGTTCCGAAAGTATGTGATCATATGTTGCCACAGGCTGACACCATTTGCATTGTGGCTTTATCTCCTCCGGATACAGTTTGTTCAACACGTAAGGGTTGGGAAAAGATCGCGTCTGCAGTTTTCTCCAGATGCATTCCTGCGCTTTAGTCAACCGCTGTGCGGGGGCGGATGAAACCTCCGCTCTAGTTTATGATGATTCGTTTTGTCATGAAAGGACACCAGCCCATCTCTCGCGGACCTCCCCGGAACTGGCGGCTTCCCTACCCGGCTGACGAAACCTCGAGCATTCAGGTGAGCCGCCTCGTTCCCGGGGTTCCCAGAGTGTGCTGGTACCCTGACAATTTCTATTTCTCTAATTTCTCGTCCCGTGGCCCGATGCAAAAATCGTGCGGCGGTCGCCAATATTCTGCCCCTCGCCAGATTTCGGATGGCTGTCTTTGGACCACTGAGAATCAAATCCGACTGCGAATTAGTTATAGCTAGCGCTATTGCCGCTTCCTCTGCAGTTTCCGAGGAGCGGGTTTTGACCGATCCAGAGGCGACCAAGCGTCCCCGCCTGTCTACCACCACAATCACAAAAGCGTCTTTGTCCTTATATTCCACAACATCTGTATACACTGCCGCTTTGTACTCGCCGTACTCAACGTGTAAAGCTCTGGCTTTTGCCTGCCTGCGCTGCGTATGGTAAATCGGATGCATATTTTTGGGCAAAGGTTTTATGTAGAGGGCCTTATGTAACTCTCGCCGCACCTGAATTTTAGTGCCCCCCGTGGGGGCTTCTGCTCCAATGCCAATCCTTTCCAATATGATCCTGCCCACTTTGGTTGTCGAAAGGCTAGCGTGCTGCATCACCAGATGCGCCTCCCATAATTCATCCAGGGTGTTCTGTTCCCCCAGTTTTAACAGCCTTTCTGTAGGCGAAAAGAACAAATTCCGCAGAAAAGAACACGCGAAAAAGTAGTTAGCCACCTTTGTGTACCGGCTTCCACAATAACAGCAACAACGAAAGACAAAAGTGAGCCATCAAAATCTTTTATTTTCTACATACTCATGAAGTTTTCCCATTCTTTTAAGTGAATTCATGTTGAAGTGTACAAGTCCAGTCTCGTTATCAAATTTTGTTCATTCTTTGGGGAGCTCCTCCGACGGACGCGATAGATGACAGGCATTGCAGACGCCAGCACAAGCAGCCTCCTGCCGTTGTGTTCCCTCGGCTGCACGTACAATAATATAGTAAATATAGTTAGTGACACAAAACAAGCATTAAAATATGGCACACAAATAACTTTACCTTCACATCCTTCACATCTCGCACATTTCTTTTGAAGCTGCTCTGACGAAAGATATGGATGATGGGCATCGCAGACGCCAGCGCAAAGTCTTCAGCACGGTGTGTGCCCACGGCTGCACAAAAAGTATGTAAAATAGTGAGTCACACGTTACAGATGATGAATACAAATGCCTATGAGAAATACGTTCGAGGTGAAGTAAAAACATATGTGAGGTATGACATGCTAATAACTTCACCGTAATGTCACACATCGTCAAAGACTCATTGCCATCCCCGTAGCGCAACAGCTTAGAAGCAGCGGCCGCAGTCACAACTCCGCGAACCACTTTGCCGCTAACAAGTCGGCGAGTCCTAAGCGAGCGACGTCATTCAGCTCGAGTAAGCGAACGCGAGACCAAAGACGGCACTGAACGCGAAGTGTCTGCCGCCAGCGAACTTCGAACAGGAGAGCGAGCGTAGGCTTGGCCGCCGCCACGAACAACGCCGAGCTGGTTTGGAGCTAGCGCCTTAGAAATCGACAGTAATGCGGCCCTTTTCCACAAACACGAGTGAGTGCACCGCGCAAACGCGAGTTCACCACCACGGCCAGCGAACAGCTCCGAGCTGCTTGCACCCGACTGGCGGGTAACCAACTGTAATCGCGACCAATTTTCAGTGAGTTCCGACGCTAGCGAAAGCCCCGCCAGCCCGTGCGGGTGCATTTACAGCGCGCGACACACTACAACCAAGCTCTTTACCAGAACCCGCAACGTGTTTTCGACGACTTCCAACACAGCGAGGAAGTCTCAGCCCAATATCGTCAGCGCGGAGCTCATCGCAGCGGCGAAGACAGGCGAGTACTCGATGAGCGACCGTACGGGAGGCCGACGGCAATGGCGGCCGAATTTCCAGGCCGTTGCAAAGCACAGGCGAACTGAAGACGCCGAAGCTGACCTTCGCGATGCATTTCGTGCGTGCGAATACAACACGACCGAGCGCGTTGCCGGCAAGTGCGATCCGTATCGCACAGGCGACAAGTAGAGTAAAAAAAGAATGATAACCTACTTGCCTTAGAATCCAGGGCTGTTTTCTGCCCTGAGTCGGACTGAAGTATATATCCGACAGGCCTTATCTTCTCGGCTGCCATATTGGCCTTCCCAACTGCTGCTGTCGTGTGTTGGTCACGACTATCTTGAAGCCAGAGATATACAGCGCGGCGTGGTGACCAGTCGAGGCTTGCTCCAGACTTCATGGGTGCAGCGAAACGCTAAAGCAGCAGCCCACATTCATACAGGCGTACACACAAGCACCACGTCGTAATTCCTAGATCGTCGAATCCAGGCGGCCTTGGTTGAGCACTCCGAGCCCGACGGTACGCGACCACCGCCGGCAAAATACGGGGAAAGACTGAGCCATCAGAGGAGGAGAAGGACATGTGTTCTGTGGAGAAGGAGGGTTGGTCACCTTGGCAACCCTTTTCGTGCTGCCTGTAATGCCCGGGCGGTTCATCCCAGTGGAGACTAAGTGGTTTCGCGCCGCACGCTGCTCCTTAACGGTCTATCCGTTCATCACCCCTACTGAAACGTTCCGTATGAAATCTTACGGAAAATATATGGACTCCGTAACATTTCCTTATGCTACATATGGAAAAAATATGGAGTTTTATGGAAATATACGGAAGTTGTATGGCATTTACGGAAATCTTCCTATGGAGTATAAGGAAGGATAAGGAAATTGTATGGCGTATACGGAAAGCTTTTTATGGAGTATACGGAAAGATAAGGAAAGTGTATGGCATATATGGAAAGCTTTTTATGGAGTATATGGAAGGATAAGGAAAGATAAGGAAACTTATGGAGCATACGGAGAGTTCATGATGGAAGATATGGAAGGATAAGGAAAGTGTATGGAGTGTACAGAAGCTTTCATAAGAAAAATGCAGAATGTAAGGTCTTACGGAAATATACAGATTTTGTAAGGTGCTTACGAAAATGTGCAATAGTGTATGAAAGGCATGTGGATTGTTGCAAAAATGGGGAAACTCTACAGTTGCTGTCACATTTTAAGCAGGAAATTCGAGCTCTATAAAGTTATAAATGAATGCACAGTGACATATATAGTACAAAAGAATAACGCAGGCTAAGCTGTGTTGTCAGTCACCGCTGTTCGCCCTTTTCCAGAATGAATACAACTTCTGCAGATGACCAGGTGCTAAAGTCTGTCACACGGAAAATGTGTCATTCACAAGGAATGACAATAACTGTCATTTTACTTGCATGCTGTCACACGAAAACAAATCAAGCAAAAAAAGCATAACTTCAAGGGCTCGTTTTTTGGTAGAAACAATAATAATGAGAACTAAATTCAATGTGAATGAACTTGTCAATATTAATGAAACTGTTCTCATTGACATTGGCAAAGAGAAATGTCATTTCAAAATATCGACCATGAGCTTACCTCTCCTGAGCACCGACAAAAGAAATGAAAATCTATGAAAACTAATTGCATGTGGCCTAAAAATAATTTTTATTGATAGTATGTGCTCCTACAATATAAGTACAGCTATACACAACTTGCCACAGCTTCACGACAGAAACGAGGTAGGGGCAGAGGGAGTGGTCAGAAAAATAATTAAGGATGAGAGCACAACTGATATGTACAAACACATAATGGTGCTTATCACTGATGCACGGATGGTCGTGTATAGAGCTGGGTCGTTTTGAGATTTTCAAAAGCATTGTTTCAGACCACCTTGCAGATTACGCTTCAATTGTAGTGCTACATAACACACAACTTATGGGCCAGCTTTAATGAATAAGAATATTATAGGTTAAACAAATGCTTTAAAATATATCATATCATGGCTGCATGGACGCATACAAGCTATGTAAAGCGCAATAAAGTGAGGACGCATGAGCTTCTCTTTGATGCTTCAGTTCAACATAGATGCTTCAACTGTGCTGCAAAGAAATTTAACCAATGTCTGTGTGTGCAACATTGTCCATTTTAAACTACCTATATGTATATATAAAATTTCTACTGCGAGTGAAGCTACGTAGCACTCCATAACTCTTCCTTTTATTAAGGGCAATTTTTCAAACAATCAAGATTATTCATTTTCTGTCTCATGACTTCGTGCCCGCAATTTTTGGTTTGGCTCGATCACAATTGTGCAGCCCTTATTTTGGAGGAATCAAAAAACATCAACCAAAATATATTTTGGAACTGCTTCTCGGTGATATTGCCTTCTCTCAACTGCCACAGCTTGAGATGAGTCATATAGCAAGTCTCGCGCATACCTAGGGCCTACCCTTGAAGAAACTGGTCCGGCTGTGAAATGCTCAGTTTTTTCTCAAATAAATTTTTTGGTTTGAGTTTTCTCACTTCTCGAGTCCCTTCACAATCAAGCAGACCCATTGTTCCCCTTAGTCCTTAATTTTGTTATATTATGAAATGAATAAAAAAATTATTAATGAAAATAAAAATACTAATAACTGTTGCGCAAAAAACACAGTCCCACATACGTACTTGAACGCAATATTGCTTTTATTTTGTTTTAGAATCTAAGGCATTAGAAAAGATAGCAGTACAATAAAAACGTTGAAAAAAAAAAACAAAAAAAAAACTTGGCGGGACTCGAACCTGCGCCACTTAGTTGTGCTCGCGTACGTGAACTGAGTGCGTTTGCTTGCTAAGCTATTCGCGCTGAAAGTAGCTCGTGAGTTTAAGTTATGTATATAAATTTGCTTTTTACACGCTATGTGTTGGCATATTTATGTACGATATGCGATCGTATCTATTGTTGTGTGCATATGTTTTGGGATTGTATATACGTCACATGCTTTTCGCATGTCTTTCAACTATAGATTGCTGCCCCGCCGCGGACGAAAACAAGTATTTTTACACCCACACACAAGCTTGACCAGTTGAAGGTTGTTTCCCGAGGCTCTCTTGCGATTGAGTCGGCCACCACAGGGAATTAGGGTGATACGCCATTAATCCCGGCATCTAGCTGTATTCCACTTAGTAGCTCTATCGCTTGATGACAAATCGAGCGCGGGGCGCGACGCTATTGCGCACGACCATGCCTCGCGTAGCGGCGACATCAGCTGATTGCGCCGGCCGGCTTGCTTCGATTTGCTTCAGAGCAAAGAAATGTCATACCTTGAAAGATTGCGTACTGCACTATGTCAAAATGTTACTGCTTTGTAGCCATCCTATGATTCATTGAGAATTGATAACTCTGATATCACTACTGTAGAGCTTTGCGTCGGCGACACGCACCGAACGTGAAACCGCACTACGTCTGTCGTAGAAGCAGTAGGAGGCTGTCGTCTGCTAGAACAAAAACAAAACAAAGACCTGCGAAAATATTCATAAGTTGTAACTTGTTTTTCGAATAACCGTTTATCACTTTTAAAGTTATTTTGTCAGATAACATACATTTTTTTTCAGTTTATAGCAGCAACATATGTTTTTTTTTATTTTTCTCACACAGATATCCAAGTCAAATCCCTTCACAGCTAAAGCCACATGTTGTTTGTCTTCTTTCTTTCTGTGGGCATGCCGTTTCGGTGCGTGTCTCATGTGTTCGCGCTGCTACACACGAGAGCACGAAATGTTAAATTTACGCAAGGAAGCGCCGTTCCTCGTTCATGTGATGTGCTAAGATTGTGCCCTATTCCCGCGGTTGTTCGAGTGCGGATCAAGTGCGAGTCGTCCAAGGAATCGGCGGGTTGGGCGGGCGCTCGAAGGACTCCGAGGTGACGGCTGACGCCTGTGGTCGCTTCCCTCAGGACAGTGTGAAAGAAACTAAAGGTAAGGGGGACACTTTTTTATGTAGACCAAGTATGCCACTCAGTGCAAGTGTTTGTTGCTGCACTCGAACGAGGCGTCGTGAAACGGCAACCTTACGCGCCTTTGCGAGTGCGGTTGCCGATTCGCTTTGACAACGCTAACGCCAGCAGAGAGAGCCATGGCGCATCGGCGCGGCCTTACTGGAGCTAATTCGAGACAACTGCGGCAACATGCATGTGTACGGTGATCGATTTTTCATATGTGCAATGTAGTGAGGAAGACGCACACGGCGCTTGCTACGTTGTTGATTAAACGAAGCCTGCAGTGCCATTTGATGCAAAGCAGCATTTTGTTTACGTTCGCGGGCGATACAATTTGTAACTTGGCTCGATTCACCTAGCCAACCGCCTAAGTGGGTTGATTAGCATACGTTCACGGTAGAGCGTTATTATGCCCCTAAACAGTGGCGTGTGCTTGTTGAAAGATATAATGTGTGTGCCTAGTGTAGAGAGAGAGAGAGAGGTGTTCGTGCAATATGCATGTGTACCTGCAAGACGCCTTTGCTTGTAACTAATAATGTACCGGCCAGCACCTACATTGTACGCCTGACTTCGAAGAAAACTTGCATGCACAATGTGAGATTTTGTAATCTGCCAGAGTTGCTTTTTATAAAATAATACACTGCCAGCATGTTCAAAATATGTTTCGCTGCTGTGTGGCAGGGGTGCGGTTATCACGCTGTTGTGTAGTTGCTGATGCAAGCACTTATAGTTTTGACGCGTTAATATTTCTCATCTAACTCATCAGGTGTTTGGCTGTTTCAGTACAAACAAGGCAAAGAGAGAAGGAAGACGGGTAATGACAGGACCAGTGCCGACTTTTGTTAGCAGGAGAATACCCATGTTGGTGTATTCATTGTGACAGCCTTTCTGTGTTGCTTTTTTGCCCAATTTATGCAACAACACAGTTGTCAGCAATATGAGAGAGAACACTGAAATTAGCTTTTAGAGATTAAATGCCTAGTAACTCACAGCACAAAGTAACAACAAAAGACATCAGTATGATCAATGTGAATGAGTACAGTCTTGCATCTAAAAAATATATTGTGCAAAATGTTGCTTAAGTAAGAAACCTCTCTATGTTTGCAAATAGTGTGACGTCACTTCGAGCACCGTGCCAGCCATTCCCTCCCTCTGTGCAAGGGCTGGTTGGCAAGGACGTTGTTTGTGACGTTCCTGATAGACCACTGAGATGTATGTGATTCTAAACCTGCAGCCTAATATATACATAATCTTTTGTGCAGTTACATCGCAGCATCTGACACCTACAACTTATTTGCATATTTACATTGCTCCCTTAGGGCCTAACACACAAACTTGTTTTTTGCATTGTCACTTCATGAATATCGAGCGGTAAAGGTACTGAGTATATGTGAAACAAGAATCTCTGCTTATTACATGAAGAAATATGAGGCCTTCGATAAAACGAGTTATACCTTTATTGAGCTTGCGTACTCGTTGGGGCGATTCATACATGCAGCTTCAGCAAATGGTATCTTCCAGCCCGGTGACCTTGCATTTTTTTTCTTCACACAGCGCAAACACCGAGATGTACCCACTCGCAGATGGTCACGTCAAGTGCATATTTACCTTGACTAAAATGTCGAATCAAGTTTTTTCATCGACCAGTCCCTGCCATGAGTGCTAGTCTTCGCAAACAAGACACATTGTTATTGACACTGCAGACACCACACTCAGTATTCTCAGTTGAACCGATATTTTCAATACCTTTCAATGCACACTACATGCCGCAATCAACAGTGCACATTTTTGAAGACTATGCCGCTGTTGCTCGCACAGACCACCACGTGTGTTCACTTCTTCAAGATAAACAGACAGCGTGGCAAATATTTTACCACACAGTTTACCACACAGCTGGATGTTTGCTGACACATACTACAGCTAATGTCGACATTGTAACGTGAAGTGTAAGCTTTGAAAAATTAAAACTTGCCCCAAACACCGCACGACTGTACCGGGCTGAGCCACCAGCGGGAGTGTTTTTCCAGCCACACCTATTACATGTGCCGGTGACATCATGCTGTGACGTACCTCGGTAGGGGCCTATCGCTGCATACTTTATTTGAATGAGGGTCCTGTTAGTGAAAGCAGGCATGGTTGATTTCGTAACTTGTTCATGCCCAACTGGACCTTCATTTGCACAAGTTGTCTGACTGATATTCAGGCAAACTTTTGTGTAATAAATTATACAGTTGGCAGTCTGTGCTTGCCCCATACTGTTGTTACTGGTGTTTCTTGTTGTTACTTTGCACTGCTCATTACTACTCACCTACACAAACTAGCCTATCTTGCCGCTGTTTTGGACAAGATGCAGCAGGCAAGTGCGATAGTGTTCATAACTCTAAATTCTCGAGCAAAATTTATCGTTTCATATTCAGTTAGTTGCATTCATATCAGTACATTATAAGAAATCATTAATTAAACATGAATCCGTGTTCCTTTACATAATGCTCACAACTTTTATATCAAATTGAATGGTGTTTATAAAAAACATGGGTTTTAGCTAAACTTCATGCTCTTTTCTCGAAGAGCTGACAAAACGCTATTGCATGCTTACTTGCCATGAATTGGACTGTGTTCTAAATACATTGCAATTCTTCACCGGACTGCCAGTACACTTCACATTGGGGGAACATTTAATAACCATGGATTGATTAATTAAGAACGGAAAGAAAGAAGCGGCAGGCCGGGATACTTGATATTGGCATCCGTTTTGCTACCCAGCGCATTATCATGCAAACTTCCTATAGAGTGGTTATGCGTCTTGCATGTGTGTTTGTAAACAAAGAACTTTGGGTAGAACTATATTTATCTTACAAATGGTTGCAGGACTGTGGAGGCTGTAGGGCTGCTTAGGAATGGTGGAATCCCTGGACATGTGTTCAACCATGCTGCATCAGCTGCTTGGTGTTTTCACGGCATCTTTACAGATGTGTTGGGGGAGTAAAGCAAGCAGGTTTCAACTCAAGGAAAGTATAATATGGCAGCACCTCTTATGCGTGCCTTAAATCTCAAGTATATCAAATATTATCTTGCACCTTGTGGCCTGTAATTTTTAAAGGGACACTTCTTTTTGCTTTATATTTGAGTCTTGATGCTTCGACAGCAATGTATTTGTGTTTAACAGCAAGTGTTCTTGAACAAATAACTGATCTCAATAATGACAAAACACCCTTCATACTTGGTTTTTAGCATAAGCTAGTACATATCTGTAGCAGATTCAATTATTCATTTTTTGCTGGGATGATAATTGGCAAGTAGCAAAGGCAAGTTCAGATTGGAGTGGTCGGTGACATCTGTTTAGGCTCTGCCATATTGCTTTGCAACCAGAGTTACTTGTGGCCACATATACAATGAAGCCACATGATGTGCATTCTAAATGAGATTACCATATCACATTTCACTGCATCTTAATATGTGCCAAACAAAGGCAGATATCATTAGCTTGCCACTATAAAAGGATCCTAAACCAACACAAGGTTGAAATTTAGTCGTGGTGTTGCAGCTGTGTATGACTCTACAATGGATGCATAGCCGTGATAATTTGTCTATATCTTGTCGCAATAGTAATGTTACACACATTGTACGATACAAAAGAGGTCCTCACTTTTTCGCTTTTTTTCGCTATGCTTCTTTCTTGTCTCTTCTTTCCATGTGCTCCTCCTCACTGTACAAGGTGCAAGAGCAGTGGGCACACAAACACGTATTTAAAAAAAATGTTGTAAGGTGAGCACTGAGAAGCTGCTGAACACTTCCAAAAGGCTCAAAGAGGTAAAGGTATTGTTTCTAGCTACTTTTTGGGCACCCATAGCTAGTTGTGCTGCTGCAGTAAAAAATAAGGTAAATGTTAAAAATTAATTGGAGGTGGTTTGGCACCCATAATTGCAGTTACATACAGAACTAGGTTTCAATGCGTAAGCAAAATCTGCTCACTCTAAATCAATCCTAATGATGTAAGAAATTCAAGAAATATTCACAGAAAAGCTCAGGAAAAGGCTAAGTGGTTGCCCCTTGAACGTGAAAGAGATACCCTTCTTCTAAACGGTCAATAGACAGTCTAGAAGTCTCGATATTACGTGCACTATAAAATATTCTGGTGTGGTGCTTTTCATGCATGTTATAGTGAGAAGGGTTTTTGATAGAACTGTAGTCATTTTGCCCTGCGTTGATGAAATTGTTCACATAGTTATAATACATGAATCACTTTATGCCTTTTGATTTTATGCAAATGATTTGCTTACCCAGTCGGTTTAACTTGATTTGGATAAAATCATAAATGCTCTAAAATTTTTTTACTGTACAGCAGGTTTATTTTTAAAATACGTGACCATTGATGTGAACGCAGTTGGTGGCGTGCTTGATTATTCCTTCACTATCTTCACTCTAACTACACCTGCTACACTGCATAGTGTGACAAAAGTAATGGTATTTAACACTACTGGCAGCATACACTTTTATGTCTCAAAATGTGTTAAAAAGCCTGGTAAAATGTGTGTACGTTTTTTTTCTCCAACTAAATATTCTGGTCTACTCAAAGTAGCTTCCGCTCTTATAAGGTCCTCAAACTATTAGGTGTTCAAAAGAAGTATCAATGCCATTACTTTCTTTGTCAGCCTACTCACCACTCTAATAATGAGAATTACCCGACAACATTAGCCAGTAAAATGAAGGGATGTTATAAAAAGTAATCTCAATTCAATTGTCAAAAAATGTTGCCAAGTTACGTTTTTGTTAACTTTTCTTTTCACAATTTTGTTAAAGTTACTTTTGATAACATCCCCTATAGTTTGTTTGGCATCATTTTCTGCTAGTTCTCATTATAATGCGTTCAACAAAGACAACAAACCCTTAAATTTATAGTTCTTTCCTTTACTCATGAATCTGAAACAGTGAATCTCGGTAATCTTAGCGGTGTGTGACTTGTTTTTTTTTTTTGATCAGTTGTGCATGTGTTCAAGTACATGCATTTAGGTGGGAGGGCGAACTATTGCCTCCTCCTGTGACTAGCAGATTTTCTGAGAACGGACAGATGCATAATGCTGCCAAAGAAGTATAGGGATATTGGAAGTAATCGTAACGTAATTGCAATCGTAATGTAATTGCCAGTAGGCAAAAAAAAGGTGTCCCACACTCGCCATAATGGTAACAGGCAGCGCTGACTGACTCTTCCATGTATAAATGCACATATATACCGTACAAAATGGAAGAGGGATAGCCGCCATGGTAGCTAAGTTGATAGAGCATCGGACATGTTATTCGAAGTTCGCAGGCTCGGTCCCTGTACAGGGCAGGTTATCTTTTTTTTCCTGCCCCGCCACGGTGGTCTAGTGGCTAAGGTACTCAGCTGCTGACCCGCAGGTCGCGGGTTCGAATCCTGGCTGTGGCGGCTGCATTTCCGATGGAGGCGGGAATGTTGTAGGCCCGTGTACTCAGATTTGGGTGCACGTTAAAGAACCCCAGGTGGTCAAAATTTCCGGAGCCCTCCACTACGGCGTCTCTCATAATCATATGGTGGTTTTGGGACGTTAAACCCCACAAATCTATCAATATCTTTTTTTCCTTCTACTTTTCTTTCTTCACAATTACAACACTTCTATTCTTCTTGAAGATTTTCTGGTGTAAAAAAAGTACCTTATAATCTGAAGAGGCAAACAGAATGTGCCAGTGTACGAGTTAGCTCTTGTAGTTGTTACAAGTAAGATATGTTTTGAAGAATAAATCATTCTGCCACTTGCCTAACGAATGGCTACACGACATGGCACTGGATGCACTTTGTTATTTTTGAATCAAGCTATCTTGTATTCTATTTTTATAAATTACATGGGATACACATGACGGTATCACACACTTTAACGCCACAAAGATTATGCAGCGAACAATGTTATAAATGCGAAATTGCATAAGGATAAGGTGAAAACTGCACCCTCAACGAGAATGTACAGAAAGCACAGGGTGCAGGCGTCATTCCTTCTGCCCGTGCTTTTCAAGTGCAAGCTGTTTTCACCTCGTTCTGACCAACTAACTAGATTGAGATGTGTTGTTATAGTGAAAGAGGATGCTCCACGGGAAACTAGGTTTGTCTCAAAGTCTGTGTGTGTCTTTCAACCTATATGGTGCCCGGTTCAAGAGTTCATGCATACCAGATCGTGTAAAACAGGACCGTATAAAATGGACCGTGTAAATAAAATAAAATGGACCATGTAAATAAACAGGATCGTGTAAAATGTCGTTTTCGTGTGCAACTGTAGTTGTGGTTGTGCTGAATGACCTTTCTTTATATACACTACATAACAAACTTGCTTCTTTAGAGTCGAGTGCATCTTCGTATCGATTGTAAATGTTTGCATATGCGAGGCCTTAAGTTTTATAAGAAATTCCTCAGTGTGCCACGAGGAAATGTGTGTTCAGTGAAAATTTGTATATCATTATATACAACTCTTAAAGCCTCGTCTACAACTTTATGCAGGTTGACCTTGAGCAGAAAACGAGGAGCGGCAGCAGCCCCCAGAAAAGAGCAAGCACCCTCCAAGCTCCCGAAGCTCTCTTCGACAGGAACAGCAAGGTCACTGTGTGGCATTGAAAACCATTGCAAGGAGTGCCTTATCAGTACACTGTGCTGCTCTTTCATCGCAGAAGACGAAGTTGACCACTCCAGAGGAACTTCACGCTGTGTATTGTGAGTGCTTCAGTGGTTTTGTTTTGTCCAGCCAGCAGTTAAGAAATCATGTGTCAGATTCAGCCAGGATGGCTAGAGGGAGTCGGGCAGGCATGTTTGGACATTTGTCTAGCCAAGTAGTGCCAATTTTCGCACTGGTCCTGTTGGAGTTACTGCCACAATCACAGAAGCTACGTCACCTCTCTAAATGTACAGATGTGTCGGGGAGGGTTAGCTGCATTAGGTTTTTCTATATCTGATAGCTGCCAACATTCTTCATTATACAGGAGTTTTGTTCCTCACTCATGGGTGTAAAGCCCTCTACAGAAAAAATGCAACACGTCTACTTCCAGAAGACTCCAAGGCCCTACTTGTAGGTTTTTTCGGCTTGTATCATAAGCACCTCGTTTGGGGTACATGAACATTTTATAAACATGTACAGCGAAAATTTTGGGTGGCTGGTCGTTTTGTCGTTATCTTGTTCCTCGCAGTATTCTTAAGCATGTTGTGCATTACGTTGTCAATCTGGTTGATGTGCATAGAAGACATTACGAAGTTTCAGGCTACAGTATAAAAAGCCTGGAAGCAAGCTATCAATAATTTTTTAACAGAGTTGCTTAATCTGATACATGATACATCACTAAACTTTCGTGCGTATTCATCAATGTAAGCTCGTCTTAGTGTTATCCAAAACGAAGATGTGAGTCGACAGATGGAAACATCTAGTGGGGTAATCAGGGTGAACAGTAGAAGTGCTTCAGACAGGCTGGCCGATGTTGCGATAGGAGGACCTATTTTTTAGAAGTCACCTTGTCATCCTTGGCGTGTTAGTTTAAATGGGTTCAGTAATGACATAATCTTTCGGTATAGGCGTGTGTGCCTGTTGGAAATGTTTGTCTGAAAAAAAAAACCTATAACGCAGAAGAGTGCAGCCCTTGCTTCTTTTCAAGTTAGGTTGCGCTGATACAAAGTGTTCTCCTGTCTCCTGTCGGAGGAAAAGAAGAAAAAAGAAGAAAGAAAAGGGGAATGCAAAGTAAAAGTAGTGCTACACTGCTCCTACTTTGCATCCCCCCTTTTCTTCTTTTTTTCCCTTGTTTTCTTTTTTCACCTTTTTTGTTACATTTGCATTGTCCCATCTAGTGCATGAATCAATGACACATGGCTTTGCTATAGCAAAGATGCCTATGTGGTGTTGGATTGAACAGTGCATTGTACTTCATTTAGTTAAAAACAGACTAATCAGTCTTGCAATAAGTGCTTCCTGTCTATCACCACACATGTTCAATTGAAAAGTTTGTGCTTGGCTCTTAGTATGCTGGTATATAGCTTGTGTCTTGGACTACTCAAAATGAATGTTATTTTGCTGCTGTTTATGGTAATGAATTTATCCAACATGAAAATATCTTGCCTTGTGAACTTTGTCGGACCTGCCTTTCTTTTTCTTTCCTATGCAGGCATTGTATGTGAGGGAGGCAGTAACAGAGAGGTGATAGCTTGAACTTCGGAAGAATAAATGCTGGCAGTGAGGCAATTACGCATCAAACATCCCAGCCATTTTGCCAACCGTTCTAAATGTGTTTTGAAAAAAAAATATTATGCTCGTTTACTGTATTTTTCTGAAAACAGCAAAATGCTAAAGTATATCGCAGAGAACAAAATATTAGGCCACGTTGGTGCCTTCTGGACTTCTCAGGATGTCGTCTGGGTGTTGTTTGTAAAAAGTAAAGTGTTTCAAAAATACTGCCTCTTCTACACCAAATTCGGTCTTGGTATTAAGCAAAGGTGATTGTGTGTAGTGCATGAAGCTCAGTAATATTAGTACATTTTTTTCGCCACATCAAAAGCAAGGAAGCAGTTCTCTTTATATGGCAAGTTATATGATTACACTTTGTCCTAAAGTAGAAATGAATTTTTGAAGTTTTCTTATGATGGCTGTTTTCTGCATTTGATGTACGACAGCTTCCGTTCCGAAGTTCCCCATGACCCTCAATAGGAGACTTCAAAAATCATTTTCCTCATTTAAAGAAAAATTGTAATGATAACACTTGCCGTGTAACAAGAACTGTTTATTTGCTTTCAACTTACATATAAAAGTAATTTTCAATTAGACAAACACACAGCTCAAATTGCATCTCAATGTGGACAAAAACGATTATATAGAGATATTTGTAATCTGGACCTAACATTATTTTTTTCGTAAAATATAACTTCTGTGCAGTGAGTATTTGTGGCTCAAATATTCATACAAAATGCAGTATTGTCATACAAGAAATGCAAACGATAAACAGTTTGGCTGAATTCTTCAACGCCTATGTAGCAGAAAAATTGCACTAATGTTACTTGACTTCAAATACTTTAAGAAGCATCTTTACTTAATATGTAGATCAAATTTGATATGGCAAGAAAAAGCGGTACTTTGAAATTTTTCTCACAAATAACACCCGCATGACATTCTGCGAAATTCTGAAGGTACCCACGTGACCACTACTCTTTTCTCTTCAAAACATTTCTGCAAATAACTATTTTCAGAAGAGTAAACTACCATCATTTTTTAAACTATACATCTGTGATGGTCGCCAGGCAGTATGGTTTGTATGTTTGGTGTAGAATAGCCCAGTGCGAAAAACAACAAATTCTGCAAATAACTATTTTCAGAAGAGTAAATTACCATCATTTTTTAAACTATACATCTGTGATGGTCGCCAGGCAGTATGGTTTGTATGTTTGGTGTAGAATAGCCCAGTGCAAAAAACAACAAATGGCTGAGCATCCTTTGACGCTCGGGCAATTTCGAAAGCATGTTTGTTAGCAGCAATTCAGTTAAGCCCTTGTCTTTATGCTTAGGCCCAGAAACAAAACACAAGTAACTAAAGTAGTCCTAAGAGTCATGTAGTCTCACTGTTCCAAGGCTTGTGGAGCCTAATTTAGTGCAAGCTTCACCATTTTATAAAAATTCAGATTCAACCAACAGGTTTTGGAGGCACAGTGCATTTTCAGCTAACTTGTTTCACACCAGTTACTTAGATAAAAAGCGGAAAGTAGAGGTAAAAATACCATTTTAAAGGCATTGTAGGTAATAACAAAAAGGACTGCTTTCTTTTTTTGTGTGGTGCTTTGCCTGAACGCTGTGCTTTTTGTGGTATAGTTCTTTGTCTAGTGAACAAAGGCCTTAAAAACTAACATTAGCCATGTTGAGGTCGATTTCTTGGTTAAAGTCATAGTAGCCATATAAATAATTATGACTTCAAACTTGATTGTTCTTTTGAAGATTTTTCCCTTGCATAATGATATTTGAGAGTCTTAGTCAATTTTGTTATGAGAAAACGTAATGTCATAATAGGGTCACTTTTTGTAGAGTCGTTCAGTTCTACCTTACCTTTTACATTCCTAATAGAGCAGTTATTTTCAATATCGGTATTTAAAATGGAATGAGCATGCTGTATGTAGTAAGGTGTAAGCACTTACAGATAGCACATGCACCCAACTTTTCTGTTGGCAGTTTATTTCTGTTATTCTTGATTTATATGTAGGGTTTCACGTCCGAAAACCGCTATATGATTATGAGAGACGCCGTAGTGGAGGGCACTGGAAACTTCGACCACTTGGGGTTCTTTAACGTACACCCAAATCTGAGCACACGTGCCTACAGCATTTCTGCCGCCATCGGAAATGGAGCCGGGGTTTGATACCGCGACATGCGGGTCAGCAGCCGAATTTCTGTTACTCTTGCTCCCCTATATGTGTGCAGTTCGGTTATAGTTATCTGGCTTGCACAGATTTTTAATGGCACCTGCCTGGTCCTGCTTGCTTTCATGGTGATTTTAACCTTCATAAGTTGCATAGGTCTAACTCTCAAAATTGTTCAAGATGCCAATTTTGTGCACAAACTGTATAGTATAAAGGCAGCAGATGTACATGCACACACTATTAAATGAACATTGAGAGCTTTCACTTGCAGTTCCGAAAGTTTGACTCTGCAGGAAGCGTTTAAATCATAATTTCATAGGGACATATTAATCGATTATCTCTACCATTGAAAATCGTGACAACCTAGTTATTTTCACTGTGATAAGCATGCTGTTTTTTTTGATGTGGCAGAACTAATTTATACACTCATTCCTTCTATTATTCACATATGCATAACATGAAGGATTGTGTGCCTTTAATTTTCAGTTTCATTCTGTGTGTTATATTTCTTGTGCATGTAAACTATTGTGCTAACATGTGTCTCTGACATTATTTGTGCCAATTATTTTCATTTCCAGGTGCCTATGAAGGACACATAAGTTCTATCGCAGTGACCTTCGAAATTTACAGTGGTGCCGGAGCCTCAAGCAGCAATTCGCCGATCTCCACAAGGCATTCATGAGATAAACACAGCGCCACACTTTCATAGTGCTATGATTATTATTTATGTTTAAACATTTCGTTCTAAAATTGCTGTTACATTGTGCCACCATCCTGTGGCTTAGGTGGAGCTCGTGAAATTGCGGTGCAGTCACCTCATTTGTGTACGATCAACACTGCAATGTCACTATTCACAGCTGGAGCATACAGACAAATAAAAAAACATATTGATTGTAGCAGGGCTGATGTGTATATTAATGCTTCTCTATTGATAATAATAACTTTATAAGTTCTTTAAGTCTTGCATAGAACACTGCATTATTGTGTTGCAATGTAACCACCATTTATGATCGCTAGCATGTTAATTTAGTAGTTTTGTAATGTATTTTATTTAAAAGGTAATTTTGCTTCCGCATCACGACAATTAGTAAGATGCCGATGATTCAATCCCTCATCATGCACATTTAAGAAATATTGTGATTTGTACACAGTATTGCATGTACTCAAGATGTGGACGTCTATTCAATTTACACATTATATTGCTTTGCACTAGATTCAGATGTAACATTCACACATTTCAGTAATTTCCGCATGATACGTCTTTCCATAAGATGCGGAGTCTGCATCATACGTCTTATGCGGAGCCCGCATCATACGTCTTCCATATTCCAATAATTCCGTATGTGAGGGCTCCGCATCTTACGTAACGTTTCAGTAGGGACGCGCGCCTATTGGGCTCCGTTACTCCTTTTTCGGGTAATTTTGCTTTAGAGTGTCGTTATAGCATGAGAACAAAACGACGACACAAGGACAAGAAGGACACGAGTGCTAACTCGCAACTGAGTTTATAGTGCAGAGCCCAAAAATATGTAGGGGAGACCGTAACCATGTGACAAAAATTATATGGCACAAATGATTGCTCTTTGTGCCATATCCAAAACTGCGTGCGGTGATGGCTGCCCGCATGTGGCCCGCAAGCACTGGTTTCGAGGCTATGGGCGGTGATGGCGGCCCGCATGTGGTCGCAAGCACTGGTTTCGGGGCTACGGTGTTGCTGCGATCGTGCGTTGCGGATCGCAGTAGGGCAAACGTTATTCTAAAACTCATATGGCGCCCGCTACGGCCGCAACGCCCGCAGCGCTTGCAAACGGTATTCTAAAACTCCCTATTTTCGTTGCCGCAATGCACCGTCGCTTGGCAGCAGCCAATCACATCATGAGCAGACGTGTGACGTCACGCCAATGATGGCGCCATCCCCCTGTACCCGCTCCCATCACCCGTGATCCAGGCCAGTTCAAGCGAGTCGATGGAGCGGTGCGAGTTTGGATTTGCTGACATCGCCGACTGCGGCGGCGTGACAAAGATCGAGTGCATTTTCCTGGTGAGGTAATATTATTCTGGATTGAAGAAATTGATGTTTGAAGTGTGTGATTTCTGCATGACAAGGCCCGTTTTAAAAGCGTTAGCGAGACCGGAGATTGTGAGCAGCGATTCAAGGTCATTTCGCAAGTAAACACGGCCACCAGCATTTCTGCGCTGGCTTCGTTTTCACCTTTGCTCTTGAATTCGATGGCATCGAGGAAGTAATGGCGTATGGAAACGCATTACATACGAGTGCAAAGCTTATTAGTGTCGTCAAGAACTAGCGCTCCATGACGAGCTCGCGTGTGAACCGCGTAGGCGACGGCCGGCACTGGCCATGGATTCTAGGTCTACCTGCCGGAGTCGTGAATAATCAGCTGTTACCGCTGTTTCGACGTGCTTCTCGTTCACGAAGGCGTTTATTTCGTTATTTTTTATAGAGCGAAGCGTGGCTGCGCAATGTTGTTTGTTTTGAGCTTCATTACGAGGATGCAAAGTCGTCCGACCGCGCATGCCGAGGCGCCGCGTGGGGGTGGAGCCAGCCGCTGATATCTCCTTCGCCCCCGTGTGTCCCAAAATGTCGCATGCAGCACACCGCTCTCTGTGACACCGCATGCCGCATCGCACAGAAAATCGCACGTCTGTCTCACGCTTCAAGCGCCACAAAAACGTGAGATTGCCTTGCGTACGTATATTTGCGCACGTATATTTTTTCGTCATGAATCAAGCCACGGTGCAAAATGAACTACTCATATCGCTAGTTCATGGGCAGAGAGGGCTCTGGGACCAGCGCCTGGCGGCATAGAGAACATGGATGTGAGCACGCGTGCGTGGATTGCTGTCTCGACAAGACTACGCCTAGCTGGCACACAGGACCAGTACCATACCAGCATTTCTAGGTGCGATTGGACCGCCCACCATGAGTTGCTACAATGTCAATAGTATTTCGCTAATAAACACACACGCATTTACAAACTCTGATGCGCCCCCTTCCTCCTAAAAACCGCAACGTCTACTTCTGGCGCCGTACACTCTTGTCTGCGAGTTTCTGCGCAAATGCCGCGTGTATATACAATTTTAATATTGCTGTTTCATAGCGGAGGAATGCTGCCTAATTATTTTTTCGATTTCTGTGTGTTGCGCAGACCGACGAGAAAAGCGGCCGCGGCGAGGCAATGTCTCAGGTGGTATTTGCATGTGTATCTGAACGAGCGCCTTTTGGAAAAACCTGGCACTCAAAGAAACACGCACAAGCATGTTTGCGCCCACCCATTGCGTGTTTTTCCATCACCCCCAGAGGAATATTTTTATTTATATCCCCATCAGCGGTGGTGGCTCCGTTACCGGTTGTTTATGCTAGTTGTCAACTTGTGGCTTACCGAGGGGGACCACTGGGTGCGTTAATTCACGTTAAATAACGGTAACGTTGTGTGTGAGTGTGCATGCCTTCTTGGCGTCTTCGTTTTCAGTGCGCTTTTACCGTTCCTAATCAACTTGTGGCCAAATGGTAACAACATACATGTCTAATTAGACGAATTGAACCTCCTGCATGGTCAGTACATCTGCCCTTAACTCGTGTGTGCTATAGCCGATTACTTTAGTGAAAACAAAATGTTCGATGGGTCGTTCGACGTGGCAGCGTTCTAGAACTATCAAGTTTTTTTTTAAATGAGTGTAACCATAAACTAATTCCACGGACATTTGGAGCCTACGACTTGATTGTTTTTATGCCAAAATAAAACAACTCACAGCATAATAATGAAATAGTCTATTTCATTATAATTGCGACTAATCACTGAAACTCACACAGAACACCACATTGCTTCAGTTTCTTTATTAAAATTTAATGCTCAGTGTCTTGACATTATTCATTGTAGATTTGATGCATTTGAACATAGTGCATCATAATTCGTTCCTAAAGGGAAAATCTGCTCATAAAAGTGCTTGCCCGGTAAGTTTGCTCTAGCACTTAAATTTCACTAGCAACCTGTTGTAACTCCAAAGGTGCTTGCGAAATGAAGTACACTTTATAGGTACTCTTGAAGCGCAAACTAACAAACAGTTTCTTTGATGCTTCTTCTAACAGACAATGCTATGTTACCAGTTGCTATCCGCTGACTCGCGTACTCTTCTATATTTGCAGGTGACACAGCAGTCAATTCTAACCGATGGCGCAATATAAGAGCCACGTTTTGCAAGAAGTTGCGCGAATCAAAAAAAGAAGAGTGGGGCCCCTGCTGGGGAGCCAGTCAAATCGTGGAAGCATGTCACACGAATGCTGTTCCTGCGAGACATTGTGGAGCCAGGTGTGTAAGATAATCTTTTCATTTGCCAAACAAGGCTTTCAAAACTGCTGACAGGTGCCATAATGCTCATGCTTTAGAATAGGAAAACAAGAAAACCTTTGTCTACATCACTAACCCATCACTCACATGCATTAACTATGTGATTAGTATGATATAAATTAAGCTAGCTACCCCGCAGGGGCGCCTGCGCAAGTAGGCGTTTGGTGTGTAGCGACACCACGGACCCGAGCTAACGGGGGAGTTTTGACTCCCTCCCACGCCTAGCCGTGCGTGGCTTTGCCGTGTCCGGGGAAAAGGGGATCCTGGGGGTTGAGCCGACGCTGGGTGATTGGACCTTTAAGGCCCCCCGGCAGAGGCAACACACCCCTTTGGCCCCGGCTTCACGTAGACGGCACCCCTGAGCTGACCCACCCAGGGGAAATCGGCAGCCGCCTTTTCCTATCTCTCTCTCCCTACATCTTCGTCTTTATCTCTCATTTTTTATCTATCCTGTCTTCTAGTCTCTTCCGTTTACTTCCAAACTTCCTGGCGGCTAGGGTTAACCTTGTGTAGTTACCCAACCTTGGGTAGTTATATCTGGTTATAGCGGCGATGTATGACTGGCGCCTTCAAGTGTTCTACCTTGTAGCGTCCCCTTGTTGGGCTCGGTGGTGGGTGGTCACCATCGCCGCCGAACATGAAATGCACCACATGGCAAAATCTTTCCCCCCTCTCGATGATCGGTCCCTGAAAAGGAACCGCACCGATGAAATCTCCAAACGAACCGGAAGTGATTGTGACCACTTCCCACGATTTCTAGTCATACACTCTCTGGCAGATAACGTCTCTGTTGCAGGACTGTCGGTTTTCCTGATAGCTAAAACCCTTGCTAACCTAATAGGCAAAAAGTATGACGCAAAGAAACTGTCATCTGGTGATCTTCTTGTTGAAGTAAGCCAGAAACAGCATGCAAACACTCTCCTTAAACAGAAGCAGTTCGCCCACCTGGACGTGTCTATCACCCCCCACCGCAGTCTTAACACTGTTCAAGGCGTCATTTCACAACGTGATCTGATGCGAGAAACTGAAGCTGACCTCCTTGAAGGCTTTCGAGAGCAAGGCGTAGTCGCCATCCGGCGGATAACCATCAGGCGAAACAATGAAGAAGTGGTGACGCCCCATATAGTATTAACATTTAACCGCTCCATCCTGCCAGAATCCGTGAAAGCTGCATTCCTTCACTGCAAAGTCCGCCCCTACATACCCAATCCTAGAAGGTGCTACAAATGCCAGAAATATGGACATGGGTCGAACACCTGTCGCGGAAAACAAACATGTGCAAAATGTGGTGATTATGAGCACCCTACCGAGAGCTGTACTTCCACGCAAACAGAGTGCCCAAACTGTCACGGGCCGCACGCAGCATACTCGCGGACATGTGAAATTTTCAAGAAGGAAAAGGAAATCATCCAGATAAAAGTAACGGAAAAGATATCATTCTCTGACGCCCGAAAGAAGGTGTCGCTCTTCTCTGGAAGAACGTACGCTGACGCAGCGCGCCGGGGGCACGCAGTACACGCAGTAACCGTGGGCACGCAGTACAGCTTTGCTGATGCGTGCACATCCCGGCCCCCCACCAAGCAGCCGCAGGCTGCACCAACGTTCGAAGTCTCGCAGGTCCACCTCCATCAGACCTCGGAGACAAAAGAGACAATCCAAACCCCGCAGGTCAACCTCCGTGAGACCTCGGGGACGACGCAGACAACTGAGAGGGCACCTGTCCCTCTTGAGAAACCTCCGCAGCCTCCGAGTGTTCACAGGGGGCAATGGATGTGAGACCGGCGTCGTCAGCGTCTCCGATGCTCACGGATGTCACAAAACGAGCGCTAAAAATGGGCGCGCCACCAAATTCTTGCGATAACGGGCGGGAGAAACGCCGCGAAGTCAAAAGAAAAAAAAAGGAAAGAAAAAGAAAACAAACGGCCAAGGCTCCCCGGGCGCGCGCTCTCCCCGCAGAAGCGTGGCTTCATCGACGAACCTCCTCACCCCACAACGGCGGCCGAGCAAGCACTCGATTTTTCCAGAACGAAAGGGGCGTGGTCATACCGAGTTGACTCATCGGCCGGGGAGGGCATTCCAACCGTCTCGCCCTCTTCCCAGCTTTCGCTGCGTATCGCGCCGACTAAATGACGAGAAGCGTCTGGAATGTCGCGCGCAAGGTATTTAACCGAGCAGCCGAGATGAGAGATCAGGAGGAGACGGAAGTTAACGCCAGAGCGCGTAGGGATTCCGCCGTGTAGTCGGCGAAGGTTTTGGTCCGTAGGGACGAAGCCGGAGATGAAGAGGATTTCCACCTGAGGGGTGAAGGCTCGGGCTACAGGCAAGAGCGTGTGTTTACCGCTATTGAGCGAGGACGCGTGGCAACAGCTGCGGGTGTGAAGCCGACGTGTTCCGGCGAAGAAGTTGAAGTTTGAAGAGTGGCCAATTGAAGACGGGAGGTTTCCTGGAAGAGAAACTTCGAGGGCTGCGGAACGACAACAACGCTGGACTTTGAGTGAGTGATTCTCGGAAGAGTATCATCTCGACTTTGGTTCCAAGAACTTTGGACTGAATAGGTTTTCTATCTCTTTAGTCTTTAAGTGTCTTGGTTGTTCAATGCATGCGACTGCATTGTAGCTCGTATTGTTGTCCGAGTCCGTTGTTTCAAGTGTGGCTGATTGTATTGTGTAGTACGTTGATTGATTGGTTTGATTGGTGACATATTGTATGCAACTATTGTGGAGTGTGCATTTTTGTGTATTGTTTCTGATCTGCCATTATTGAGAATATAATTTTGTTTGTTTATCAACTCTCGGCTCTGACTTGTTCTTTGGGCCACAGCCGGCGTCTGCTGGCGCGCCAATAAGGACCACTCCTAAATTGTCCACGCTTTCGTGGTGCGGTTTGGAGGGCCGATACTTCGGCTCTTAGAATTAGCCCGGCGATCGCCTCCCTAATTAACGGGACAGGTGTGACAACGGAATCCACCCTATTGAAGCAGAGCCCAACAGAACGCCTCAGAGGGAAGAAACACCCTCCAGTCCAGGCGCCTGACAAACGCGGCAAAGTCTGAATAACCCTCCTACCTTTCTTCTTTCTCAAAAATGGCTGCTGAGAGTATCATCTACTGGAACTGCCGAGGTCTACTGAAGAACCTGGATGACATTTATGAAATACTTGCGCAACACCAACATAACATACTTTGCCTGCAGGAGACACACTTAAACTCAACACACACTAACTTTCTAAGAAGATATGCGGTATACCGAAAGGACAGGCATGGCACTGCCCATTCATCCGGCGGTGTCGCTATTGTGGTGCAGAAAGCACTACCGTCCCAAAACCTCACTCTGGTCACTGGCTTAGAGGCAGTGGCAATACGAACCCTTATCTTTGGACGAAGGACAACTGTGTGCTCATTATATATCCCTCCAGATTACCGCCTGCCTACTAAAGAGTTTGAAACTCTAGTCGACCAGCTCCCGCATCCATTCCTCTTGGTTGGAGATTTTAATGCGCACAACCCCCTATGGGGATGCAGAAGAACAGATTCTCGAGGCTCCTTAATTGAAAACTTCCTCTGGTACTCCGGCTCCTGTATATTTAACAAAAAAGAACCAACGTACATTAACGCAGCGTGCAACTCATACACAGCCATAGATCTTGCTATCGGCTCTCCTTCACTCATGGCAACCATAGATTGGTCTGTTATTCATAACCTCTATGGAAGTGATCATTTTCCTGTCTGCCTAAAACACACAGGAAGTACAAGTAAGACGACTACAAATGTATTCAGGTTTAGAGAACAGGATGCTGACTGGACGAAATTCCGAGAACTTACAGAACTGTCGCGTTCTTCTATTGAAAACCTAGACATTGATGACTGTGAAGCATTGGTCGTACTTCATATCATACAGGCCGCAGAGCGATCGATCCCACAGACATCTGACAAGACGCGAAACAAACGACGGCCCTGGTGGAATGCGGAGTGCAAAAAAGCTCGCGAGAACCAAAACAAAGCTTGGTCGAAATTTCGCAGGTACCCGACAGCTGACAACCTGATGAACTTCAAGCGTGCAAAAGCAAATTGAAGGCGTATCCGACGAGAATCAAAGAGGCAGAGCTGGCAGTCCTTCCTCTCGTCAGTTAACTCCTATACTGATACGCATAGGGTGTACAACAGAGTAAGAGCACTTCAAGGGCACAACACTCATCCGGTCCCTCTCGTCAGTACTGCTGGTGATACGCTGGAACACCAGGCAGATGCCATAGGCCAACACTTTGAGTATATCTTCAGCTCAGCACATTATACAGAGTCCTTTAAACGACACAAGCTTGCCGAGGAACGTAAGCCCATCCGTGATAGAAGGCCATCTGCTGGAGGCTACAATACTCTGTTTACCATCGACGAATTGAAGGCAGTGCTGGCAACATGTGGCAACTCAGCTGCAGGCAAAGACAAGATTACATATGGCATGCTGAAACACTTACACGAAAACACGCTTGATGTCATTCTCTTACTGTTGAACAGTGTATGGTCCTCCGGGCGTCTACCCAAGGCCTGGAAAGAGGCAGTTATAATACCCATCCTCAAACAAGGAAAGGAAGCCACACTTGTTGCTAGTTATAAGCCTATCGCCCTGACTAGCTGCTTGTGCAAGGTTTTTGGCAAAATGGTAAACCGCCACCTCATGTATTATCTTGAATATAATGGCCTCCTTGACTGCCGTCAAGCTGGATTCAGATCAGGCCGGTCGACAGCTGACCAACTCGTAGCATTCGAATCCTACGTCAGGGATGCCTTCATTCACAAACAACACTGCCTTTCTGTATTTTTTGACTTGGAGAAGGCTTATGACACGACATGGCGTTATGGCATTCTCCGTGACTTGCAATTCCTTGGAGTGTCAGGGAACATGCTGAATACAATTCAAAGCTACCTCTCTGAACGTACGTTCGTGGTTCGTGTTGGAAATGTTCTTTCAAGGCGGTTTACTCAGGAAAAGGGTGTCCCCCAAGGTGGCGTACTTAGTTGCACACTATTCATAGTAAAAATGAACTCCATAAACACTATACTGCCTAAAACAATTTCCTACTCTGTATATGTTGATGACATTCAGATCAGCTTCAAATCATGCAACCTAGCCATCTGCGAACGTCAGATTCAGTTGGCAGTAAATAAGCTCTCAAGCTGGGCAGACAAAAATGGTTTTAAGTTTAACTGTTACAAGACTGTCTGCCTACTCTTTTCAAAACTACGTGGTATAAGGCCGCCCCCCAACATTTCAATGAATGGACACACCATCGCTACTAAGAAGGATCATAAATTTTTAGGTGTTGTGATGGATGAAAAGCTCAGCCTTGTCCCACACATCAAGCAGCTGCGACTGAAATGCTTGAAAGCCTTGAACTTGCTCAAGATTCTCTCGCATCAGTCATGGGGTACAGATCGGGACTGTCTATTAAACCTTCTCAGTAGTGTAGTGCTCTCACGTATTGATTATGGCTCGGTTGTGTACGAATCAGCATCGAGATCCACACTTAAGATGCTCGACCCAGTGCATCACCATGGGCTTCGTCTGGCTAGTGGCGCCTTCCGAACCAGCCCAATAGCCAGCCTGTATGTTGAGACAGATCGGTGGTCATTAGAACGACGACGGCAGTTCACAAGCATCAAGTATGCAACCAAGGTGCTCTCTCATGTCGACCGTCCATCTCGCGAGCTATTGCAGGATCCATCAAACACCCACCTGTTCTTGAGGCGACCATCAGCCACGCCAACGTATCCCATTAGAGTGGCCTCACACCTTGAAAATCTTAATATACCTGTCTCCAATCTTCAACTAAGTTCCCACAAGGACACTGTGGCACCATGGAAAATGCGAGCTATCAATTGCGACTTGTCACTCCTGGAAGTAGGAACGCATGGCCTCCCAATCGCAATCGATCAGCATTTCATGTACTTGCAGGCAAAATACAGGTGTGCTGAGTACTACACTGATGCTTCCAAGTACTCGGCCGTCGCATGTGCTGCATACGGCCCAGCGTACTCTGAATCTGCAACAATGAATGAACATACCAGCATATTTACTGCCGAGTGCTATGGCATACTGCTAGCTGTAAGGCACATCTTAAAGAAGAAAGAACCAGCCTCCATCATATACACAGATTCCCTCAGTGCAGTGACTGCGTTGTCTTCCGCAAAGACACATAAAAATCCAGTGACTAATTCCCTTCTAAACTGCCTCATGTTAGCCTACAGATCCAACCTGAAAATCACGCTATGCTGGATTCCGGGACACTGCAACATAGCTGGCAATGAGGCAGTGGACCAACTTGCGAAGTCCGCTGCGCTCCGCCCATCAGTAGACGTAGCCGTCATCCCATATGAGGACTTGAGGCCGCTAATCAGAAACCGAATGCGTAAGCAATGGCAAGATGAATGGAACGCAGCAAACGCAAACAAACTGCACTTAGTAAAGCCAAGAATAGGAAGATATGTGACTGAAAAACGTAACAGGCACCAAGAGGTTGCACTGTGCAGACTCAGGATCGGTCATACACATGCAACACACTCGCACCTTTTAAAGAACTCTCCAGCACCACATTGTGCAAAATGTGGTGATGAGCTGTCTGTCGTTCACGTTCTAATCACCTGTTCATACCTCGAACCAGAAAGACTGTGTCACTTTCCAAAGCTGTACAAATGTCACATTCCGCCTCATCCACAATTTTTTCTTGGAGACGATCCCTTGTTTCCCCCAAAAGTAGTCTTAAAGTTTTTAGCTAGTGTAGGCTTCCAACATTTCATAACATATTCTCACTAATCTCAGCCTCCTCTCAATCCTGAGGGAACCGCTGAGACTTTTTTGTCAAATGTCATGCAGCACGCACTCCTTGTCTTGACAAGGACTGTTGACGACACGGCATGACTTTGTAAAACCCATAAGCGTAGCCCGTTTTAAACCCATCACACATAGTCACTACACCTAAGTTTAAGTTCTATACACTACTCTTTTACTCTTGCCACCCTGAGTAGACTTTTTATAATCAAATCGACCAAAAACCGTGTGTTTGGCGCTCTTTGGCCTGAGTTGCCCTTGCGCCACTAAAATCTACCATCATTATCATCATCATCATTAAGCTAGCTCTGAGCAGATTCTCATGCCCCATTAATGGCTAGTATACTCACTTTACGCATAAAGCAACACATACGTAATTAATACTATTTCCTGCATATTTCTTCTTTGCTTTACTTTTGAAATGAAACAAACTATAGCTGAGCCGGGAGCTACACCCACAGGACTTCACTGTCCAGGATCAGCTGGCGTGGATGAACCAGGGCAGTAGGGCGTGAAGACAATGGTGCTTGTGAACCATCCGGGCCAGACGAGGGCGACGCAGTGGAGGCTGGCGAAGAAGGTCTTGTCGTCCAGGATCAGAGCTTCCTCACCACGGGTCAAGCCAAGTCGATTCGCAAGCCAGGCACGCCGACCTGCTTGTTCTCCCCGATGATGGTGAACCGCTCCAGGGCCACCTTCTTGAGGCATGCGGTGATCGTGTTGTGGCACTCAGTCATGGCCCGGCTCTGCTGAATAGAGTGGCAGAGGACGTGCGGGAGAATCGCCTCCCTGTACCTGCAGCGTCAGCATCTTTGTCTGCTGCGGGCACCCATGGTCGTGTGCCGTTCAGGGGGAGGAGATTCAACTGGGCCCGGTGAATGAAGCGCATTTCCTTGAAGCCAGTATAGCTGCCCAACGTCATGAAGTTGAAACTAGCCGGGTCCGCCATTGCACACGCTATCGCGTTACCCTAGGACGGTTTCTCCAGGAGAGAACGGTCCCGGCCTTGGTTGAGGATAGCCCAAAGATCTTGACCAACTAGTTGGGATTCAGCGCTGGCACCGTGGCCTCCCTGCATGTGATGCGGGCGCCCTGGTCTAGTAGCTCCCAGGCGATGGACAGGCGACGGGAGGCTTTGCGCGCCTCCGTCAGGAAAAACTGCAGCTGGGTCGCAGTCTGCCTGAAGTTGCTCTCCGTTCTACCCAACAGGTAGCCTTCGGTGTCGTCCGTGTCCTCCGGTTGCCTCAGCCGCCTCATCACCACATGGTAGAGCTCCTCCCTTGCTCGCTCCCGGACCTCCGGATCGGTCGATGATAGAAGCTTGAAGGCTCCGTTCACTCGGCTGATATCACTGAACTCCACCGCAAGAGGGATTCCTGCAGTGCCGGCTTGTGCGGTCAATACTCGTTTGCAGCTCTGACTGGCACGTAGAGGGTCGTCTTGATCAGTGGGCGAAGCTTTTCGTCGAGGCGATGCCACTCTTATTTGCTGGCAAGGCCCACCCGCATGACAAAGTTGAGGGCTGGATAGAGAAAAGTTGCAATTGAATGCAGCCTCTGCCATGGGGTGAGCATGAAGGAGAGCAGCCGTCTGCCAAGATGGATGGTCTCGTCTACCGTCGTCTGGTCTGGTATCACCCTGAACCCCACAGGACGCCCCAGAAACCGCAGCTTCTTGAAGTCCGCCAGTGCCGAGACCAGAACGCTCCTTACGGTGAAGGTGGTGGGCGGTGTGCCCACCGGGTAGGACCCGAAAACGTGGAGGGTGCAGCACTTGGCGGGCTTTAGTCGCAGCCCAAGCGGGTCTGAAAGCGCCGTCACCACGTTGAGACGGCGCTGCAAGGCGGTGAAATCCCGGGCGTGCAGTGTTAAATCAACGGCGTAGGCAATGATTTCATGCTGCCTATCGCCTCCCTGCACTCCTCTGATGATAGGGTCTATCACCAAGTTGAACAACACGCCGCTCAGCGGACAGCCATGCCACAGGCCCCCTCTGATGGGGATGGGCTCCGTAATGCCGATGGCTGCAAAGACGCAGGTGGTGTGCGCGTGGTAGAGTTCCTCCACGATTTCCGCAAAGGGCTTCCCCGCGCCGGCGCCGCGGACAGCATCGAAGAGTGCCTGATGGGCAACCGACCCGAAAGCACTAGCATAGTAGAGGAACCCCACGCACAGCTCCCCACCTCCTCTTCTCACGTCGTCCAGACGTCCCTGCAGCACGGAGTTGCGTTCAGACACTCCATCGTATGGCAAAAAGCCCTTCTGACACCCACCCAGTACCGCATGGCCACCCAACTACCACTGCAGCCGGGTGGAGAGACACCCGGCATACAGTTTGGCAATTGTTTGCCCAATGGCAATGGGTTGCCAGTTTGTGGGGTCCTCGCGGTCACCCTCTTGTGGATCAGGATCGTCCTCGTCGACTTCCAGCTCCAGGGTGTGCGGTGGTATTTTAGACAGACGTGTAATACCGCCGCAAGGTACCGCCATTCGGGGTCCACCTGCCTCCAGTGGTGGTAAGTCGGGCGGTCCTCTCCCGGAGCCGTACTCTCGCACCTACGGAGCTTGGCTGCGGCCTCGTCATCTAAGAAGGCGCATATATCCAATTCCTCGTTCGTTGGGGCTTGTGTCCTGAAGAGTGGCGTGTCCACTGGAGCTGGAACCAGAGCTGTGTTTAGTAGCCGTGAAGCGTGCCTGGGTTGATCGGGCAGAGCTTCGAAAGGCCATCCGCAATCAGCCGGACATGGCTGATTGCGGAAGGCCGGACATGGACATCAGCCGGACATGGACATGGCTGGCGGCGCCGGTTCCTCATTTAAAGAGCCTGTATCTGGTCTGGCAGGAATTATCGAGATCGACCTCGCACCTTGGGGGTGTTTGGCACGAGTGTCGATTGGGCAGCCTGAGATGGTTCACAATGGCTGCCTCTGCGTGGTCCAGGGTGGTCTCGAACCACGCCCACTGCTCTTCAGATACAGACAACTGGCTTGATATCCGCAGCTCCACCGTCATCTCTGGCGATACCCAGGCACTCTTTGGTCCAGCTGTTTCAGCCGCTTCCTCCTGCGTGCCATATGTGCTGCTGTTGCCATGGTCGGCTCTGCGGGCTGTCATCGCCTCGGGGGAAGGTGGTGGTGGGCTCTCGAAAGCTCACCCCGCAGTCGGTCTTGGGAGCTCCTCAGAGTCTTCCTCGGTAGCACTCCGGCACTCTTCGGAGGAGGAGGAGCTAGGCCGCGCCGCCTTGGGGTCAGCAGGCTAGACTGCCAAATCCTCGACACCGCTTAGCAGGGGGTTAGGCAGGACCTCCTGGGAAGGGGGCCCTGCAAGGGTGCTTGGCTTGAGGGAAGCGTGGGCCTGCTGCTGCTAATCCGTCTCACCCAGTGAAGTGTCGACGCCACTCTGCAGGGGTGACGGGGCCACCACTGAAGGTGTGTCGGAGTGGCGCATGGTCCGGGCGAAGGCTGCTGTAGGGGGCTGCTGTAGGGGGCTGGTGGCTGTCGGGATGGAGCACCTTCGGTGGCGTTTAGCCTGGCCTGCTTCGCCTCCTCATTCAGGTGCCTTTGCTCATGGTTGTATAGGTTTTTCCTTGAGGGGATTGACCTTCGGCACTTTTGGCACTGGCGCCAGAAACATCGGGGAGGGGCAACAGTGGGGTTGCTGGCCAGGGACTTGTTGACGTGTGCCATCGGTCGTTGACCCGGAACGTGGCCGCATATCGAGCAGATGTAAGTAGTGCTCGTTATCCTCTTTCGATGCTCCACCTCCGGGTGCCACGCCAGGAACTGGCACCGTGAGGTCCAAGTGGCTGGGTTGTAGGCAGCGCCACAGCCGGGTTCGCAGCACTCGATGGCAGGGGGCACCGGGAAGTACACCACAAGTGTACCCCCATCGCACTCCGGCTGGCACTGATGCCATGGGCGGTCACCATCGTCCTCGCTGGTGTGCCGGGATTGACCACCGCAGGTCATGGCCCTATTATTACGCTAAGTGTGAGGGCCAGGGGGCCTCGGCAAGGTCATGGTGGTCGACGGCGACCGTGGAAAGGCCAGGGGCCCCCGAGTGTGGCTGCAGCAGGACCAGGGCAACAGGCGCCAAGGGAACAGCAGCGGCAGGCAGCAGGCACGACCACGCTGCAAGGCAGCGCGGCAGGTCCGGGGCAGCAGGCAGAAGTGAGCCGGTCCAGGGAGCCGCCTAGCAGGACCAGGGCAGCAGGCAGGCAGCAGGAGGTGGCCGAATCCATTGAGCAGCAGTGGACAAGGGGTGGGTATGAGCGAGGTAGAAAGACTTCGGTATAACCGGGTGGGTATCTGGTTGCCTCTACGAAGATGAGGGAGTGCAGGGTGGTCAAGCCACCACTACACAAAAAGAAATTTCATTTTCTTACTTACAAAGTAAATGGGCGCTGAGGTGCCGGACAAGCAAGTTCAATTTGCGTGTCGAAGACTTGCGCTTGGTAAAAGGTCACCCGTAGGCACTAGCTTGAGCGCTACAGAGTGTAGCACTCAATTGAGTGTGCTAGCATGTACATTCAATGCGTTGGCAGAAAAAAAGCAACATACAATGAAAAAAGAAGGGGGAGGGGAGGCACGCATTGGTGCGGCACAAAAAAGCAGGTTACATGCACAATTGCAGTGCGCATTAGTTGTGCTGCAGGTGAGTGGAGAAACAATTTGTGCGATTCACCCGTCGACTTCGGATCTCTTTCATTCATTGTAAATCAGCCAATCAGACGTGGAGTTACGAGACGCAGACATTGAGTAAGAGACATTTCAAAAGCCTGCGCTATGGGACAATGTGGACGGCATCAAAGGTGGCTCTCCCTTTATGTTTCCATTTGCTGAAACTTCATGCACCTATTTTTGTAAGCCTGTGAATCCTCTTTAGACGCACGCATAGGCTTTCAGCAGTATTATGTCTTCTTTTGGTTTCTTTCAATTACCCTTAATTAGCCAAATATATTTTTGTAACTTTATGGTCGTACTTTTGCAAAAATTAAATGCGGATATATGTTTTTTCTGAAGAAGTTAAATCGACAGTGAAAAGAAATGACCCTTGGAGGTCCCATTTGGGAAAAAAATTACACCTTCTAAGAGCTAATTCCCACCTCGACGCCGTTTTGTCTTTTGTAGATGCGCTCACAACCGGATATGTTGTAAGTGGTGTTACCACAAAAAAATTTGAGAGGGCAGTTTTTTGAATGGGCTCATTTCTGTTTTAAACATAGCCGATAGAGTTCAACAGACGATTAGGTTAGGCAAAGAATGAGCGACATGAATTGTTGTTAACTCTAGTGTAATGGTATTATTTGGGAGCATTACAGCATTCCTTCTAAAAATAGGAAGTCCAGCAATAATTTTGTCTAACTTTTGTTTTCATGCGTTCAAAAATATAATGTGTCATTTTGAGGTCTGGTACCTTCTAAAATGTGGCTATGATAATTGAGCACCTTCTCCGTGGTGTTCTTTTCGCTGATATTGGTCAACCTTTTTCAATAAGGGGTGGGGGGGGGCTATGAACATTATCGAGTCTGGGTTCGCTCCAGTTGCAAACATGCAAAACTGCATGGGTTAGGGCATTTGATATGCAAGCACGTAATTGCAACTCTTTTTTGTTACAGCGGATAAGGGAAGGTATGTGGAAGTAGAAGTTTTATTTAACTAGTATTTGTTAAAAATGCGGATCTTGTCAGTGGGCGCTCACCTTTGTGTCTTCTGGCTCTGAGCCGGATGTAGAGGGCAACTGCACAAGTGAATGCTGCTCATTGTCTAAAGAACCATCATGAGTTAGAGCTGCGCGGCGCTACCAAAATGCCAGCGGCGGTGCGTTACCGGCGTGGGGCTCATCGGATTGGTGGTGGCGCGGCGTGGAAGGGGGGGGGGGAGGGAGTTACACCCAAGAGTCAGCAGAAGAGAGCAAAGAGTCGCTAGAATTGTGAAAAATGGAAAGAAATTTATCACTACTATTGAAACATAGACTGTCTCCTTGAGAAAAGCTCTGTGTTGCTAGATTTCTCTTCGGGGCTCCGGAGTACGACGGCGGAAGCCGCCTTCACTTTGCTGTCTGCGTCTCGTCATGTTTAGAATTTTTGGCAGAAATTTGATGAAGGCCGGGAAAAATGCCATTGCCAGGATGGAAGCTTCCAATATAAAAAAGCGCCTCGCGAGCTTTCCACCAGGAAAGGGACCATGCGCTACCGCATCGGAAGGAGGCGGATTTCAGCCACCAGTGTCTGTGCCTCAGTTTCTTATAAAGTCAATATCATCCTAGCGACGTTATGAGCAGTTGTGTATGCCTTTTGCCTTGTTTAACACGCACTTAGTCAGTACTGAAAAATAAGGTGCAAAGAAAGAGCGTCGACATGAAGCAACATGTGACCGGGCGCTAAAGGGACGGGAAGTCGCATAACCGAAGCAATTTGGTCCGAAGGACTAGTTAGTCTGGTCTGGTCCTTCGGACATGACGGATGAGGGTGAAGTGCTGCACACAAAAGTGTGAAGGTCGCACGTCCCTTCTCGTGTATTTTTAAATGCGAAGCGTTTCTTAGCGAACGTCGGCCTCTTTGAGCGTATCTATCTATCTATCTATCTATCTATCTATCTATCTATCTATCTATCTATCTATCTATCTATCTATCTATCTATCTATCTATCTATCTATCTATCTATCTATCTATCTATCTATCTATCTATCTATCTATCTATCTATCTATCTATCTATCTATCTATCTATCTATCCATCTATCTATCTATCTATCTATCTATCTATCTATTTATTTATCTATCTATCTATCTATCTATCTATCTATCTATCTATCTATCTATCTATCTATCTATCTATCTTTCTAGCTATCTATCTATCTATCTATCTAGCCGACGGCGACTTTTAGCTCCCTTGGCTGTTTCGATAAATGAATCAATACCAAACTTAATATGGCATAATAAGACTGTATGAAAAACATAATTGACTAGTCGTAACATAAAAATTATGACAAATATGTCATGAATGTCATGATATACATTTCTTGGTCCTGCATTTCTTGCGGTGGTTTCGTTCACATGGCATGTTCCAAAACTGCTATGGTATGGCATGATTGCATGGCGAACACAAGCGACAAACCTTAACATGAAAATTATGACATGTGTGTGATGTACCAACTTGACTACATGCCACGCTCATGGTGCGCTCGAGGCATTTTTGCTAGAGTCCCATAAACCAAATTTCGTAATACAGTACGTGAATGAATGAAAAAGGTATGTGACGAATGCAAACATGACAATCACGAGATGCATTTCGTGTAACAACATGACAACATGCTACGCTCGTGATGCGCTCGTGGTCGTTTCGAGAGCTTCACATGTACCAAACTCGGTATTACGCGACACGAACGGACGACATAGGTAAATGACACATCCAAACATGATAATCACGACATGCTTGTCATGTCACATTATGACTACATACCACACTGATCATACGCTCGCGGCCGTTTCGCTAGCTTCACATATGCCAAATTTGGTATTACGTGATGCCGATGCATGAGGAAGGTATGTGACTGGTGCAAACGTGATAATCATGAGATGCGTGTCACCTGAGAACATCAATACATGACACAGTAAAAGCGCCAATACATTTCGGTGTGACATGGTGCGCGTGCTCAGCGGCGTTCAATTCGTCGCGTCACGCCGGCGTTGCCACGACAGGTGCCGGTCCTGCCATATACTCGCAGGCGCGCGCCACACTGCGTTGCTTTGACGCATGCGCGTTTCAGCGCGTCCGCGTTCCTCTGTGAGGAGAAGAGGGAGACGCAAAGTTGTCTGGGTAACGCATCGGCGCGAAACGCAGCATGTCGCATTTGGTTCCGGTTGCTGTCAGGCCTCGCTGACGCACGCTGGTCACTCCTGGCATCGGACTATACAGTACTCGCGTTTTGCTAACGTAGCGTTGCTGTGCCCAGCGTGCGCGTATGTCACCGCTACATTGGAGTATATTGAGACCTTTATGATGCGCTCGTGGCCATTTCGCTAGCTCGACGTATACCAAATTTGGTGTTACGTGACGTCAAAGGATGACGAAATATATGACTGGTGCAAACACAATAATCCTGAGACGCGTGTCATGTAAGAACATGACAACATACCACGCTCATAGTGTGCTCGTGGCCGTTCGGCTAGCTCCACATATACTAATTTTGGTATCTTGTGACGTGAAAAGATGACGAAGATAAACGACACGTTCAAACGTGATAATCATGACAGGGAAGTCATGTACGGCATCATTTACCTTCAACTCGTAATGTTGTGGTGATTTTAAATCGACATATCAACATTTCTCATTCGTGCTTCGCATATCACTGATTCCCACTGTATGTAGGATCTGCCAATTTTTTGCGCCATGCCAATACGTCATATGTTTATATGAGGGGGGGGGGGGACGCTGCTAAGCGCCCGCGATGACAAACGTGCCTCACCTCGGCTTCTTGTTTTCTGATCAGTTTGACTGGTTTTTTTCCCGCTGATATACCACGGTTCGTTGCCGCAGAAGTGAATCCCAGCTACACGGTAAACCTGTGTCGCACAGACAGTGCTTTAGGAAAACCGTTTTCTCTTTTTCTCTGTGTTTCATGAACTCACCGCCCTAAACCTGACCAGTCTTGACTTTCGGCAAGAACTTGGCTCGTGCCCAAGCACATCAATTGCTTTATGGCACTGTGGCCCCAAAATTGTTGCCGTCGTGGCAAAACAAATAAAGAACGGTATGAAGCACAAAATTTTTATACAGAGGCTTCACGCGATATATATATATATATATATATATATATCAGGTGGGCGAGGTTGGCTGTTGCATTCTGGAGAGCATAACCATGCCTTCAGTGTTAAAAATGATGATGGCACAACCTGGTTAGTATTGAGGAACGAACAAGGTTGGGAGTCCTTGTAGCATTGGAAGGTCAGATGTCTCATGCGTTGGATTCTGAGTCGTGGCTGCGACAGACGCTTTGCTTCTAAAATGCGTGCTTCTTGACGGATTGTGACGGCGTGATGCCTGCGGGCTGGCGTTATGCAAGAAGTGCTTCCGCATCTTTCTTGGCGTTTTTCGTGGTGTTGCGATCTGTGTAACTGCAGGCGCAGGGAGCGTCTCTGGCGACTTTCCTCTTTGCGAGAAAATTTGACGTCTTGGAATACTTTTTGGGTTAGAGATCCTATTTTCCGCTGACTTAAATTGGTTCAATTAGAAATGAATGGTTCATCGTACAGCCATCACGCCTCCTGCGTCACACTAGTCGACAGGATCTACCGTGCCCTTCATCATGGCCACATCCAAGAAAGTCATCAACATCCCGAAGTACTCGGGACCATCTACGGACGTCCCCTTTGACAAGTGGCTCCGACTCTTTGAGGTGAGGACTGCAGCCGCAGCATGGACGGAGCGAGACAAGCTGTGCTACTTCTCCGATTACCTTGAAGGTGAGGCTTTCCGATGGTTTCTCACCGAGGTTTTCGACACAGACGCGTCTTGGGAGAGCTTATGTGAACGCATGAAGGGACGCATGAAGGGACGCTTATGTGAACGCATGAAGGAACAGGCCAGAGCTTGAAGGAATACTATAATGAAAAGTCTCTCAGACGCCTCGCCGACCTAAAGGACACGTACTTTATATCAGGGCTCATCGACGGCCTTCCTGCGCATATGGAGATGGCGCTTGCTGGGTTTACCTCGTCTACACCAGAGGCATGGCTTACAGCTGCACGTCGTGTAGAGTCAACCATGCAGAGAATGAAGTAACATCGCTTTCCACCAGCTCGGAATACACAGAATAACGTAACAAGTGACAGAACTAGTCAGCGTCCACGTAATTCCCCGGTACGAACACCCGTGCGTGAGTGCAAACACCGCACGATGGATGGCTTACCCCGACAGATGCACTGGCATAATGAATGCCCACGACGCGCAAGCATTTCCGCCCTCTCCACCAACCAGGGAAACGAGGAGGGCGACCCAGAGTTCATGTAAATCAGTTTGATGCCCTCATTAACGGGTACCCTGTCAGCGCTACACTTGATACCGCAGCTACGATTACCTGTATCAACGAAGCAGTGCTGAAGGCACTTCACCTGCAAATAATGAGGAATTCATGCATCTTAGTTCAACAAGTCACATCATCTACCAAAACTTTGGATCGCGTTATTCTAAAGGTACAGATAGGAAAAGTGACGAGAGAAATTCAGGCTCATGTTCTACAAGGCATGAAGAGCAACTTACTTCTTGGCTTGGATAGTGCTTGTCTCTTCAACTTGTCGCTGGACCTTGACACCATGACTCTACGCCAAGGGAAAGACATCCTAAATTCTCGTACACAGAACCAAACTATGGTTAACAAGGGCGCGCCTTTGCAAGGTGTTGAAATTTGTGATGTACTACATCTAAATAAAGTTCAATAGTTGGCATTGAAGCAGCTTATCCACAAGTATGATGACATTTTTTCCAAGTCACAGACAGATATTGGGTGCATCAACGGCGAAATGCATCACATTCATCTCAACAACAATGTTCCCATTCGTAGAGCTCCTTATCGATGCTCAGAAACTGACAGCGTTGAAATGGACACACAGATCAATGAGCTTCTCAAGCAACCTGTCATACGACTATCTACCTCCCCATACGCTGCGCCAGCACTTCTGGCAGAGAAAAAGGGGAAGGACGCATGCGCTTCTGCATCGACTACCGCAAGCTGAACGAATTGACGGTGCCTGATTATCAGCCCATCCCTCGCATCGATGACTTTCTTGATTCTCTGGGGAAATCTACGTACTTCTCGACATTAGACATAACGTCAGGTTACTGGCACGTGAAGATTCACCCTGATGACATTCTGAAAACGGCGTTTGTCACACATACCGGTCACTACGAGTGGGTCGTCATGCCTTTTGGCCTTCGGAATGCTCCGGCCACCTTCGAACGGGCTGTCAAATTCGTATTGGCAAAACGCTGTTAGCAGAACGTCAAGAAATACTTCGATGACATTGTTGTCTACTCTGACACGTTTACAGACCATCTGAGGTATCTGGAGGGCGTTTTGAAAGCTTTCAAAAGCGAAGGCGTCAAACTAAAATTAACGAAATGTCAAATCGCTCGAACCTTCATTGAGTACCTGGGACACAAGATTTAGCATGGCACCGTCACTCCAAAGCAAAGCAACGTGGACGCAATCCTACGGTTTCCGACACCATCACGCCCTAAAGAGTTGCAGCGTTTTCTCGGCACTGTCAATGTTTACCAGCGATACATCGACCACTTCAGTCAAATCGCTCACCCACTGACGCGCCTCCACAGCAAAGACGCCACCTGGAACTGGGATGCGGAGTGTGAACTGGCTTTCACTCAGCTCAAGAAATGCGTGACAGAAGAGCCAATCCTTAACATCTACGATGCCACTAAGCCTTGTGTGCTATACTGCAATGCATCCAACAGAGGTATCGGCGTCGTCTTGAAGCAGGCTGATGATGAAGGTAGAGAGCACCCAATCACATACCATTCACGGAAGTTACTAAAACAAGAAATTAATTACGCCATTACAGAACTCGAATGTTTGGCAATTATTGACGCCATCGATAAATGGCACTGCTATCTACACGGGAAACCTTTCACTATGATCACAGATCACGCAGCGTTTCAATGGCTTAAAAGCATCAAGAATCCCGAGGCCGACTTTTCCGATGGTCCTTGAAACTCTCCATGTATGACGTGAACATCAAACACCGAAAGGGCATTGACAACAATGAAGCTGATGCACTATATTGAGGCCCGGTAGTTCAACTCCTATCTACTGAGCAACTGCGAGAGCATGACAACGACAAACCACCCGGAAAGCATACCATTGAGAACGGACTGAGTATAGTGACACGCAGGGGAATACGAAAAGCCTATGTGCCTTTTGCCCTCCAGTCTTCTCTTCTCCAAAAAGCTCATGACGCTTTCGGTCATGTCGGGGTAAAGAAGACGCTGCGGCTTCTCTCTCTACAGTACTATTGGCCCGACATCATCACCGACGTGAGCGAGTACATACGCCACTGCGATACCTGCCAGCGCTACAAGAAACCGAAGAACAAACGATTTGGTTTCTTGGAGTCTTTGCCACCAGCGGAACAACCGTTTGATCTTCTGGCCATGGACACTATCGGAGGTTTTGGGAACTATGGCTCATCCAAAAGATCCATTCACTTAGCCGTTGATCATGCCACCCGTTATGTATGGGCTTTCGCACACAAGAATGAGACTTGCGACGCGTACATCTCTTGCCTGAAGAGTATCTTCGCTGCTGGAAAGCCGCGGAAGTTCCTTTCTGACCGCGGCACAGGATTCACTGCCGGCAAATTTAAGCAGTTCCTCAAGCACAACAATATTCATCAGCTTTTAACAAGCTCACAACGCCCGCAGTGTATTGGCCTAAACGAGCGCACTAATCAGACGATCGTTACTCGCCTCCGATGCAAGATCAACGATGAACCCCGGAAACCGTGGCCGCGTCTCCTCTCGGACGTTGTCGACAAGTACAATAGAACGCCTCACGAAGTCACAGGCTACCCACCCTGCTTTCTTATGTATGGCACACCATCGTATCCCTATCTTCTTCCAGGCGTTACCGAAAATCTGTAGGAAGCTCGTACAAACGCAGTCCGCAATTCAATAGCATATCACGAGAAAAACAAGATCATATATGACAAGAAGTTCTTTCCATTAGAGCTTCAAGTTGGAGACTTTGTTCTATATGAAACACCCTGCAACCCGAACCGCGGCAAACTCAGCGCAATCATGGAAGGACCCTATACGATCATACGCAAGATTTCGGCAGTTAACTACGAGATCGACCGCAGCGTGGCTCCACTCGGTCGCCAGACTGACATCGTTCATGTCGGGAGACTTAAACGATATCATCCGCCCCTGCACCTACGTCTCTCTCGGGGGAGGGAGGAAGCGTTTGACGAACACGAGAACGGTGTGGTGGAATGGTAGAGAAGGAGGAAGACGAAGACAAATAAATGGTTCATCGTACAGCCATCACGCCTCCTGCGTCATATATATATATATATATATATATATATATATATATATATATATATATATATATATATATATATATATTTCTTGAAAGTCTTCCTGGATTCCGGTCGAGTTATAAATCACCCGAAGAAGCGAACGAGCAAACGAAAAACGATGCTTTATTGCCAACGTTACGGCCGGGGACCGGCCTTCGTCAGGGCATACGTCAGGGCAACGGGCATACGTCAGGGCAACGGGCATACGTCAGGGCAACGTCAGGGCGTATGCCCTGACGAAGGCCGGTCCCCGGCCGTAACGTTGGCAATAAAGCATCGTTTTTCGTTTGCTCGTTCGCTTCTTCTGGTGATTTATATATATATATATATATATATATATGAAAGTACATGCGCTTTCACATAACAACTGTTTATTGTGCCGACGTTTCGACGAGAACCCCGTCTTTTTCATATTCTTCTGCATATAAGCCGTATATATATATATATATATATATATATATATATATATATATATATATATATATATATATATATATATATATATATATATATATATATATATATTAATATATATATATATATATATATTTATATATATATATTTATATATATATATATATATGCAGAAGAATAACTTCGGTTGCCGCAAGGTTATAAATATGAAAGCAGATGCGCTTTCACATAACGACTGTTTATTCTGCCGACGTTTTGACGGAAGCCCCGGCTTTTTCAAGGCATAATAATAATAACACATTTTCGGTGTCTTCTTATGGCCTGTCGACACAAAAGGGAAGGGGTCAAGAGAAAAGTAAAAATGAGTGTCGAGTTTCTCTATTTTAGACACGCCTTTACATATACAACTTATACTGTTACAGTGTCCACACTTACACCTGAATTTCCAGTGACAATTTACTGCTTCAAGTATGAATGTTTTGAAAAATGATAGCAGAGCAGGAAATAAATATTTAAAGTCTTGCTCGCCGCATATTTAAAGAAGGAAATTATTTTAGACACCACAGCATGGATTGTTTTCTGTCAATTGCAAAGCAATGCAGCAAGGATCTTTAAGCATTATAATCGCAAGTATTGATACATGAAATGGCATTTGCTAAACGAGAATGCTGCATGAATGTTCAGCTTGCAGCCATCCAGTGTTAAATAAAACTTGACCGTTAAATAAAATAACTGGATCGTTAAAATAACTTGACCGTCAAATAAAATACGCACAGCTTAGTGAAAGTTTTTCTCTTGTTACCCACACTAGTGCACTCATACGAGCCTTATAATTTGTGTACAAAATTTTACGAGTGGATTGCTTCACAGAGCAGATTGGTATAAGAAGTGCTTTGTGAAAGACCATACAACTGTTTGCAAAAGACTACTAGCTACAACATTTGTGCAGGTATGGATGGCTGAAGACTTTCAAGCGTCTGTTTCATTAACGGATCATCTAAAAATGGCAGGACGGGGACGATAGAAGCTATCAATGAAAAAATCTGTAAATGAGGTTTCTGTCAAACCTACGTTTTCACAAGTTCACTCCGCTTCCTCAAGGATAGAACAGAACTTCGGGGAAGATAATTTTGTTGGCCGGCTCGACACAATCCCTGTTAACGAATTTTTTACATAACTGCAACACAAAATTCTTGTGAAGAGAACCCTTGCAAATCATCTTATAACTATTGTCCTTATATTGTGCTTTAGGTGCTCCAGAAGCTTCGTGTCAAGAAAAACGAGCATGTCTGCGCATACTTTATACTTAATGATTCATTTACTAATGCAACTTTCACAGACTATGTTAAGGCAGTAACTTCTGGCATGGATTAAGTACACTGACACCAGTTTGCTAAGCATAATAAACAATACAAAGATTTCCCCACCACAATAGCTATCAAGCTGCAAAATTGTAGCTCACAGTGGTGTACCTGAGTTTGGTGAAAAATCTTCATATGTATGACCCAACCATTGTAGTGATCATCATCGTATGCCACGCGGGCTGGCTCTCTGGCTCATGCGTCTGGATTAAAAAAGATAACATGGTTGCTGCCGTACCGGACGTGGTCTCATAAGTGCTGGAGCGTGCTTCGGTTCCCACGTCTTCTCGCTCTTCCCGTCACCCCTAGAGCTCCGGTCTGGTCGACGGTTGTGCCCTCAAGCAACAGCGATGGCAGAACCCAACGCGTCCGCTGCTGCAACCGCTCCTTCTCAGCCACTTAGGCTTCACTACACCGTGAGTACCTCTCATCGAGACCCTCCGGTATTTTCCTGCCTTCGGAACGAAAACGTCGAAGAATGGCTGGACAGTTACGATCGAACTAGCGTTTGTAATTATTGGGAAGAGGCGCACAAACTGCGCTACGTTCCTTTTTGCCTCGATGGCGTCGCTAAAACCTGGTATAACAACCACTTCTCCAATCGGTCGGCCTTCACGGGGCATCTCCGTCAGGTATTCGGCACGTCTGCAGGATGTTGTAGTAGCGAAACAGAAGCTCGCAACCCGCATCCAGGGGGACGACAAATCGTAGACGTCCTACATTGAAGATATTCTGGCTCTCTGTCGCCGAGCACAAAATGACATGACGGAGGCCGATCACATCCGACATCTACTGAAAGGTATCAACTCTGTGGCCTTCAATGCTCTCGTGATCCAGAATCCGACTACCGTCCGGGACATCATCACTACATGCCAACGCCTGGACGCGCTTCATTCCATGCGCCTTCCACACGCCTCCTGCGACGCTCGCTTTACCAAAAACTATGAATTGCGGGCCCTTATCCGCACAATTGTCAGAGAAGAACTTCACAGCCTTATCCCAGGCAACCCTACCGTTGCGTCTTTCCACACACCTCCTCCCACGCTGCGAGAGATAATCAAGGATGAACTGGCATCAATGACAAGCGCTGCACATGTCCCGTCTCCTGTGCGCTTCCCAGTGCCTTCACGCGCAGAAGTTGCATCGCAGGCCCCTGCACCAGTTCCAACCGAGCCTGCGGACGTCGGATGCGACCATGTGGCTGCGATGACAACGCAAGCGCCAAGACCACGCCACTATTCTACATCGCGTCCTCCCCGCCCCATCTGCTTCTACTGTGGCATAAGGGATCATATATCTTGTTTCTGCCGCTGCCGTCAGCAGGATGAACAACGTGGTTACTCAGCTTACGAGAGAGTCTTTGCCCCGAGACCCGATGAATACGATCCCGCACCATATCCATCCACCTTCCGTCAGTTGCCCTCCCCTCCACGGTCTCATGCTGGGCCTCATCTTTCTCGTTCATCTCGCGCCGTTCTTCGTCACCGTTTCGGCGTACGTCATCACCCCTGCGTCCCGCTCCGATCTCTCTGGACTCGGTAAACTAGTAGGTGCCGTTTTTGGAGGGGAAACTGCTTGTCGTCGGAACGTTACAACTCCTCCGTCTCGTCCAGCTAATTTACTGCCTGTTTGTGTGGAAGGTGTTTTTGTTGACGCCCTTATAGACACTGGAGCCGCTATTTCGGTAATTTATCGTGAATTGTGTTTTCGCCTGCGTAAAGTGCAAACTCCTTATGCCGGTCCCATGATATGCGGTGCTAATGACAGTCTAATTCGCCCGACCGGGTTGTGCACTGCTCGTATTCTCATCGATGGAATCCGTCATCACATACAATTGGCTGTGCTGTCTTCGTGCGCTCATCAGATAATCTTAGGCTGGGACTTCTTGTCAGCGGCGTCTGCTGTAATTTCGTGTGGTCGGCCCCTCATTCGTATTACGGACACTGAGCTTTATTCTGCTGCCGAACTTTCGTCGCCCAACCTTGTGACAGCTGCGGATTTCCTCCTGCCTCCCGGACGAGAACGTGTCCTTACGATCAAGTCCCAGCGCAGCATTTTTCGAGGGATCACTATCGCATCTTGTTTAGTGCGGTTCTCACGTGGTTATGCAAGCATCACGGCCTGCAACGCGAAGCCAGAACCACTTCTTTTGCCTGAGGGGACCACTGTTGCCAGCATTACCGAAGAAGCACCGCTTTGTGTTGTCACTGGTTCATCTGCTTCGTCATTCTCAAAGTGTACGCCAGCGGAAGATGCATTTCTTGCTCTCAAGGCCACTTTGTGTGAACATCTCAACCCAACGCAAACTGATGCCTTGCTAGCGTTACTAATGAAGCACAAAACTTGCTTTGACGTTTGTTCCGAAGGTCTAGGTCAAACAACAGTGACCGCCCATCGTATCAACACCGATGGATCCCGTGTGATTCGCCGCCGTCCTTACTATGTGTCGGCTTCTGAACGCAAGCTTATAGAAGAACAAGTCAACGACATGTTCGCGCGCAACGTCATCAGGCCTTCGACAAGCGCATTGTCTTCTCCTGTCATACTAGTGAAAAAAAAAGGATGGCTAGGTATGGTTTTGCATTGATTACAGATCACTCAACAAAATCACTCGTAAGGACGTTTACCCAATGCCTCACATTGACGACGCCCTTGATACTTTACAAGGTGCCGAGTATTTTTCGAGTCTCGACATGCGCTCCGGTTATTGGCAGATTCCAATGGACGAGTCTGATAAAGAGAAGAGTGCGTTTTCTACGCCAAATGGGCTCTTTGAATTCAATGTATAGCCTTTCGGCCTGTGCAATGCCCCAGCCACATTCTAACAGCTGATAGACACGGTACTACGGGAATTAAAATAGAAGACCTGCCTTTGCTACCTGGACGACATTGTCATCTTTTCGTCCAGCTTCTCACAGCACCTGGAACGGCTAGACGAAGTTCTCACGTGTTTAGCTAAGGCCGGTCTCCAGCTCAACACTAAGAAGTGTCGGTTTGCCAGTCACAGCATAAAGGTATTAGCTCCTCTGCACAAACTTCTGACCACGAGCGCACCCTTTGTCTGGTCGGATGACTGTAAAGCCGCTTTTCACACCCTCAAGCGATGCCTCACAACACGGCCAGTGCTTCGCCATTTCGACCCTGCAGCACCTACTGTGCTACACACTGACGCAAGTGGTCTTGGCATCGGTGCTGTCCTTCTTCAGCGGAACCACGCTTTCGAAGAACATGTCGTGGCCTACGCGAGCCGTACTCTGTCACCTGCTGAGCGAAACAACAGAATCACTGAGCAAGAATGTCTCGCCATCGTGTGGTCCATACAAAAGTTTCGTCCTAACTTATACGGCCGGCATTTCACAATAGTGACTGACCATCATGCTCTGTGTTGGTTATCGTCTCTCAAAAATTTGTTGGGACGCCTGGGCCGTAGGGTACTACGATTGCAAGAGTATGACTACAGCGTCACATATAGGTCGGGCCGAGAGCACCAAGATGCCGACGCTTTGTCCCGTTGCCCGCTCTCGCAAAGCACCGAAGTGTCACCTTCCATCTGTTCGTCACCGCCCGCCAAAGTGACCAAACAGACGGCTGCTGGTTTAAAACAGTTAGTTGCCTCGGTGGACCTTCTTCCGTCCACAGATCTCGCCTCGCTCCAACATGCCGATACCTACTGCCGCACAATCATGGATTGGCTCACTGGCTTATCGCGTGCTCCAAACAGCCGCCTAAGAAGACAACTTGCCCGTTTAAAGCTTCAGGATGGAAGATTATGTCGGCAAATTTACCATCCTCTTGGTAACCAATCGGTTCCCGCCATTCCTCGCTCACTTCGTCTGGAAGTTCTACAAGCGTTTTATGACGATGCGACAGCTGGCCACTTAGGGTTCCACAAGACCCACGACCGCCTCAAGACTCGCTGCTTTTGGCCTGGCCTCTCCACTTCTGTCGCCAAGTATGTCGCTTCCTGCGCGTCATGCCAGCACCGAAAACGTACCACGTCTCTTCCCGCGGGGCCATTGCAACCACTGCCGTGCCCGTCCACCCCCTTTGAATTTGTGGGCATAGACTTATACGGACCTCTTCCACTTACGCCAGCTGGTCACCGTTAAATTGTTACTGCCGTAAACCACCTCACTCGCTATGCGGAGCCGGCAGCTCTTTCATCTGGTGCTACCTCTGAAGTAGCTGATTTTTTCCATCGCGCCATTATTTTACGACATGGCGCACAGCGTGTGCTCCTTAGTGACCGTGGCAAGACATTTCTTCCACATGTCCTTGCTGAAGTCTTACAGGCCTCTAACACCATTCACAAGACCACATCAGCGTATCACCCAGAAACTAATGGTCTGACTGAGCGTTTTCACCGAACTTTGTCCGACATGATCTCTATGTACGTGCAACCAGATCACAAAAACTGGGACACAATACTTCCTTTCGTCACGTTCGCATATAACACTGCCATACAGCGTACAACGCATTTCAGCCATTTTTTTCTCGTGTATGGCCGTGTACCGACTTTTGTTCTGGACAGCACCTTTTTGTCCACATCTTCCAATCCATCTTCATCTCTCCCGGAAGAGTTCGCCACTCGCGTTGCCCACTGCTGTGAAATCGCCCGTGGCAACACTGCTACCATTCAGGACTAGAGAAAAATGGATGTTGATGCGAAGCGTTGAGTTGTTGTGTTCCGCCCAGGCGACGAAGTCCTTTTGTGGGCACCTGTTCGTGTACCTGGGCTCTGCGAAAAATTCCTTCACCGATATCTCAGTCCATACACCGTCCTGGAACGAACATCTGAAGTCAACTATCGCATTGCTCCTGTCAACGCGGCTCCTGATCACCGTCGCCGCCACACCGAGATCGCCCACGTCTCTCGACTGAAACGATATATTCGGCGTCCCAACCCTTTCTAACTTGCTGCCCTCTTTCGCGAAGGGGCGAAAATAGTGTGAGCGCTGACTATGTACTTCATCTTCATCTGTATGGCCAAACCATTGTAGTGATCATCATCGTATGCCACGCAGGCTGGCTCTCTGGCTCGTGCGTCTGGATGAAAAAAGATAACCTGGTTGCTGCCGTACCGGACGTGGTCTCACAATATATATATATATATATATATATATATATATATATATATATATATATATATATATATATATATATATATATATATATATATATATATAAGGGAAAGAGGTGTATACCTCAGGGCTTGTTTTTCCGTGTTTTAACACAATAATAATGAGATCTAACAGACAGTAATGCCAAGAAATGTACGGGGGAAGTTAATAGAACCAATGGAATGTAACGAAGAAGAAAGAAAAGTGGATAAAAAAATAACCAGCCGTGAGCAGGAATCGAACCTACGACCTTCGAATAACGCGTTCGATGCAGCATCGAACGCGTTATTCGAAGGTCGTAGGTTCGATTCCTGCTCACGGCTGGTTATTTTTTCATCCCCTTTTCTTTCTTCTTATTTACATTCCATTGGTTCTAATAGGCTCCCCTGTACATTCCTTGGCAATACTGTCTGTTAGATCTCATCATTATTGTATATATATATATATATATATATATATATATATATACGTAGGAGAGTAACTTCGGTTGCCGCAAGGTTACAAGTATGAAAGTACATGCGCTTTCACATAACTGTTTACTCAGCCAACGTTTCGACGGGCGCCACATCTTTTTCAAGGTTATGCCTTAAAAAGACGAGGCTCCCTTCAAAATATTGGCGTGAGCAATCACTGCATAAACATTTGTGCTTGTCTGGTATACTTGATAAAGAGAGTACAATTTACACCATTGTGTGAGAATACTGCAAACAGCTACTATAAATCATTTCAAAATAAGTTCAGAAGGAGAGCACACGAAAGGCTTTCCTGCTTTTCGCGAGTATATCTTTCAAGCGAAATTACCTAGTAACCAGGCGTCAGGCAAGTCCCGTTTTCAAAAGCACATTGAGAGGTCTCAGTCGGCGCAGATGAAGCTGTCGTGGGTGCTGCCGGGCCACCTCAATGTCAGCTGAGTAATGGCACCCTTAGCATCGCAGATCGCTTTTACATTGATTGTGTACAGGCCTTTTCGCTTCCTGTACAAGTGTTCCTGGTGCTTAGGGGGCTTGATTTGCACATAAGTGCCATAAATCTATCCCAGGACCTTGAGGAACCCGGTAATCTGCGAAAAGGCGGAAAAGAACATGAATGAACAGCAATTGAAAGTGCTGCTAAGACATTTTGGCCAGTAAGGTAATGTCATCATTTCGTCAAGACCACCTAAGACACTTCAGCACCTTGAAACATTGTGAAATACGCCACAAGCTCTGCATGTCGGTATAATTTGTAAAGAAGTGAGCTCAAACATCTCCCAAATGATTAAGTTCTCAGGATGGCGAGCAAGACAGTGTGTGACAAAGAAATAAAAATTTTGCTGCATAACCGTGAATTCTGGTGACATATCGGTGCTGCCACAAGAATAACGTTGCATGCAACTAATGACCTGAAATCAAAATAATTTGTAAAAAGAACTTCATGAGTCCAGGGATGTTAACTACCTAAATTACTTTCCCCAAGAGTGTGAAACTTCTTAGTTAACAGAAAGGTTCCAATTAAATTGGGAGAACTGTGCTTACGGCAAACAACAAAAAATTGCTCAACAATGTAGGCTGTAGAAACTTCTCCCTCATGTAGCAAGATATTCTGCAAATTATCATCGGTACCAACATGCATTGTAGCCTAATAGTAGCTTTGAAGAGATTTACATTAAAGCTGCCACACTAACAAAACACTGTAGTCGTTATGACACTGCACGTCATGCCAATACTTGACAAAGTTCAACTCACGGATGGCCATAGCATTAGCAGCCCTCAGTGTCACCGGGAAGCGTATGTGCTCCGCAGCCAGCGAGCACAGGGTGTCTGTTACTTGTGCCACATTGCGCGACACACTCGATTGGCTCACGCAACCGTGTCCCCTACCGTAGACCGAAAACTGCCGCTTGCCTAAAAGCGCAAGGCGAGCAGCACTTGCACGTCCACCGGTAAGGTGCAAGACCGCACCGTAGGCCGCTGCAGTCGAGGATGTAGTGTCGTAAGGGTTTCAAATAGGTTCCCTCGGGAACCTGTAGTAACGCAGGTGCTGGTCTGGAAGATCGTCCAAGGCTAGGCGCTGGTGGAAGGTGCGCTCTCTCTGGAGGGAAGCTTGCCGCTGACGAGCGATGGCTGCCGGGAGGTACTCCAACACCCACATTTATAGCAGAACACATAGGTTTGTGACTTCCTGCTCCACCCATCGCAGTGCTGGGATTACCATACCAACCAGAGAAGCAAAGATTTTACACAAAAAGCTACGTCGAGTCCTGGTAGTTTGCATAAACCATTTCGGCAACTTTGTAGCAATATGAACCTGCAATCGCTAGTCTGAAGACACGCAGCCGTAAACACCGTTGAGCTATTGACCTGCTGTCACACAACCATAGCCTCCGCACAAGCCTTAGATGTGTTAGTACAGAACCAGCGCTCCACTGAGCTTCGCTGCTCTATTGAAAAAAGCGCTTTCTTCGAGTACGAGTAAAAACAAATAGTAATAGAAGCGAAATGCTCAAGCCGGAATCAAATAAACAGCACCGCTTTTGAGTTACAGCCACTTTTCTCGATCAGCCAAGGAACTGGCCCAAGCGATTTCGATTCCAGATATACCACTTCACCTGAACAAAGTACCCCGGAAGGCGATGCGTACGAGCGCTCAGCGGTCTTCAAACACACCTTGAAGGCTCCGTAAAGAAGTTGGCTACGACGGTGCGCTCGCGGCTATTTCCTCTTTACAAACACACCAAAGCAGGCGTTTCATGTTCCACCGCTCACCAGAGAAGTTGTTATAAGAGGGAAAAGAAGAGAAAAGTGAGCCCCATAAGTGTCTGCATCAGCGTGCGACACCTCAACAGTTGCTTACAAGGGATGGGGTGAGGTGGGATTAAAAGGATAGGATGAAAGATATATATCTAGAGAGATGCGCTGGGACAGCGAGCGAGAACATATCGAGGGAGAGGAGAGATAGGAAAGACGGAAACATGGTCACAGGAGTCCGAGGACGGGGAACCACTTGGGAGAGCTCTTGTCGGCGTCAGGAGATGGCGTAGGGCAATTCCAGTAGGTCAGAGCTGCGCTGTCGTCGGAGATCGACGTCAGGAGATGACGTAGGGCCAGCCCAGTCGGCCAGAGCTACGGTGACGTCGGAGATCGTGAGGGCACAACTGTTCGGCACGGAACCCAGCGAGCGAGCCACACCGCTGACTGAGAGACACTGCCGTCGGTTTTTACACAACTTGGACGCCCCGAAGGCGCAACAGAACTCCCAACACAGTGATAAGCAACGGAGTCCCCAATACAGCGACAATAGAAGCGCATTGCCGAAACCGGAACCCAATAAACAGCCTTGCTTAGGAGCTATAGCAACTCTTCAGGATAACTCAGGTTACGTGACCAAAATATTTCGATGCCAGATGAACAAATTACTCCATAAGGCTATGCGAACAAGCTGTCAGCCGTATTCAAACACACTTTGAAGCATCTTTGAAGGCCCCTTAAAGTAGTCGGTTACGACGAAGCGCTGGTGCCTTCTTGCTCATCAAAAACACGTCGAGGCACATATCTCATGTTTCACTGTTCACCGAAAAACACTGCCGTCAGTTTTGGCACGACCTGCACAATCCGGAAGGGCAGCGGAATCCACAATACAGCGACTGGTGTCCGCGGTAATGACCCCCCGCACTTGTTTAGGTCGCCATGTTGTTCTTAGAAACTGCGCAGCAGGGGTAGGCGCTAAAACAACTTGGAAAAAGCACTTGTGCAGTTTTCTGACGAAGACAAAATATGCTGTTGTGTGTGAGGGGGAACATATGATGAACAGCACAGGAATGCCTGATGAAAGAAGTGTTTTGCAATGTCATAAAGTGGCCTGATGTTCAGAGTACTGCTTGTCAACCAATCACAAGCTTCGCCTCACGACCAAGCTGTCGTCTGCTCCCGTTTGTCGTCTGCTTTGATGGGAGCACGCATGGAAGGTTCCGGCTGTTTCACTGTCGTCACGAAATGATTTCCAGGACATGTGGCCTCTGATTCGCACAAAACACGTATCAGTGGCTGGCACCACATTTTACAGATATTCTTACGCCAAGGTAAATGATTTTCAATTGCCAAAGAAACAAGTTCAGCCAAGGTTTGCTCGAGAATTGTGAGGCTTTGCACATTTCTAGGGTCATTTTATATTACTAAGATGGTTTTATCCTGACTGCTTGCCATACTAACGCTTCCAACTTCAGTTTTCGAAGAGTGAACGCGGAGAGGCTTCGTTCATTTGCAGTTTTATTCGTAATCACAAACACCCCTAATACACTTTCATTTGCAAAGTACGCACTCCTTACAGATCGTTCAAAAGTGTATTAACAGCTGTATTTCACAATCCATGTTAATTGAATCGTTATATCCAATCGAAGTATACGAGGATGCAACCACAGAATGGGCTTTATGAACTGCTAACTGAAAAGTCCCTCTCACTCCGATATTCTATAGCACCAAGGTGGTGTGCTCTTCTTAGCCTCTTCGGGGGTAATGTCGACCAATCGGGCAGACATTAGATGTTGTACATTTTATTGGAAGATTTGGAACGCACCACAACAGCATAATAATACATTTTGACCATGTATCACGCTGCATTCGAGTTCATTAACCATTCAGACAGCACTTTGGTTTTCATCCAAACCACATGTCTTTGCATGTATCATTTTACGCTCCTGACGCCCAATAGAATTCTTTTATTACCGCGGCGCTAATCTTATTAGATGATTGTGATTGCCAATACTGTCCATTGCATTCAAGGGAAACAATAAATGAACTCAAAGCACCGAAATAAACCAAAACGCACCAGCAATCATGAAGCAGCCATACATGACAATCAATAAACTCAAAATCAGCCACGGCACCCATGTATCCCGCCGCGGCTGCAATTTCCAAGCAGCCACATTGTTTTTAAGAGTGCTCAGGCCCACTCTTTAGATTACCTCCAAGCCAGGCTGTTCTTACGCAAAATGTTCCTTCGTGAATGCACTTACGAGCCCTTTTCGATGACGTAAGCAAATATAGCAACTGCATCACCATCAGTGACATGTTCCCGGGCAGTCGCAACGCACTTTGTTGCAGCGGCCGATGTGACAACGATGTCCTCTTAGGACGTTTTTTTCGTTTCGTGAAGAAACTTACGCAACAAAATTTATCTTGCGCAAACATTTTTTGGTAAGTGAGTTTTCTAAACTCGGCCCCTGTTCTACTTTAAAGAATCTTTCAGCAATTCTTAGACACCCATCAACTACCTGCTGACTGGAAAGTCTGGCAGGTGCTCTCGATTCATAAGTCCGGTAGCAAAAATTCACCCCTCAACTGCCACCCCATCTCTCTCACCAGCATATTCTCGAACATATTCTGTACTCACACTTAGCAAAACACCTAGACAGTAATTCATTTTTCACAAAATCACAACATGGCTTCCGAAAAAAAAATGTCTGGCGAAAGACTTCTTTCTTTCACTCACAGCCTCCATCTTATTCTTGACAAAGGTTCTTTCGCAGACTGTGTATTTTTTTACTTTGCCAAGGCCTTCGACAAAGTATGTCACCAACTTCTTCTCTTTACACTTAGTAAACTTAGTCTTGATCCTAACCTGTTTAGATGGCTTGAGAAGTTTCTCTTGAATCGGTTACAATACTTTGCATCAAACGGTCATACATCTTCATTTTTGCCCTGTGGACTCTGGTATACCACAGAGATCAGTTTTAAGCCCTCTTCTTTTCCTCATCTACATTACCGACTTATCTAACGCTCTTTCCTGAAACATTTATCTTTTTGCAGATGACTGCGTCGTCCTCCGCGAAATCTGAGATAACAACAATAGCAAGTCCGTACAAGACAATATTGATACTATCTCTAACTGGTGTGACGTATTGCTGATGCAACTAAACATTTCTAAAGGTAAAACAATGCGCGTAACTCATAACAATGTTCTTCCGCCGAACTAATATCTTAAAACCTTTCCCCTAAAAGCCGTAAAATTCTACAAGTACCTTGGCATGTACATAGCCTCGGCACTTTTCTCGTTCTTACACATTGATGACCTAATTAGCAATACTAAATATATGTTAGGATATATCCGGCAAAATTTTCTTCTGCTTCTTCCTCATTTTAAATTGTAAAATTCAATACTTTTAAAACAAAGGAGAAGATTCTTTCAAACGGCCGCAAACTTAAAAACACCGGTTATAGCGTTGGCGAAGACTTTTCCGCAACAGTTCGAATTGCTCGCAGGCATCTTATGGCTTTCGCTAGGTCCCAGTCATGTCCATTTATGTTGACCTTCAAAACACTACGCATGGGCAAGAAACGCTACATACTTGAGGAATCGTCACAAACCGTTAAAGAATTACTATAGCTAGTTCCTCACAATCCAAACGCGCGTCATGGCCACAGATCCACCCCACGGCCACTACTTTCGCTATCAGTTATTTTTACTAATATACGCAGTTTTCTTCCAAAGCGAGACGTCATTTCTAATCTTGTTTCCTCGTCGAGCAGCAACATACTAGTTTTGTCAGAAACATGGCTATACAGTGACATTAGCGACCATGAAGTTCTTACAGACCTTCCAAATTTTACAGTGTTTCGCAAGGATCGTATAGACAGGCGAGGCGGGGGCGTGGCTATTGCAATCAGCAAAGATATTTCTTGTAATGCGCTTAACATTCAGACTGACCTCGAAATTATATGGCTTCTTTGCCATACCACTCCTGAAACTGTTTTAATTGGTGCCTGTTATAGACCTCCCCACAGCACTCCCGACTTTGATAAGAAATTTAACGACACGTTAAATGACTTAACTACTGCATACCCTAACGCCCGCATTCTTCTTGTTGGGGATTTCAATCATCCTCTCATTGACTGGGTAAACCAAATTACTTTGACGTCAGGAGAACCCGAAGCGCACGACTTTCTTGATGTGTGCCCTAACTTTAACTTAACCCAACTTGTAACTGAACCAACTCGCGTAAATCAAACGAGCGCCAATACCCTTGACTTAATACTAACAGATCACCCTGACAGCCTTTCGTCCGTTTTATATCTTCCAGAAATTAGCGATCACAAGGTAATTCATGCTGAGTTTACGTTCAAATCGGTATCTCGTCAGAAAAGTAAAAAAACTATACGTCTTTATGACAAAAGAAATTACACAGCTATCATTGATGAACTCCGCTCTTTCTTTCCATCTTTCGAATCATTTTTCCAAAATAGATCAGTGCAAGATAGCTGGAAATAAATTGCGGACAAAGTGGATTATCTTGTGAGCAAACATATACCCACATTTGATTTCCAGACCGACACTCAAAAGCCCTGGTTCACCAAAACATTAAAACGCCTAGAAAAAAAAAACGCCTCTTTCGTTCAGCCAAACAGAAGGGAAGCCAATGCGCATGGGACAAATACTATGTAGCCGAACATGACTACCTAGGAAAGATATGCGAAGCAAAACACTCTTTCTGTAACTATAACTTGCCGCCCATTCTAAAAAGTGATCCAAGCAGTTTTTTTAAATAATCAACCCTCACCCCACGCAGTCTACTAACTTCACCGACGATGCCGACAGACCTGTAGGTGACGTTGATTGCGCAAACATCTTTAATAGCGCATTTGGATCAGTGTTCACAAAAGAAACAGACCTTTCATTTTACATGCCGACTTCCACTATCGAACTCTTGATGCCACCCATCACATTTTCCGTGTCTGGTATATTATCTATAATTAACAACCTAAAGCTGTCGTACTCCGTGGGTGTAGACAATATTAACTCCAAGTTCCTTAAAAACACTGTAGATGTCTGTGCCGAATATTTATGTTTATTGTTTTCGCAGTCACTTGCCACAGGCCAACTGCCCGACGATTGGAAAAAAGGGAAGGTCATTCCAGTCTTCAAAGCTGGTAACAAAAACTCGCCTCTAAATTATCGTCCCATCTCATTAACTTCAGTGCCTTGCAAAATCATGGAACACGTCATATTCACTCACATTATCAGTTTCCTTGACAAGGTTAATTTTTTTCATCCTGCACAACATGGCTTAAGAAAAGGGTTTTCATGCGAAACTCAACTAGCACTTTTTGTTCATGACCTTCATTTCAATCTCGATAATAACCTTCAACCCGACGCCATATTTCTAGATTTCACCAAAGCATTCGATAAGGTACCTCATAAACGCCTGTTACTGAAACTTTCCCACTTAAACTTACACCCCGCAGTCTTAATCTGGATCCAAGAATTCTTACATAACCGTTCCCAATCTGTCCTTGTAAATGATCAGCTCTCCAACTTTATTCCAGTTACATCAGGTGTCCCTCAGGGTTCCGTCCTTGGCCCCTTGTTATTTCTAATATATATTAACGACCCATCAATGAACTTAACTTGTAACATACGCATGTTTGCTGATGACTGCGTTTTGTACCGCAGAGTAACGAATGTATCTGATCAAATTAGCCTCCAAAGTGACATTAACCAAGTGCAGCGTTGGTGTGAACGGTGGCAAATGAAACTTAATCCTAACAAATGTAAACTTGTGTCGTTTTAGCGTCGCCATAACCCGCTCACCACTTCCTACGTAATTTCTAACACTCCTGTTCAACTTGTGCAATCCTGCAAATACCTTGACCTAACTTTGTGCAGAGACCTAACTTGGGCTGACCACATCCGGACTATCATCGCAGCTGCTAATCGTACTCTCGGCTTCCTAAAACGTCATCTGCGCAACGCGCCCCACCATGTAAAATTATTAGCATATCAGTCCCTTGTAAGAAGCAAGCTTGAATATGCATCGTCAATTTGGAGCCCACAACACGCGTATCTCATTACTGCACTCGAATCACTTCAAAACCGTGCTACTAGATTCATTCATTCCTCATATGCCTATCACATTAGCGTGTCATCTTTAAAAGAAGAAATTGGCCTGTCCCCTCTATCTTTCCGCCACCGCATTTCCACCCTTTGCTTGTTTCATAAACTTTTTCACAGTTCACTTGCAATCGAACCTTACATTTCCCTCCCATTTCGCAGGTCATATCGCATTGGCCATGTCTTTCAAGTTGCCCGTCAACGTTCCCGCACCGTTACTTTTGCTGCCTCATTTTTTCTTCGTGCAGCAAAAGACTGGAATGACCTCCCCCACCATATTGCAGCAATCACCTGTCCATCAACATTTATGCATAGCGTCACAAGCCATTATTCAAGCTAATTCAAGGCTTTTTTGTACGTTTTTTGTAACCCCACCCCTTATGTAATGTCCCCCTGGGGACCTTTAAGGTAATAAAATGAAATGAAATGAAATTAAATTAAACTTAACCATATATAAAACACTCATTAGGAGTAAAATGGATTCCGCATCATCCATCTGGGACCCTCACTCCGCCACCCATATTCACTCACTTCAACTAATCCAAAATAACGCCGCTCATTTCATTTATAGCAATTACACCCGAACATCAAGCGTAACTTCCATGAAAAACTCCTTACTACTTCCTCTCCTCTCATCCCGACGTAAGTGTTTTCACCTTGCTTTATTTCATACCTTATATTTCTACAATTCCTACCTGCGCGAAAACCTTTTATCATCTCCTTCTTACATTTCTTCTCGCATTGATAATGTCCATAATGTTGGGATAATGCACTGCCATACCAGAACCTTCCACGAATATTTTGTTCCCAGGACGTCTCAAGAATGGAACCACCTTCCCGGCACTATTGTTTGTACCAAGGACCACTCAATGTTTCGCTTGGCCATTACGGGCATCATCACTCCAGGACTTAACTGACGAATCATTTCTTGTATTACCTAGCCACTTTTGCTGCTTTGTTTTTCTTTTACTTTTGTATATTGTTAACTACTCCCATCTGTATTACTTCGGTCCTGAGGGTAAAATGAAATGAAATGAAAGAGCTTAAGCTCGTCTTGGGCAAGGTTATGTATTTCGAAAAATACGTGCCTCATTTTTCACACAGAACTACTCTCCTCTGTGAACTGTTAGAGCACGATAGCGACATTACATGGGGACCCGAGCACACAAACGAGTTAGAAGCCGTTCTTAACAACTTCACCCGTGCTTGCTGTCTGCGATTTGAAAAGAGAATGTAAAGTGTCTACTGACACCACAGTGTTTGGGCTCGGTGCAGCAGTCTTCCATAGACATAGTTCAGATTGGCGACCAGTAGGATTAGATCAAGGCACCACACATAATGCGAAAAACGATACTTGCAAATTGAAAAGGAGCCTTTGGGCGTTGTCTATGGCTGTGAAAGTTTCACGACAATAAATATGGCCGAAAGCTACTCATAGAAACAGATCATCAACCGTTGATTCTGAAATTATAAATTTATTGGTGACATGCCTGCCAGATTACAACGCCTGTTTCTTCGATTGGTAAATACGAATACCAGTTTGTCTATGTTCCGGGTAATCTTCTAGTCCTGCCAGACATGCTATCTAGGGATATCGACGTCGAGGTACATGAAGTATCAGACCGATCTAGTCTGGTCAGTGAGAAAACCAGCGTGATACTGGTCGAAGAGACCACAAAACATTAAAGTCACTGAGAAGAGATTACAGTGAATAAATCTTAGCAGGAGCAAATAATTACGGATCCGTTCTAAGATTACAGCTCAGAATTGTCTGTCAATGGAAAGCTGTTATTTAAAGGCGCCAAAGTGCTCATGCCACGGTGATCACGATGAGAAATGCTGAGTAGGCTACATGAAGACCACTTAGGTTTAGGCAAATCGCTCGCGAAGGCAAGGCATCTGATGATCTGGCCAGGAATGATTTAAAACATTAAGAACATCATCAGCTGATGTGAAACTTGTAAGATCTATGCATATGCTCAACCTGGAGGATCGCTTTTTATGTAAGAAACCCCGCATTCTCCAAGGATTCGTGTTAGGGCAGATCTATGGCAATATGCAGGTAAAATGTACCTCGTGTTTCGCTATGCGTACTCCAATTATCCGGAGGTTGAACAGCTACACGGATCTTCAGCACAAGAAGTGATACACAAAATGTTGTCCATTTTTGCTAGGCACGGAGTACCAATGGAGGTTCTCAGCGACAACGCACAACAATTGGCATCAAGACAGTTTGCCCGCTTCGCGGCGTAGTGCGACTTCAAGCACATCTTGTCGAGTCCTCCCTTTTCACGTTCAAATAAACTCCCGGAAAAAAAGGCGTTCAAATGGTGAAAAACATTCTGAACCAGCATTCGGGGGGTGACTTTTACCAAGGCCTCCTGAATTATCCCCACTAGCCCTCTGGAGTGCGACAGTTCCCCTGGTGAACTGCTAATGCATCGATGCCTCAGGGCTGGTATAGTCGACTTCAATCCACTTCGCAGACGAAAAGTCACAAAGCGACCTCAACGCGTTCAACCGAAGGAAACGCCTTCATAACTTCAGCCAGGTGACATCGTTCGCCTGAGAGATGAGAAGGAATGTAGAGAAAAGGGACGGTGATCGACCAAGTTGCACCTCGTTTTTACAGAATTCCTGTACTTTTCACCGTCTGCGGACGGTGAAGAGTATATGAGAAATAGACAGCCTCTACGACCCACGTTGGAAGCCTTAAGTTTTTGGAACCTATTCGATGATGAGATGAGGAAAGTAGTGCAGCCAACCGGCGATTGGGAAGTGCCTCGAACGCCTTACCAGGATTACGATGACAGTGCTATGTCGTTTGCTCCTGTGAATCACCCTGTAAACCATATACCATGGCAGACAGCCCTTCCGACAAGCAGCCTGTTCGAAGATCTTTGAGAACACGTTGTTTACCGAAGTTAATGTCCTAAAACAAGCTGTTTCAGCGGATCTTCGAGAAGCAGGGTTGACCACCGCATCTTCGCCAAGAAAAGGAGGTGCAGCCGACATTATACAGTTGTCCAGCAACCTTGAGCTGTTTCTCTTACTAATTTCTGAACAATGAAATGGTACTTGCTTATGAGAGGCTACAGGTACCGCAGCGTCGTGTGGTCTATCGTGTGCGCGTGCGTCTCTTCTTTTAGCGAAGCTCAGAACTAGCGTTGGCTATAATATTTTCTTGAAATAGTTTACCGTTATGCTCTAAAGCAAACGAGCTTCGCAGCCGTAGTAAGACAGCCGTTATTTGTTACAATTGAAACATAAAAGACGCAACATTTTTTCGTCAATGCTTCTTTACTCGGTCTCCACGAATTTTCGAGCATCCAAAAAGGCCTGTTTACGAATGCGCCTGTGTTTTGTTACAAACGTCTAGAATTCTCGCCCAGGCGCCCCTTCGTGCAAAGAAGGGCACCTGTGTATTGGGAGAGAAGCTGCCGGCAATAGACTACGCGGGAACAGTGCCGCGCTGTCCATCCCTACACCTGCAGAGAAAACGCACGTATATGTTCGGGATAGACGTCCTCCAGGGAGTATGCTTACGCAACTGGCCAAAAAATTTAAATGTACTACCTCGAGCGATAGTGAAAGCCGTCAAATCTGCCTCACGTCGCTGTTAGCTCGGTGGGGCCTCAGCCGAAGTGTGTGACAACCTGTCATCTCCTCTCAAAATCTTTCGGCAAAGGGGGGGGGCGAAACTGTAACGCACGGCGAGAAGTGGGGATAATTGGATAGGCTTCAGGGCATCTTCTATGGTCTTCGTCTAAATCTCGCTGAAGCCTATCGAAATATATACCAACTCGCCAAGTTAACATAACATAACTTTATTTTCCCTAAAGACCCCTCGAGAGGGTATTACATCAAGGGTGGGTTAACATATAATTTTTTTGTTGCCACAAGCTTTTATCACAAAAAGTGGACACATAATCGATCAAAAATGATGATGAGCATTCAGTGGTGACGACATCATGAGGAAGGTCATTCCAGTCTTTTGCTGTCCGGACAAAGAAGGACATAGAAAAGGTGGTCGTCATAATCCTCGGCCGGGCAACGTGAAGTGAATGACACGTGCGGTGAGATATCCGGGCCGGTGGGGCGATGTAGGGATGACGAAGGGTGCTGTGAAAAAACTTATGAAAAGGCTGAGACTATAGATGTGGCGGCAAATGTCAAGGTCTAAAATAGGCGATTCTTTTTTGAGCGATGTTACACTTGTATTGTAATAGTACGAAGAATGAATGAACCCGATGGCACGGTTTTGAACTGCCTCGAGTGAGTCAATCAGATAGGCTTGGTGTGGGCTCCAGACTGCAGATGCAGTCTGGAGCCCACAGAGAAGTGGAGATGATGGTCAAGTAGTAAAGGTTGCCGCAAGTTGTTTAGCAACACTTCTCTCGGCAGGAGGCTCCTCTCTTCTATTTGCTTTGCTATGTATGTATGTGGATTGACGTCACCCTCAGCTAAACTTTGTTTTGTGCTCGTGGAGTGGGTGAGGTTGATTAACGAACCCCTACAGCCTACCAAACCAGTTTCTGCAAGACTTTCTTGAAAGTAACCCCGCAAGTCTATAGCCATAGACATTCCGAGGAGTGTAAATATTCGAAGTAACATTTCTCAGACAAGAATGCAGATATTTGTGTTGTAGGCCCCAAGCCTACGGAATCGAGCTTGTTGCTTTATTCTGCAATCTTCCCTGCATTCCTCGAGGTCTAAAAAAATACAAAACCTTACATACGAGAAACGTAAGCCTGGTAACTTTCGGTCGTGTCGTCAAGCTTTTTGATGTGTGAACTAGACGAATATAAAGACATGCTTCGGCGCGTCAACGCTGGCGGTGAATGAAAAGGTGTTTGAGGATGAAAGAGAAGTAAATATATATAGAAAAAACCGGTGTTCATATGTTGTGTTGTCACGGACTGAACTGCAAACGTGCTGGGAAAATACGGTAGCATTAACTCTTAAAGAAAGTCAAAAGCTCAAGGTGTCAATGAAGTTTAGAACCTTCACGAATTGCCTAGAGGTAACACACTTTTTTTCCCTCATTACAGCTTGAGAAAATTTATTTTTGCCCATCATGAAGCGTGGCTTATTGCAAGATCGGTAGGTTTCTGCCCCCTCCTTGCTCGAAGTCCCCCGGCGGAAACTTTCAAGGTAGCATGGGGGCAAGCTCTAACCAGCAACCCTACATATTTATGAGCCTTTGTTTGATTGGTAGCAAATGACACGACAAAAGCCGATGGTGCGTGTCGTCAAAACAATATAAACACAACTTCAAATTCGGCGAGATGGGGCACATCTATTAGGAATTGTTTGAAAGCAATACGAGGCAATTGCATGCATTCATTTTGTTTCTCTTGTCCTTACAAATTTCTTCTTTTTGTGCTCAAGAAATTTCCAATTGCCACAATAAATCACGGGAAAACCGAAGTGGCATATGAGGACACAAGTGGCTCAATGCAACCGAGATCGATGGAGTGCTCGATGCTCCCGAATCGGGCTCCTTGGCTGTACTTGAAGCCACAGGAATAATGAAGCTGAAACATTGCGCTTATTTTCCTTTCATTACGTAGGTAGTGACAGATCGACTTGAATTTTAATCGTAATGCAGCGTAATAAAAGTGATCTGGACTTGCACAAATGTCAGAACATGTTGCACAGCCCACTTCGATGCCCTTGTATTGTCATGCTTGTTCACTTCGAATGGTTGCTGTTCGTGGAAGAGATAATGACAGGTGTGTGAATAATTTGAAAGAGACAAGCACTCAATTTTTATTGTAAATACTTTTCATACGCTTTGGACGGACCCCTGAAAAATTAAATAAGTTTCGTTGTCTGTCTGTCGGTCGGTATCAGAAAAAATAGGAGACTCCACTAAGCAATGTATTTATTTTCCCTCTTGCAAACATAATTAATTATTGCTGCTAGTACCGAAACTGGCTCTAAATATCCCAACAATCTACCCGGAGGGTTGAACCAGGACTATAGGAAACAATTAACCGACAAACCAAGCAGTTTCGCGCGGTAAAGCAAGCTTGCTGCAGAATATTCCGGAAAAAGTGACCACGTTTCTGCTCCCCTAGGTCCAAACAGCGAATAATTGAATTGTGCGTGTTCGCAAACGCCAGGCGTCTTGTCACACGCTTCCTCCGTAATGTCGCATTTCCGTTGGCGGTGATGATGACTTGGACGCGTGGTGGTATCGCCTCGTACAGCCTCACTAACACCTCAGGTGAAAGGCGCAGGTGCTCCCACTCCTCGCTTGCTGCCTGCCAAACTGCGACGGATGTCCCGCTTGAGATGTTGAGAAGCGTCGCGCAGGCAGGTGGCTCTTCATGATGCCCCACACGATTTTGATTAGGTTGAGATCGGTGCCGACGAGGGACCAATGTAGAGCGTTAACGGCGAGGTTCTCGAGTACCTCGGTCACACTGCGAGCTGTGTGGATTAGACATGGGTCGTGCTTCTTAAGATGGTAACTGCTATCTTCGAACTGTGCTTCCAGGGAGTATGGCACCAGCACTTGCTAAGAGCAATCTCCAGCCAGCTTATGCCTTGAAGGACCCATTAATTCGGACAAGTGGACTGAGTCTATTCTAGCTGATGGCCTGTTCTCATAGAGCAGCAGCCGTGGGACAGGACATTCTCACAGTAGTCTTGAAGATATCACAAAAATTTAATTAGAAAAAGTCAGTGCTTCGTTGGTGTGAGGTATGCATCAATGTCTCATACATAATATTATATCAGGGGCTATTTAGTGGACGGCTCCGCCCATTCCAACCATCGGACTTTCCTTAACACGAATGCACTGACATCATCAAATACGAGGGCATTTTGTATTTCGACTTCATCGCATTGCGATCGCCCCTGCGAGATTGAACCCGGGACCTTCGGGTAAGCTGCCGAGCTTCCTGTATTGGCGGCGAAAACATACCACGACGCCGTCTCCCGGAATTGTTCGGCGACATAGAAAACATCAAGTGATGCCGACTGAAGTGTTCGACTTTTTGTGAGAATCAGACTGTTAAGCCATGGCTGTTTTCTTTTTGCAAGTGTTGGTCGTGTTTGTATTTATAGCTGCTAAACAACCTAGAAGGTTGTCAACAAAGATTTTAAGGGAGCCAACGCGCACTGTAGTCGTGCACGTTCGAGTGCGCGAATGCGCTTGGTGTGCACAGCGTGACGAGGTGATCTGTAAAAGATGAGTTGTTATGAAATTGGCCTAGTTATTTGTAAATCGAAGCACTCTCACATCTCGCGTACATTTATGTTTACTATTCAAGTGCGATGGCGTGCATCTTCTTTTGCGTGGAAAGTGGGTGGCCCAGAAGTAACGTTTCTATCTCTGCGGCTGCCGCACACCACTGACGGCAAGACCTCGCCGGAGTATTCACAGCGGTATGTAGGTGCCGAAGTTGAGCGATGATTTGGCATTGGTTGTAAAGTTTGAGTGAAATTCATAAGGGTGTAATAAACTCTTTTGTCGCAATAACATTACTATTCACAACAACCATGGTTTGTGCGGCCTGCTACATTTACCAAAACCTTTAATGCGCGATTAATAATAACACATGTTTGAATATGTGGAACTTCTCCCGCACATAATTTTGTCTCGCAAATTCTCGCTTTCTCTACAAGTGCTGGGTATATTGACTGATTTGATGTGACATTACAGCATTGCAATATTTGCACGCATCGTTTAATCGACCACTGATGGCGGGTACTGTGTCTTGGTTGGTGCCAGTGAGGGCATAGTCATTTATAAGAATTAGTTTACTAGAAGCTCCTCAGCATTTTACGGCTGCTAACAGAAGGAGAGACGTCCGAATATGCTACGCAAAATGACAACATCAAGAAAAAATCATTTTCGCCGCAATTGAACTGGGAACACCTGGCAAAAGCCTGCTGGCCCGGCGTGAGTAAACATGTCAAATTTTAATGCGTACATTTCTGGAAAGTACCATATCCTACTTAACGAAGATTTTAACACAAACGCAGATTGCACAATCTTTCCCCCAAAGTGTTTGAGCACACGCGATCATGAATGCAGGTTTGCTTCCACATCCTGGGCTTTATCGAACATGCATCACGCTGCTTTTGGGGTATTCATGAAAGTCGAACCAGGGCGAGAACTAGAGTCCGCATCATGTGTTTCATTAACCATATAAGCAATGGTCGAAGACAATAGTTGTGAGATCTCACGTGTCCGAAATCGTTTTTTCCAGCCTGGTGCAGATAAAAGTAATAAATTCCTTTGCTTACAGACTCGCGAAATACACCATCATACTTACGGAAGATTTGAACTGCAATTCCACACGAAACTTTTATGCATGCACGGACGCTTTGACGGAACCAATTAGAAGCGCTCATTTACAATAAGGGCCGCACGAATGCGTTCGACACAGCAGCATCGCAGTGCCGGAGAAACCTGTCTAGATAATGAACTACTATAAATGAACAAGCTAGAAAATGAACTGCCTTGACGTTGAATGCAAACGCGCCGCACTGATGATGACGCAGGCGTGTCACGTGATGTTTACTATGTCATAGCAAGAGCAGCGCCAGAGTTTAGAAAGGTAAACGTTGAATATGTTAAAATTCATCATGCCTATGTAGCTTGGGCCAACCGTAGAAGCTGGACAATATCTTTTAGTTAGGAGACTCACTTTAATTTTTTTTGTCTGCTCTACGTACGAAAGTAACTGGAATAGATTTAAGGGGCTGTATTCCACACATTCTTTTAAAAATGTGTAGGCAAAAAAGTAACCTTTCAACCACCAGTACCAGAAGTTCTCGTAGTGTTTGACCACGCTTTGTGGAAGCTATGGAACTGCTGTACTGAACTAGCTAATGAACACAATCTTTCACATTGATGGCAAAATACAAAATGCTTGATGGACACTTCTTTAAAAGAAAACTCAGTATGTTGTATCAAGAAAATTATTATGATAACGTTCGCTTCAAACGGGCCTAACTTCAAACTTATATGAATTGAACATCCAACCACTCTGTGATAAACTTGCAAAAAATGCAATTTCGCATGCAAGGGCCCGACTTCCATTGAATACGTCTCTGCTTTTCTTGTAAATTATGTATTTTCATGCAACTACAAGGCCGTGCATGTCAAGAACGCATTTTCAGCCAGTGTACATTTTAGACAAGCCAAACCTTCAACATCTGGGGTACAGTTGTAAGTTCAACCAAAACTGCTCAATAAAATATTACAAAAAATACAAGTTTCTTTCGGAACCACACACTTGAACGCTTATAGTCAATCGCTGAGGCGCTTAAAAACCCTTTCAAACACGTTGAATGTTACTTGAACCACAAAAGTTGTTACCATCAACCCTTATATTGCTTCTGAAGCAATAACATCTCTGTCCTTCATGTTTTTTCCTGTGAACACTGACAGGACCTGTGTGTCTTGGCACCGTTGATATGGGAGGGGCGCCACGCTCATTTTGATATTCGTCATCATCATCATCAGCCTGACTACGTCCACTGCAAGACAAAGGCCTCTCCCAATGTACCGCCAGTCAACTCGGTCCTGTGTTTGCTGCTGCCAATTTATACTCGTAAATTTCTTAATCTCATCTGCCCACCTAACCTTTTGTCTCCCACTAAATCGCTTGCCTTCTCTGAGAATCCGGTTAGTTTCCCTAATGACCAGCGGTTATCCTGTCTACGCGCTACATGCCCGGCCTATTTTCATTTCCTTTTCTTGATTTCAACGATCATATCCTTAACCCTGCTTTGTTCCCTGATGAAATCGGCTCTCTTCTTGTCTCCTAAAGTTACACCTACCATTTTCTTATCAATTGCTCGCTGCTTGGTTCTCAATATAAGCTGAACCCTTTTTGTCAGTCTCCAGGTTTCTGCTCTGTAGCTAAGTATTCGCGAGATGCTTCCGTTATATAGCTTCCTCTTGAGGGATAGTGGCAATCTTTCTGTGACGATTTGAGAGTGCTTGTCAAGTGTGCTCCACCCCATTCTTATTCTTATAGTTACTTCAGTCTCGTGGTTTGGCTGTGCGGTTATTAGCTGTCCCAAGTAGACATAGTCTTTTACAACTTCAAGTGCACTATTACCTATCTCGAAGCGTTGCTCTCTTCCAAGGTTGTTGTACATTACTTTCGTTTTCTACAGACTAATCTTAAGAGTTAGCTTTCTGCTCTTCTTGTCTATCTCCATAATAATGAGTCGCAATTCGTCCTTCGTGTTACTCAGCAACGCAACGCAATGTGATCGGCAAAGCGCAGGTTACTAAGGTACTCTCCATTAACTTTTTTATTGCTCAGGTTCCTCCTCAGCTGGTGCTCCATTAACTTTTATTCCTAACTGCTTCCGCTCCAAGCCTCTATAAACTTCCTGTAAGCATGTGGTGAATAGTATTGAAGAGATTGTATCCCCTTGCGTTACACCCTTCTTATTGGTATTCTGTTGATTTATTTATGAAGCGCTATGGTAGCAGTTGATACCCTGTAGATTTCTTCCGGGATGTTTATCTATGCTTCGTCGACGCCCTTATTCCGCAGTGTCTGCATGACTGCTGATGTTTCTACTGAATCAAACGTCTTCTCGCAATCTATGAAAGCTATGTATAGTGGTTGGTTATATTCTGAGCATTTATCTATTACCTTATTGATAGTATGAATGTGGCCGATTATTGAGTAGCCTGTTCAGAATCCTGCTTGTTCCTTTGGTTGATTAAATTCTAATGGTCTAAATTCTCTTAGCAATTACCTTTGTAAATAGCTTGTGCACTACGGAGAGCAAGCTCATTGACCTGTAATTCTTCACGTCCTTGTCATCTCCTTTTTAATGTGCGAAGATGATGTTAGCATTCTTCCAAGATTCTGGTACTCTTCCCTTTAGGAGACTCCTCGTAAACAGGTTGGCTAGTTTTTTAACACAATTTCTCTTCCATCTTTCAGCCCAGCTGATGTTACCTAATCCTCGCGAGAAGCTTTGCCTCTTTGCATCTTCTCCAGGGCTTTTCTAGCTTCTTCTATTATTACTGGTGGGGTGTTACTTGGGTTACTTCTATTTCTTAAATTAAGGTCGTGGTTGTGCTAGCTACAGTAAAGATCTCTATAAAACTCCTCCACTGTTTTAACTACCCCATCCATAGTGGTAGTTATTTTGGCTTCCTAGTCTCTTAATGCATACATTCAACTTTTGCCTATTCGAAGTTTCCTCGTCACTGCTTTGACGCTTCCTCCGTTCTTCAGAGCGTGTTCGTCTATCCATATTTTACCTTCTTACTTCGGATACCTTACGTTTATTAATCAACTTCGAAAGCTCTACCATCTCTATTTTGTCTTTGTACTTGAGGATTTGATGTTTGGTGCTTTATAATGAGATTCTTGGTTTCCTGGGACAGCTTGCCAGTGTCCTGTCTAAGTACCGCACCTCCAATTTCCACTGCACACTATGTAATGATACTCGTCATACTATCATTCATTGCGTCCACACTAAGGTTGGTTTTATTGATAACAACCGAGTACCTGTTCTGAAGCGAGACTGAATTCCTGTACTTTCCTGTCAGTGCTAGCTCATTGATTGGCTTCTTGCAGATATGTTTTTGTCGTTCCTTCTTCAAGTCTGGGCAAATTTTAGACCGTATAAATTGATGGTCACTGCATCATACTTTGCCAAGCACTTCCACATCCTGCACGATGCCTGGGTGGGCACTCAGTCTAAAGTCTACTTCGTTCTTATTTTCACCATTAGGGCTTCTTCATGTTCACTTACGGCTCTCTCGTTTTCAGTAGAAGGTATTCAAAATCAGTAAATTATTGCGTTCTGCGAATTCTACTAGTAGCTCCACTCTTGCATTTCTAGTACCGATGCCATAATCTCCTACTGCCTGGTGTCCAGCCTGCTTCTTCCCTACCTTTGCATTAAAGTCGCCCATCACTATAGTATACTGTGTTTTTACCTTACTCATTGCCGATTTCACGTCTTCAAAGAAACTTTCAACTGAAGCGTCATCATGGCTGGATGTAGGCGCGTAAGCCTGTACTACCTTCATTTTGTATCTTTTATTCAGTTTAATTACTATACCTACCACCCTTTTCATTAATGCTATAGCATTCCTCTATGTTGCCAGCTATGTTTTTGTGAATTAGGAACCCCACTCCCAGTTCTCTTCGGTCTGCCAAACCCCGATAGCAAAGGACGTGCCCATTCTGTAGCACACTATAGGCCTCAATTGTCCTCCTGACCTCACTGAGCCCTATTATATCCCATTTAACACCCTCTAACTCCTCGAATAGTACAGCTAGTCTTCCCTCACTAGATAAGGTTCTAGCGTCAAACGTTGCCAAGTTCAGGTTCCAATGGCGGCCTGTCCGGATCCAGAGATTCTTAGCATCCTCTGCTGCGTTGCAGATCTGACCGCCGCCGTGGTCAGTTGCTTCGCAGCTGCTGGGGACTGAGGGCCGTGAGTTATTTGACGTATGCATGTGGGAGGTAGTGGCCAGATACTGCACCAGGGTGGCCAATGCTTCTCTGGTGAGGGAGTGCGTTCCCGGCGGTGGTTACCGGTGAGGCCGCACCCCAGGCCTCTTAACGCAGTTCCATCAACACGCGGATTTTTTTTAATCTGGTTGGGAACTGCGCGGCACCGGGATTTAAACCACGGACTTCTTGCATGCGAGGGGGATGCTCTAACCACTACGCCATCGCCGCATTGTTTACGCTACGCCACCGCACTACGCCGTCGCCGCATTATCGTATATAAAGCCTCAATAGCTTCTCTCTTCGTTCATGGTGCTTACGATTCATACGGAAAGAAATGTTTGATCAAACAGTTGCGATAAAAAATGGTTTGAAAAAATGGCCTCTTCTGAGTCGAGATTGACCGTTATATCAAGAGCACAAGTGTTGAACTTTGGTCGAGTTGGTTCGTCGTACTTGAACTAGTTAGGCACACTATGGTGAAAAGGAAATGGCTGAGCAGACCCAACACAATGGGACCTCCTCTGTCCTCTTGTGTCGGTCTGCTCAACCATTTATACTTTACCGAAATGTGCTATACCAGTTCGTTACCTAGGGAGGTTACCGAAAGGGAAAGCAATGTCTTTGTTGCTTTATAAGTTAGTTTTTTTATTTATCGTTGTTGCTATATTGTTGCAGTTAACAATTCAGTACAGAGTGCCCACCTGCGTTGTATACATGTCAGAATCAGAATCAGAATCAAATATTATTGTTACTATGAAGTAAAGTCATTACAGACAGTATACAGAAGGAGGTCTCGTAGTCGGAGACTGAATTGGGACCTCCTATGCATTATGAACATAAAAACAAATAAAACATAGCTTCGACAGGAAGGGAAAAATTCCAATAATCATACTGATATGGGTGATCAAGCACATTTTATAATATAAAGAAACCATGTAAACACGAGACGTAAAGAGAAAAAAGAAAAAAAATATATAAATATATACACACATATATACACACATACATACATGTGTGAGAGCATGCTTTAGGGGCTATGAGAATGAAGTGCTACGTGTTGTATTGGTTGACAAAGAGCTTTTTAATTCTTTTACAAACGAGTGTGGATTCATTACTTTTAAGATGGATGGAAGTGAATTCCATATGGAAAGTGAGCTAAAATGAGCGGTTTGTTTGCCATAGTTAGTTCGGGCTTTCGGTAAGATGAAGTTTTTGTGGTAAGCAAATCTAGTGTTGTTGGTATTGAGAAGTGAGGAGGATGGGATGATGGAAATGGGAAATAGCTCATTGATATGCTTGGATAAACATATGACTAGATTATACTTAACCATATCGCGCACTGTAAGGATGTTTTAGCTGTAGAATAGTTGTTTTGAATCGGTGTAATGTGAACTAGAAGTGACTATTTTAATTGCTTTGTTTTGAACAGTCTGTAACGGTGCGAGGTGAGGGTTGTAGGTAGTGCCCCAGGTAGTTATACAGTAGTTGATGTAAGAATGAATAAATGCGTAGTATAGTGACAATAGAATGGAACGTGAAAAAAAAGGGCGAGACCGAATGAGGATGCGTATACCATAAGACAGCTTTTTCTTGACATCTAAAATATGAGAGTGGAATTTTAAGTTTCTATCTAGTTTGACGCCCAAGTAAACACAATCATTACTAGCGTGGATCGAATGATTTGGGATACTAATTGAGGAATCCGTTACTAGCGATCGCTGATGTGACGAAAAGACAATGAATTGGGTTTTTTGAGGATTGAACAGTAATTTGTTTAGCTTACACCAGTGTAGTATATTGCGAAGATCTGTGCTCAGCTTATTTATGAAACAGTCTATGCTATTATCGGAACTAAAAATCGTCGTATCATCAGCGTAGAGCAAATATTTACAGTGTATGATAAAATTAGGTAGATCATTGATATAGATTAAAAACAAAAGTGGGCCCAAAATGGACCCTTGTGGTACTCCTATGTTCGTTGTTGTTTGTTTGGAGTAGGTACCGGAAATACTGACCGTTTGGTTTCAATTAAGGAGATAACTGCGAATAAATAACAGAGCAGGACCATATATTAGGGGCGAAGCTCCTTATGGCGTGGCATGGGCGTCCCTCGTATGTAACCACCAGTGGCACACACCCGAAATAGGTATAACACTTGACCTCCAAGGTGGTGCCAGTGAGAGATTTCTTCTGTGCGTTGTTTAACAATAAAAAATAGTGCTCAATGTACATGCCAATGGCGAATGAGAGACATGAGCATTCGGCTTTTAGTCAACGCGCACGCTGCGATCCCCATTAGCAGCCATTGGCATGTACATTGAGCACTATCGGACAAGAAAGGGATGCTACATTATACTCGCTGGGTGTAATCTCCTTAGCTTTAGAAAGGTTTAGCGAGCGTTGAGCCGCAGTGCCATGAATACAATGAACTTGTATATACCATGAATGAACTCAAGGTGGTTAAAAATGAGAAGTAGATACGAAGCGCAAGCCGTAAGAAAGTAAAAGCCGAATTCTCCTGTCTCTCATTTCTCATTAGCAGCCATTGGCATGTAAATTGAGCCCTATCTGACAGGGAAAGGTTGCTACGTTATACTCGCTGGGCGTAACCTCCTTGGTTTTCGAAAGGTTTAGCGAGCGTTTGGTCGCAGTGCCATGAATACAGTGAACTAGAATATACCATGAACTTGAGGTGGTTAAAGGTGGGAAGTGGACCCAAAGCGCAGGCCGTAAAAAAGTGTGCGTGTGCCACCTCTCGTTTAGTCCTTGGAATGTCCGCTGGATGGCGGTGCTTCTATATGGGGAATATATGATAAAAGATGCGAGATGGTGGGACTTGGAGTGTTGAATAGATGAACGAACGGACACACAAACAGATGCATGGATGGACGCATGAACGGACGCAGGGGCGGATGCATGAAAGAACGCAGGGACGGGCGCACAAACTGACGCATGGACGGTCACACAGACGGACGCATGGACGGACGAATGCTTCGCCCCACTCTCCATCATTCACTCCGTGGATATGCTGCCATTTTTTTCCCATTGCTTCTAGTTTTATGAAGAGTATCTGATGGTTAGTAGTATCAAAGGCTTTTGTTAGGTCAACAAAAACAGATCCAGCTAAACTGCCATCGTCAATCGCCTGCTTTAGAAATTCAGTAAGATATAATAAAGCGAGATCAGTAGAATATCCTGTTCGAAAAACAAACTGAAAATCAGTAAGAATGCTAAACTTTCGAAGGTAATTAGTTCAGCGCTTTTCAAATAATTTCTCAATTACTTTGCTGAGGAACGGGAGCACACATATAGGCCGGTAGTTCGCTACCAATGATCGGTCTCCTTTTTTTAAATACTGGGGTACCTCTAGCACGCTTAAGTTCGCGAGGAAAAGTCCCCTTTTTAAATATTAGATTAATGAGATGTGCAAGAATGTCAGATATAGATAGAGCAATCAGCTTTATGTGTGATGGACTGATGTCGTCTAGACCAGCGCTAGTGGTTTTTAGATTCCGAATTACCGCGGTTACTTCATCGGCAGAAGTGGGGAACAAATAGAAGGACTGTGGTAAGCGAGTGATTTTGTAATCTAAAACTTGATCCGATGGCAGATTGTTCGAAAAAAAGAAGTCACTGAATGTATCAGCAATGTCACGTGGATTTGAGTGCACAATGCCATTATGAATTATTGAAGTAATGCTTCCTCGGTCGCCGTTTTTATTTAGAAAGGAATTTACTAATTTCCATTTTTTATCGGAGTTACTTCCACATTCCAATATTTTCTGTTCGAGGTATTTTCTTTTTGCTCTTTTTAAGTACGCACAGAGATTGTTACAGTATTTCTTGTACCTTGCTCTTCGCTTAACATTGAAAGGCTGTTTCTTGGTTTTTTTGTAAAGATTCTCGCGTCTGCGCATTGCTTTAAGTAATTTATCAGTTAGCCATGGGTTTTGAGGTGACGCAATGGTCTTCTTGCATTTTTTCTTATGCGAATGGGAATGGAAGTAATGTAAAAGTAAAGAAAAAAAGCGCGAGAATGCTTCTTGAGGGTCGTTGGTTTCCCTTACAGCAAGCCAGTCTGATTTCGTAATGTTCTCGATAAGTGCTTCCTTATCCAAAACAAGTTTATGAAAGCATGCGGAACGACAAATAGGAGCTGAAATAGTTTTAAGAATAATGGGATAATGGTCGGTGATATCACTGGTAAGAATGCCTGCTTCAGGAGCGACCAGAAGGTTTGATAGCGCATGATCAATTAGTGAGCATCCGCCGTCACGAGAAAGACGTGTAGCTTGAGTAATTAGGCATTCAAAACCATAACTGTGATAGCAGCTAGAATATGTCGTGAAGTTAGCGGACGCGGTATCAAGCAGGTTGATATTCATGTCACCAACGATAACTACATTTTTATTTTCTGACGATATTGATTCAAGCACATTGTCTAAAGCGTTGCAAAAATCGGTAATGGAGGTAGAGGGTGAACGATAAATACAACCCAAAATAAAATTTTTGTTGTCAATGTTAAGCAACAAATGATCAAATTCTACCCATACAGCTTCACAGTTAGGTAAATTTAGTGCAAGGTCATGCCGTCGTTTGAACGCCAGGTTTGATAATACATAGATGGCTGCTCCACCATGATTGCTTGATGGTCTGTGTGCGTATTCAGATGAGTGGTTGGGGAAGCCGAAAAGATTTTTATCAGCGTCTGAAAGCCAAGTTTCGGGGATACAAATGATAGGAAAGGGCTTTGTGATTGTAGAGAGAAAATTTTGAAAGTCGTCGTAATGTTTTCGCATACTACGAGCATTGAAATGAATAAGCGAACATGAGCTGTTAAAAAGAAAATGATCCACCTGCGAAGTGTTTAGGTAAACTGACATGGTGAATCAGATACATCGATGGTGAAAAAAAACAACAGCGTATGCGTAAAAAAAAAACAGGGATATCTAGATTATAAAAGAGAGATCAGATGCCTTAGCAGTGCGGTAAACCTGACTGTCGGTAGTTTTCCTTGCCTTAATTGCACAATTCTCTGTCCGTAAGAATTTCCAGTTATTGGCTTTCTTTAGAGTTAGAGCCTTGGTGAATAATGATTTATTTGTTGGCGTTAGGTATCATTTACGTACACAGGGCTGTTGATTGCAGAAGAGATACCAAGATCCCCAAGACACACTTAGCTTTAAGTGCCTTAGAAATGAATTCATTCTTCTTCGAACGCGAGCAAAACCTAGCAACAACATTCTTTTTTTCCTTGACCTTCGCCAGGACACGGTGCACAATGTCAAGGTCAGAGGGCACAAGGGGGCAACCTACAGTATTGCCAACTTTTTGCAAAATCGCTACACAGTCTTCCCTTGCGTGCAGGGAATGCCCTTGATTTCTACATTGTTGATTCTGGAGTACTGTTCAAGTTCTTGAACCTTTTTTGAGAGCAAGTTGTTTTCGTTCAACAGTCTTTTATTATCGGCAGCGAGTACCTCTTTTTCTGAGCGCAGTGTCTCAACAACGCCATTCAGGATTTCCATGCTCTCTTTTAAATCGTCAATTTCGCTTTTGAGCTCCTTAACATCAATTCCTGAAGATTGCATTCTCAACAAGGCTTTACCGAAGACATCTTGAGCCAGACGGTCAGTCTCATTGTTAAAGTTCGCTTCAATTGCATGAATGTGCTTCGCAAGTTCGGCACACGTCGGCATCGCTTAACAAGTTTCAGTCACACCATAAATTGCAAAAGAAAAAAAAACTACAGTACTTCGGTAGCAGCAGCAACAGCGAATTGAACAGAAGGGTTACCATAGAATACTTAACTACTAACCTGCACGAAAGACAGAATTCACTTCAGTACGTGACCATCCCGCTGTCGCCGCTGCAATGGAGCCTTGGTGGGGACAGTAGCTTTATAAGTGGCATTTCAGAGCAGGAGCGTCACACAGTAGGGCCACAGGAAGCTCCTTCCGGTGTCGTCAGGCTGCCCTCAACGGGTTGACAGATCGGCACAAATGATGAATTTGATCAGTCAAGACCTATGGTAGCTCCTCCTCACGGCGGCAGAATGCCCTACACGTGCCGGTAATCGCGCTGGAAGGGCACGATACGGTATCTGCACGAAAGACAGAATTCACTTCAGTACGTGACCATCCCGTTATTCAGAAGAATAACGAAAAATAGCATAGCGAATGCTGGCCTACTACCCAAAAGCGTATTATTAATGCCCTAGTGGGTACCAAGCAAGTTTGCTGGCAGTAGTTACCCAACGAGTGTTTTGAAAAGGCTCTGTAAGGCCGCGCTTCTTGCTTTGGCTGTGACTGTGCTGCGCCTACCGCAAAAGCCTGGCGTTTTCCTTCCCATATAATAGTAGCTCCGACTTGTACGTGTGAGGAGCATCTTAGCCCCGTGGGCTTCAGGCATTCCTCCACTGTCCTGACTGTTTGAGCTAACGCATCCTGTATTTGAACTTCGCTTCCACGTGAGCACCAGATGGTGAGATCGTCAGCATAAACAGTGTGTCCAATATTCTTTATCTTATTCAAAGCTCTGGAGAGACACCTAAAGCCTGCGTTAAAGAGTACTGGAGAAAGAATGGAACCTTCTGGAGTACCTTTATCTCCGAGTTGTAGCCATTCTGTTTCATTGTCTCCCACTCTATGCTTCGCCGAACGCTTCTGAAGAAAAGACAACATTTTGTATAGCCTCGCCCCAAGTCCTACATGCACGATTGTGGATAAAACGTATTCACGCTGGACGCTATCAAAAGGTTTTTCCAAGCAAAGTCCTAGGATGGTTTTGGTGATTCTGGAGTGTCCGTCCAACATGTGATGCTTGAGCTGTATGATAGCATCCTGGGTGGACAGGGTTGGTCTAAAGCTACTAATATTCGGAGTGCATATTTGTTTATCGGCTAAATGGTTTTTCAGCCTGTTTATTAAAGCGTGTTAAGCTACCTTACCTACGCACGATGTATAAGAAATTGGTCACACGTTATCTAAGGTCGGTGGTTTTCCTGGATTTGGGATTAAAATAAACTGTGAAGCTTTCCACTCCTCTGGCACTGTGCCAGTAGTCGATGCTCCGTTGATGAACTCGGTTAGCTGCTTGATCGAGGGTTTATCTAGGTTTCTAAATGCTTTGTTTGTTATACCGTCTGGACCTGGGGCGGATATTCTGTTCAAATTGCTTAATACTCTTCTTACCTGTGCAGTCGTGAAAGGCTTGTCAAAATCTGGCTGTGGCGTACCTTTGATTGATTTGTGGGGTTTAACGTCCCAAAACCACCATATGATTATGAGAGACGCCGTAGTGGAGGGCTCCGGAAATTTCGACCACCTTGGGTTCTTTAACATCCACCCAAATCTGAGCACACGGGCCTAAAACATTTCCGCCTCTATCGGAAATGCAGCCGCCGCTGCCGGGAATCGAACCCGCGACCTGCGGGTCAGCAGCCGAGTACCTTAGCCACTAGGCCACCACGGCGGGGCCGGCGTACCTTTGTATGTAACTCTACAGTTGCTTATTTCACTTTTGTTACCTGGAGATATTTCTGGATCAGTTTTTTCATCACCGTTCCCATGTCCCTGCTTTTCAGAACAATAATGATACGGGGTATCACTACCAGGAAAAACAAGGGAAGCGTGGATAGAGAAGGAAGACGACGTTGCCTCCTCTGCGATTACCCTGAGTGGGTACGAGCCATGGCGGTGGAGATCATCATAGATACGAAACTGTTGGCTTAAATACATTTGTCCGACCGATACTAGAGTACGGAAACATAGTATGGTTTCCTTTTACTAAACAAGACATCGCTAAACTTGAAGGTGTACAAAGAAAAGCAATACGGTTCATTTTTAACAAGTATGGGCCACACGAATCACCTACGGTGTTAATGGAAACTGCTGGTATAGGTACTCTTCAGCGCCGAGCCAGAATAGCTAGACTGAAATTTATGTACTTAATAGTTCATAACAAAGTAAATATTGATGCCACAAACTTCGTAACAAGCTTACAAACACGCCCTACCAGACGTAACCATACGCAGATGCTCACTGAATACACCTTTCATACCGACTGTTTCAAAAATACATTTTTCCATTGACCATAAGAGAATGGAATAACCTTCCCTCACATATCATAAAAAGCACATCACTAACACAGTTCTTAACTGCACTTGAAAGCGTACCTTGAACCCTGTAAGACAGTTCTTTTTTTGTCGTTTTCCCTCTCCTATTGATGTATGATACTACACCTGTCACAGTTCTTCATGCATTGTCTCTCCTACTTTTTTCTTTTCAAATACCAGAAACCCCACAGTATGCATTTGTCGCCTCGCTCTAAAGCACCACTGTGTAAAAATGCTTACACCATAGTCTCACAATGCTTTTTCTTTTTCTCTTTTTCCCCTTTTTTTCTTCCCTTGCCTACGGTTTTATTATGCGAGACTGTTTTCTTTATAATATTGTGCCACTAATCGCTCTTGTGTTGCACTTATTTTATAATTAGTTGGCGTTTCCATTATATCACAATTTGTGTTATGTTGTATTCAAATATTGTATATGCCCTCCTGCTATGATCTCTTTGGGATTGGCAGTATTTACAATTAAATAAATAATAAATAAAATAAATAAATCATTATTATACTGTGATCGCAGACTCAGGGCCCATTAAAAAACCCCCATTAAGTTACCTTACCTTGCGTAACAATTTGGTGGAAGGTGCTGGGTAGGACGAACCCAAAGACGGGAGCTTCACTACCAGGACTTCGTCGCAGCCGCCGCCTCGCCGGACTTCCACCTTCGCCAATCGTAATGGCCCAAGAGCAGCCATCCAACGCTTCGAGGCCAACTCCGATGGGTTCCGTGCCGTACTACAGAGTGCCACCAAACTTCGGCAGGACCTCAGGAGAAGACGTCGACGTGTGGCTCAAGAACTACAAGCGGGTGAGCAGAAGCAATGGCTGGGACTCGAACGAACAGCTCAATCATGTCGTATTCTCGTTAACTGATACCGCCCTCATGTGGTACGAGAACCACGAGGACATGTTTACGACTTGGGAACGTTTTGTTGAAGAAGTGCAGAAGTGCTTCAGTGATTCGGACGCAAAGAAGAAACGCGCAGAGCAGCCATTGTCTCAGAGGGCACAGCTTCCAGCAGAAACATGTACGACATACATTGAAGAAATATTGAAGCTGTGCAAGATCGTGAATGGGAGGATGTCTGAAGAAGACAAGGTTGGACACGTTCTCAAGGGTATAGCCGAAGACGTGTACAATTTCTTAATTGGGAAAGACTGCTTGAACTCCGTGTCCGACGTGATGAAGCACTGTCGTACCTTTGAATCCCACAAGATGCAACGAATTTTTCCGAAATTCGGCCGCCTGTCCAACGTCCCCACTGTGGCTAGTGTTGAAACAGTGCCGCCTAACGACCTTGCTTTGACCATACGGCAGATTGTCAGAGAAGAGCTGCTTCGATGTCAGCAGACCTATCATAGCCCCAGCGAATTTCAGGATGTGTACGTGAGCGAACCAGAACGTGTGCGGACTCCTGTTTCTCTTCCACCATGGCAACCATCGATCAGCGCAGCAGACGCTTATGCATATCAAGGCACACAGCAGGCTGGATTCCCCCGTCAACCACCTCCCAACTACGAACGAAGTTTTCGCCCGCCTGTTTAGCTAACATCGCCTGTCTACAGTGCCCCCGAAGGGCGGCACCAGTATCCCATGCCTTCCGAGAGGAGTCGTTACTCTGAGCAGCCACGTGCCCCTCGACCAATTCCGGTATGCTACAACTGTGGCGTCCCGGGTCACACTGCACGTTTTTGTGACCATTGCCCATATCAGCGACAGTCTTGGCACATGTCTCATCAACCTTTCGACCATCCGCTCTCCACGTCACGGAAACCACGCGCACCTACCGGGTCACTCTACCCCTTGCCGGCCTCTGATCGAAGTTTGACGCCACCACCAGCTCCCCGTGCTCCACGATCGCCGTCGCCGTGGCAACGCGCACGTACACCGCCGCCGGAAAACTAGTCGGTGCGGCCAGTGGGGGTGAGGCCGCGAGATCACAGGTGCTATCTACAGATATACCCCCGTCAGCGTTTATGTTGAAGAACAAAGTTCATGTAGTTGTCGATGGAGTGGCTACTATGGGACTTGTGGATACAGGCGCGACAGTCTCGGTGATGAGTGTAAATTTTAAAAACCTGCTAGGGCCAAAAGTGATGTTTTGCCTGAACCGTGGGGTGACATTTCGTGGCGTAAGTGGTGATGTGTTGTGTCCGGTGGGATATTGTACTGTGGACGTCTCGCTGTATGGCAAGGTGTTTTGCACAGAGTTTGCGGGTATTCCGCGGTCTACACTTGATGTTATCTTGGGTATTGACTTCTTGTGTGAGTGTGGGGCAACTGTAGACTGCAGAAGTGGGCATCTTTCTATACACGGTACTTTCCCAACGGCGCTCTTGGCAAATTCCTGTCCGGAGGAATGCATCTTTTTCGTCTCCGTGGACACAGTCGTTCCTGCATTTTCTGCCGTGTGTGTTCCCGTGACATGTTCCAGCAACAACTGTGGCACGTTTGACGCCACGCTCGAACCGATTCCCTTGGCATGCCTGAAAAAGAACATTCTCATTCCCCATTGTATAGTGTCAGTCGTTGGTGGACGGGCAGGTGTGTGGACAATGAACAGTTCCATGGAGCCTGCAATTCTGCCAGGTGGCATGAAACTTGCAGTATTTAGACCCGAATCATGTACGACGCTGGTTGCGCTTGTTGATGCTGCAAGCCAAAATTACCATCCAGGCTTATAAGGTTCAGAAGATGCCCAATTGCTACAAATGGTCAGCAAGTCACTTGACCAAAGCGAACGTCATACTCTGCTCGACGTTCTATCTAAGCAATCGAAATAGTTCGATTTTTCTAAACATAGCCAAAGGCCCTTAATCCTAGCGTCCCGGATACGTCATCAGACCCACACCGAGTCGGCGCATCCCTTTAGGCAGAAACCTTACCGAGTGGCACCATCGGAGCGCAAGATCATCAACGAGCAAGTCCAAGATATGCTGGAAAAGGGAATAATACAGGAATCGGCAAGTCCGTGGGCTGCTCCCGTCATTCTAGTGAGGAAGAAGGATGGTAGGTGGAGATTTTGTGTTGACTACCGCCGACTGAATTCTGTTACCAAGAAAGACGTCTATCCACTGCCGCGCATCGATGACGCTCTAGACTGCCTGCATTCCGCGTCCTACTTTTCATCTGTCGACCTGAGATCAGGTTACTGGCGAATTTCGATGCACGCAGCTGACAAAGAAAAGACGGCATTTGTTACGACCGACGGACTTTACGAGTTCAACGCTATGCCATTCGAAATATGTAATGCTCCTGCGACATTAGAAAGATTTATGGACTCTATATTGCGTGGTTTAAAATGGCATATATGCATATGTCACCTTGATGATGTAATTTTTGGACGTACGTTTGAGGAGCACAACACTCGCCTAAGACCTCGTGCTCGGCTGCACTGAAAAAGCTGGCCTTGTATTGAATTCAAAAAAGTGCCACTTTGGCGAGCGACAGACATTGGTGTTAGGACATCTCGTCGACAAAGATGGCATCAGACCTGACCCACAAAAGACAGCAGCCGTTGAATCGTTCGAGCGTCCTAAATCTGTGAAACAACTGCGTAGCTTCATCAGGCTCTGCTCGTATTTCCGCCGGTTCGTACCCAAGTTTGCGGATGTCGTTCACCCCCTGACGAGCCTTCTACGCAAGAACAGTCTGTTTCAGTGGACCTCCGAGTGTGATGCTGCTTTTCACAAGCTGAAGTGTTTGTTAACTTCGCAGCCAATACTTCGGCACGCCAATTCTTCGTCGCCCACGAAAATTCGCACAGACGCAAGTGGCATCAGTATCGGTGCCGTTATCGTTCAGCGTTCTGGCAAAAAGGAACACGTTGTGGCGTACGCAAGTCGTTCTTTAAGCAAGCCTGAACGCAACTACACAGTGACCGAACAGGAATGCCTAGCGGTAGTCTTTGCCGTGCAACGGTTTCGCTCATACATCTATGGTCGCCCGTTCACTATCGTCACAGATTGCCATTCCCTGTGTTGGCTGGTCAACCTTCGTGACCCATCCGGCCGCCTCGCACGATGGGCCATTCGTTTGCAAGAACATGTATTCACCATCTCATACAAGCCTGGCCGTCTACACGCTGATGCGGATTGCCTCTCCAGAATGCCGCTACCATCGACAGATTGTGAAGCCGATAACTTTGACCACCTTATCGCTTCTCTGTCGTCTGGCTTTTCCGATGCCGTGACCTTCGCCGCTGAGCAGCGCAATGACCCAAGCTTAAAAGCTCTCTTTCCTGGAGCGAGAATTTCATCAAGCCAAGGCCGATTCTGCGTCCGAAATGGTCTTCTTTATTAGAGAAACTTGTCCATGGCGGGCGCCCTATTTCTGCTGGTTGTTTCTGCGCCCCTCCAAACGTCTGTTCTGCGTCGCACGCATGATGACCCCACCTCTGGCCATCTAGGCACCGCACGAACACTTAGTCGCACGAAAGCGCGGTTCTATTGGCCGAAAATGAGCAAAACGATTCAGAATTACGTGGCCAGCTGTACGCAGTGCCAGAGCCACAAGCGGCCCTGCTCGGGTCCAGTTGGTCACCTGCAACCTATAAAGCCTCCCGGTTCCCCTTTTGAAAAGGTGGGCATTGATCTGATGGGACCATTTCCACGCTCCTCAAAAGGTAACCAGTGGATAATTGTTTGCGCCGACTACCTGACGCGGTACTGCGAGATGGCTGCCTTATGCTCCACCACGGCAGTCCAGGTTTCGGAGTTCCTGTTGCATTCAGTCATCCTCCGACACGGACCTCCTCGCGTTATAATAAGTGACCGTGGACGACAATTTACCGCTGATATTGTCGAATCATTACTTCGTTTGTGTGCCTCCAAGTTCCGACACTCAACGGCATATCATCCACAAACTAACGGTCTCACTGAGCGCACAAACCGAACGTTGATCAACATGTTGTCAATGTACGTCGCCTCCGACCAGAAAAACTGGGATGAAGTATTACAATTAGTCACGTACGCCTTCAAGACGTCGAAACACGAAACAACAGGCTACAGCCCTTTTTATCTGCTCTACGCTCGCTCACCTCGACATACGCTGGACACTATATTTCCTTTTGTCGTCCATGACGATTTAACAATTGCGGAAACTTTGTGTAGTGCGGAAGAGACACGTAGACTTGCCTGCTTACGTACACTGGCAGCGCAAGAGTCCTCCAAAACTCGCTACGACAGTCAACACAGGCATGTAACTTATGCCCCCGGTGATCTAGTGTGGGTGTGGACCCCAATACGCAGACGTGGCTTGAGCCAAAAGCTACTGGCACACTATGCCGGTCCTTTTGTGATACTCCGTCGTGTCAGCGAGGTAAACTATGAAATTGCACATGTCACCACTAGTGGCCGACGTTCATGCAAGACAGAGGTGACGCATGTTGCCCGCCTGAAGCCGTTTACTCGAAGGATGCAAGAATGACTCGCCCAGAGGGCTTCGTCTGAGACGGGAGGAATGATACGGGGTATCACTACCAGGAAAAACAAGGGAAGTGTGGATAGAGAAGGAAGACGACGTTGCCTCCACTGCGATTCCCCTGAGTGGGTACGAGCCATGGCGGTGGAGATCATCATACTTATACTGATTGATTGATTTGTGGGGTTTAACGTCCGAAAACCACGATATGATTATAAGAGACGCATTATTATACTGTGATCGTGGACTGAGGGCCCATTAAAAACCCCCCATTAAGTTACCTTACCTTGTGTAACAATATGTATGACCCTTACAAAGTTGTGTCTTTAATTAGTCTTAGTCTAATTTAGTTTAATTAGTCTCTTTGTGAAGAAGATGTTTGACCAATTTCCATGCTTTGCCGTTTCGATGTTGTGCGCCAACTCTTTCAGAAATAGAATTCCATTGTCGTTTATATAGGTATGAGCCATATTGCTCAATATCTCTGTTAAAGCTGGCAATCCGTTTTCTCAGATTCCTGTTTATTCATCGTTTATTTTCAATCCTGCGTTATACCCTGCTTTTCTCGATCATGTGGGCTAGTTTGGCATTCTTAATTTCGGTATTTGTGTCAGTAATAATTTTCTTCGAAAATTTTTATGTCATCTTTAATTTGACTGGTCTATTCATTAAGGTTTTGTGAGGTGTCAACGCCTTGTCTTTGGGATCTGGATCTGCAAAACACGTACTAGTCAACAAGTGATTTTTTTTGTTCTAGCATAGGCGACTTTTGTGGTGATATCCAGTACATAATGGTCACTTCTGAACTCCATTCCTGTATTTACGCACTCCACGTTCTCTATGCTTTTGGGGAACGTCAAGTCTGGTGTAGTGTCTCTGCAGACTGAGTTGCCAATTCTAGTTGTACATGCTTTGTCTGTTATTAATGTTAGGTCGAGTTCGTTTGCATGTTTCCACAGATCTCTTCCCTTGAGCTGCGTTTTAATAGAGCCCCGTAGCTGATGTCGTGCGTTGAAGTCACCGACAATAATTAGTTCACTGCCACGAGCGATCTCGGTTGTTTTTTAAACAGCTTTAGGAAATGCGACTTATGACTAGGATTGCTGTAAACATTAAGAATGAAAAGGCTGTGACTTTTTTGATTTTTTCGTGTTGGTATCACGATCTCTTCCAAGAGGCGCCCCAAGTCTTTTGTGCTGAGGTCTAGGTGATGTGTAATATATTGTTACCACATTTGTACTGGTATTGTTACCACATGTGTAATATATTGTTACTCTATGTGTGTTACATGTGTTACCACATGTGTAATATATTGTTAACACATTGTTTCTTTTTCACTAGAGTGTACAGGCTCCTGCCAAAAGATTGGGACTTCATTGCTTTGTAGCCCGTGAGTGTAACGTAACCATTGCCGGTTTCTTGCAGTGCTGTTATATCCGGCTTGTAAACTGATGTGCGGAAATACTGTTTGTGAGTAGCTTTTCGTTACTGTAGCTCTGACGATTCAATTGCCAGATTTAGAACTCTTTCTAAGTGCGCGCCATATAGAGTACTGGTGTCTCCTGTTTCAGGGGTGAGGATGGCTGCTCAGAGCAGGGGGCGCCTACGTTGCTATCGAGTGTCCATAGCCATGGTAATCATTTCTAGGGGGCTGATTTTTCCCGTAGGGCTTCGAGGACTTCTATAGTGTCATTATTTGTCGCTTCAATGTGTCCTATGACACTGGTGAGCTGCATGATGCTGTCCATAGTTGTTGTCATGTTTTCTCAGAAAGTTAACGACGATTGTTCCATTTCCTCTACCTGTTGTTTACTGCTTTTTAGTCTACCTTCTACTGCCCTCCACCTTCCTGAAACGACTGCATCTTCTGCAGGTGCAGGAATGGGTATTTCTTTTTTGGATGTTTTCTCAATGCTTTTTCTCAATAGGTAGCTTTCGGATTTCGAATGATTCTGTTAGCATATTTTGATTCATTGCCCTGAGCTCTGAATTCTCACTTTTAAGTTTTCTATCTCTATAATATGCTCTGGGATGTGCTCACGCGACCCAGTTTTCACGTGAACGCTCCGCTTCTCCATCTTCCTTGAAGATTCGGTTATGTTTTCTGGATACGGTTAAGCTCCATCAGTCTGGACTCTCTTTCCACAGACCCTGTCTGCTCAGGAGAGTCCTGGGTTGGGTGGCTGGATGTGTACCGGTGCACCTTTCGACCTAGATAGGGACTTAGATCTGGCTCGGTGAAGTCCTTTCGATTGGGGTCAGCTCCTAGATCAAGACTCGGCTCGGGTCATGTCTCCCACGATCTGATGTCGTCCTGTAGCTTTGCCAATGTGTGTGGGTTACGGGCTGGTTGTGGTGTGCAACTTCTTGATATTGACTTTCTGCTGAGGGCTCATTTTGGTGCTGGTGAGTCTTCATCTGGGTCGCGTGGTTCCAAATTTTTTGTAGTCTTATTATGTGTCTGATAACATATATAACATGGAATCGACTTCTACAAGCTCTGTCAACAGTTGGGTGGAGCCCTTCGCACAAGGCGCGTTCGGATGTACACGTGTGTGTGTCATCTGGGTTCTCTGCTCCGCAGCCTCTGCATATGTCGTTTCCAGGTGTGGGGCATACGTCTTCTCTGTGGCCCAAACTTCCGCATGCACAGCAGCAATCCGCTTGCCTGCAGTAGAGAGAGGGTTCACTCTGAAGGGGTCCACATTTCACATACTCCGGCACTTTAAGCCCATCAAAGAGAACGATGACCGAGCTCGTGGATTTTATTCTTCTGACATCTAATACACTTGAGTTATGAGATCTCGAAGCTGATCCAGACTCAGGCATGGATCGATGCCCGTAATCAAACATTTAGATGTGTTGTTATGTGCGGCCTTGTATGCACTGACTTCATACAAGGCTTTGCCGATGGAAGTGACTTCGATTCTGTCAAATGCTTTCGCACTTTTTTCATTGGGCGTGCTGGTGATCATTTTATTTTGAATAATGTTCGAGCATATAACGTCATCAGCCATGTCATTTGTGGTAAGACCCATCGCAGCTGCTAAGCGCTGGGAAGTTTTAAAGTCACCCCCCTTTTTGTAGCCCAAGCCTCACTTCGGCAATACTTTTTTGCAGACTAGTTGGTTCATACTTGAAAAATCGAATTGCTGCACTAACTTGAAGGGCAACAAGCGAGAAAGGAGATAGCGCAGTATATGTGATACATCATGTCATGTGATACGGCATAGTGAATAGTGGAGCTAACGAAACGCTCGCGAGCACGCTATGAGAGTAGCATGTAATCATGATTTAGATGACAAGTATATCATGTTCATAATGTTTGGACGTGTCATTTGCCTTCACCGTCCATTGAAGTCACATAATACGAAATTTGGGATATGTGGAGCTAGTGATACGGCCGCGAACGCGCTATAAGAGTGGCATGCAGTCATGTTTTACATGACATGGATATCATAATTATCACGTTTGGACCTTTTTTTAGGGGCGAAGCTCTTCATAGCGTGGCTTTTGCGTCCCTCGTAGTACGTAACCACCAGTGGCACACACCCGAAATAGGTATAACATTAGACCTCCAAGGTGGGGCCGGTGAGAGACTTCTTCTGTGCGTTGTTTAACAATAAAAAAATAGTGCTCAATGTACATGCCAATGGCTGCTAATGGGGAATGAGAGACAGGAGCATTCGGCTTTTAGTCAACGCGCACGCTGCGATCCCCATTAGCAGCCATTGGCATGTACATTGAGCACTATCGGACAAGAAAGGGTTGCTACATTATACTCGCTGGGTGTAACCTCCTTAGTTTTAGAAAGGTTTAGCGAGCGTTGAGCCCCAGGGTCATGAATACAATGAACTAGTATATACCATGAATGAATTCAAGGTGGTTAAAGGGGGGAAGCAGATACGAAGCGCAAGCCATAAGAAATTAAAAGCTAAATCCTCCTGTCTCTCATTTCACATTAGCAGCCACTGGCATGTACATTGAGCACTATCTGACAGGAAAAGGTTGCTACGTTATACTCGCTGGGCGTAACCTCCTTGGTTTTAGAAAGGTTTAGCGAGCATTGGGCCGCAGTGCCATGAATACAGTGAACTAGTATATACCATGAACTCAAGGTGGTTGAAGGTGGGAAGTAGACCCAAAGCGCAAGCCGTAAGAAAGTGTGCGTGTGCCACATCTCGTTTAGTCCTTGGAATGTCCACTGAATGGTGGTGCTTCTGTATGGGGAATATATGATAAAAAGATGCGAGATGGTGGGACTTGGAGTGTTGAATAGATGGACGAACGGACACACAGACAGATGCATGGATGGACGCATGAACGGACGCAGGGGATGATGCATGAACGAACGCAGGGACGGGCGCACGAACAGACACATGGATGGTCACACAGACGGACGCATGGACGGACGAATGTTTCGCCCCACTCTCCATCATTCACTCCGTGGGTATGCTGCCATTTTTTACCTTTCTTTTCCGTTCGCGTCACGTAATTACGTATATGAAAGCTAGTGAAACGACTGCGAATGCACTGCGGGCGTAGCATGTAATCATATTTTATAGTCTTGATTTCGACGTTAGGGCATGTCAGTTATGTTCGTGCGATGTAGTCATGTCATACCATACACATAAGTTTACCATTATGTCGTGTGAACAATACTACCGCAAGCAACATCGTGAATGGTAAATCATGACATACATGTCAAAATTTTCATGTTTTGACTATAGTCGTGACAACCTAAAAATAAATATAAGCTCTTCTCACGAGGCCACATCGCCCTTTTTTTCCATACCTCCGCGTTACAAAAGAAGTAGTCCCCAAACAAGGGCAATAATTTTCCCGCAGACAACCATTATCTAGCAATCCTTCATTGATTCTGAAATAAAAAAACCAAAGCTCGATAACAAAACTTGTGAGGCCATGGAGTTCAGCTTCGGCATAGCAATATATCTGCTGGTCAAATCGCACCCTCTACAACGCTCATCTTGGAGTCCACGAAGAAGCAATTCAATGTACATCTCTCCACGGTGACGTTTCTGCACAGTGTCTATAGTGGTACTAAAACAAACAATGATTCAGTTTAAGTGAAGTTTAATAAAAAAGAATCCTTCTTTCGCGATATCAAAAACTACACAGCAGCATAAATCAAATTTTGTAAGGTCGTTTGCAAATTTCCCTTTTTTTTTACGAAACCTTCGCTACGAGGTTCCTTCGCTATCTGGTGTACATATTGCAACTATGACTTAAAGCGAAGACTGGAGAAGTGATGTGAGCTTGACTTCGTGAATTTCGGCTCTTGTGCTGCCGTAAATACTGAACGACCGTCTCGCGTTTCGGTGCTTGTCATGGTGTTTGACGTAAACACGAATGTTTCATTTGGCGTCTTTTTCAACAAAACAAAAGCGCGTATTGTGTTTGACAGTGGGAGTCATAGCATACTATTTCATTCACGATCACGATTGATGCAACCGATCGTAATTGATCGTCACCACTGCACCGATCACAATAGATGCAGCAATATTCAATAGCGTGCTTCATTTCGTGGGTTGAAGAACCTCGCATGGTGTTTTTCATGCAAGGCGTTCGTGCAACAAGCGTGATACAAGCGCTTACGCAACGGGCACTTCAACGTGGTTTATAATTATTCGCACACCGACTGGATGACCGCAATTCACTTTATAATGTTTGGAACATAGCGTTGCACAGTCTCCCCAACGGGTTTGTTTATTTTGGTACTGTGTCGCGTGGCAGGTTCTGTTGGACGCTTTTTTCTCACGCCTTGTCTGCGCTCACATCACTCATGGGCGCACAACACAGCAGATATCGCGAAAGATCGCCAAGGTTTCCACGTTGCGACACACAAATAACACACTCGCACACGCACATGTGGCAACGCTGATGCAACGGTTTTGCAGGTTACAAATCACAGACGCTCGCATTCCCCAAAACAAAGACGCGCCAATTCCGAACTCACTTTCACGTAACTGCACACGAACGATTGCGACGACAATCGTCGAGAGAGGTCACCCTCAGGCGATATGCTTGATGCATCCGAGAAACAGATGAAGTAGACGCCAAGTTGCTGCTTTACGCTGCCGAAACGGTTGAACGCTATGAAGATCTGCCACTTTGGTGCACAGCGAAATTAGAAACGCCCCCATGGAATTACGGCCAGCGAGTATGATGCTGAGTGCGAGTCGATGAAGTAGTTTCTCAACGAAGAAAACACCAAAGGAAAACCTAATGGACGCCTACCAGTCTCGGTGCAGCGGTACATCGCCTCTTATCGCAAATGCCGCCATGCTAAATTTGTCATTGGTTCATCATGATAGTTACATCATAGCAAAGAGCGGCCACAGTTTGACACGCATAACACAAGTTGAGTGCTGTACACTTTACATTTTATTCCAGGTTATCATCAATTATAGCAACTTATGCTCGTCATACAGACATGTTATGCCATATCAATTTTGGTATCGATATCATTATTGAAACGGCCAGGAGAGCTAGAAGTCGTAGGCGGTATAGATAGATACGTTCTTAGTCGGCAACATTCGCTAAGAAATGCTAACGAGTTTAAAACAACATTAGCAGTGAACTATACATTTGCCAAGGCTTTATCACTGTCGAGTTTCAGGAAAAGAATAACGTTGAGGAGCTCAACGGACGCGGTTGCTCTTACGAAGAAGGAAACATTAACAAAAACTACCGTTATGAACGTTGCCTTTGTCTCTTTGTGAATACATTGGAAAATCTTTCCTTTGCTCCGGAATGCAGAAAACGTGACATTCTTAACAAAAACACACGTTCTGTATACATGCTTTTTAATACACGGAATATTTCGAGAATAGTGCGTTGTACAAACGCCCATTGTAATAGGGCGTCAGAACATGTGATTATCATAATGACTTCATGACTTGAAGTCAGTCACCCACTACAAAAGGTACACACGCTACTGCGTCTGTTTTCTTATGGCCACGTAGTGGGTTCATAGCAGGTTCGAAAAATTCTTGTGCACTAAGTGTTTGAAGTACGCAATAAGAACAGTAGAGCGCTATCGCGTTCAACTCCTAAAGGTGAAACGTTAGCGTCCCTAGCTTGATTGATTGATATCTGGGGTTTAACGTCCCAAAAAAAACTATATGATTATGAGAGACGCCGTAGTGGAGGGCTCCGGAAATTTAGACCACCTGGGGTTCTTTAACGTGCACCCAAATCTGAGCACATGGGCCTACAACATTTCCGCCTCCATCGGAAATGCAGCCGCCGCAGCCGGGATTCGAACCCGCACCCTGCGGGTCAGCAGCCGAGTACCTTAGCCACTAGACCACCGCGGCGGGGGTCCCTTTCTTCGACCGCTTTGCACATCCTCTTTTTTGTTTTAATTGCTCACGAAGAAAGTCGAGCGATGGCGCCACTACAAAATTAGCGCGTCTCGTGTCGCGGGGGCTGTGGCGTAGTCTGGAGAGGGAGTGTGTGCATTTCGCATACTCCGCGGCTCGGCCTGGCTCGGCCTCTCGGCAGTCGATGCTCGTTCTTCGCCGCGTACGGACGTGGTTTGTGCCTGAAAAGTTCCGAGATGATTGAACATCGCTTGGTCGCATTTGGGTGCTTGCAGAGTTTAAACGCGTTGCTCATAGATTCGCCAAAATTTTCGCGTGGTGTAGACGCTGTTTATTGCTTTCTCTTTTTCGATATGTCAGACGTGCTGAACGGGTCAGCGACGAATTTACTGCACGCTCTTCGAAGAATTCAGACGCACAAAGCGCGTTTCCTCGAGATTCGCCGCATTTTGTATGTGATATGGTCGTTATTTGCTGTTCGCTCTTGCAAGGCTCACCACGGTAAGCCGCTTTCTTCTATAATAAATAGCGTGCAGGCCGTACAGCAGTCAGCGCTTAGTTCCGCTCACACAGTGCAAGCCCTCCACGCAATCTTGTCTGTCCGCAGCTCACGATATTGCGGTGGCGTTTGTCATCTTCGGTCTAATGGGTGCTTTACTTCAGAAGAACTAAATAAAATGTCAAGTATCCTGCTGTGTTTCTCTTGAGAAATTTCTGATTTAATTAGATCTTTCCGTTTCTGGTTGTTCTGAGTCAAAAGATTTGGAAACTGATGAGTCGACCACTGTGTAAGATACAAACAGTTTTGGTGGGGACACTCGCAAGACGCACTCGACCAGATAAACCAACAACAGCGCGCGTCTGTCGGACCGCTGCCGGCAGCGCGAACCTGCCAGCGAGTAGACGCAACTTGAAGACGGAAAGAGGTGTTGCTATACCAACCGGTCCTTCGCGCAAACTTGGAAATAAATCACACAAGAGCGTTGTTCGTACCAAATATTGAAAATTGATTACTCCTGTCTGCAAGCATGACGGGGTCTTGAGTCACGTGGAGAGCACTGCCTACATGCCTCTCTATGGAACGCATGCCGATATTTGAAGTGGTTCTCGCACGTCCGGTGAACTTAATACTGATTAGGGCGTAACATATACGCACATAACTGACATGCTTAGCAAAATGTTTGTATGAAGCGGCTCTATATTTGAATGCGCTAGTTTTTATGCACCCGCTGATGCTGTCGCATCTCGCATCGGCAAGCTAGACCAAGGAAGCGCGCAAGCCGCGTGGGGTGATGCTCATGCATCTGATAACCAGCAAAGCAGAACTTGAACAAAACCGCGTGATTGCTCGTAAAAAAAAGCAACCACTTGGATACCTTGACCAATTTCTCGCCGTGCATTACGTAGATACCGTTCGGTGTTCTACTGTTCTACCGAATTTCAACCCGCCGCGGCGGTCTAGTGGCTAAGGCACTTAGCTGCTGACCCGCAGGTCGCGGAATCGAATCTCGGCTGCATTTTAATGGAAATGGAAATGCCGTCGGCCCGTGTGCTCAGATTTGAGTGAACCTTGAAAAACCCGTGGTGGTGAAAATTTCCGGAGCCCTCCGCGATGGCGTCTCTCATAATATATGGTGGCGTTGGGACGTTAAACCCCACCTATCAATCAGTGATGTGCCAAATTATATTTTTGGTGGCTCTAATGATAACTGTACGACAAAAAGTTCACGACCATTTGATTACCCGCTGGAAGACATGTTATTGGGGGACCCTGCGCGCATGTTTTCGCTGATTTCACCATTCCTTCTTACCGTACACGGAAAGAGGATTACAGTTTTTTTTGGCTATAAACAATCAGCGTACCTTTTTGCTCACAAAAAGTAGTGTATGCACAGTTAAAAAAAAGCTCAGTCTGCTTGTAACAGAAAATAAATAGTATTTACAGCAACGTAACATTGTTTTGCAAAGACATAAAACAAATGTTTGTGCACCGCAAATCATTCATTCACATTCACGACGAATCATCTTATTAGTGAAATGTTTGTTTCAGACTGCATACTTTGAGCTCAGCGGACGGTCCTTCCTCTAGACTGCTTGAGTCAATGCATTGAAGCGTTCGAGATCAGAAGGAAAATTGGATATTCATTTTTCTTGGCACGCAGGGTAACCTGAACAGCAAGAGCTAAAGAAGCACTTTCTTCCCATATTCACTGCCTGTGTGGACGTCTTCTTTCAGCAGATTTCGTTCATGGCTGCTCCGCACATCACGAGTTCATATCGCAAACGGGAATAATGAAACGGCACGTGTTACTTTATGAAACGCGCCAAAGGCACACTGGAGCCTAAAGCGACCAAATGACTAATTTTTCGCGAGTGAAAAATGCGAAGCTTTCGGAACGCCGGGGTAGCCACCAGCCTCCCTGCTTGCTATAGCAACGGTGCATGAAATTTGTTTTTTTTTTGTTTTTACGTTGAACTGGCTTGGCGATAGCTGCGCTGTGGCCAGCGATTCGATGGAAGCGTGTCTCTGCTACTTTATCTGGTCGATCGCATTCCATAGGAAAGCCAAGAAGTGTCCACACCTAAAGTGTTTGTACCTAAACTGTGTATTCAACTCACACGGACTCGGATCACGCCTCGAGCTTACCGGATCCTGGTGAAAAAAAAATTGTTGAGCCAGTCCAAAGGCGTCCCTTTGGGAAAAGTAGAAATGAGAGATCCTTCGGCGAAAGTATATGTCTTGGCTGAATATTGGAGCATTATTGCTGACTTGTGACCTTGTGTACTGATCTTCCTAAGAAAACTAAAAAAATCACAAATCCAATCACGTAAAATCTTCTTCAAGAATCACGTATTTATCCTAAGCACTCACGTGTCATGTGGCCCGAAAAACGTCGTAGTATCACGTACAACCCAACGCCAATTTTGAACAGATAGCTTTCGAATCCTAGCAAACACGTAGCGAAACTGTTATGGCAAACTAAGCGACCACAAGTTCCGCGATGACGCAGTTTTTCGCTGACTCTTGGCGGTGGCCTTAGCTGTGAAATCTGTGTGCCGGTGTGACATCACTCACCGAACGTCCACTATATTAACACCTGGCGTATAAAGTAACTTATAATCGCTGGCAACTTTTGTTGGCATTGGAGTGCAGGCTGCAGAACCAAGTCGTGGGCATCCTACCGCCAGTGAATCTATTTCCACAATATCGCCTGCATTTTCATTGTGAAAAATGAAAGTTCTTTTCTACGTGCAGTCGTTTGAGACGAGAGGCAGCTAACGCCCTAAGATATTCTTATTTGTTTCAATTTATTCGTTGTTACTTCGCGTTTTTAAACACGCGAGATAGTTCCGCCTTTTTACGTGTAGCTCAAACGGCAATCGGCGTCTGCGTCTGAAGAATCGCTGACGGTGCTCCTCCGTCATTTTCTACAGGAGGCGTTGCTACAGCGTGTTACGAAGGCTAGACGCCAACACGGTCCCGAAGGCACCACTGCTCTGAACTCCGCCGCCAAGTTCACTAGCCGTTTGGTAGCGTGTGTTCCTAAGCTCGCGACTGCTTCTGCGCAGAGGTGATATATGAGCGGACCAGAAAATGCTGAGTTAAGGCAAGGTTTATATACAGCATAGAAAAGAGCCGTTACAAATTCGGCACTGTGGCCGACAGCTTAGGGACTTAAACAGCCGAGATGTCTTCTCTCGCACGCATACGTCGGCTTTATTCGCTTGCAAAAGTCAATCGCTGATGACGCGCCGCTTGGCTTTTTTTATAGGCACCTGGTGGATCTTTGCGTCACCAACGTCCAACCAGAAGCGCCGCTGGCCATGATGTCAGAATTCTCGAACGGGGACTCGCTGCTGCACGTGTTTGCACGAAACGACGAGGGATGTTCGCACGCATTGCGTAAGACTCGCCAGGCTGGAAGGCGCCGATTGCTTCATTGGGCTCGGAAACAGAGGAAGCTCGCTGTGCGTTGCGTGACAGACTGGCACCGCCGCTTGATGACGTCGTTCAGTTGATCGCGTCAGGCGGGCTCGATCGCTGGCCTCGACACAGATTACCTATGCAGAGGCATTGACGTTCGGTGTGGACTCTCAGGCGCAACAGCATCCCCGCCGCCAAACAATGCACCGGAAAGACGAGCTGTTTTCACATGACGCGGATGTCGGGTGCGCTGGTTTGCCAAGTACCTCCAGGCTCGCCTCCAGGGCCATGGTGTCCCCACAGGGGCGGCTGTGAAAACAGGCATTTGCTGTGTAGCGACACAACGGATCGAGCTAACGGGGGAGTTTTGACTCCATCCCACGCCTAGCCGTGCGTGGCTTTGCCGTGTCCGGGGAAAAGGGGGTCCTGGGGTCGAGCTGACGCTAAGTGATTGGACCTTTAAGGCCCCCCGGCAGAGGCAACACACCCCTTTGGCCCAGCTTCACGTAGACGGCACCCCTGGGCTGACCCACCCAGGGGAAATCGGCAGTCGCCTTTTCCTATCTCTCTCTACCTACATCTTCGTCTTTATCTCTCACTTTTATCTGTACTGTCATCTTCTCTTTTCTGTTTACTTCCAAACTTTCTAGCGGCGAGGATTAACCTTGTGTAGTTACCCAACCTTGGATAGTTATATTCGGTTATAGCGGCGATGCATAGCTGGCGTCTCCAAGTGTTCACTATTCAACCTTGTAGCGTCCACTTGTTGGGCTCGGTGGTGGGTGGCCATCACCGCCGCCGAACTTTATAGTATTTTTATGGCAAACACTTCCCCCCCTTCTTGATCGCTCCCTAAAAAGGTGGCGCACCGAAGACACTTTCCTGCCTAACTCAACAAAGGCGACATTCCTAAAGTACCATGTAATTGACAGTCAAAACGAAAAGAAGACTTTCCGAACCATTGAACCTTTCCTCGTTTCCGAAACTCTCACAGAAGCAGTAGGCTCAGGTTATAAAGTGACAAAGATGGAAAGAGGCGATCTTCTTCTGGAGGTTCTTGACAAAGCTCAGTATGAAAAGCTGTCTAAGCTTGTAGCCTTTGGGGAAACCCCTGTTTTGGTGGGCCCACACAGGTCTATGAACGCTGTCCGTGGCGTAATTTCCGATGATGATCTTATTGAGCTGTCTGAAAGTGAGCTGCTCGAAGGTTGGCAGAACCAGAACGTGGTCAAAGTCCAACGAATAACAATAAGGTGCAACAACAAACTGACACCTACGAAATACGTAATAATTACTTTCGGAACAAGTGACCTACCAGAATCAATCGAAACCGGCTATTGTAAGCTCCGTGTAAGACAATACATTCCCAACCCTCGTCGATGTTTTAAGTGTCAACGTTTCGATGATGGATCGCAGAGTTGCAGAGGGCGTGCCACTTGCGCAAAGCGTGCATCCATTCAACACATATCGAACAGCTGCACCTCCGCAACAACTGATTATTTGAACTGTGAAGGAGATCACGCTGCCTACTCACGATCATGCCCCGCATGGAAAAAAGAGAAACAAATTGTAAAATTTGAAGTTAAATTCAATCGCTCATTCCAAGAAGCACGCCAACGTTTTGCAATACCCAACCAATCTTATCCCTTCTTCGCAGATGTGACGCGCCGGGGCGCCGCACCACATGTCCCGGCACCCACGAATGTCACACAGTGTGTGGCCGCGGTCGTGCCACCAGCGCCCCGGCTGTAGCAGCCTGTACTGCTCCGCCAACTGACAAACAGGGCCGGCAGACCCTCGGGTCTGCTAAACATCGGACCACTGCAAGCGCAGTTAGGTACAAAAGTTCTGTGAATGTGCCTGCCGAGCAGGCATCATCCACCACCTCACAAGAGCGGATGGTTACAAGTCCCAATCCTCCAGCGCCTCCGACGCCGAAGGATAGGCGCAACTCCTTGGAGTGAGCAAAAAAAGAAAAACCCCGAAAAACAGGGCCCCCAAAAAGCCCTGTACCCTAACGCAACACCTTTGTACACAAAGCACCCCACAACATTAAAATGACACAAATACTACAGTGGAACGTCAGAGGACTGCCGAGACACCTCGACGATATCCAGGAACCTTTACACAAATATACACCTAAGGTGCTGTGCGTAAAAGAGACACACCTGAAACCTAAACACACCAACTTTTTACGTCATTACGTTATTTTTCGGAAGGACCGGAATGTTGCCATTGTGCCATCCGGTGGTGTTGCCATAATAGTCAATCAAGGGATTGCATGCACAAATCTACCACTACAAACATCCGTTGAGTCGGTAGCGGTTCGAGCAGTTATTTTGAACAAGCTCGGCACCATTTGCTCTCTCTACATACAACCACAACAGTATCTTGAAAAGCATGAATTCGAGTGCCTCATAGACGAACTTCCAGAACCTTATATCCTCCTTGGAGATTTCAATGCACATAGCAATCTATGGGCTGACTCTCGCTGCAATGGTCAAGGTCGCCTGATTGAACAGTTCCTTTTTTCTTGTGGTGCGTGCCTCCTGAATAGGAAAAGGCAACATATTACAACATCGCTAACAATACGTACTCAGCAATAGACGTCAGCATAACATCCCCATCACTCCTGCCTCTACTCAAATGGGAAGTCATTAATGATTCATTTGGTAGTGACCATTTTCCTATTGTTATCAGCACATCCGTAACAAATACATGTCTTACACAGGTTCCCAAATGGCTCACCCACAATGCTGATTGAGACAAGTTTCAAAAAATGACTGTATTAACATGAACTGTCATGGCGGCGTTAAGCATAGAGGATGCTGTGTGCTACTTTACAGCTTCCTTGGTTGATGCAGCAACAAAAAGTATTCCCCAAACATGTGGACCATCAGGAAAACGACGTGTCCCATGGTGGAATAATGAGTGCCGTGATGCGCGTAGAAAACAAAATAAGGCACGGAGGTTGCTTAGAGACTCGCCGACTGCCGAGAATCTTGTAAAATTTAAGAACGTCAAGTCAAGGAAGGAGGATGCGCCAACAGGCGAGAAGGGAAAATTGGCACAAATTTATATCAGACATTCATTCATACACAAAAGAGGCGAGAGTCTGGAGCATGGTTGGTAAGTTGGCAGGACGAAAAGCACAGTCACTTCCTCTAGTGAACACACAAGGGGAGAGTTTGGAAGGCCAGGCTAATACTCTCGGAGCGCACTTCGAACAGTTCTCCAGCTCATCACACTATAGTGAAGCGTTCCGACGATACAAAACCAGAATAGAAAAACAGAGATTAGAGCGCGAACCCACAACACATGAGATATACAATGGACGTTCTGTTTGGCTGAACTACAAGCCTTACTTACCTGCTGCAAAACCCCAGGCCCGGACCGTGTGGCATATGAAATGTTGAAACACCTGCCCACTGAAACCCAGAAAGCTCTCCTCTCTCTGTATATTGCGATATGGTCTTCGGCCGAGCTACCCTCAGCCTGGAAGGAAACTATCGTTACACCAATTCCAAAACAAGGCAAGGACCCGGCCTCAGTTTCCAGCTAGAAGCCAATAGCATTAACCAGCTGTTTTTGCAAGGTCTTTGAGAAAATAATTAACAGGTGCCTGATGCACTTCCTAGAAATTATTAGCCTACTTGAGCCATACCAGCGTAGGTATCGAGAGGCTCGGTCCACCACTGACCACCTTGTCCGTATCGAGGTACAAACTCGCGACGCTTTTGCTCATAAGCAATTTTTTTTCTGTGTTCCTTGATGTGGAAAAGGCATATGACACTACATGGCGCTTTGGCATATTGCGAGACCTGTCACATTTAGGTGTGTGGGGTAGATTGCTCACAGTTAGCGAAAGCTACCTGTCCAACCGTACATTCCGTGTCCGAGTTGGCACTGTCTTATATCAAGTTTTTGTCCAAGAAACAGGACTGCCACAAGGAGGTGTCTTGAGCTGCACACTTTTCATAGTTAAAATGAATTCCTTGCACCTGTCTCTCCCACGAAATATTCTTTACTGCATATATGTCGATGATGTAGAGATTGGTTACAAATCGTGCAACAACTCAATGTGCCAACGTCAAATTCAACTTGTGAGTAACAAGGTATCTCAATGGGCAAATGAGAATGGTTTTACACTCAACGCGCAAAAAAGCACTTTCGTTTTGTTCAACCAAAAGAGGGGCCTCCATCCTGACCCCGACATTGACCTGCATGGTCCACCTCTGCCAGTGAAAATTGAGCACAAGTTTCTTGGACAAACATTAGACAAATAACTAACCTTCATCCTACATATTTTCACGGAGTCGTGACGTGGCCGAAGACGGGAGACTTTATGTGGGGATTTAACTGTTTATTTGGGCGAGCCTGTGCCCGATAAAAGGAAAGTTCGATTACAGTAGCAGTTTTGCACAGATCGCAGTGAACGTAGCGTCGGCAGTCGATCAACTACTGACAAGAGGCAAGGCGTGTCGGCATTTATACTCTTGCCGTCGAATGTTCCAGTGTTATCGCTGGCGGTGGCGTAGGTTCCAGAATAATCTGTACAGTTCGCAGAGTAGGCATGATCTTATCGAAATGATCTACTACAGTCCGGAAGCTTCTCGAAAACTGCAGGCGCGGTTTGCGCTGAGAACTGTGTAGTGTTTAGGGACGATAACAAAACTAGAGAAATGGAACGTGGCATTGCCTACCTCTGAAAAAGGCATCGTCCCGATGCTTTAACTTAAGATCAAGGTACAACAATATTGCAAGAAAGTACAATGAATAAATTATGATACAACAATATTACAAAAAAGACTGTTTCAGTTTGTCAACGCGCATGAAACGGCGTGAGGCGCGTGACATGGACGACTTCAGGTCGCGATCACCATCGTTGCGAGTTCGTGATGCCGTCGGGGACAACCTCGTAATAAAGTGGGCCGAGACGTCGAACCAACCTGTACGGTCCGAAGTACCGTCGCAGAAGCTTTTCACGTAGTCCACGTCGGCGTATCGGCGTCCACAGCCAAACACGTTCACCGGGCTGGTATTCCATGAAGCGTCGTCGAAGATTGTAATGGCGGCTGTCGGTCGTCTGTTGATTCTTGATACGGAGACGCGCGAGTTCTCGGGCTTCTTCGGCGCCTAGAAGGTCCTCACTCACATCGCGGTTTTCTTCGTCGGTGACGTTGGGTAACATGGCATCGAGCGCCGTTGCCGGGGTCCTTCTGTTGGCCAATTTGTATGGAGATATCTGCGTCGTCTCCTGCACTGCCGTGTTGTAGGCGAAGGTCACGTACGGAAGAATGGCGGCCCACGTCTTGTGTTCGACATCGACGTACATTGCCAGCATGTCGGCGATCGTCGTGTTAAGCCGCTCGGTGAGGCCGTTGGTCTGTGGGTGGTACGTTGTCATGCGGCGGTGGTTTGTCTGGCTGTATGCCAAGATCGCTTGAGTTGGCAGTAAATGCCGTTTCTCTGTCGGTGATAAAAACCTCCGGGGCGCCGTGACGTAGGACGATATTTTCTACGAAGAAATTAGCTATCTCGGATGCACTGCCTTTGGGAAGGGCTTTTGTCTCGGCTTAGCGGGTGAGGTAGTTGGTAGCTACCACGATCCACTTGTTTCCGAAAGCCGACGTCGGGAACGGCCCCAGTAGGTCCATACTAATCTGCTGGAAAGGTCGGCAAACTGAAAAATTGGCTGCAAAAGTCCCGCTGGCCTTGTCGGCGGTTCCTTGCGTCACTGACAGCCCCGGCATGTCCTCACACAACGAGTGATGTCGGTGGTAAGACATGGCCAGTATTACCTTTCTTGTATCCTCACGAGCGTGCGAAAAACACCGAGGTGCCCTGCCGTCGGATCGTCGTGCAGGGCCTGCAGGAGTTCTCGTCGCAAAGCTGAAGGCACCACAAGGAGCTACTTACCTCGAAGCGGTGAAAAGTTTTGCTTTTGTACAAGACCGTTTCGCAGGAAGAACGACGCAAGTGCGCGCTTGAATGCCTTCGGGACTTTGGCAGTCCTTCCTTCGAGGTATTCTATTAGGGACTTATGTTCCGGGTCGACTCGCTGACGTTCAGCGAAGTCGTCGCTAGTTATCGTTCCCAAGAAGTAGTCGTTATCCGGGTCGTCGGGTGGTGGTTGGTCGACAGGCGCACGAGAGCGACAGTCGGCGTTGGAGTGTTTCTTGCTTCACTTGTAAATGACAGTAATGTCATATTCTTGAAGTCTCAGGCTCCATCGTGCGAGGCGACCTGAAGGGTCTTTCAAGGTGGCTAGCCAACACAAGGCGTGGTGGTCGCTCACAACATTGAAGGGCCTGCCGTAGAGTTATGGGCGAAATTTCGGCGTAGCCCAGATGATGGTGAGGCACTCCTTTTCTGTTGTTGAATAATTGGCTTCTGCTTTGGATAGCGATCGGCTGGCGTAACTAATAACCCTTTCAAGTCCGTCAGCCCTCTGCACAAGAACGGCGCAAATACCTACGCTGCTTGCGTCAGTGTGCATTTCTGTCTCGGCGAATTCGTCGAAATGGTCAAGTAACGGAGGCGCCTGTAGGCGATGTTTAACCTCCTGAAAAGCGTGTTCCTGCGGCGTTTCCCACTTGAACTCCACGTCGGCCTTGGTAAAGTTAGTGAGAAGATTAGCGATGCGGGCGAAGTTTTGCACGAACCTCCTATAATAGGCGCACAGGCCCATACATCGGCGCATCGCCTTCTTGTCAGTGGGCAGTGAGAAGTCGGATATGGCGGCTGTTTTCCGTGGATTAGGACAAACTCCAGATTTGCTAATAACGTGCCCCAGAAACAGGAGCTCCTCGTACGCAATCTGCACTTTTCTGGTTTCAGTGTGAGTCCGGACGTCTTGATGGCTTGAAGTACAGCTTCAAGGCGCCGAAGATGCTCGTCAAAACTCGAGGAAAACACGACGACGTCGTCCAAGTACACAAGGCAAGTCTGCCACTTCAATCCTGCCAGTACTTTATTCATAACGCGTTGAAAAGTTGCAGGCGCTGAGCAAAGACCGAAGGGCATCACCTTAAACTCGAAGAGGCCGTCTGGTGTTATAAAAGCCGTCTTCTCTCGGTCGCTTTCGTCGACTTCGATTTGCCAATAGCCAATCTTGAGGTCCATTGACGAAAAGTACTTGACATTATGGAGCCGAACAAGTGCGTCGTCTATTAGTGGGAGAGGACACACGTCTATTCTTGTGAATTTGTTCAGGCGGCGATAATCGACGCAGAAACGTAGGGTCCCATTCTTTTTCTTCACTAACACCACGGGGGATGCCCATGGACTCTTGGACGGCTGGATAATCTCATCCCGCAGCATTTCATCAACTTGTCTCTTCATGGCTTCACGTTCTCGCGTCGAAACCCTGTACGGACTCTGACGGAGTGGTCTGGCATTTTCTTCAGTTATAATGCGATGCTTCGTGATTGGGGTCTGCCGAATTTTCGATGACGACGAAAAGCAATCTTCGTATTGCAGGAGCAGGGCCTTGAGTTGTTCTTGCTTATCGTTCGGAAGTCTGGGATTGACACCGAAAGCTATGGGAGGGGCTTGGTTCCTCTGAGCAGGTTCCGCAGAATTGGCGAGGGCGACAGCTTTGGTGGCTTCGACAATTTCTTTGAGGTATGCGACCATTGTTCCTTTGTTCACATGTTTGTACTCATTGCTGAAATTCGTGAGCATAACCATTGTTTTGCCTCCCCGCAGCTCTGCAATTCCTTTTGCGACGCAAATAATTCGGGTGACCAACAGATGCTGACTGCCTTCAACGACACCTTCCAAGTCAGGTGATTTAGAAGCGCCGACTGAAATAATGACGCTTGAGCGAGGCGGAATGGTGACTTGTTCTTCCAGCACATTCAAGGCAACGTTTCTTGATGGCGTGCGCGGAGGTAGTGCTTCTTCTGTGGATAACGTTATCGACTTTGTTTTTAGATTGATGACAGCACCATGGAGGCATAGGAAGTCTATGCCAAGGATGACATCTCTCGAGCAACGCTGTAGGGCTACGAAGTCTGTAGGATAAATATGGTTGTTAATGTTGACTCTCGCTGTGCAGATTCCTGCAGGCGTTACGAGATGACCTCCGGCTGTGTGGATCTCAGGGCCTTCCCAAGCTGTCCTAACTTTCTTTAACTTCCCGGCGAACGACCCACTGATGACGGAGGAGTCGGCTCACGCATCGACGAGAGCGGTCACACTGTGGCCGTCGATAAGAACGTCGAGGTCGCTAGTTCGCCGTCACGCATTACAGTTAGGGCGTGGCGTCGGGTCACGGCTGCGTCGGCTTGTTCCGCTGCTTCCACGTTGCGTCATCAGGTCACCTTCGGTTAGTGAGGTTTCGCCATCAGAGCTTTGCCTGAATGGCGTTGTAGTCGGAAAGCTCCGTCACGGCGTCGTCGTCGTCGGAGGATCTTCGGTAGTTCGTCGCACAGCAACCGCACCTCCATCGGTTGCTGCCCTTAGTTTCCTGGATACGGGCTAAGAGACCAGCCCCGCGTAGGGCCATAGTACTGCCGGTGGTGCGTTGACGTGCGGCAGCTTGGCGACGGCAAACGCGAAGGGCTTCGTGGTGTCCACTAAGTTCCTGTCAGGTAGTCGGCAAGGTCACGTGGCCGTTGTCCTGGCTGTGGACGCGGTGCATTGACGGCGAAGCCACGCAGTCCCATCTGTCGGTACTGGCGACGGCGGTATGTGTGTCCGGCCTCGCCGCAGTGATAGCAGAGCGGGCTATGGTCAGGGGTGCGCCAGACGTCAGTCTTCCTCGGCGCACTGCGTTGGGCCGCTGGCGAATGGTATGACGTCGGTGGGAGTGGTGGCGGCGGTGGCGTCTGTCGAAGAAATTGCGATGGGATGGCGTTTGGCCGTTAATGGGGAGGAGCGTTTTGGCGCACTCAAGCAGCGTAGCTCATAGCTTCCGGTTCGGGCAGTGGTGCTTGGAAAATTCGAAGCGAGAACCGAACTTCTTCTTGCACAATGTCGGCGATCGAATCCACTTGAGGCTGCGCCGAAGGCAACAGCTTGCGCAGCTCTTCCCGCTTGATCGCTCGGATCGTTTCACGCAGGTCTTCGGAGTTACTGGCTTGAGCAGCAGCGCATTCTGGAGTGAGATGACGATTATACTGTCAGGTGCGCATGTCCAGGGTCTTTTCGATGGTGGTCGCTTCAGCTACAAATCCTTGGACGGTGTTCGGTGGATTTCTGATCAGTACCGCGAAGAGCTCCTGTCTGACCCCTCGCATGAGGAAACGAACTTTGTTTTCCTCAGGCATGTCTGGGTCAGCCTGACGGAATTGGCGGATCATTTCTTCTGTGAAAATAGCGACATTTTCATTTGGTAGCTGAACCAAGGTCTCTTATAAAGCAGCGGCCCTCTCTTTGCGAGCGACGCTGGCTAACGTTCGCAGCAATGCGCCGCAGAAAACATCCCACGTTCGGAGCGTGGACTCCCGATTTTTGAGCCAGGTCCTTGCGGTGTCTTCCAAATAGAAGAACACACGACGGAGCTCTTCGTCATGGTTCCAGTGGTTGAGGGCGGCAACGCGGTCGTATCTTTTTAGCCAGGACTCCGGGTCTTCGAACGATGACCCATGGAAAATATGTGGTTCCCTGGGTTGATGCATGACCATCGTGGGCTGGCACGCTGCCTTTGTCATTGTCGCTGCAGTCGCGGTCATGGCCTTGGTCTTTTGCACCTTGGCTTGTAGAAGCCCGTAATCCGGTGGTAGCCCTTGCTGTAGGCGGCTTGTTCGCTGCTCCTGGTTTGCATCGGTGTCTTCTCCACGACGTGGGCTTGGTTCACGGCTTGATGGGGGCGTCCGGTAAATGAACTACCCAGCACCCCCACCAGATGTCATGGGGTCGTGACGTGGCTGAAGACAGGAGACGTTATGTTGGGATTTAACTGTTTATTCGGGCGAACCAGTGTCCGATAAACGAAAAGTTCGATTACAGTAGCAGTCTTGCACAGATAGCAGTGAATGGAGCATCGGCCATCGATTAACTACTTACTGACAAGCGGTGAAGCTTGTCGGCATTAATACTCTTGTCGTCGAATGTTCTAGCGTTATCGCTGGCGGTGGCGTAAGTTCCAGAATAATCTGTAGAGTTCGCGGAGTAGGCGTGGTCTTATCGAAAAGATCTACTACAGCCCGGAAGCTTCTCGAAAACTGCAGGCGCGGTTTGCGCTGAGAATTGTGTAATGTTGTGGGACAATAACAAAACATGGGAAATGGAACGTAGCATTATCAAGTATTTAAGATACAGGTGCCTTAAAACAATGAATATTTTGAAAGTGTTCTCACGCACTACGTGGGGCAGTGACAAGAAGTGCCTGATGAATTTATGTAAAAGCCTCAGACGCACGCGCCTAGATTATGGTGCTCTAATCTATCAGTCGGCGAAACCATCGGCCTTGAAGATTCTCGACCCTGTCCACCATCTAGAAATTCGCCTCTCTACGGGTGGTTTTCGTACTAGCCCTGTAGAGAGCCAGTACGTGGATTCGAACGAATGGTCACTCCACCTACGAAGATGTTACCTGTGCTTTTTGTACTTTCTGAAGGTGAAGGCAGACAAGAAACACCCCGCTCATTTCACCAATAATGATTTGTCTTGTTCTGACTCGTTCGAGAACCGTTCTTTGTAGCGGCAGCCCTACTATCTCCGTGTAAGGGGCCTTACCGAAGAAACAGGTGTGCATCTTCTCGAACACAGTTAGATGGCTCCTGCAGCATATCTGCCACCGTGGCAGTGGCAGCTTATAGACTGTGATGTCTCTTTTCTTGAAGTCAGCAAGCATGAACCACTTGCACACATACATACGTACTTCCGAGAACTACAGCATAAATACACATGTCCTTAATTATTTACTGACGCCTCAAAATCCCACACTTCTGTGTCATATGCAGCGGTGGCCAATCTTTTTCCAAGGCCGGCGTTCTTCATCCTGATGCAAGTATTTTCACAGGAGAAGCTTTCACAATACTGGTGGTCGTGAAACACAGCAAACAGATAACTTACAAAAGGCGGTAATATACACAAATTCCCTAAGCGTGGTCAGAGTCCTGAAAACTCCTAAAAAACACAAACACCCCGTGCTGGTGTCACTTTACCTACTTCTGTGCACACTGTACACATCAAAACAGCACGTCGCTGTCTGCTGGGTGCCAGGGCACCGTGAGTTACAAGGGAACGTATTGGCCGTCAAGCTGACTGCTTCTGCCAAAGACACCACTTCCAATGCATCAATAATGATCCCTGCACTTGACCTAAAGCCTTTCCTAAACCAAAGCTCAGGGGGTATTGGCAGAGCACGTGAGATACAGACAGTAAACTTCATGCTATTAAGCCGCTACTAGATAATTGGCCGTCACTATCAAAATCGCGACACACAAATGTAACACTAACAAGGCTTAGAACAGGACATACATACTCTACACATTCACATCTTTTGTCTACCGGCAATCCACAGCATTGTGAGAGATGTGGAGAATTACTTACGGTTCTCCACATTCTCGTTCAGTGCAATGAGCTTGATGCTCTAAGGAAAAAGCATTTTTTACTGCCCTACCAACAGCAGCTCCCACTACACCCAGGGATGCTGATCGGTAGGGATCCACTCTTTAAACTGCAATCACTTTTTTAAAGACATGTTTACAGCTTTCACCTCATATTTCAAGAAGATTCTTAGCATGATCTCTGTACCGTGGTCATGGCGGCAGCGACTACATCTCCTCCGTGATATTATTATCATGACATTTTCCATCCACTTTCACAGCACATATTTCACACCACTGCCATGCTTTTATTACTTCCATGTTTTAACACACGTAAGCGCGACGAATTCTAAGGTCCCTTTACAGCCACGCATCATATCATTGTTCATATCTTTAGTCTATTGAAATGGCGCTCTTTTGCCATCAATTGGCCCTTGCGCCATTAAAAACCACTCATCGTCATCATCCAGGGCCATGGGGAGAATGTAGCTCTAGGCTCAGTTCCGTGAACACATCCCATTCCTAAGGGCGGATCCCCGCTCCACTGCTTGTCGCCCTAACTTGCCAGCCAGCTTCGGTCATCTCTTCTGACGATTTTCGGTCTCCGCACTTGTCGATTGTTCTGCAATTTGTAAAGAACAGTTCGACAACAGACAACACACGACACATGTAAGTGCCCTCGGTCACCCGACAGAACACCAAAGTATAGTACAACATATACCTCGCTACGTGTCTATCGCAGCTTCGTTCCCTCTATATCGAGGCACATGTGGGACACAAGACTCCTAAAATGAGAACTCAAACCTTTCCACGTACAACAACGTAATGAAGTAGAGTTTCTTTTATTATGTTACTGACAAGATTTGAAAGGTCTTGAGTCTGCCGAATGACATGATGGTGGGCCTTTACATAGCACTGGGAAGGCCTGATAGAATCCAGACGCGGGTGGTAACACCAAGGACACCGGGACTTGGAAGGTGCTGAACTCGCAGGATCCCCTGGTACAGCAGCGAGTGGACTAGGGCACCTGGTAGGCGCCAGGCGACGAGGCAATGTAAGAGGGGAGGTCTTTCCTGGCTGAGTGGTCTTCTAACTCGTCTATGTCCCTTCTGCGCATGGTAGATGGCGCGGGACGCTGCCACCACTTCGCTCACGCAGAGTTTCTTCATGAGACGCAGGTAGCTTCGGGAGCACAGGCGCAGAGGACGCGGTCATTGGTCGGGTCCCATGCGCCGAGAGCCCTGACGATGACGTCGGCCACCGTAACTCTCTGGTAGCGGCGACGCAGGTAGTCGGCGACGGGTTGGTAGCGTGCGAGCTTGTCGTTTCGCGCGTTGGTAAAGGCTTCCGTTGTGTTTTCGGACGGGCAAGCCACGTCGATCACCAGGGCCTTCTGCCCGCAAACCATGACAAGATCAAGACGCAATCCGGTGTCGCCGACTGGCCGGCTACGATGTAGTCGTGGGCAGCGGCCGTGCGAATGCGGGAGACGATCGTGTTGTGCCGCGTCAAAGACATAGCGCTATGCGTCATGCAGTGGCATAGCACATGTGGCAGCGTCTCCATCGCGTAGCCGCAGACCCGGCAGCGCTGGTCTTGGTCAGGTGGGCCTCACCTGACGGCGCCGTTAAGGGGGAGCAGGTCGAGGCGCGCCCGGTGAATAAACCGCCAGTCGGCGAAGTGCGTGAAGGCTCCCGTGGTGATGAAGTGGGAGCTCGCACGGTCCGCCGAGGCACAGGCCATCACCTTACCCTGGTTAGGTTGGTCATGGAGGGCATTGTCCCGGACGTGGGCCAGCACGTCATGTAGCGTACACATGACCCAGTTCCCTTGTGTGAGTGGAAGCGTTGCGTCACCGCAGGTGACGTTGACGTGGTCCAGCCACAGAGACCACGGAACTTGTAGCCGTCGGGACGCCTTACGAACTCGGTCCACACGCTGCGCAGCTGGGTAACCGGTCGTGAGCGGATGACCTGGAGATCGCCGGAGAGGTAGGCCTCCAACTCGGACCGGGTGACCTCCCATCCGAGGCGGGTGGAGGCGAGCTCGTAGGCGTCAGGCAGGGCGAGTTCCCGTAGCGACTGGTCCGGAGTCATAAGGAGCTTAAAAGCGGAGTCAATACGGCAGGTGTCGTACAGCTCCGCTGCCACCGGGGTCGCTATAGCTCCTCCGGAGGCACTCCCATAGACATAGTTGGTCGAGGCGTTCACTGAGAGGTACAATGTTCGCTTGACCATGGGCCTGATGGCGATGTCCAAACGGTGCCAGTCGGATTTCGTCAAGACGCCGTACCTAATGGAAAAGTTCAGGGCAGGGTATACAAACGTCTTGAGGGTGTCAGTGTGCTGCCAGAGGGCTAGTAGTGTTGTTAAGATAGCCGTAGCGTGGCGAATGGCGTCGTCAATGACATTGCTCCCCCCTCGATGTGGAAGGTGGAAACTCACCGGGCGTCCAAGGTTGCGGAGCGGCTCGGAGTCGCTCAAAGTTGCGACCGGAGCGCCGGAGACTCGGAATATGGTAGGCCTCATTCCGATGGGGGTAACGCCGCTGAGGTGCAGGGTGGTACACTTGCTCGGGTTAAGAGATAGCCCGAGTGGTGTTGCCAGCGTCTCGACCAAGTCAATGCGTTGTTGGAGTAGAGCGGGAAAGTCGGCCAAGGGCGTCAGGTCGTCGGCATAGGCGAGGATGTTGTGGTCGTCGCCAGTGCTTTGGATGGCTCGGATTACGGGGTCTATAACCAGGTTGAAGAGCACCCCGCTGAGTGGGCATCCCTGGAATAGACCCGAGCGGAGTAAGACCCGCTCTGTCTTACCTTCTGCAGGAACGATGACACTCTTGCTTTGGTGGTATAGGTCCTCGGTGAGGGCGGTGAACGTTTCCCCGGCACCGGAACCACGGAGGGCATCGAAGAGGGCCTGGTGCAGCATGGACCCGTAGGCGTTTCGAAGTCCAGGAGGGCTGCGCGAAACTTCGTGCCACCGGCTCTGGCTGCGTCCATGTGGGGCTGGAAGAGGTAGCTCAGCTCGAACACGCCGTCATATTGTAGGAAGCCTTTCTGGCATTTGGACAAGACCTGGTGATTCAAGGTGCAGGTTTGCAGGCGTGACGGAAGACACTTGGCGTAAAGCTTGGATGCCGTACAGCCGAGTGCAATCAGGCGCCAGTTGCCCGGGAGAGAGGGATCACTTTTCTTGTAAATGAGAACCGTGCGCGACGTTCGCCATGAGCCCGGGGTGCGACGGTGGTGGACGCACGCGTTGAAGAAGTCAGACAGGAAGCGGGCCTCCACGTCGACGGACCTCCTGTGCTGGTAGGTTAGTCTGTCGGGAACAGGAGCCGTGTTCTCCGACTTTCGGAGCCGGAGGAGAACCTCGTCTGGCGAGAACGACGCCTTGTTAACTGGGACAAGAGCCGCGGGTCGTCGGAGGAGCGCGTACGTGTTCGCCGTGCGAGGTGACCAGGTGGAGGCCCGAAGGTCCTGGATGTCACGTATGGAAATGGTAGATGACCGTGTGGGTCCCTCCATGATGAGGCGCATCGCACGTCGGCGGTTCTTGCGGTAGAGATGCTGAATCTGCGTCACGGTCTCTAGGTTGACGTCTTGAGCTGGGCGTCCCGGTGTTGACGGTGGGAGGCGGACAGCCTCCGTGGCAAGCGCAACAGCCTGAGACCACACCTGCTCACACGTCGCCCAGGAGTCTGGTGTCGGTATTGAACGGAGAGTGGCTCGCAAAATGCGGACCTCCTCCGCAAGCAGCATAGTGTGGTCTGGTAGCATGTTCATGAATGGTGCGTCGACAAGAATCTCGTGTGCACTGTCCTCATGGTCATCTGCACCAGTGTCTTCCAACTGCTCGGAAAGGAAAGGGGATGAGGAAGAGCAGGAACTGGTCGACAAAAGACGGTGGGCGACGACAGCGCCGGCCGCTTGGATACTCTGCATGTCCACCGGCTCGTTGGCCGATACGTCGTCGGAATAGTCGGTACCGGGGACGTCGGCAGGCTCTGTAGACATCCATGAGGAAGCCCTCGAAACAGACGACGTGGAGCCGGGACTGGTGTGCCGGCGACAAGACATGCCGGGCTTGGACGAAACCTCGCCAGTCGTGGACAGGGGACCAGTATCTGGTGGCATGGGCGGTGGCGTTCGGGGACCAAAGGCGATTGCCGAGGCGTCGTAGAACCGGAACGGGTAGTGGCTGGTGAATTGTTTGGCATGGTAGTCCGGAGCGTGACGCCGACGGAGAACCGGTTGCTGAAGGGCTGGAGACCGAGCCGGTACTCGAGGGTGACGTCGATCTGGAAGACGTGCCTCCACGACGTCTTCGAGACCGGGAAATGGAGGCTCGGGTCTGAGGCACAAGTGGATCTCGGCAAGCTGTACCCGAAGGAGCTAGTGTGAAGAAGAAGATGTGCCTGCAGTGAGCAGCATCGCCAACGCTCGGCTCTCTCGCCTCGTGCTTCGGCTCACTGCTGCGCTAGTCTATGCTGGACGGTTCATCACGCTTTCTTGCCGTTGTTATTTACTAATAAACCTCTTCACATTTGGTGGAGGGTACTGTTTATCCTCGTCGCTACACCCTGGAGCTGCGAAGCCGCACGCTACAGCCCGTCATGACTGACAACGCCAACCCATCGGTGTCGTCGCCCCAGTTCAACTGTCCCGGCCATCCTAGGCTACGGAACCCGAAGGTCTTCAGTGGTGCAGATGGGACGGACGTGGAAGACTGGCTTGACCACTACGAGCTGTTGGGCGCCAAGAACAAGTGGGATGAAGCCGACAAGCTGGGCCACGTCATATTTTATCTCACTGGTGTCGCAGAATTGTGGTTTACCAACCACAAACACAACTTTCTCACATGGAGCGTCTTCAAGACGTCATGTGCCGAAGTGTTTGGTCAGCCGGCTGTCCGCAAGCAGCGAGCAGAACAGCGCTTGCGCGTCCGCTCTCAGCAGACTGGACAAAACTTTACTAGCTATATTGAGGATGTCGTTGACCTTTGTCGACACGCGAATGACACCATGCCCGAGTCGGACAAGGTCAAACACATCCTGAAGGGCATCGACGATGGCGCTTTTCAAATGGTCTTGGCTAGGAATCCAAGCACCGTTTCTGAAGTTGTCAGCTTGTGTCAGAGCTACGACGAGTTGAAGAAGCAACGCACTCTAACTCGGCAGCCTCAGCTTGGTGGTGAGTCGTTGTCCAGTTTTGACTCCATGCCGGACAATTCACCATTGCTTCAGCAAGTCCGAGCCTTCTCCGTGAGGAAGTCGCCCGCCAACTTTCTCTAGTGCCCTTTACTCACGAGACCACCACCCGTCTACCTGCCCCGCTTCGAACTGCTATATTAGAAGTTGCACAAGCTGTTCCTCTTGTGCACTACCAGCCACCTCTATCTAGCCGTAGTCATTGCCCGGGTGTCGCACAGCCGGTAGGCGCTCCTGTCGCCTATCCGCCAGCCGTTCAGCCTGCGGCCGCACCCCTAACCTATGCAACGCAGCCTGTGGCTCCTCCTGTCGCCTTTTCGCAAGAGATGCAGCCCGTAGCCGCGCACATTGGACGGCAAACTACAACTCCTTGGGCGGCAGCACCAGTCGCCAATTCCTGGAGGGCGCCCGATAACCGACCGATTTGCTACGCCTGCTTCACTCCCGGACACGTTGCTCGCTACTGCCGCCGTCGACCTCAGACGTTCGGCAACTATGCCCGGTCGTCGCATCCCGGCAGCCAACCCTTCGTCAAATACGGCTGGTCTCGCCATCTCGCTATGCCCCTACTTACCACCTTGACTTCCAGCCACAACGCGCACCCTCTCCTCGTCGGCGATCGCCCTCCCCCATGCGTCGCCGGCCCGGACCCTCCGACCAGGAAAACTACGCACCGCAATTCAAGAGGCAAGAACTGCGCCATTTTCAAACGGTCTAAGCCCTCGCTCCTCTCCTGCTAACGTGGTCGCAGTAACTGTTGAAGGTTATTGTACTTTCGCCCTTGTGGGCGCCGGTGCCGCTGTTTCTCTTAGTGCCGCTAATCTCTGCCGTTTATTACGCAAAGTAACGATGCCGCTTTCGGGACTCGCTTCACACCACAAGCGCACAGCAAGTAACGCCTCTCGCAGCCTGCACTGCAAGAGTCTCTATCGAAGGCATCCTTTACATCGCGGAGTTTATTGTTCTCCCTGTCTGTTTGCATGACGTGATCCTCGGGTGGGACTTCCTATCCCGCCATAATGCCGTCATAGGCTGCGCACGCGCCGAAGTTGAGTTTTCACCCTTGTGTGATGTCCCATTACTGGACGCTCTTCATCAGCTGCCGAAGTTGCTCGTTCATGAAGATACCGATATTCCGCCTGGAAATTTCGCACATGTTCCCGTTTCATGCAACGCCTACACTGACGCTACAGTCCTTTTTATGCCTTCCGATATCTTGGAATGTCGTCGAGCTTTGCCGCTGCCTTTCGCAACAATTTACCTTGCCGCCAGAAGAAGCAACATGTTCGTAAGCGATCCGCTTTCCACACCTGTCACTTAGCTTGCCGGAGAATGTGTAGGCCGCGGGCAGGATCTCAACCCTTCGTTTTTGGTTGATGTCCAGGATGACTACTGCGACCACCAAAAAGCACTGTCAGCACTCGGGGAGTCGTCCTATGATACGTTTTCCGGCACCATTGCCGACACTCTCACTCCCACCGAACATGCCGACCTGCTGGATATTCTGCATGAGTTCAGCAGTTCTTTCGATGAGTCGCAACCTCAACTGGGCCACACATCACAAGTCAAACATCATGTTGACACCGGCCTACACCAGCCACTGCGTCAAAGACCATACCATGTCTCCGCTGAAGAGCGCCGCGTCATCAACCGTCAAGTTGAAGATATGCTTCGTAGAGACGCCATTCGACCATCTCACAGTCCCTGGGCGTCTCCCGTCCTGGGCGTCCTGGTGCGTAAGAAAGACGGATCTCTCCGATTTTGCGTGGACGATTGTCGTTTGAATAAACTAACCCGCAAGAACGTCTATCCTTTGCCGTGCATTGATGACGCCCCTGACACCCTTGACGGAGCGAAATTTTTCTCGTCGCTAGATTTGCGGTATGGCTACTGGCAGGTCCCAATGGCTGAAGCCGATCGCCAAAAATGGCATTTATTACACCAGACGGACTATATGAATTTAACATCATGCCCTTTGGGCTTTGTAACGCGCCTGCCACGTTTGAACGCCTTATGGATAATACGCTGCGTGGCCTGAAATGGATGATGTGCCTCTGTAACCTTGACGATGTCGTTGTTTTCTCCCATGACTTTCCTACGCACCTCCTTCGCCTCAGGCACGTTTTTACTTCTGTGACCTACGCTGGTTTGCAGCTTAACCTGAAAAAATGCCGCTTCGCTGCACGCAAACTCGGCATCTTAAGCCACATCGTGTCCAAGCACGGCCTATTACCTGACCCAGCAAAACTTCAAGCAGTTGCAGAATTTCCCGAGCCGACGACCATGAAAGAACTTCGCAGTTTTGTAGGCCTATGCTTATATTTCCGGCGCTTTGTTCGCAATTTTGCATTTATCATGTCACCGTTAACCCAGCTTCTTCGCGGTGACGTGAACCTCTACTCCTGGTCCCCTGCATATGACGTTGCCTTTACTACTCTGCGCCGTCTGCTTACTTCTCCACCTACTCTTCGCCACTTCGACCCGACGGCTCCTACCGAAGTGCACACCGACGCAAGCGGCGTCGGGCTAGGCGTGGTTCTCGCTAAACGAAAGCCCGGCTATTCTGAATACGTTGTACCTTATGCTAGCCGGACTCTGACGAAAGCCGAAACTAACTACAGCGTGACAGAAAAAGAGTGTTTGGCTCTGGTGTGGGCGCTTGGAAAGATCCGGCCGTACTTTTACGGCCGCCCGTTCGGTGTAGTTGCTGATCACCACGTGCTTTGCTGGCTCTCCACGTTGAAAGACCCTTCTGGGCGCCTTGCGGGATGGGCACTCCGCATCCAGGAGTACGACATTGGCATCGTATACCGCTGCGGACGCAAACACTCTGACGCTGATGCCCTGTCCCGCTCACCTTTACCACCAGATCAGATGTGCGGAAACACTTGCCTCCAGACCTTGTCATTGCTAAATCTCGACTCGATTGCCACCGAACAACGTCGTGACCCGTTGATCGCCTCTCTTATCGAATATTTATCTGGCACGCCCAAATTTCCAGTATCTCGATCCCTCCAACGTCAAGCTTTCCATTTCATCATCCGTGATAAACTTCTTCATCGATGCAACTACGCTCCCGATGGCCCCCGGTGGCTGCTGGTCATTCCACGCCCTTTACGATCGCAAGTATGCGCCTCTCTTCACGACGATCCGCAATGCGGCCACGCCGGAGTGTTTAAAACATATGAATGCCTTCGCAATCACTATTACTGGCGCGGTATGTACAATTTTGTACGCAAATTCGTGCAGTGCTGTCCTGAGTGCCAGCGACGCAAATGAACACTGGCACGTGCGACTGGCGCGTCGCAGCCACTTCCATGCCCTGCCAAGCCATTTGATAACGTCGGCGTTGACCTCTACGGTCCCCTTCTATTGACACCAGATAGTAATCGGTGGATTATAGTGGCGGTTGACCACCTGACATGCTACGCCGAAACAGCCGCTTCACCGAGCACTACAGCTCAGGATGTCACCTCTTTCATTTTACAACGCTTTATTTATCCTTCGACATGGTGCACCTCGAGAGCTTCTTAGTGACAGAGGCCGCGCTTTCCTCTCCGAGGTCGTCAAAACTCTGCTTTCGGAATGCCAGGTCATTCATCGAAAAACGACAGCTTACCACCCGCAGACTAACGGGCTAACGGAACGGTTCAACCGCACGCTAGATGATATGCTCTCAATGTACGTAGCATCTGATCATAGCAATTGGGACCGTGTTCTCCCATACGTCACGTTCGCATATAACACCGCAATACAAACCACCACGGGATTCTCACCTTTCTTTCTTCTTTACGGACGTGAGCCTTCCCATACAATTGTACCCTACTTCCCCATCGTTCTGATGCTTCCGAGTGTCCACCTATCTCCGATGCTGCTCATCAAGCCCAACAGTGCCGCCAGCTCGCTCGTGCGTCCACCTCGGAAGAGCAACAACGCCAGAAAGAAAACCGTAGGAACTCCCTTCCGGATGCTAGCTATTTCCCAGGGTCTCTTGTGTGGCTTGCCATTCCACACCAAACTCCGGGACTCTCCTCGAAACTTGTCCCCCGGTACGAGGGGCCTTACACCGTTTTGGAGAAAACGTCTCCGGTTAATTTCCTAATTGAACCAGTTTCCCAATCGGACGACATGCGCTGGCGTGCACGTAACATCTTCCATGTTTCCCGACTAAAACCATACCATGAGCCTCTCCTTGAAACTTCTTAAGTCGCCAGGATGGCTCCTTTTTCAGCGGAGGCGATTGTGAAGAACAAGATGTGCCTGCAGCGAGCAGCATCGCCATGCCTGGCTCTCTCGCCTCGTGCTTCGGCTCGCTGCTGTGCCGGTCTCTGCTGGACGGTTCATCATGGTGTCTTGCCGTTGTCGTTAACTACTAATAAACCTCTTCACACTAGAACGGGAGATGGAGGGGTTGGTGAACCGGATTAACTGGAGGAAGTCGCCGTAGGCTGCTGTGGGCAGCGAAGAGGTACATAGGCTTCGGATTCCTCTGGCGCATGCCGCGCCATGGTATGCCGGGTCAAGGAGCGCTCGCAGTTGAAGAAACTCGGGCAGTACCGTCATGGATGAAAGGGCTCGTTCGTGGTAGGACCCGGGCAGTCGTGGCGGGTGGACAGCGAAGTCAACCGGACATCACAGGCGATGCACCGGTAGAGACGCCTCGTTGGCCGAACCCCATGCTTTCGCTCCATGTGGGACCGCCACGCGGACAGTCGGAGCGATAGTGATGTGTGGGCTTGGCAGCCCGCGCAACCGGGATAAGGGCAACGCAGCATCTCGGGCACCGGCAGGTACACCATCATGATGCCTTGGTGAACGATGGGTGGTCGAGAGCGAGAAGAGCCCGACGCTGCCGCAGAAACGCCAGTAGACGCCGGGGTCCCAGGACGAGGCTGCTGGGCTGGGGGCGGCGCCAATGTGCTCAACCCAGAAGAGAGAGCGGGACGCCGCCGGCGACGACCGGAACCCGGGGCGAGCGACACGATGGACACAGCAGGTGGCCGGTGGGTGGTAGGCATGGCCAGGCAGGGACTCCTCCAGGTGGCAGGACCTTGTAGACAGACGTCCGGGTAGGACGACCCGGGCGACGACGACAGCGGCGAGGTGGTCGCGTGGACCGGGGTGCGTTGGTGTCACCAGCAGGCATTGGCGACCGGACGGGAGTGGTAGGCAAGAAAAGGCTTGTAGACTCTCACCGCTCCTGGATGGCGTCTTCTCCCGCCGGCAAGACTGGAACGCCTCGTCGGTAAATGGCCACGTCCCCGTGGGTTAATGTCCAGGCCGGTAGGCTCAGATGCCGACCACGGCGAGGTGGTCACGAGGACCTGGCCCCGTCGATGTCGCAAGCAGGCATTGACGACCAGGCCGGCAGTGGGAAGCAGAAAAAGGCTTGTAGACAGTCACCCCTCCCGGATGATGTCTGCTCCCGCTGGTGGGCCCGCCGCGTCAGTAGATGGCCAGAGACTCCTTCGGTGGTTCAACAGGACCGAGGAACCAGATGCACCCTGCTACAGCGATGATCCGTGTGACCAGAAAAGGGGGGACCTTCCAGGGCGGCCAACTCCCCGAAAGGGACTGTTTCTTGTCTTTTGGCTGTAAAGATCGAAAGTGGGAGAGCCAAAAATTTTCTTTATTTATACTTTTTACGTACAAACCTCATACATGGTTACAAAATTATCACCAAAAATGGCAATAAAAGTGTATAAATAAAAACAAGTAACAAAAAGGCTAAGAACTGTTAACAGCTTTAGTATGAGTAAAACCATATAACATTAAAAAACGCGATATCGATTCTTATTACCAGAACTATTTACAATGCCCCTATGTGGCTACGGTAATTTGTAGTAGAGGTGGCGATCGTGTCTGAGACGCAAAGTCTTTTCAGGGTCCGCAGGTATCTCTTGGAGCAAAACCTGCAGCAGACACGATCGTACACCGAATCTTATGAGCCGAGGAAGCCAACGATAATGGAGTCGACGGAAACGCGCTGAAACCACTGGAAGAGATGTCGCTGTAGAGGGGCATACTTCTCCTCCTTGACCCTACGAACCTCCTGGAACGCCTGCATGCGGTTGTCGAAGGAACAGCAGACGTCCAGGATCAGGGCTTCCTCACCACGGGCCAGGACGAGGTCGGGTCGCAAGTCGGAGACGCCGACCTGCTTGTTCTCCCCGATGATGGTGAACTGCTCCAGGACCGCCATCTTGTGGCACGCGACAATGGCGTTGTGGCGCTCCGTCATGGCCCGGCTCTGCCACATGCAGTGACAGCAGACGTGCGGTAGAGTCTCGTCCCCGTACATACAGCGTCGGCTCCTCTTGTCTGCTGCGGGCACTCACGTTCATGTGCCGTTCAGGGGAGGAGATTAAGCCGGGCTCGGTAAATAAAGCACCACTCCTTGAAGCGACTGTACCGACCAGACCTCATTAGGTGGAAACTGGCGGGGTCCACCCCTACACACGCCATCGCCTTGCCCTGGGACGGCTTCTCCTGGAGAGAACGGTCCCGGTCCTGGTTGAGGATGGCCCGAAGGATCTTCATCAGCTTCTCGCGATTCCGCACTGACATCGTGGCCTCTCCGCAGGTGATGCAGGCGCCCTGGTCCAGAAGCTCCCAGGCAATGGACAGGCGACGGGAGGCTTTGCGTGCCTTCGTCCAGACAGACTGCAGCTGGGTCGCACTCTGCCTGAAGTCGCCCTCCGTTTCGCCTGAGTGGTAGGCCTTAGTGTCGTCCGTGTCCGCCGTCGCCTCAGCCGCTTCGACACCACCCGGTGGAGCGCTTGCTTCGCTCGCTCCCGAACCTCCATGTCGGTCGACGACAGGAGCTTGAAAGCGCCATCCTCTCGGCAGATGTTGCTGAGGTCCGCCGCAAGAGGGATCCCTGCCGTGCTGGCATGCGTGCTCCCGTGCACATACTCGTTTGACGCTCTGGCCGGCACGTAGAGGGTCGTCTTGATCAGCGGGCGAAGCTCCTCGTCCAGGCAATGCCACTCTCCTTTGCTGGCAAGGCCCTCCCGCATGGCGAAATTGAGCGCTGAAAACAGAAATGTTTTGATTGAATCCAGCCTCTGCAATGGGGTGAGCATGGAGGAGAGCAGCCGTCTGCCGAGATGGATGGCCTCGTTGACCATCGGCTGGCCCGGAAGTACCCGAAACCCCACAGGACGCCCCAGGAACTGGTGACCCTCGAAGTCTGCCAGTGCCGGGACCGGGACCCTTCCCACGGTTTCAGTGGTGGGCCGCGTGCCCACCGGGTAGCGCCAGCAGAAGTGGAGGGTTCGGCACTTGGCAGGGTTCAGTCGCAGCCCAAGCGGGTCCGAGAGGGCTGTCACCACGTTGAGGCGGCGCTGGAAGGTGGCGGGATCCCTGGCGAGCAGTGTCAGATCATCTGCGTAGGCAAAGATGGTGTGTTGCCTATTGCCTCCCTGCACCACTCTGATGATGCGGTCCACCACCAGGTTGAACAGCAGGCCGCTCAGGGGACAGCCTTGGCGCAGGCCCGCTCTGATGGCGATGGACTCCGTGGTGCCGTCAGCTGCCACGACGCGGGTGGTGTTGGTGCGTTAGAATTCCTCCACAATCTCTGCGAATGGCTCCCCCGCACCGGCGCCGCGGACAGCGTCGACGAGGGCCTGATGGGCGACCGAACCGAAGGCGTTGGCGTAATCGAGGAACCCCACGCACAGCTCCCCACCTCCTGTCCTGGTGTCGTCCACGCGTCCCTGCAGCACAAAGTTGTGTTTGAACACCCCATCGTGCGGCAGGAAGCCCTCCTGACTTTGATCTTAGCCAAAAGGCCGAGATATACACAAAGAGTGCCCCTTGAGATTGCTTTGGACGAGAACGCTCAGATAAGATCGTGATAAGGACAAAATTTTGCCCCGAATTGCCAGTGAGAGACCGAAAGGTAGAGACTTTACTAACTAAAACGCACGGCTCCATGCGTCTGCATTAGCGTTGAGCTTTCCTTTTTTGTAGCGAACGTCAAAGTTGTACTGTTGGAGTATCATGCTCCAACTCAGTAACCGGTCACTTTTAGGGGGCATGTTATTTACCTAGATTAGAGGACAGTGGTCCGTTTCAACCACAAACCTCGAACCGGAGACATAACAGGCTAGTTTTCGAAAGGCCCACACGAGGCGAGGGCTTTACTTTTCAGAGGTACTGTATGCCTCTTCCCTGCAGCTGAGTTTTGGACTTAAATACAAAACTGGCCTTTTGTTACCAGCACTGTCTTCCTGGCACAATAAAGCTCCCATGCCACGATCACTCATGTCACATTGAATGACAAATCTCTTAGAAAATACGGGTGCCACGAGAACGCGCTTTTCGCTTAGGGCCTGTTTGAGCTCGCAAAACGCATTCTACTTTTCTGAGTCCCATACTACTTTAACCGGCTCGAGCTTTCAAAGTGCATCAGTTAGAGGGCTGGCAATGCTATAGCAGTTTTGCTCGTAATGCTGACATGTAATGCTGATAGTATCAAACTAGACCGAAGAATGCCCTTACTTCTGATTGTGTGGTTGGTGGTGTATATATAGTTCACGATGGCGGCTACCTTAATTTCTGAAGGTCTATGCTGGCCACGCGCTACAACGTGTTCCAGTTAAAACACCTCGCCGCACCCTAGGTGACATTTAGTAGGTTTCACGGTAAGACCAGCTTCTTTCAACCTGTTGAGCATGGCGTGTAAATGCTTGACATGTTCTTCCCAGTTGTTTGAGAAGATGGTGACATCGTCAAGATACGGAAGGGAGAACTCAGAGAGGCCATTCATAACGCAGTGCAATAAGCCTGAAAAACAAAAGGGCGCATTTTTCAGTCCAAAGCTCAGCACAAATGCACGATACGTTCCGAATGAAGAAACGAATGCGGCATAGCGGCTAGCACGCTCCGTATGGGGGACTTGCCAATACCCTCGCACGAGGTTTAACGTGGAAAAAAACTGGACTCTGACACAGTTTTTACCCTCTTCTCTAAGTTTTGTATCGGGTAAGTTTTGTCTCGAGTTATGCATTAGGATGCTGATAAACGATGCATGTCCTCGGATATTTTCCCAGCACTTGAACCTATATTAGAGGGGATGTATAGCCATTGTCGCCCGGTAGTATGACTTCCCACTCCAGCATTTTATCGATATCTTCTTTCATAATCTGCTTTCGCACAGAAGATTGTTGATACGGCTTGCTACGGATTGGCTCCTCACAAGTTAGCTCGATATCGTGTTCAATCACCGTCCTGTTTCCAGGATGATCCGAAAACACGCCTTCAAACTCGGAAACAATCCTTTTCAGGTCCTCCTTCTGGACTTCACTTAGCCTAAGCTCTAGGTTCAACTGCTCCAAGATTACCTCCGATCCCTTTTCGACTACATCACTAGAGGTAAAAATTTCTGCTCCCTCTTCTTCGGAAGCAATCAAAAGCAGATTTACGACCACTTGACGTTGAACGTATGGCTACATCAAGTTAATGTCGTAAATTTTTTTTGGTCGCCTTCCTAACTCCACCTCATATTTGATATCAGAAAGCTTCGATATTACTTTGGCTGGTCCTTCCCAATGAACATCAAGCTTGTTCTTTTCGACGGACGTAGCAGCATTACCTGACTACGCGCTTCAAATGTGCGCTTCTTCGCCGATTTGTCGCAGTATTCCTTCGACAACACTTGTGAGGCCTTCATGTGGCTTTCGATAAGATCATTCTTTTTTCCAAGCCTTTGAAGGAGGTCTAAAACATACGAAACTACATTAGAGCCCTCATCGAATCCCTCCCAAGACTCACGTAGCATTCGCAATGGTGTTCTCAAACTCCTGCCATACAGAGGCTCTGCAGGGCTAAAACCCGTGCTCTCATGAGGATCTGATCTCAAAGCTAACATAGCGGGAGGAACACGCGCTGCCAAGTCGCATTTGTGTTCGTAGCAAAGAGCTCTCAATATTCGTTTCAGAACGGAATGCATACGCTCTACTAGATCAGATTGCGGGTGATGGATCGAGCTGTGCACTACTTTTATTCCACATTTATCGAAAAAAGGTAGAGGTAAGGCAGCTGGTGAAGACACTACCATTGTCGCATTGGATTTCAGAAGGAAATCCTACGCGCGCAAATATAGATAGCAGTGCATTCATGACATGAAGGGAATTGAGCTCCTTAAGTGGTATCGCTTCCGGAAATTTTGTGGCTACACAGAGAGCCATCAAGATGTACCGAAAACCTTGCCATAACTCGGGCAATGGCCCGGCGATATCAATTACTAGGCGCCGAAAAACTTCTGTGATAATTGGCACAAGCTTCATGGCTGTCTTCCACTTGTCCTTAGATTTCCTCGCTCTCTAACAATTGTCGCATGAGCTTACGAAGTCTTCGATATCCTTCCAGCATTTCGGCCAATCCAATTGAAGGGAAACTCTAGCCTTGGTCTTTTTTATGCCGATATGCCCTGCCCACACATTTTCGAGCGCTAGTTCCAATAGTTGGCAACGATACTTTTGTGGCACCAAGAGCTGCTCATACTTGCGACCTTGTGCATTTGTGTAGCTCCGATACAGGAGCCCTGCTTTCTCAAAAAAGGAAACATTCTTTTTCTTTTCTAAGTTTACGCTTTTCTTTAGCGCTCTAATCGAGAGGTCCTCACGCTGCCCTCGAATGAGCGTTTCTCGATCAACCCTCGACAGCGCACTCCAACTTTCCTCTACAGGCGAGAGCGTTGCACCCCTCTCGCTCTGACTCAATGGCGCCATGTCGTCTCCTCCGCCTACAGAGACCGCACCAGTCGCTTCGGTGAAGGGCCTCTCGAGTGACTCCTCAAATGACTCACAAGGAGATTTTCCTGTCGGAGGCTCCGTCAACTCGCCGCCAAGGTCTCACAGATCAGCAGCATTTGCAGGTGGTGTTTCACCACATTGAACTAAATGGTGTTCCTGCCAAAGCTTCCGTGCCTGCGATCGCGTGAGGGCCATGTGCGCAGAGTTGGCGAAGAACGATTTACCTTGCTCTTTGAGAAGATGCTCTGGGTTATTAGAAAATAGATAAGTAACACGATTGGGAAGCGTGGCAGACGCAGCCGCGTCGGTGCAAAGCTTACTGAACAGGCTTCAGTGACAACCACAGTGATTGGTAAGCAAGCACTCTGCTCCTCGGAGGTTTGTCTTATCCAAGCGCATTCTCCCTTAAAGTCATCCGGAGACACCAACGAAGGATGAACAACGTCCATGGTTGCCGTTGAGTCTCGAAGTGCTCAACACGCTTTCCCATTCACATTAATTTCTTGAAGAGACAGCTCTCGCAACCACATGTTCTTTTCTGATTCTCAGATTCTTGGGAAAGCAAACTTTTGCTTTGAGTTTATCGCGATGTGCCCTTCCTTTTTCAATTGTACCAGATAAGAGACTTCCATGATTCAAACGCCCATGTATTACCAACGCGTTGTTTAGGAACCTCACTCGGTTTCTCTGCTTCCGTTTGCGCTTCCCCTACAGTGTCCTTCGTAAGAGACGAATCCTTCCTGAAATTACGGTGCAGAGCGAGTTTCCGTTGATCAGGTTTTTTTGAGAAGCCCTCTTTCCTTTCATTCTTTGGAACGCGCACTGCCCTGCTGTGCAACCTTCGGCGAGTATAATACTCCTCAGCTAACTCTGCTGCCTTGTTTAGCTGTACTTCACCAAGTTTGTCCTGCAGCCAAAGCTTGACATCCTCCTCGACGCAGCTGTAGAATTGCTCCAATGCAATGCATTCTACAACTTTGTCGCGATCGTCATAAACACCTTCGCCATTGACCCATTCAAATAAATCGTCTTTAAGGCGAAACGTGAAGTCAACGTGTGACTCATTGCCTTTTTTTTGCGTACCGGACCCTTTGCCGGAAAGTCTCGGGTGACAACTTATAACGTCTCAAGAGTACCTTCTTAACCTCGTCGTAGCTCTTCAACGCTTCCGTCGACAAACACGTTATCCCGTCGAACACTTCACCGGGAGGAATAGCTAACAGGTTCTGCGCCCAATATACCGCTACAAAAGATATCGCTCACAGACGTGTTCAAACTTGACGAGATACTTCGCCATGTCCTCGCCTACTCCGAACGGTGGCAGTTAGTCCCGAATTCTATAACCGCTGACCTGAACTGTCGCAGAAGCTACGCTAGGCGCCTGCGCACACTGTTTATTGCAAATTATATTCGTTTCAACTCGAGGCGCTTGATTTATTTATTTATTTATTTATTGATTGATTGATAGATGTGTGGGGTTTAACGTCTCAAAACCACCATATGATTACGAGAGACGCCGTAGTGGAGGACTCCGGAACTTTCGACCACATGGGGTTCTTTAACGTGCACCCAAATCTCAGCACACGGGCCTACAACACTTCCGCCTCCATTAAACTCGAGGCGCTATTGTCTCTCGGCCTCCTCACGCTCGCGACGTTCGCGCATTTGAGCTTGTTCACGTTCGCGAACTTCTACATCTCGCCTTTCTGCCTCCTCGCGGTGGGCTTTCATATCCGCCCAGGTCTTATCGACTTCCTCAGCCGACACTCCTTTATTTTTCATGATCTCAAGGATCACTTGCTTTCGTTTCGCACGGCCGAAGGTAAGGCCAAGTTCTTCCCAAATTTCGATGCGTTCCTTCACCTTAAGGTTCTCCATCGTTCACTATAGCCTCTCGCTGTTCACCCCTGTTAAAATCTACCTGGCGTACCCACTATAAATCTACTAGCAAGACGCGCAAGCAATTTTTAACACTGCCGCGTTTACACCCTCCGCATTATCTTTGGTTTCAAAGCGCTCAGACTTGGCTTAAAACGATCAAAGATCACTCACCAATGCTTCACACAGATCTTCTGTAAACTACTATAACCAGTGCTAGAGAAGTCTGTTGAACTGAAAGGAAAACATCAGGAACTCACCGCATCGATGATGCTGACGCCGGCCAATCCCGCAGCCGCCATCCACTGTTACGAAGCGAGACGCCAACATGGTCCCTAAGGCGCCACTGCTCCGAACTCCCACTCCAAGGTCGCCAGCCGTTTGGTAGCGTGTGTTACTCAGCTCGCGACTGCTTCTGCGCAGAGCTGATAGACGAGTGGACGAGACGACGGTAAGTTAAGGCAAGCTTTATGTACAACATAGAAATAGAGGCGTTACCAATTTGGCACTAGGGTTGACAGCTTAGGGACTCGAACAGCGGAGGTGTCCTCTCTCGCCCGCATACGTCGGCTTTCCTCGCTCGCATAGGTCAACTGCTGGTGATATGCCGCTTGGCTTTTTTATAGGCACCGGGTGGATCTTTGCGTCACCAACGTTCAACCAGAAGCGCCGCTGGCTGTGATGTCGGAATCCTCCAACGGGGACCCGCCGCTGCGCGTGGTTGCACCCACGGACGAGGGATGTTGGCACGCATTGCGTAAGACTCGCCAGACTGGAAGGCGCCGATTGCTTCATCGAGCTCGTGGGGTGAGGTAGCTCGCTGTGCGTTGCGTGACAGACTGGTGCCACCGCTTGATGACGTCGTTGAGTTGATCGCGTCAGGCGGGCTCAATAGCTGGCCTTGACACAAATTACCAATGCAGAGGCATTCACGTTGGGTGTGGACTCCCAAACGTAACAAGAGTTACGACAGGCTTGCAAGAATGGACTAGTTCGCGTAGTGCAACATGTACAGAAGCCCCGCCCCCTTCGCTTTCCCGTCAGAGTCAAGAAAAGCTGTCACTGAGTATATTGCGTCGATAAGAAAAGTTGCTTCGCGCGTTAACGTACACAGGCGTTAGTGATGACGATGTTTTAATGAAAGCTGTGTATACTTACAATAAGCTCCGCTTGGTAAAGAGGCTTGTTGACGCTTGCCTGTGGCAAACACTTTGCGGGTATGGTCGCTCTGTCGTCCTATATAGATAGAACATCAGACATGTGGACTGTTATAAAGTCCGGCTCCTCTTCGCGCACTGTTACCACAAAAGTGATTTTCGCACAAGCGGCACATTGCACGCATGCACTTCCGGCCGCCCGTACGCGGCTGTCGGTTGCACACCTTTAGGCACTGCGCATTGGGTATACTTGGGCATTACGTTAACTTGCTAGTTGCTGCAGGAGAATGAAAGCAGATGACAATATTGGACTGCTCCAGGGTGGCATATGGCTGTATATGGCGATGATTAGCGAAAATTCTTCGGGCCGCAGTGTTACCAACACTCTCCTTTGGCTGTTTTATCAATTACATCGTTCGCATCTGTGCACTCAAGCAAGCACGCCATTGCCTGTGTTGTGAGTGACGTCACCCACCTGTCGCAGCCGTGGTGCCGAGCGTACGCGCAAGAGTTTGTCCTGAAGCCTTCCTTATAGGTATGCCATGGACAGCTCTAATAGAGCGCCGATAGTGAAATCCTTAGAGAGCCCGCATTCGCCGGTCTGATGGTGCTGTCGGGACACAAGAACAGGGCCGGAAGGCCGGGTGCCGGCAGCAACAGCGCACCGATGATTTGGTGGCATTGTAAGCATAGCAGAATTTTTTTATCATGCGGACTCTTTGAGGTGAGTAAATGCATCGCTTTGATGGGGCTGCGTTCGCGGTGTTGTGTCGCAAGTGCGATAAACGTGGTGGCGCGTACGCTACAGCAGCACCGCGCAACGAACACGTACGGCGCGAAGAAAACAAAAGACGTTGGCGGGCGATCGCACGCGTCAGAGGATGACTGAACACAGGGCCACGACTAATCGGAAGGCAGCACGGCAGCAGCATACAACAACAACGTCCAAAACGAAGAAGGGGCAGGCAGCGGGAGAGAGAAAGAGGATGGCGACGAGCTAGAATGCCGGAAGTGTGACTGTGATAGCGCGGAGGAAGAGACGCTGGCGTCAGGGTCTGTGCTGCAGAGCTTCGTGTTCGAGCACAATGGGCCCGACAGCGTCTGTATTCAGAGGTTCTTGGGAACAGGCCATCCAGGGGACGGGATGGCCTGCTCCATCCATGCAGCTGATCTGGGCAGCCGAACCTCCGAGGCGAGCCGACTTCACCAACACCGTTACCAAGTGATAACCGAGGAAACCACTGAGCAACACGACGATCGTGACAGGGTCCATACTGTCAGCATTCGAGGGCGAGTATGAAGGGCCCGACAACGTCAAGGGGCCGAGTCGCTCACAGTTCCTGCTGCCGTCTGTTTCGCGAACCCAACCAAGGGCCTAGCTCATGTCCGCTTGCATGTGACGACGCACCCCTCCGTCAACTATGTGTAAGCCTGCCTGGCTTGTTTTCTGCCCCACGAGTGCTCCGGCTGCCGACTACACGCGTCTAATACAACTACGCTGTCGTGCCACCTCAAGCATCAGCGCAATTGGTGACATTGAACATTATCTTGAACGGTTTACAAGGCATTATTTAGTACATTCGCGGTTTCGATAGCTGTACCACCTCCGCAGGGGCGTCTACGCAAGCAGACGTTTGACATGTGGCACCACCGCGGACCCGAGCCAGTGAGGGGGGGGGGGGTGGACATCCTCTCACGCTTCACCGTGCGTGGCATAGCTGTGTCCGGAGAAAGGCGGATCCGGGTTTGAGCCAACACTGGCTCTTCGGACCTTTGGCTCCCGGACAGACGTAACTCACCCCTTTGGCCCCGGCTGCACGTCGGCGGAACACCTGGGTTGACCCACATAGAAGAAATCGGCAGTCACCTTTTTCTACCCTCCCTCTCTCTTTACATCTTGGCCTTTTTAAATTTTTTTTATCTTTCTAGTCTATTTTCTTTTTTTTACTTAGGATTTTCAGGCGGCGAGGGTTAACCCTGTGCGAATAGCCTACCTTGGTCTAGGCGCATTGGGTTATGGTAGCGTTGTACGACTGGCGTCTGCAATCTTTTAGTATTAACAAACTTGTAGCGTCCTCTCGTTGCTCTCCATGGGGAGGGGTCGCCAACGCTGCTGATGATAAATAAGACTAACATGCCTAGAGCATTCCCCTTACTTACTCATCGTTCCGGCTTTAAGCGGGAACACACAGATGCCTAATTTTTTCAGCCAGCCAATAGAAACATTTCCTCATTTTCATGTCGTATATAATGTCATTTCTCATGTCATTTCCTCACTCTCATGTCATATGCCGCGCGGGTCACTTCATACTCACCGCCTACACGTGCCTCGCGACACCGACGACCAGGCTTCTTGCTGGTTGCACACCAACTGACATTTTCAAAGCAGTCAAAAGTTTATCGGCGCGTAGGCAAGCTCCCTTTCCCTCTGGAAATCATTTCCTTTTTCTCGAACACATGTGCGCCCCCTTTGGTACAAATGTAGGGAAGACGCGGCGGCACCGTGCAGGGTCTTTAGCCGCCGGATGTCTTCTTCCCAACACAAAAGCGTCCTTTCTTAGACAACGGGGCGCACGGGCGAAATTAAAATTGCAGTTGTTCGTGACATAGCCCTCTTGTCAAGAATATTGCTGCATAATATTTAAGGAAGTCCCAAACGCGCATTGTTCGAGAGCTCTTGGTGTTCTAGTCGTCCATCAATGCTTTTTTCGCGCATCATTTGACTGACGTGTACGACACCGCACAGAATCCAGGACGCACCGCACTTTACTGTCACTTTACGACGAAAGTCATATCTCGCGCGCTGGGCCAAGGCCACACACACCCAAAGTGAAAATGATAAAAATACAACACACTCCAAAAATAAGATATGTAAGAATTCTCTGGTGCCAAATATTCAAAAAATACGCGCTATAAGCGATATACAAATATGTCCGGCTTGTAAAAAAAGAAACAACAACAACAACAACAACAACAACAACAACAACAACAACAACAACAACCACGACGACGACGACAACAACAAAAAAACATCGCGTCACAGCTGTCTTTCATTCAGTCGTGGAGTTTTTTCTTGTGGAAGACAGAGGCAGGCCGCAACACTTAGAAATGAGGCATTCACTTAATTTCGAGGTACGGTGGAACACTTACGGCTTGTTTCAAATGAATCTATCTAGATCAAGGGTGGTGCGGTTCACTGTTGTTTTTATTCTTTTTTTTCACAATAGAGAATATACAATTCTTGTGAAGCCTTTCAAGACCACAGGAATTTTACGAATTAGACTATAATTGAGGTCCGGCTAAGTGTGCACGAGTTGCTACAGACTATACAGCGCAAAAACTCCAACAGGTGTGCATTATAAATCAATTAATCAAAACAGTGAATCAATAACTTTAATTAAAGTCCGGCTGCGATATACAAAGCGAGGTGTCAAAGCATTAACACAATTGGGAGTGACTCGTGATTTACTGTTATGAAATAATATGATTGAAGCCTACCTTATAGTTTGTGCGGGTTATTACACATATACAGCAGCACAGTTAGCGCAAAATTCTTTGCATAGCGTCATTCACTTATTACTGTAACAGATAGCTTGTACATTCATTATTGTCAGCACGCGAGGTGTTAGCATTTAAAAATATTTACCGCCTTTCTAAGATCAAGAATGAACTTTTGTCCATAGTATAATTGAACGAAAGTGGAACTGATTTTTCTTCGCACAATAGCCAAGCTGTCCCTTCAAGTACATTCGCATTTCGATTAACTGCCACTTTTCACAACAATGTCGGCATTCTTTTCGAGCGAAGTTCCTCTAGGCAACAGTGCCACTCGAAGAAAGCCGGCATAGCTATAGGATTGATGAGGATTAGGGTATAAGCGCGCCCGTGCGCGTGAGTGCATGTGGAGAAGAGGCCACGGAGGAGAAAAAATATGGGCTGTGTGATGGCAAGCGTGAAATATGCGGCTGAGTTACAGAGCTCCGCATCGGGAGGCGCCGAGAGGAAAGGGTTGTCTGCCTCGGTGCACCACCACCGTCCAAGTGCCGCCGAATGTTACCCCACTCTTCGGCGGTCATAAAAACATAGGTGCCGCCAGCCGTATAATAACTTCAACTACCGCTCATGCCTCGCAGCCCACCGCCCACTCCCCCTTCAGTCTCAATCCTTCGAACCCCGGCGCCTGCTTGCTCGCTATCTCACAAGTTGGCGGCTCACTCTCTAATGAACGCGACGCAGGAAAGCTCGTTGCGCCCACCAGATGGCGCGTTGCCCTCTCTGCACCCCTCCCGTTTTGCTTCAAGCCTATGCCGACTCGGTACTTGTCTATGCGCTTTCTCTTTTTCTTTCTGATACCGTTTCGAATGAAAACTAGAGGTCGCACATCTATTCACCATGCGTAGAGTAACACGTGGTCCAGTGCGTACTGTGAGAATGCCCGGATGAGTTGTCGACATATTGCCCGCTACTATTTGCGACGAAGACGAAAAAGAGAGCAGCCCGGGTTAACGCCTGCTGTTTTCCAATTAGTACAGGCCGTAGCGCACACGCGTTGCAGCCGTAAACAACGATAAAGCCGGAACTGCGCACGACGCGACCGCTTGGTGGAAAAGTTCTGGACCGGAACGCGAACATCTGTTTCACTGGCTTGCTGCGCCTTTCTGCTCCTTGAGGGCACGCTTGGAACAGCTATAAGCTGCTGGTGTGTATCTTTTGATAGTGCACCATCGAACAAACGTCGCAAGAGTCTTGGTTATACGAATCATGGTAGAGTGAAATTCTTTCCAGGGTTTGCACTGAGTTATGCGCAATTGCCATTTAATTGGCTGATAGATGATTTGAGACTACTGAAAGAGAGATAACAATCCCAAGCATCATATTAGGCCATGTTGGATCCAATACAGCGATTTCTTTAACGTACTTCCCCACTCCATTTCAGTCGTTTTTTTTTCATATATTGTTTCATATACTGTCAGTGTTTACGACTCAAGCTCGTAGACGCAGTGCTTCTGCGGTACGTGCATCGAAAGACTACCACGAAACGGGAGAGGCCTTTGAAATAACGTGTGTGCCTTCCTTTTTTATTATTTAACTATGACAAGATCTCACACATCACATGCGGTAGACCAAAATTGAAACAAAAACACACGTGCCCTCAATAAAACCAAGCCGCGTTGGCAAAATAATCAAAATGCAAAAAGTATCAATGCATCCAGTGCTGACGTCACTTTGAGCATTACGCACAACAGGGATTGCCCATCAATAGCCTCTTGGACGAGTGACCACGCCACGGGGGCCGAGTCACAAAATGGTTAGAACACCGCCCTGCACTTGACCTCCCGCACGGATGCCAATTGGCATGTGCCCGAACTGTTCTCGCTTGCTTCCAATTACCTGACGTCAGTTAGATGTTTTCACCACTTGACCCCTGCGACACCCGTGGCGTATTCTAAGCCCCCAACTCGCCAGTATATAGCCACTGCTCTCATTATAGTTGCTATTGCGCTGTATATATGAGTGATATAAGGCCTGTTCATTCATCTTTTATTTATGTTATTTATAAATGTTTTTTTTATTTTCTGTGGTATATTGTCTTGTACTTAAATAAGCTGCGAGTATTTTCCAATCTGCGCTCACGAATCACCCAAATATATAAGAACCAAACACGCTGGGATGACACATAGCCTGAATCAATCAATTAGTTTATTGCGTGTGAAATACATAAAATCGGTTGTTGTTAATATACAAATAGGACCACAGAGCCCATTGAAGGGCAGTTGCAGGGGTTCGTTTTTAAGCGGTAGTAGTTTGCTGAGCTACAGCGAAAATATGGAGTAGATACAAGTGCAATGAAATACAATAAATACGTACAATAGTTACATAGCAATTAAAATCCATTATATTACAACAATTCGTAATGATATTCATGATTTTAGGTATAACTGTTATAAGTTTTGTAGATGGTTGCGAAGAAATCGTTTATACGAAATAAATGATGCGGATGCTGGGATGGTAGCCAGCATCCGCATAAGCGCGTGTCCTGCCTTGTTCCCAGAAGTTATGTCGAAGGAGTACACAATCGCGCCGGTGCTGGTAGATTTTTTATATGGCTGCTTCACGTTCTCTCAGACATTGAATACGACTATGCGTTTTATATATTCCTGCTGTCATTTTTCTCATCGTCTTAGAACAGTGCCCATATGCTGACTTCTGTGCATGTCTCATGGTATTTATCGATCACTTGATCGAAGCTTCTTGTGCAAACAACATGCAGGTATAAAAGTACACAAACATGTACAGAAATTCTTTTTCCCAGAGACAGAAGCTATTGCATAGTTTAAAATCTGAAACTGCATTTTGAGACAAGTACTACTGACTGGGCGAGTTTGTGCATGATGAAATGATATCGCTTTAGCGCAGTTCATTTTGAGCGTGAAGAAAAGATGCTATGCAAACAAGGGGAATGTAAAGAAGTAGAATGTAAAGAAGGGAGAAAATACAGATGACATTGTGAGCGCTGTAGAATAGAAACTTTGAGGAATAGAAACTGCTTTTTGATCGACCGAAACTAGATTTTGATCGAATGCGGCGTTCTCTCATCGTGTTCACCAATTCGATGCGATCATAAACTCGTATTGAGGCACTGCCATCCTCGTTCTCAGCTTCACCAATGCCAGCTGACAACTCGCTGTTGCGCCGCAATTGCGAAGCTGCGTAAGCTATTGCTGCAAAGAGTTTGGTGCGTAGAAATGCTACCGTCATCACGAATGACTAGGTTGCACAGAAATCGAACAAATAGCACAACTACCCACCGATCCACTAAAGTATACAGTGAAACACACGGTCGGCCAGCACCAATTAGGATTTCTAGACAGATGTAACCAGTGATTGAAAAAAAGCTTTAACAAACCATCGGGATTGACCCAATGACAAACACTATTGCAGAATGCTTCAGCATCGCCCAAGGACGTAGACGCAGTGCTTCTGCTGTACGTACATCGAAAGAATACTACGGAACAGGGAAAGGCAATGTAAACAGCGACAGGACCCCGTAGCGATGGAAAGGCTACACAAACGACCACGTGACCCAGTATCTATGGAAGGTATACGAATGCTCGGTTTCTGCGCGAGTTTTTGGCCCTACAGAGCTTGTACATTCGTCTTGTGCACCGTGTAAGAAGTTTCTATCTTACACCGAGGCCTTGTGCCAGTGGCAGTCTGTGGTTTACCTCGAAGCTTTTGTGTGCTAAGAGGCAACGGCAACCTAGAAACAACTCAGCACAATTTAGTTGAAGGGACAACAACCTTGAAGCAGCCAGAAGAGAATTCGTAATCGTCCAGCTGCGCTGTTTCGTTCTTTGCACGAATTAGTGCAAGTATTGCCACTTTCTTCTTTAATATTTTAACGCCTTGTTTTGAGGAACTGTAATGTCGCACAACATTCTAATGTGACAAACCACACACTTCTTTCAGCCTCAGGGATCTCGAAGAGAAGAAAGATATGTTCGCGTTTGTCGGAGGTTGTAACACGTCCGAAAACACAGCATGGTTGTATAGCAAGGGCGGTCTTCGTGAGAAACTAGCCTGGCCACTGTAATGCCGTCCTTCCCTCTAAAAAACAGGCTCACCGCTGAAATGTCCCTTCTTGGTGGTAGCGCCGGCCACGGGCAGGGACAATAGAAAAGGCCCACTCGACACAACACAGCTCTTTCGGTTCTTCCTGTCCTTAGCGGGCGCAACCGCGAAGTAGAATCGAATGCGAACAAACGAACATTGGCAACCTCATTTGTAATACGACTGTTTTCACCGCAGCAAAACTTTCCTTCATTACCTCCTGTTCTCGATCAGCACGCATTCACAAAGACAACGGTGGTTCGATCAAACGTGACCAATATCCTTTCCCGAGCAACCGAAAACGGATCGTTAAACGAACATGGTAATACACTTAGCAGTGACGCGCGCATATCTCGACCGAAAACTGTAAATGATATCCAAATTCAAAACAAAACCGTACCATCAATAAATTCGCATTAAATCGCTATTTGCGTTAATGACAGTTGAATCGGTCAGTGGTCGAGTCTGCTGAGCTGCAGCCCACAAAGAAACGCAAAGGCACGGCCGCCACGTCGAAAGCTTCTTTTGTTTACAGAACGCACATAGTTCGTGTTTCGGGTCTCCATGCAGACTCTTCGCACTGCTCATTAAAAGTGAATCTCATTGTTAGACGGCAATGGCCGAAAGCGTTTGCTCATTACAGGAAATCGGCTTCGAGCATGTTCCCCTGTAGCTGCGGTGGAAACAACGCTGTGTTACTTCGATCTAGAGCAGCAAAATTGTTCGGCTGCCACGATCGACTTTTCCCTCCCGTTCAATTATGCGCTCATGGTGTCGCATGTTTGATTTCGCTCAGAGTGGTTGTGGAGCGTTCGTGCGCGTCGCGTAGCGTGCCTGGAAGTAATTTTCCACATTCGTTTTTCTATTATTTACCAGCAATTCCATGGTCTGACTCACATATCTCCTTTTAACGTCCGTATTGCACAGAGCCGTAAGACGGTAAATACGTTTGTTGGGCCAGTTGGTTGCGCTCTTAACAAGTCACGATGGATCCCAACACTTGAAACGCAAGACAGGCAAGGAGCAAAAGAGAAAAATAAAAGACGGCGCCGTCTTTTTTTTTTCTGCTTTGCCCCTTCTCTGTCTTGTGTTTCAATTGTTGCGCTGTTCACACGTTGCATAGAGCCCTTTAGTCAGCCCTGGGAAGCACTCTTGTGATTTCGGTAATGATCCGTGAGATTGTTAAAACGCGAGGTTCAAAAGGAAAATTTCTATATGGGAACTGATGTCTTACCACTATTTCCGTATACGACAGAGCTCAACGCTCAATAAAATAAACTTGCTGCGGATAAACGTAATTCATGTCTGTAATTAAAGGGTTCGAGTAATAGCTGTTATTTGTACTCTGCAAGAAAAGAAAAACCATGTCATTCGGCTCTTTTTCTAAAGTCATGACTTGCCAAATAACGAGTACGTGTCAGCACTTTCGGCTACATGTGAACGTGTCTTTTTGAAGAGACACGCTAACATCTCGTCGAAAGTAGTGACACCTTTCATTTTTTTTTATTTTTGGGATTCGTTGTTCCTTTCAAATGCTTAAAGGTGTTTCAGGGATGACGTACATGGTGAAATGGCCAAGTGAACACACCTTGTGAGCGATAAGGAATGTTTGGGCGAACGAAACAACATAGCTTGTAGAAAAAAAGCTTCGGCTCTGAGTGTATGCTACTCTGTTGACGTTCAAGCAAGCCAAGCATTCCCTCTTAAAACAACAATTCACAAAGAAACGTATTTTCTGGCGCTTCATATTTACCTCTAAGCAAAAAAAAAATTAATTTAATGTGCTTTTATTTGCCTGGGAGTCTTCACGAGCATAAAAAATACAGTGCTGGGTGTTTCTAATATGCACCTGTACAGCCGTCAGCAAGCTTAACGCGAACGCTCCGAATCATGTCTCGAATCGATTAACGCCAAATTTGGGTTCTGTTGCCGAGATGTCAACTGTGCATGCCGACGTACTATCCGTGCAGACCAAGGAATTGCCTCGGTAACCACGTCCAGTGCTTCGCGGCTGGCATCAGCCAGAGCAGTCTAGGTCCTACAGTGGTACGAGTTAAACTCGCTGATGTTTGCCCGTCGTATCACACTGGTGGTATCGCTAAGCTATCTCAGCTGGGTGAACTATGCGGTCTTACAGGGGATTCGCTCTTGTCTCCAGGGAAGCAATAGTAATCTTGTCGACTCACATGCTTTAATTGCTCCCGCTTGTTAAGCTACGACATTGAAAGCAGCCTTAAACATACAGCCGGCAAGATGGTGATACATTATAGACTTTGGGCGCAAGCGCCCAGCCCGCCTCAGAGAAAATGGGAGCGAAAGCGCACTTCAGTGTCTAATTTCTCTGTTTTTGGAAACCAGAAGCTTTTGCCGCAGTAGCTCATTAGGAGCGTCGGAACACACTACACTGTGCTTGGTCGTGTGCAAAGGATCTCAATTAATTACGGTAATCAGATAAACCTCTGTCGTCATGAGAAGCGAATTAGAACACAACGCCACACTCCCTTTCTTTCAAGGTTATTTGCATCTCTTTCATGATTTATAGAGTCTCGGGGCGTAATTAGGTGGAATTAATTGCAGCACTAAATAAGTAGACAAGTTATTATGTCTCTCGTCTTACTGTTGCAACTCTCCTTACACTCAAACTTCACACTGCCACGCGCAGGTGATATTCACCCCACCTATATACTTCTATGTATCTACCCATCACTTTTCTATAGCTTCTTAATAACTTAATAGAACAATTTCTACATGTTAGGTGCGCATCGAAAGTGTTGAAAGGGATGACACAAACCGAGGTAAGAAGCGCCGTTTCTTTCGTCTTTTTCTCTGTGTTTCAAGCACTATCAAATTCAGAAATGGATTCCTACCAACTTGCATAAGTGTCAACCCTTTCGAACTGCACAAAAAATATGACGATTATTTGATATTGATTCATGGCGTAGTGGGTAACATAGCTGTTGAACACGAGCCTTCATTACTCAAACAAAGGGTGTCCATGTCTTTGTTTTCCCATAAGGAAATGAACGCACCCCGACGTTCACTGAGCAAATAAATGTTTTTCATTCCTCGTGGAGGGGTGCTGTGCACCTTCTTTTTTGTTTTACTTTCAATAGATCTCAACGTTACCTTTTGGACTCATCTGAGCAGGTTTTCTTTCAAAATGACGCCGATATAATGCACCTGCAAATGTGTTTTCTATGGGTCCTATGTGATATATCATACATATATGCATAGGTATTATTATAAGCTGCAGTTGCAGCTAAACATCAACAAATAAACGCCAAACAAACAAGCACTCTCTAAGTGTTGCAGAAATAAAGCCTCCGAAATAAACGAAGCTAGGCTTTGTTCTTCCTAGTCACACAAAATGGGGCCACGTTGTAGTCCACAGTCATTCACACCATTCATATAATTTGACTAGTTTTTTTTTTTCAGCACGATCCAGATTAAACTGGGAACCACTGCATGTACATAAAAAAAAAACGAAGTGTTGAAGGTAAACAATAGGTGCCGCCCTGCGACAGGTTAGATTTAGGTAGAGCACGTGGATCCTATAGTGTCTCTTCTTTGTTCCGTTCTGCATGAATGCGGACGCATAACAAAAGGATAGGGTTAGGTCTTACAGACAAAAGATCCAGAAGAAAAGCGCCCCTTTAGTGTGTGTACTATAGACGAATGTACAGAGGCGATGAAATAAAAACCACTACCAGAGCAGTGACTTAGTGCTTCGCTGTTTGCATTCGTTTTCACGGCGGTCTTACTCCGGGGGCAATAAAAAGATACCAAAGTAGCTCACGAAGTTATTATGCATAACACTACAGTCTTTTGTATTATAGCCATGATATACACCAACCTGACGAAAAAAAAAATGCTAACAGCGGAGCGCATAAGCACCCTACAGTTCCCTTTTCTTTCCATCATGTTAGTAAAAGTAAATGAAAAAAAAGGAACACTTGGAGTGCAGACAAGTACTCAACGAAACACAACTACGCACAAGATGAATGAACAAGTTAGCAAAAACGACAGAAGAAGGTTTCTGTCGCTCCGATTTTATCTTTTGTGTCCGGGTTTGCACGCCAACGTTGTTTATCACGAACGCGTTCCTACAAGCTCAACGCTTTGTGGTTCTAATCAACCGTGTTTTTCTCGTGGTGTTGTTTTTTTTTTACAATGGATGCCACACAAAGGGATACCGACGCGGTTGTAATCCGAGTAGATGCACGTTATTGTAAAACAAGGAGTGAAGAAGTGCATAAATATGAGAGCTGTCAAGATGAAACAAAGAGCACTGGTAGTGGGAGATAGTAATAGTTTGCATTAGTGTCACGTAGCACCAATAAAAACTATGTTCTACAATAAAAACGCACCAAAGGCACCATAGAGGCACAACATCAAGTTCACAGATATTTGTTTTAACGTTCCCCGCAGGGGCGCCTGCGCAAGTAGGCGTTTGGTGTGTAGCGACACCACGGACCCGAGCTAACGGGGGAGTTTCTACTCCCTCCCACGCCTAGCCGTGCGTGGCTTTGCCGTGTCCGGGGAAAAGGGGATCCTGGGGGTTGAGCCGACGCTGGGTGATTGGACCGTTATGGCCCCCCGGCAGAGGCAACACACCCCTTTGGCCCCGGCTTCACGTAGACGGCACCCCTGGGCTGACCCACCCAGGGGAAATCGGCAGTCGCCTTTTCCTATCTCTCTCTCCCTACATCTTCGTCTTTTGTTCTCACTTTACATCTTTCCTGTCTTCTCCTCACTTCATTTTACTTCCAATTTTTCCTGGCGGCAAGGGTTAACCTTGTGTATGTGCTCTGTCTTGGGCACAATATATTTGGTTATAGCGGCTGTGTACAGCTGACGTCGACACGCCTCATATAAATTTAGGACTTGTCACGTCCCCGTGTTGGGCTCCATGGTGGGCGGCTGGCATGGCTGCCGAACTCATATTTAATTTATGGCCTTTTCTTCTCTCCCTTCATTGCACGATCGTCCTCTCTCGAAGAGAGGGCGCACCGAAGACTTTTGCAATTATTTCAGCAAACCGAAAGAAACCTTTCCCCGCTACCATGTAATCCATTGTGAAACTGCTGAAAAGAACGCCAGAACTATTTCGCCTTTCGTTGTTTCCAAATGCTACACCACTACACTTGGACCAGGTTACCAGGCTACAAGAATGGCCAGTGGGGATCTCCTCCTCGATGTCAAAAGTCAGAGCCAGTATGAAAACCTCTCAAAACTAGAATTGTTTGGAAACATACCTATCTCAATTACACCACACCGCTCACTCAACACTTCCCGAGGCGTTGTATCTGATCAAGACTTGCTTGACCTAACTGAAGATGAGCTCCTCGAGGGCTGGAAGGACCAGCAAGTGACACAAGTGTAAAGAATCAAAATTAGGCGTGATAAGAAGGAAATCCCAACAAAACACATAATTGTGACATTTTACACCAGTTCTCTGCCTGAACATCTCGAAACAGGATACTTGAAGTTGAATGTGAGACCCTACATTCCCAACCCACGACGTTGCTTCAAATGCCAGCGTTTTGGTCACGGCTCTCAGAGTTGCCGCGGCCAACTGACCTGCGGAAAGTGTGCCACCACAGGACACGCTACGGACAAGTGTAAGGTGGAAGATGGGGCCCACTGCGCAAACTGCGATGGTGCCCATCCCGCATACTCCCGAACCTGTCCAACATGGTAAAAGGAAAAAAATGTTACAATCAAAATCACACAAAACATTACTTTCCGAGGAGCCCGTCAACAAGTATCTGGTTTTTTCACAAACAAACCATCGTTCGCCGATGTAGTGCAACAGGGGGAAGCAATACAACGGCCTGCGGCAACTGCCCATGCCAGGCACAGTGTGCCCAGGCGGTCGCCAATGCCCCCACCCACGGCGGGAACAGCCAAGGCTGCCCTGCCACTCGTCCCCACGGCGACAACCACGGCCGCTGCAAGCTCTTGCCGCGGCGGGGGTATCCCAGCACCAAAGGAGGTTCCTTCGACCTCTAGCCCAAGAGGACCGAAGGTTTCGCCCCCCGAGGTGAAAGAGACCCTAGGGTTGGCCTATATGAAGGTCTCGTCTCATCAGCCGAGGTCCCAAGCCCAAAACATCAGCTCGCAAATGCGGGCACGCAGTGCCTCTGAGGAGGCAATGGACACCAGGTACCCCTGGTGCAGAAACATCGGCGTAGCTCCCTGGAGCGTGCCAAAATAAATAAAAAGCCAATAACGGGGCCCGGCGACGGCCCTGTTCTTTGAGTCTTAACGCTTAGCTTAAGAAGAAAACACACCCATTTTTCCTTACACACAGCACTAAGTTACCTCCGATATGGCAACACAAATAATACATTGGAACGTCAGAGGACTCCTTAGAAACCTCGATGATGTTCAAGAGCTCTTTTGCAAATATTCGCCGAAAGTGGTGTGTGTACAGGAAGCTCATTTAAAATCTAAAAACACGAATTTTTTGCGTCGGTATGTACTCTTCCGAAAGGACAGAGATGATGCTGGGGCATCATCCGGTGGTGTAGCTATTATTGTTAATCAAAAAGTAGCATGCACACATTTACCACTGCAAACAACACTAGAGGCAGTGGCTGTTAGAGCAGTTCTTTTCAACAAGCTCGTCACCATCTGCTCTCTGTACATACCCCCACACCACCGTCTTGGAAAACGAGAATTCGAGTCCTTAATAGATCAACTACCCGAACCTTATTTGGTCCTTGGTGACCTGAATGCTCATAGCAGTCTATGGGGTGATTCTCGCTGCGATGCACGAGGTCGTCTCATTGAACAGTTGCTTTTTTCTTCCGGTGCCTGTCTGTTGAATAGGAAAGAGGCAACATATTATAACCTTGCAAACGGAACCTACTCTTCGATAGACCTCAGCATCGCATCTCCTTCCCTTGTACCATTACTCCAATGGAAAGTTCTAAATAATCCCTACGGAAGTGACCATTTTCCTGTTGTTTTGAGTACACAAACATCATACGAATGTCCTCCACGAGTTTCCAAATGGCTTATACACAAAGCCGACTGGGAACAGTTTCATAACAATGCTCAGTTATGTTAGACTGACATATGTGGGCTAAGCATAGATGAAGCTGTGCAGTACTTCACAGCTCTCCTTATTAACGCAGCAGCCAAATGCATCCCACAAACATCTGGACAGCCCGGCAAGCGACACGTCCCATGGTGGAACACAGAGTGTCGTAATGCGCGAAAGGAATAGAACAGGGCATGGAGGTTGCTGCAAAACTCGCCGACAGCCGAAAATCTTGAAACCTTCAAGAAAATAAAGTCTCAAGGCAGGAGAACGCGTCGGCAGGCCAGAAGAGAAAGCTGGCAGAAGTTTTTATCAGGGGTTAATTCATACACACAGGAGGCTAAGGTCTGGAACATTGTCGGTAGGATAGCAGGAAAACAAGTACACACACTTCCCCTCGTAAACACTCAGGGTGATACTTTAGAAAATCAGGCAAACTTCCTCGGTGCACACTTTGAACAGATATCCAGCTCGTCCCACTATACCAACGCTTTCCAAAAATACAGAACAAGAATAGAAAAGCAGGAACTCGAACACAAATCCACTAGATACGAGGCGTATAACCAAGCTTTCAGTCTAGCTGAGCTCCGAACATCTCTAAACTCCTGCAGTACTTCTGCCCCAGGTTCTGACCGTGTGGTGTATGAAATGTTAAAAACCTACCATCCGAAACACGAAAAACCTTACTTTGTTTATACAATGCTATCTGGTTTTCTGGCACTATCCCTACTTCCTGGAAAGAGGCTAATAATATTCCCATTTTGAAAGAGGGCAAGGACCGTTCTTTAGCTTCGAGTTACAGGCCTATTGCACTTACAAGCTGCTTGTGCAAAGTCTTCGAAAAAATGATAAACTGCCGACTTGTACATATCCTTGAAACAAACAATTTGCTCGACCCATTTTAGTGCGGGGTTCAAGAAAGTAGATCCACCACAGACCACCTTGTTCGTATCGAGGCACAGATCAGAGACGTCTTCGTTTTTAAACACTATTTTCTCTCTGTGTTCCTCGATATCGAAAAGGCTTATGATACAACATGGCGTTTTGGAATTCTAAGAGACCTGTCCCACCTTGGCGTGCGCGGAAGAATGTTTCACATAATCGAAAGTTACCTGTCAAACCGGACATTCCGTGTCCGAGTGGGCACGGTTCTTTCCCAAACATGTGTCCAGGAAACAGGCGTGCCACAAGGTGGTGTACTTAGCTGCACACTTTGTCTCATCAAAATGAATTTCTTGAACTTGTCCATCCCCCGCAATATGTTCTATTGTACATATGTCGACGACGTCCAGCTTGGCTTCAAGTCATGCAACTTGGCAATGTGTGAGCGGCAGGTTCAGCTGGGTTTAAACAAGGTCTCCAAATGGGCAGATGAAAACGGATTTTAACTTAACCCACAAAAAAGCACGTGTGTTTTGTTCTCTTGAAAGAGAGGCATGCGCTCGGAACCTGACATTCGACTGAACGGGCAACGTCGGTCCGTCAAAGGCGAGCATAAATTCTTAGGCTTAATCTTGGACAACAAGTTGACCTTGGTACCACACATAAAGTATATAAAAACAAAATGTTTAAAAGCCATGAATGTTGTAAAAGTGTTGTCACGTACTACTTGGGGTAGTGACAGGCAATGCCTCATGAATCTGTATCGAAGCCTCGTTCACACCCGCTTAGATAATGGGGCCGTTGTTTATCAGTCTGCAACTCAAAGTGCTTTTAAGATGCTGGACCCCGTGCACCATTTGGGCATCCGCCTTTCTACGGGTGCTTTTTGCACCAGCCCCATAAAAAGCCTTTATGTTGAGTCAAATGAGTGGTCGCTTCATCTGCAGAGAACTTACATGTCCTTTGTTTATTTCCTTAAGGTGAAAGCGGATAAGAAGCACCCCTCATACTCTACTCCTAATGATTTGTCGAGCTCATTTCTGTTTCAAAACAGGCCGTCGATGAGGCAGCCCTTCTCAGTTCGCCTGAAGTGTCTATCTGAGGAAACTGGCGTCTCACTTGCACACAGTTTAATGGCTCCTGTAGCATATCCGCCACCGTGGCAATGGCAGACTATAGACTGTGATGTGTCCTTTCTAGAAGTTACAAAACATGCGCCTATTGCCCATATCCGAACATACTTCCTGGAACTTCAACACAAATACACACGTCCTGAGTTCTTTACAGATGCCTCCAAGTCCAACTCCTCTGTGTCCTACGCTGCTGTCGGGCCATCCTTTTCGGATGCTGGCCCTTTACATCCAGGCACAAGTATCTTCACAGCAGAAGCTTACGCGATACTTGCGGCAGCTAAACACATCAAACAATTACAAATACAAAAAGCAGTAATTTACACAGATTCCCTCAGTGTGGTAACGGCTCTGCACAGTCTTAAAAAACAAAAAAAACTCGGTCCTTGTCTCACTTTACTCCATTTTGTGCACACTCTACACACTCAAACAACATGTTGTAGTGTGCTGGGTGCCAGGGCACCGTGAGATCGAAGGCAACGTGAGGGCGGATCAGCTCGCTGCATCCGTCCACAAAAGCACTGCCCCTACACCCATATTAATCCTGGCCCTTGATCTTAAGCCCTCTCTCAAACGAAACCTCAGGGACTACTGGCAGAGCAAGTGGGATACACACACACAAAACAAACTACACAATATTAAGCCACACCTTGGTCATTGGCTGCCAATATCAAAATCGCGTCATACAGAGGTAATACTAACGAGACTCAGGATAGGACACACATACACGACACACTCATATCTTTTGTCCGGTGGCGACCCACCATTGTGTGACAGATGTGGTGAAGCACTAACAGTTCTTCACATTTTAATTCAGTGCAAACAATTGGACACCATAAGAAAACAACACTTTCCATTACCCTACCGACAACATATACCTTTACACCCTGCAATGTTCGTCGGTAGGGAACTGCTTTTTAGTTATAAATCATTGCTAGCGTTTTTAAAAGAAATTCATAGTTTTCATATCATATACCTGGGCATTCCGTAGCACGACCTCTCCTGAGAGGTTTTCGCTGCGGTGGCTACACAAGAAAGCACTTGCCTCACGGCCCTTAGACGCAAGGGTATGAGCGAGTGAGGCACTTGTGCTAATGCCATACATATCCACCATCGTCTTTTATTATCACCAACTTTGTTCATCTATTCGCACCACACACACCTTTCACGGCAAGGTCATGAATTTATTACTTGTACGTTTTTACCCGCCTTACCGCGAGGAATTTCATGCTCTTACACAGCCGCTAATCACAATCATCGTCCACATTCCTTATGCCATGAACTGGCGCTCTTTGGCCATCAAATGGCCCTTGCGCCAAAAAACACCATATATCATCATCATTGTTTTAACGTTGTCTGATGCATAAAAACAAGACCTTAGATTGCCTTCTTTTAAGCAGGAATAAGGTTCGATGCATTCAAAACACACAAGCTTGAAAAGCTAGAACAAGTAAAAGACCAAAGATCCGATGTGCAGGGGTAATGGTGCATGATAGGTAACGAAATTTCACGTTGGTGATTTTGATGTAACATCCACTCTAGTTGCAATTAGGCAGCAAAATGGAGCATTTTTTGGTGAAGCTTCATTTTTCAGCGTTCTTCATCAGAGTTGTGAAGCCTTAAGCACGCATAAATACATATGATATTTACAGTTTGTAGGGCTCTCCTCTATACAAATCACTGAAGCACTCAAAACTGGTATTTTTTGCCATTCTGAATTTTATCAGTTCACTGAAGACGAAAATAGTTATTTCACTGAGTGGCCAATTGATTTATTATTTCATTTGTTTTGTTCAATGGCCTACGCAGACTTTTCTTACTCGTGCCTTGATCATTTCGCGCAGTTTATGAACGTTTAGCAGCAGCGAACCAACTTGCCTGCCAGAACGCCCTATGTCGCAAATCACCACGTAGTCTTCGAATCAGGTACGGATGAAGTGCAATTACACGCATTTTTTATCAACCAAGATTGCTTCACGTGCACACCAGTTCACTGTCGCAGGAAGGTAAACTTCCCGTATAAATACTAAAGAATCTTGAATTTGAACATGTGATAACATTTCAGTATAGCGGCAGGCTAGACATGCATAGTCACCGGACAAAACGGCATAGATTGCATGGTGGCAATAAGTGCGATGAGGCAGAACCTGTCGCTCAGTTGCATAGAAGCTGCATTCAATTCTAGACATATACGCGAAACTTCCTGCAAGCCGGACTTCACAGCGATGATATAACGAGCTTTGACAGCTTGATACATGATAAGAGATTCCACAAGAAACTGCGTCACTTCAGGCACAACACTGGTTCTGCGGCACAAATCAAATACAGATATACAAAGGTACGCAAATAAAAAAGGATGCACAAGTTTTTGTGCTGGCAAGTGTTGTGCACCAGTCATTTCGCTTTTGCACTTATCACGGAATGCGTGAAAGAACTTATATAATTCAATGACGTAAGTGCATTGCGTTCCATTAGGCAAGGGGTCCTAACGAGCCGTGCCAATAATCGATGCTTCCTTTGCAAACGACCTGAAAAGCAGCAAACAGCACAATGACGTGAACGTTATTCAGTGCCGACAGGGTGCCAGAGGGCTACGACCAAGTGGATAAAAGGTCCCCTTTTTACTCCTTCCTGTGGTAACATTGAGAGCCACGTAATCAGGGTGTCAATTGTCGTGGGTGGTAGAGACGGGTAAGTGCCTCAATTGAACTGGTCGATTGCCTCGCGCATTAGTCGGTGGCGAGACGCTTAGCTCAGGGTTTAGTACATAGCTAGTTGCAATAAGACGTGAAGGAAGCGGGACCTCCTCCAGTTAAAGTGTACCGCAGCATTTCTTTTGCGAACAACAAGGATCTGCCATGAAATACTACTTTATTGTGTGCACAACACAGCCATTATGTGATAAATTATGTACGCCAGTATAACAGTGTGGTTGCTCTAGGAAACAGCTGCATTCAACTCATTAACTTATGTGTAAACCTGTATTCAACCACACCTTTACAAGCTTCCTTTTCAAGCCGTGCATGACCAGAGTTGTCAGGACGGTATGCTCTCAGCGATAAAGGTGGGACACTGTGGCCGAATACGTCCTTTGCGAAGTGATTCCAATGCTACATGCTTACTGAGTGGAGCGGCCTGTGCAACTGTCGCTATCAAGTTTTACGTTCGAGAAGCTGCTTCAGGTATTATTAGGAAGCATAGATTTTTTATGAAATCAATTTGTCTTCAATTAGTTGGTGGACTTATTTTGTTAGATTACTGTTGTTGATTGTAACTTGTAAATTCCTACTTCTGCCATTTCACAAAGATGGGTACAGGCTTGGCCCCGAACATTACGACCCCCTTCTGTCTTACATTAGAGGTAAACGTTGTGTAATGTAGCTCAGGTGTAGCAGACATTAACGGCCGCGTCCTATTGTTTCCTATCATCCCGCTATTTGTTAGGCCTTGTGGGGTGAAGCAAGTAAGACTAGCATGCGATTAACCCCCCCCCCCCCCATTTCCTTAGACTGTGGAATATAGAGGGCACCCGTGACCACTTTACGAAATTGGCGTATGAATCCTTCAGCCCCAGGACAGCACCTGATATAAGCGTCAGTGCCCCGCACTTATCCCGGCAAACTTCGTCGGCTCCGAAGTGCCGAACCCCGCGACTTACCGAAATCGCATAATGCTCGCACTCAAGGAAGAGCGAGAATGCACGAGAACCACGAGAAACGACAGCAGTCTGAGAGCCCACGTTGACACAGTCATTTATTTAGGCCGTGCCGTGCTACAAGCGATGTGTGGGCCTATTTTTCAAGCACTTAGTGTTGCGAAAACTCTATGGCCTTGCCGGCTTCACGTGACGAGCGAGTATACATAGTCGCATTATAGAGACGTATAGCTGACTCGTAGAAATGTAAGGCGGATGCTCTGAAAGCCCGCCTCGTCTTCAAGTGATGAGGTTTCGGATGCGATCCCACTTAAGCATAAACGACGTCGTTACAACCCCTTCTGGGGGTTCAGATGAGGTCGGGATTTAGCGCGCTGCTCTACTGACACCAGACAATGAGTCTGAAAGGAGAAACGGGTGCCACCCATAGTACGCAAGAAAACTAGTTCGTCAGAAGCGTCACTGATTGGGCTGATTCATATCAATCCTTCGGGAAAAAAAAGCGCGCTAAAGCGGACATGTACAAAGGCTGGAAAACTGTGGCTTTCTGTGTGCCTGCGTCTCCGTTTTTACGGTCCTTTCATGGTGTAAAGTTCAGGATGGTGCTTTATTTTGTTGCCTTTTTTCTCTACATCGTTTTCGTGTGTTATATGGCGGCATGAAAAAAAGTGGCTGTAGAAACGTTATAATAGAGTGTTTATTGTATTTTCATTGATGAATTATTACTAATCAAATAGTGAAGACAGCTACAAATACTTTTTTCCATTACACTGCATTTCCAGTACTAAATATACATGGCATTTCGTTCTATACGAAAGAATATTGTTACGTGGAAAAAAACAGTTGTCAGTCCGCAGCCACAACGCAGCTCACCGACAACGTCCACTTCTGATGCTGATGCTGATGCTGATGACCTCTGATGAATGGCGCTTACCCACAAAGGGGGATGGGCCAAGAACCGGGCGGCAGGATACTTAAATGAAACTAAAATGAAAATGAAGCCAATCTGAAAAAGTAGCTTAAAATAATACTACCAAAAAACAAAAATGTTTGCTGAGCAAGCGGTCAAACCATCTTTTGTTTTTGAAAGACATAACTACGATATATAAACTAAAGATCTGAAAAGGTAGGGGATCAATAGCATGGTAATCTTTTAGTTGCGTTGATGTAATCAAACACAGCGGAGCATACATCCCTGTGGCAGTAACCAAATGAAGTTCCGCCAATTGATAAAATTACTGGTAGATTTACTTGTATTCCTAGCTTTTGTAATGGGGCTACTAAAAATCTTTTTCTCTGATAAAAATAACGAAGACAGAATAAAAGGAAATGTTCAATTGTTTCAATTTCGTTGCACCAAATGCATAGCGGTGACGCCTTGAGCCGAGCTTTGTTAAGGTAATAATTTAGTTGTGGAACTGCACAGCGCAATCTGGTATAAGTGACCTCTAACTGGCGAGATACACACCACTGTTTATTCCAGCAATAGCTCAAATGCTCGAAATCTTTCAATTTATCCAAAATACCTTTTCCCCATTGCAGGCAAGCATTTCGGAACCTTAGCGCGGTTACGTAAGCCGTATCTGGCAAAACTGGGATGGTGGGCCCACCCAGGGATACTGCTGCTAAAGAGTCCGCCATTTCGTTCAAATATAATCCGCGGTGGCCTGGTACCCATAGCGAATGTAGTTTTTTTTACATTTTTCGGTACTAAATGCCGAAACGTATTCATCAGCTCTGAATTTACTGCCGCAGAAAGTGCATTACAAACTGATAACGAATCTGTAATGATAACTGCTAATGATTCGCTTGAGGGCAATTTGCGTAGGGCAAGAACAATGGCCAATAATTCTGCAATGAATACCGGGGTATTCCCTCTCAGTCTGAGGAACCTTTCTTGGGTATGCCCCACTATGCCCTCTTTCAGTCAGACGAAATCACGTAACACGACCCCCGGCGGCCAAAGCGCCGACCCGGCGAGTTTACGGGGCCACAGCAGGAGCAGTGTGGTAACACTTGAGCCTTGATACGTGGACGTTGTCTCTTGACAGCAGAGTGGAAGAGGTTGAAGAATTATCAGGGACAATTTCATATGTATTGTCGGTCACTCGTCTAAGCACGCGGTATGGGCTCGTGAAACGAGAGAGAAGTTTTTCTGAAAGACCTGCATGTCGCGTAGGGGACCAAAAAAGAACGAGGGAACCTGTTGGAAAGTGTTCGTCGCGATGCCGCTCGTCGTAACGTTGCTCCTGCGAGTCTTGGGACGCCATTAATCTGCTGCGGGCAAGCTGACGAGCGTGGTCAGCTCGGGTAATAGCGTCGCGTGCATATTCAGAACTAGACTGCGCAGCGGCTGGCAGGAAGGTATCCAATGGCAATGTTGGTTCGCGTCCAAACAGAAGGTAAAATGGCGAGTACCCAGCAGTGTCATGCCGGGGGAATTGTATGCGAATGTCACGTAGGGTAGTGCAAGGTCCTAATCACGATGGTCGGCCGAGACGTATTTCGATAGCATGTCTGTCAGGGTGCGGTTCAAACGTTCTGTAAGACCGTTTGTCTGGGTGTGGTACGATGTCGTGAGCTTATGTTGGGTAGAGCAGGAACGCAGGATATCGTCAACCACTTTCGAAAGGAACGTACGGCCTTGGTCTGTCAGCAGTTGACGAGGGGCTCCATGCACTAAAATGAGATCGCGTAGTAGAAAATCAGCGATGTCTGTAGCGCAGCTTGTTGGCATGGCTCGCGTAACTGCATAACGGGTCGCGTAATCTGTAGCCACCGCGACCCACTTGTTTCCGGAGGCGGATGTTGGGAAGGGACCGAGAAGGTCCAAACCAACACGGAAGAATGGCTCCGATGGGATGTCGATGGGCTGAAGATATCCGGAAGGTAGTCCCGACGGCTTTTTGCGACACTGGCAAATTTCACAAGCGTTGACATAGCGACGTACCGAGCGTGAAAGGCCAGGCCAGTAGAAGCGGCGGCGCACACGGTCATATGTGCGAGAGACACGAAGGTGACCCGCGGTTGGCGCATCATGGAGCTCGCGTAGGACTGTGGAGCGCAGGTGCTTTGGTATGACCAGAAGTAGGTCGTGACCATTCGGCGATAAATTACGCCGATATAATGTGCGGTTTTTTAAGGTAAACATGCGAACAGAAGCGTCTTGCGGTGAAGATTCGAGCTGTTGTATTAGGCGGCTGATATCCGGATCGCGACGCTGCTCGTCCTCGAGATGAAGCAGCTGGGAGATGGAAAGGACGCAGCCCACAGAATCAGTGCTCGTAGGATCGCAGTCGGCCACAGGGTAGCGTGACAGACAATCCACATCTTTGTGCAGTTTTCCTGATTTATACACTACGGTGTCAGAATACTCCTGGAGGCGGAGTGCCCAGCGTGCAAGACGACCTGTGGGATCTTTGAGGGAGGCGAGCCAGCAGAGAGCGTGGTGGTCGGTGAGAACTATAAATGGTCGGCCGTATAAATAAGGGCGAAATTTCGCGACTGCCCACACCAGCGCTAGGCATTCGAGCTCTGTGATAGAATAATTACGCTCTGAGGTGGACAGCAGCCTGCTGGCATAAGCTATCACGCGATGCTGCCCACTTTGTTGCTGAGCCAACACAGCGCCTATTCCGTAACCGCTGGCATCGGTGCGCACTTCGGTCGGTGCCGTAGGGGCACAGGAGAGGAAGTGAGCAAAGTAGTCAGGTCGGAAAATGCTGCTGCTTGCGAGGGATCCCAGGTAAACGTCTCATCTGGTTTGAGTAAATCTGTTAGGGGCCGAGTGATTTCCGCGAAGTTCTTGATGAACCGCCGAAAATAGGAGCAGAGCCCTACAAAGCTGCGGACATCTTTGGCGGTTTTTGGCACAGGAAAGTCCTTCACAGCTTGAACTTTTTCTGGGTCAGGCTGTACGCCGTAAGCGTCAACAATATCTTCAAGTATTGTAAAGCGACGGCGACCAAACCGGCACTTAGAAGAATTCAGCTGAAGGCCGGCGAGACGGAATACATCAAGAATTTTCGACACTCTCTCAAGGTGCGCTTCAAAAGTGGGAGCAAACACAATCACGTCATCCAAATAACAAAGACACGTAGACCACTTGAATCCATAGAGCAGGGAGTCCATCATTCGTTCAAAGGTGACGGGGGCGTTACATAAGCCGAAAGGCATGACTTTGAATTGGTAGAGGCCATTGGGTGTTACAAAAGCCGTCTTCTCTCGGTCCATGGGGTCCACGGCAATCTGCCAATAACCAGAACGAAGATCGATGGAAGAAAAGTAGGCGGCACCATGGAGGCAATCAAGGGCGTCGTCAATGCGGGGCAGAGGGTATGCGTCTTTCTTGGTGATGTTGTTAAGGTGGTGATAGTCCACACAAAATCGCCCCGATTCGTCTTTCTTTTTAACTAATACCACCGGGGATGCCCAGGGACTGGAGGATGGTTCAATAATGTCCTTCGCTAGCATCTTGTTCACCTCCTTCTTAATTATGCTCCGCTCAAAAGCAGACACTCTGTAGGGACGGTGGTGAACAGGGTTGGCATCACCTGTGTGTATGCGATGCTGGACAAAAGACGTCGGCCCAAGAGGTCGGTCGCCAAAATCGAAAATATCCTGGTAGGCCTCGAGAAGATGTTGTAGAGCTTAAACTTGCGGAGGCGGAAGATCAGTGGCGATCATGTCTACAATTTGACGGCTGCCCGAATGTGTTGCGAGTGATGTGCGTTGCGGTGAAACAAGTGTGTCTAAGGCAAGCACTTCAATTTGTGAATCGAGCAATGGACACAGGTGGGCCACAGAAATGCCTTGTGGAAGCACGTGATTCATGTAGCCGAAATTGACAAGAGGTAGACAAGTTTTGTTATCTGTGATGCTGAGCACCGTATAGGGCACTGCAACATTGTGTGCAAGGAGTACGTCGGTGAGAGGCGTAGCGTAATAGTCACCGTCGGGCACATCTGGTGAGCACAGAAAATCGACGTACGTCACAGTTTTGGAGGGCAGGCGAACAAAAACGCTGCATTGTAATCGGCATGTAGGTTGGTACGGGGCGGCACTGATTTGTGGCAGTTCAAGGCGGAGCACACCAGCGGAGCGATCAATTAGAGCAGAATTGGCGGCAAGAAAATCGAGGCCTAGTATGAGGTCGTGAGGGCATGTTGCAAGCACGGTAAAAAGGACGACCACTTGATGACCGGCTACGGTAAGTGGAGCTGTGCACATACGGACGACAGGGACTGTTGCACCGTCTGCAGCTTGGACGACACTGGTCAAGGGGGGCGTGAGGACCTTCTTCATGCGACGACGAAAACGCGAACTCATAATACAGACGTGAGCACCCGTATCTATCAAAGCTTCAACAAGTGTGCCAGCAACATATACTTCTAGGGTGTTCCGGTTCAAACGTAAGGGCAACAGAGGATTTTTGGGTAAGGTCGACAAAGCAGCTTCACCCTCAGAAGCTGCGCAGCCTAGTTTTCCGGGGACATGCGGTGGTTAAACGATGATGAGGGAGAGCGGCGACGCGTATTTGAACGAGAAGGGCGGCTTTGAGGCGGTGGCGACGTCGGGACAGGGCGGCCGTAGTCCTCAGGGGCAGTAAATGCTGTAGACTCAGTTCGGGTCGAATAACGGTGGTTTGGTGGACGGAATGAGTTACTGTAAGCGGGGTACGAGCCAGAATACATAGATGGCCATTGGCTGCGGCAGTAACGAGCGATGTGTCCAGCGCGACCACAGCAGAAGCAGATCGGCTTATCATCAGCTGTTCTTCATTCAGACGGGTTCCTGGTTCGAATAGAGTACGGACGGCGACGTCTCATGTCCACAGAAGCTATCGAGGGACCAGTATTATCCAGGGTGGGTGCAGTGGACAGGATACCAAGGTTAGCGAATTCCTGGTGGACAACAGCCTGGATCAAGGCGACAGCTGGCGTTGAGGCGTCGGGCAATGCCGGTTTGTTGGCAGCCGGGTAAGCGGCCTCGAGTTTACGTCGGACAATGCGCGTCACGTCTTTGGTTGTAGACGGATGACAAGGAGGGGCTTCGCAAGACGACGTTGCCGCGGTGTTGGGTAGGCGCTGAAACTGCTGCAAAATGCGTCGACTCTTCGCCTGCTCGAGACGGCGTCACTCTTTGATCACGGCATCGATGGTCGTTACGTTGGTAAATACAAGCAGGCTGAACGCATCGTCAGCGATTCCTTTTAAAACGTGCGAAATCTTGTCGGCCTCAGTCATGTTGGGATCGGCCCTTTGACACAACGCTAAGACGTCTTGAATATAAGTCAAGTAGGGCTCAGTGGACGTCTGTGTACGTACAGCCAATTGCTTTCGGGCATCAAGCTGTTGGCCAAATGGGTTGCCAAATAGGTCGCGGAGCTGTTGTTTAAACATTTCCCAGCTTGTGAGTTCGTGCTCGTGGGTCTCAAACCAGATGCGTGGGGTCTTGTCAAGATAGAAAATGACATTCGCAAGCATAACGGTTGGGTCCCAGCCATATTGCATGCTGACGCGCTCGTACATGCTAAGCCACTTGTCCATATTCGCGTTGTCCTCTCCAGTAAAGGTACCGAGATTACGGGGTTGCGTTAGGGCGACATACCGGGTTGTTGTCGTTGCTGAGGTAGGTGGCGAAGCCGTATCCTCACCCGGAGCCATGGTAGCAGACTTAAGGAGGCGTCCACTGCGTAGGTCCGTTGTCAAAAGAGTACCCAGCACCTCCACCAAAAATGTTACGTGAAAAATAACAGTTGTCAGTCCGCAGCCACAACGCAGCTCACCGACAACGTCCACTTCTTCCCTCTCAGTCTGAGGCACCTTTCTTGGGTATGCCCCACTATGACCTCTTTCAGTCAGACGAAATCACGTAACAATATGATTTCGTTTTTGGAAGGGCCGCTAATGTTCCCCGTGTTGCCTATAATTGTGAGGAGACGCTAGGCCACATAATGTGTGACTGTCCGGTCCACAATGTGCAGATAAAATCACTGCCGTTCATTATAGCGCGCCTTGACAACAGTCAAATGGCAGTTTAATCTGCTCTAATCATGTTGTCGACAAAAGACATTGTAGCTGAAAGTTACCAAGGAACTGCTGAGGTTTTTGAAGAAGAAGGACCTGGTCAAATGGCTGTGCGAGGGATGTCGCGTTCTATGCTAGATTATTGGACTTACAATAGGTTCTTGTGCACGTGCAATATTTCTGTCCCTTTCCTCTCTTCCTTTCAACCTCCCCCCTCCCTTTCCCAAGTGTAGCGTAGCAAACCAATTATCCTGGACTGGTTGAATCTCCTAACTTTTCTTCTCTACCATTCCGTTCTCTCTTCTCGTTCTATGAAAGAAGTTTTGAAAGTATGACGCAATATTTCTGGTACAAATGGTTGTTTTTTTTTTCGCAGTACCTTAGGGACTCGTGTTTAACGTGGAAGTTTAATGAATATTATCTGACTGTCACCGAAACAAGAATGTTAACTTCCTTCTCCTATCTTTTCTTTCCACCACGAATATTCACGAGTAAGCTTGGTGGCTAATCATCCTTCCGTTATAGAATACTTTTACAATCTTCGAGAATCTAAATGCAGGCTGTGTACGTCCACTGAAAATTGCGACATTGCGATTTGAAAACATCGGCAAAATTGTGGTGCGAAAAGTCCGCAAATTAAGATATACATGGGTTAGTAGTAAATGTGGCACGTGAGTTTTGTACCCTGTGCGCAACGTGCATCTCCTTCTCTCTCTTTCACTTCCTTATTCCCCTCTCCCCACGTGTATTGTAGCAAAGTGGACTTGGTCTTGTTACCCTCCCTACCTTTCTTATATTCCCTCTCTCTCTGCCATGACGTACATCATACACGTTTTTTTCTCACTTGAGATTGGCTTTTCTACTCTAATACCCTCAGTGCAGTGATGAAAGCTCTAAAGAGAATCACGCGTTGCCCAATGTTAGCGGTTTCGTAACGGCATAGGTAAAGCCTCCATTGTTAACTTAAATACCGTTTCTCTCTGTCAGTCTCAGCGTTCACTCTTCTTAGTTTTGTCTTTTTTTGCAATTCTCTATATATTGCCTCAGAAGTGGGTAATGCCTGTTCAGTATATTCGTAGCTCTAACAGTAAGGTTCGACTATATACTAATTAGCCAGGCAGCCTAGTAAAACTCCTATAAATCTATACTATAATTCCTTTCATACATCAAGTGCAACATTGTGGAGACCAGTCAGACGTCTTGGAATAAATTCGTTCACACACAGAAATGATACAATGATTTTACCCCCTGTGATGCAATTTCTTTCCATCCTCGGGCTGTGTTGTGTATAAATGAAGACGCTTTGCGCCTCGAAAATAAAGGAGCCCCATTCTACGGTTGCCTTAAGTTGCTCTGAATCACTTAGCATCTATCTATCTATCTATCTATCTATCTATCTATCTATCTATCTATCTATCTATCTATCTATCTATCTATCTATCTATCTATCTATCTGTCTATCTATCTATCTATCTATCTATCTATCTATCTATCTATCTATCTATCTATCTATCTATCTATCTATCTATCTATCTATCTATCTATCTATCTGTCTGTCTGTCTGTCTGTCTGTCTGTCTGTCTGTCTGTATGTCTGTCTGTCTGTCTGTCTGTCTGACTGTCTGGCTGAGGACCGCAAAAGACCAGCAGCTTTTTACGATGCGTGCATGACAATTCCAACGCTGATTTGAGTAGTGATCTTGATATGAAACTTCGTACCTTTTCTTAAACTCGGTCATTTTTGTTTTGTGGCAAGGTGCCAGCTTTCGGGCCTGTAGAGATTCATTGTTATGCAGCAGCACGGCGAGCGGAGACGAAAACGAGATTTCGAAGCTGGAAAGGTGCTCCAACATTGTGATAATTTATTCACAATAAATGTTATGTGGATTCTGCACCTGCGTATGAACTGCGTGAAGTGTTCGGCCCCGCAGTTGGGAATCAAATCGAGTGATCCGCTTATTCCGGTTTCAGGGACCTGAGTGACGCATCATTCTACATGCGGCGAATGAAACTGTGCGGTGGTCACAAGAAGCTTGGAAGTATGTACCCTTGGCGCACGCGTTTTAAGCTGTATTCTGCATAGAGTTTCCCAAAATACTTACTAGAGGGAACTCTGGCGCTAGTGTCTATGGGAGCTACAACGCATGGCGCTTCAGCGAGCATGGAAATGATGGGTAGTACACACATTTGTCTAATTTTTGTACTTGCCTGCTTTTGGCTCCGTGTGTGTTCGTGTGGCTTGGAACTGATTTCTTACAAAACAAGTATTAGGAGATGCTCAGCGGTTGCGCTTCATCATTTTATTTTTTTAGACTTACTTTCCGAATTGGCTCTCGAAGTTCAAAAAGGTTCAATCTTTCTTTCAAAACGAAACCGAAACACAGCAATAAACGGAGCCGCAAGTACGATTCGCCGCCCGCCAGTACGAATACTAGGCAAATGTGTGTACTACCCATCATTCCCATGGTCGCCAAATGATCGCAGCGCCAGAGTGCCCTCTAGTTAATTTTGAGAAACTCTGTGGTATTCTGCTCATTCTAATCCACTCAGGGCGATATGCCGCCAGCTGTGTTTTTTGAATGATCCTCGCAAGTGTGCGTGAATATATGAGTTCTTGGGCCGGGAAATGAAATTTGCCTTTGCCCTCTCAGCCAAGAGGAGTAAGCATGACGTGTGCATTCCTAACATTGTGCTTCCCTGTATTTCTCTCTCACTTTGCTTGTGCCTGTCGCATTGCCACAGGTCGGCAAACTCAATCTTGAGTCCACTCATGAGTCTACTTAGGACATGACTCACTCAGGCTCCAATCGGGTTGTCAGTCTGAGTCGGAGTGACGTACGGTGAGTAATAATTTGACGAGTTTGTGTCCCAGTGGGCAAAATTTCTTGAAATGTTTGCGAGTGTGAGTCTGAGAAACTCTGCCTCAGGAAAAGTTTGGTCAGCCTGAGTCAGAGGGGGTCCAAAGCACAGTATGTATTTCATGAGCGAGTCCTAGTTAGTTCCGCATTTTTTTACGACCAGCGCTCATTGCACAATGCTATTTCCGGAAGGCTTCCTTGTTTTGTGATGGGAATTTGGCCTAAGTACGCCGAAATTTAGTTCTTACGGTAAGAAACGACAGTCACGCGTGGCCTATAAAATTGTGAAACCAGATTCTAGGTGAATTATTTATATCTTCAACAAATTCGTGAGAAGTGGGCACATAGTTTCATAATTTTATGGGAAGGAAGAAGCAGGAGAGAAAGAAAACGCAGGTTACGAAGGGTTCCGGGACACTGTGGATTAACATTAAATGAATTGGCCAATTCCTTAGCACGAGCCGCACTTAAAGGCCCAGTTTTATCCATACTTCCAGATGTTGAATATATTACAGCAATAAAATATCGAAAATCAGCGATCTCCACTGATACGATAGAAAAAGTATAGAATATAACCACCTCAAGTTTCCATGGTGACCCCATTGGAGCCAGTCCAGAAAGCTCGCAGTTTTAATTAGTAAATTTCGATGTCGTGTCCTCCCCTAAACCTGTATCTGCACAGAGCTGGGCAGACAACATCACCCCTCTGCGCATTCTGCGGAGAAATGCAATCACTAGAACTATATTTTTTGTATTGTCGCCGATACGCTATACTTCAAAAAAGGTTACTAGTTATTCCATATCTGAAAATAGGCGTTAGATTGACGGCGGAAACTGCACTAAGCTTTGGTGCCTCAGTTTTGGGACATCGCCACAGGGATGCTTTCAATGCCGTTTGCTATTATATTCAGGCAACCAAGCGTATACCTTTGTGATCTTCAATCAAATTATTACTGCCCCCTCCCCCGAAAATTCTAAAAGGCAAAGTGAAGTAAATGCAGCTGAGTGGTAATCACAACACCTCAAATCTAAAAATTTTCCAACTTGACTTTTCTATTTTTTTCTTGTTTGCTCTCTTTTTATGTGGTTTTCCTTACATTAGTCGCATTATAACACAAGTTCATTACACATAGTTAAAACGATCACAGAAAAACTGCACTACGCTTTCTTGGCCAATCCCCCTGAGTGAGTATCAGCCATCAGTCCAGGAAAACAAACAAACAAACAAATAGAAAACGCAGGGATGTTAACAAGGCCAGAAAAGGTGGTGTGCCATCCCATGACATTGTTTTTAATAGTACGCGTGAACGTTTGTACTGACAAGGAGTTTTGGTAAACCACCACCGCTTTTCTTTAGCTAGCTTAACTACCACTTAACTGTTTCCTTGTAAGAGTTTGTTCTTGATAGAATTGTACACTTCTGCCTCTAAGAGTGTCCGAGCTAGTGAGGACGCTTCATGCCTGAAGCTTGGCGAGAGGCTTCTTAAATGGTACAGGTCTGAATTGGAGTAATAATAAAAATAATATAACAGGAAATAGGCAGCCTTTACAGCAGGCATTAGAGACGTTTCTTTTGCTAATATGCGAGGCAACGTTTTCCCAAGAGCTCGAGCACGTGGCATATTTTGATTGGCTAAAGCATCTGTGACATTTCATATCTGGTCAGACAATAGCTACTTTTTTATGTGATTTGATTTGCAGTGACTTTGGCAGATTTACACTATTCTATTGTTTCTAAAGCTAAAGCATTTTGTTTCCTTTTATCTAAGGCAGGACTAGCTTCGAAATCTCATCTTCATTACAACACGAGAAAGTTCGTTCAGTCACCACATTTCCACATATAATAGACGAGCAAGTGAACATATTCTGGACACTCCCACTCGGGTCTTTCGGCAAGCCACGCCGAACCGATGCGTTCGCTATCAGCCCCGAGACAAGTTGCAGCTGTTAGCCAAGCACACAAGGCTAAAACGTCTTTCCCGACAGGACGGAAACGCAGATAGGGCGGCGTCAATGCAGGCAGGAAAGACCTTTTAGACATTTACTTGTCAGGCAAGAAAAAGAAAGAAAGGCTGGAAAACTTTCCCTGTATTGTTGGGTCTTCCGAACTCTCCCACCTTCGTTCTTTATTACTCCTTGCCGTTAGGCTGATAGCCTCGCTCACTTCGGGGTGAATCGAATCCAACCCGGCCCCCGGGCCACACTAAGTTACGTGGACTTCCCCGCAATCGTTCGGGACAGTGTCTAGGTCTCTGTGACTTTGTCTCGTGTATGCAGAAGGGAAAAAGCACATAACATGGCACGACTGTCGTTCGTTCTGGGCGGTTACTTTCAGGATACCTTTAAGTACCACACTTCCTTCGATTCACTGCTTTGCAACGGGGTGGTGTGCTCTGTAGATCTCAGCGCGGTGCAACTAAGGAAACGTAATCCCTGCTCGACAAGAGGCTTGGGGATTTTACGCGCTGTTCCGGTCTCCCGTTGCGGTGCTCCGAAGGCGACGAGTGCAGCCATGGTGGTGATGGTCGCAGACCGGCGGGATCGTTGGCATATAGCGCAATTCGCGGGAGTTGCATTCGGTTCCCTTGGGACGCAATTACGCTGCTGTATCATTCTCTATCCAGCCCAGCAGGAAACAGATGTAGTGTGTGTGTGTGTGTGTGTGTGTGTGTGTGTGTGTGTGTGTGTGTGTGTGTGTGTGTGTGTGTGTGTGGGTGGGTGTGCACTTGTGTGTGCGCACGTGTCTCTGCGTGCGCACACACAAGTGCACACACCCACACCCAAGTGTGCACACACCCAAGTGCATATATGTGCATGGTTGTGCGTGCGTGTCTTAAACGTGTGTGTGCACGTTTGTGTGCGTGTGTACGTGTGCACGTGTGTGTGTATTTGCGGAAGAATGCGCGCATGCTCAAACTTTCGCTCATGGAAAACTGATCTTTCGTTCGCAACTGAAGTCAAATTGACACAGCCGACACAATCACACCCGACTTTCTACAAAATGAGTTTTTTAATGCTATCGCGTCAATACGTTCTCGGTTTCTTGACCGCTGTGAACTTTCCTCGTGCAGTATTGTGGGACGCTTTTCAATACGCTATCTGTAGTTCACATTATCGAACGCCTCGTGTTTTAGATATGAAATTTAGAGTTAACAATTTGCCTCTCACAGCGTAGAGAACACGACTTTGTTGAAGTTGTTGGTTTATTCACGGATACATTGTTTAGGTAACCACTCACAATTCATTCGACGTATGCCATGTGACGTTCTTAGTAAACGTGGTAAGTACGTTTGAAAGCATTCACAAATGAAGCTTCCCTTCAAGTCTTCCTCTGGCACTGATCAATGAGAAACGATATTTATACGACGGGGTTTGGCGAATGACGCAACAAATGATTTATTGTGCTCTCTGCAATGTCGTGACTTGCGAAGGAAGTCTCCATGAACCACAGAGGCTCAACTACAAACTAATGTGCGTTGCCGTGTACGCTTCAGCCTCGCTTCATAAATCAACATATAAAACCACTATTCAGCACCCTTTTTTCCACCCTTTTTTTTCATGCGCATGATCCAAGCTCAATAAGTGACGCTATAAAATTGTGTGCCTCATTATTATCCACCTAAAGTGATAGGTTACAGTGTAAGTCGCCCTTGGCGCAAGTAGAGAAGCGTAGAATTATTTATTTCGCTGACCATTCACAGGAGGGTATATTAAACCAGCCCGCCAATGTTAATGGATGACTAATGTTTCTTTGAGCAACGGCAGCGGTGGCTTTCCCGCTCTCTCGTTATCGCTTTTCTTAGCGCTATGAGTGTCCTCTAACGCTGCGGCAACATCTCCTTGAAGGTGTAAAGAGAAAACATATCCACCTAGTGAGTGATGATGTGTAGGTGAAGCTCCTAAGGTACATCGGAAACCGTTCATCATCATGATCATCATCATCTTGAGTCTGACTAAGTCCGCTGCAGGACAAAGGCCTCTCCCATGTTCCGCCAGTTGACTCGGTCCTGTGCTTACTGCTGCTAATGTATACCCGCAAACTTTTTAATCTCATCCGCCCTCCTAACCTTCTGTCTCCCCCCAACCCGCTTGCCTTCTCTGTGAATCCAGTTACACTTATGACGAGTGTAAACCGTTATTCCTCCGTAAATCTTGCCCAGTCGATCATCATGTAAAGAGGGCGCGCACGCGGTGCAGCCGTTTTTCGAGCCCTCCGCCCCACTGCCTTGTCTTCGCCGCTCCTACTCGAAGCACCCAGACTGCCGACGAAAGAGGAAGCGCGCCAAGAGCGAACGCGTTTTAACGCAAGAGCGAACGCGGTGTCCTATCACACCATAGCACAAATAGAAGTGTGGAGTAAGTGCCGCAGCAGCATGTAGTGAGCAATGCGAGTATTAGCGGTGTAAGTGCTACAGTGCTCTCTATTGAGCGCTCTGAATTCTAGCGGTGGCTACTACAACGAGGGACTTGCCTACGCCGCAAAAAGCTTTGGCCCCTAAAAACTGTGCGAAAAAAAAGATTAACATTATTCTGCAATGAAAATCACGTTTCGTTATAATGTGATGCTCATCGAAATTTTGAATGACGTGATAACACGAAACAGAGGCATATATTGGCCAGAGCGATGAATATCTGAGGGCGGTATGAGTGACCAGCGAAATATTAGCAATGATCAAGAACTTTACGTAAATATATGGCATTTGTAGAAGTGTTCCAAACATAAGTCGTGTGCGATTACGACTATGAAAAAGCTTAGCTCGAACAGCAAAAAAAAACAGCAATACATGCAGTAGAACTTTAGAAAGTGACGCGAATTATGAACTCGCCAAAATAAATGCAAGTTTCATCCTTATTCCTTCATCTATGAAAGCTTGCGTTGTAACCCCACTTGTACAGTTGTGTTAATATGCTAGAATAGGTCCACGAAGATACCAGCAGACAGTAATGCAGCATATAAACGAAAATCAAACTTAACTTCAATGTTCAGTTACAGCAAGCTCATTCATCAGTATGATCTACTTTTATTTGAACAACGCTCGTGTCACAATTTAAAAAGTTATACGAGAGTATTGAAGCAATTACAAGCGTGTACGCTGATAACCTGGTACTTTGCTGAAACAGCAATGTACGCTAATCATGGCCGTCGCCACTACTTTATTAACTTACAATTGCCCGCAACGTTACAACGATTTACCCTAGTTTTATCAGAAGCACGTATCAGTAGCTTGAGCTTCGAAGCTCCAAATCCTATCCCATCGGTAGCAATTTGAGGTGCACTCGGGTGGGCTACGTCTTTCAGAAATGTTCATATAGTGCGTGTTGTCGAAGCCGCGATAGGTTGAGTCGGTTTTTGTTTCTATTGTGTTTATGCAAACAAACCACTATTGGACATCGTCAAAGACAGAGTTTTCTGGAAACAAGCTCTCTAGAGTGGAGACTCTTTGTGCCCGTGAAAGACAGTTATTGACTGCTTCATAAAAGGATTACTGTTAGATCGGTTAACGAATCAGTTGACGAAAGAACGAAAACCCAACGCATGGCACTACGATCTCTGCGTGGAACAAGAACATGCGTTTCCAAACCGCTGAATAGAAAAGTGGCAAAAAAGGCACGCTAAGTACACTTCATAAAGTTTGTTTTCGTTTCTGCCACTGCTTCCTTTATGAAACGTGCTTCCGCCAATAGGAATATTGAGAGGGCGGGAAACGTTGATCCCGGTGTAAACAAAACAGCGTGCCGCTGATGTAAATTCCACGAACTCTCTTTCCGAAGTTCTCGGCAAACAAGTCGTGCGTACTCCATTATTTCGTTTCCACCCAGCGAACGACACGTCCCACCACTCAACGTTAACGTCAGACGAACAAGAAGGAAGACAGGATTTGCTGGGACGCGTTTGACGTCCCTCTGCTCCACTTCAAAGCCGAAACGAAAATAGTGGCTCTTGTTTTGAGTAAACAACTCTCGATCTGGTCGTACCGTTTCGGTTTGGCCGCCGTCGCAACCACAAAAGTCCCGAGATTGTGTTAGCGCTTTCGTAACGGGAAAGGGGCAAACTAAGAACCAATGTGGCATCGAATGTGGCTTATCAAAGCAAGCGTGTTCGCCGTATCGTGACGCTGTAGAGGACACATATGCACACGCGAAAGTTGAGTGCTTTGCCGTGTTTCTTTCAAAGCCCTGTTAACAGTTTTGTGCCTATTGTTTACTCAACGAAATGGTTGTTGCCCCAATATTCACATAAATAAGGTAGGTAGATCAATATTTTGGACTAACCAGCACATGAAACGTCACGGTGAAGTTAGGGTGCAGATTACGGGTGGTCCTACTTCAAATAACAAGCTCAGAACTTTCCAGCAGAAGGATAGACTGATTTTCACCTCCCTGTCCTTCCTCTTTCAATCTCTTCCACCGATTTTCAAATTTAGCTTGCCCCATCTTCTAATCTTTTTCATATTAGGGAATTACTTGAGCTGCGATGATACCTTACTTCGTTGGTTAGTATTTAAACATTTCCAGTTGTATAGCATCCTCCCTTATTTTTCCCTCGCTTTAATGGCGCTAGCACTTAGCGACTGTCTTGCAAGGAGCACACAGAAAGTGTGACCTCAGATAAGCGGAAGTCGAGCATTCCCTCGAATGGGACGTTACAACTATAAAAATAAAGAAACCTGTGACTAGGTAAAGCAAATTGAACAACTCCATGATCCAGGTTCATGGCTATTCTACTGGGCTGTGCGACATAATGGTTTCTTTGTATTATATAAACGTAATTTTAAAATATAAACACAATTCAGATCGCGTTGAGTATGCTTGAATCTCTCATAATTAACAATCGCTTCAGCCAGAATTTATTGACATGTTCTGGCTTATTGTCAGCAGCTTTAAGCGACAGAAACAGAAAATAAGAAACGTCGGCAAGCATTCAGGACGAATATTACACGTTGCGAGTATTGCGGCTGAAACGTTCGAGCCCTCCGCTGCTTTATCACTACAAAGAAGTGAAACTCAACATGCGAGTGAAAGCGAATCCACTGAGTGGGGCCAACCTGCAGTCGCAGCTACGACGATAACAAAACCTTTGCGTACTTTCCTGCTACTCCCCCCCCCCCCCCCCCACTATACACAGAAGTGTGCAGTGGTACACACATGAACAAGTCAACCCTAACTGGCTTTTTGCCGGGGTATCAGTGAAGCCTTACCCTTTCTGGGATTTAGAAGAAATTGTATACGGCGGCTTAGCTTTGGAGAGCTTACCTGCCCAGTTATGGTTATGCGTTCTGATTTACGAACAAAAGTAGTCATTTGACGCAACATTTTCTTTGTGGGTGTGTGTGTGTGTGTGCACGCATTAACTCACCATTTCGTTATTGGAGATTGTTTTTGCACACTGCAGAAGGCAGTTCTCACGACGATAGTCACAGCGCGAAAACAAAACGACGACACAGAGACAAGAAGGACACTAAAGACACGACTGTGTCGTCGTTTTGTTTTCGCGCTGTAACTATTGTCATGCCATACCAACTAGGCCAAGGTGCCACAGTTCTCACGTCTTCGCACTTGCTCTATTTGAAAAAAAATTTAATTAAACTACGTGTTCATCTCACCCAGCTAGGCGCCGCACCATTGAATATATGTTGGAAGTTGTAGTAACTGGGCTTCTATCTGAATGAGATACGCAAAACTGTTTCAAAACTTCCATCGCCCCAATCAATAGAGCGTGCAGGTTGGCCTGTCGCTGAAGTGAAGAGCGAAATGCAATTTGCCGATTCTTATCGGTGTTGTTTCGAACACGACAGGCATGACGACATTAGCCACTCTCGAGACTTGCACAAGCAGGTGGACTTGCTTTTTGTTGTACACAAATCCAGCGAGAAGAAGCTTTCGTGAGGACCGAGAAAAACGCGACGTCAGGAGATTCAGAGATACGGTCGCACGAGAGTGACGTACGCGTGGCCTGATGTCAGCTTGAGTGACAGCCGTACACGTGCGTGGGAGATGACGTCACTGATAGCAGCGTATAAGGCACATAGCATACTAGTTTCACTATCTTAACACCATCGCGATTCCCAGAAGCTTCGGCTGAGATTGTGAGGTTTCACGCGAGTCTCGTTCTCGAGCATAGGGAGCTTTCAACCGGTAAAGTCCGTTAATCGACCGCTGTTTGTTGATAGATGTGCTCATTGCCTGCACACTTGCATTGCCTGAAAGTTTTGAGGTACATCTGAAGGTTATTGCTTTGGGTGTTCACATTGTTCGCCAATAAAACGTTAATGTATTGTATTGTGTAATAAACATACACAATTAATGAGTAAAACTCTCAACAGTGAATATACTCGATAGCCTAGAGTGTTGCGACATACTCGGAAAGTGCTTAAGCCAGAGTGATCTTGCAGTGTCATAACAGACTCCCTTTTTTGTTCATTCTTTTATATTCTCTTTTCCCTTCTCGAGTACATGATGGCCAACTAGAAATTTGCCTTCGCGTCTTTTGTTCATCCTCCTATATCTCTTCTACAGATGACGAAGAGCTTCGCTGTTTCCAGACGTAGCGCAGTTCGGAAGCAGTGTGTGAAGGTGTACAGCATTTCTTTCCACTGTTTAACGAAATTGAAGAACATTCATTGAGAGCTTTTTTAACCCCACTTATACGCCCCTCGAATGGCAGCATGTTTATTACAATCCCTGCAAGCCCTCTTTTAGCACAAGACGTCCTGTGAGCCTAACCAATTAGAATATGTCTCTAACCTTCTTATAAGAAAACAATTATTTTGTATTCATTGGCGTGACCACCGACAGTAGCACAGAGTCAGGTTGAGTGTCTTCTATGCTGAAGTAAATGCTAACAATATATTCGTCACCTCATGCCTTGCGTACAAATGAGCATCGCATTCTTGCACTACAATGAAGGAGGAATGTGTTTGTGTGGAGCAGTGACTCTATGAACAACACGCGGCGTTGATACATGGGCGTCAAAAAAAAAAGCGACAGTGGTCAAGTCATTTGCTACACTACGTTGAAATGCATATAAAGATACAGGTCGGCGTGCTGGTAAATGTGCGCGTTTTAATATTAGTGCACCTATAGTGCACAGAAACGTATTCAATTTTACACTAAATTTGCTTCCCGTTTCCCATGACATCATAAAAAATCATTGTTTGGCCCATTGGTAATTCTTTACATTGAACACGAGTGCGAAACGAAGTTGAAGGAAAGAATAGAAGACATAGCGTTCACTTCCAAATAGATCATTCAGGGGGAAAAGCTAATTTACATACACTTCTCCTACTTAGGCACCGCCTAGATCTGCGAAACTTGGATGCTCTTGTGAGCATAAAATAGGCACCTGATAATAAGTTTCAAGTTTCGTTTAGTACACTTTACTGCATTTTTGAGGCAAGAATTAGTAACCATACACTTTCTGGAAGTTTTCCCATCATATGTTTTCACAGAAAGTCGAAACCGCCAGATATGGTATAGATATCAAAATATAAGTAATCAACTTTTCATCTGCAACATTTTGTTTTTCGTTTATTGTATTTGCTGCGCAGCTGCGGAAACCTTTCTTTTTGCGCATTCGACAGTTGTCCACACTACAAAAACCTGCCCGCTCTTACTGGACAAGCGTCGCGCAAACAGTGTTAGAAGGATACGGAGTACTCGATCGCAGGTGTCACAATGTTTTGACAATGCGACTCTCTAACTGACCACAGAAGCGCGCCGTCCAGTCGTCCCACCAACGACGTAATGTCACTAAAGCGTTCTACGACGCGCAGTTAGTTGATCGACTGACCGTTAGACGAGCGTCCAAGTTGTCAGCTACGCAAGATTGCGTCGACGGCCGGACATGGGTCAGCTGCGGCCTGTGCGCAGTTGTTTGGTCCATTATTGGGCTGTCGGCTTATATCTTTTCACCGATTTTCTTCATCTATAGTACACGCGTGAACGCAAAATCTCAAGCTAAAACACCCAATGGCATCAAATATATCGAGGAACGGGTGCATACGTGCCCAGGAATACGCCGGTGACTTCAATTGGACAAACCGCACAGACGTTTGTTGCAACATTTGTCTGTGACATGGCATGATGCAAGCCATAAGCCTTCAAATGAGGCAGAATAAAAAAAAAAGCCCCCAAGTTCTGCGGGCCTTAACGTTTATTGTCACGCGTTGCTGGCGTGCGTGTTACTGTGCATAGTTTCTTTTGATGGACATGCACACCATTGCCATGGTCCAGTGACATAGTGCGGGGTCTGGTCACAGAAGTGTCGGAGTTGATCGCCCCGACTAAACGAGCGTCAGCAGTATGCGAGTCCCACCTCCTAATGGGTTTTGCTGCCGTGTGCCGAGTGATTTACTTCAACACATGAGTTTAGCGTAGCGCGACGGTCGCCACACCTTTGGGTAGATAACTGCAAACATTTGTTCACGCGAACAATATGTACTTCGACGGCGGCGCTGCATTTTGTTTGCCCTGCCTTTTAATTCTGCGTGTCTATAGTGCTTGCTGGGTGTGCCCAAGCCGAAGTGGGCGTCAGCGGCCGGAGTTTAATAAGCTTGAAAGCTGGTTGAGTTGGTGATTGACAATGAGTTGGTGACCGAGCACATCACTCGGTGAAGTGCGCTACTTCACCCATACACTGCAATGGTCACTGACTGGCATCTCCAGCAGTGCCAATCACAGTTAACATCATAAGTTGAGCTGCATGTTGCAAGATATCGTCACATCTAAGCCAAACCGCCTCTTTAGAACATGAAAAGAATGAAAACTACGAATGTAGTTTAAGCATGTTTGATGAAGCCATTTTCTTTTTTCACTAATGAAAGAATCTGCAGCCTCGTCAAGCTGTTGAAACAGCAGGGGTTTCCGCCAATCCCCTAGAATCTTTACTGTACTGGTGCAAAAATAAATGTCCTTGCTATTGTCGTCTCGTTAAGATGTAAGCAAAAATTAGAGGTGACCTTACTCATTAACTTAAACGTCTGGTGGAGGCACATGCACCTCGGAGGAAGTGTTTTGTCACACATTTGAAGGGGACCTCGGAGGCCATGTATAGACGGAAGCACGCTGTTGAGACCTAAAGCGCGTCTTCAAGACTTATAGGCATAAAAAATTGGAAGGAATCTTTGAAATAATTGTAACGCTGTGGGAAAAGTAGTGTACAGAATCCCACTAGGCGTCAAAGCATGTCAACTGCTCAGCGAGTGGAAGCTTAAAGAGTGCGAACCAATTTCAATGGGTTCAGCTACGTTCACTCATGATGTTCAATCACAACATCAACACAGTGCAGACAGCTACGTACGTGTGCGTATTGCTTTGCGGGGAGCAGTGAGTACTTCGCTAATTCACAAAAAGACAAATTATGACATAGAGTGAGGACATCGAAACTATCCTTGCAGTATGCATGACTTCTAAAAGACTTCAAGTAGCCAACGACAGCCAGCGATACGAGTGCGGGTAGCATCGCTTCACTAGCAAATGAGAAGACGATGCAGTCAGTGCCAGATTGCACTGTCACGTTTCACTATAGAATCCTTCAAGTTTTCGTTTACCTTTAAATTGCTGACTTTACGGATTGCATTGTTCTTCTGTGACCACAGCTCACACCAAATGCAGGAGATCGGCCAAGTATTCGGTGGGCATTAATATGTTTTCTACAAAAACAATACTCGATGGTGCAGTTAATTAATGTACCCATATGAATAGCTGATTATGAGCAAGTATTATCTAAATCCAGTAGATTTTACCTAGCCTTCCATCCAGTGTTATTGATAAATCCCTCAATAGTGATGAAAAGACCATTCTGATTGTATCCCAAAGTGTGGCCTCAAAAGAATTGAAAGTAAGCGGCTACAACTCATCTGCTCTTGTTCACATAAACAGGAGCTTTCAGCTTCTCCCCACTTTTGCCGAAAGTTGCTCGTGGAAGCAATACACAAGACTCTTCTTCCGAGAGTCTCGGCCACTCGCTGATCGAACTGCTCGTCCTTTTTTCCACATCGACAAGCATTGACGCATGGTGGCCATATGGCGCACGCTTTTTCATAACAGCTCAATCGCCAACAGAAATGATATAGTGGCTTTGTGACATCACCACTTCTCTCTTTCATTCGTTCCCTACCCGGGTGCGCTTTATTTCGTGCAGTTTCCGATACGAACAAATTGCTGGCGCTAAGTGTCAGTATAGAACATCGTGTGACTACGACTACAGGGTGGGCAGGCAGTGTGCTGTAAACCTACTGTGGAGGTTGCTGCTTCCGATGATTGCAATGTTCCTGCTCTCCCGGTCAGCTTCGTTGTGTTTTGTATAGGGGCAAGCGCTTCCCATTGGTGTGTGTGATCGTCACGGCCACCGCACGCCTGCCTGCACCTCGTTCGTAGCGCCCTCTAGCGGCCAACATCCGATCGTTCTCTGAAAGATGAATTTGTGCTCACGGTTGGGTGGGTGGGTCATTGTTAAAACGCGGAGCGTATGTACGCTTTTCTGTTCCTTGCTCGACACTCAGCGGGCCCGCTAGAGAAAGCGGAAATGTCGTGCGATACTTGCTAGTTGTCCAGCAATAGCGGAAATCGAGAGTCCCTCAGGAAAAGAAAAAAAAAGAGAGGAGGGAATGAAGAGGGGTGATATCCGCATGAAATACTGCCTTGCAAGAGGCGAAGGCATTCTTTAAGAAACACTAAGAGAGGGCTTTTTACAGTCTCCCGGGAACTAACTGCTTTCGGTGACAGGATTTATTGATGTCTCTGTTGAATTTCTTTCGCTGCAACTTGGTGAGGTAGAAGCTTCGGCGCAATACGCTGAAAGGCTTATGAGCGTCTTTATACCTATGATTCTTCATTCACCACATAACTGAGCTATTTATCGGTTTGGGCAACTTGTTAGTTCCTATTATTTGCTGTTTTTGCTTAAGCTATGAACAACGCAAACGCACACATGCACTGCGGCATTTGGTATCTGAGCACGTCGTCACATCTCATGCCCTTAAGATCATCTCGCGTTCACAAACATTCACACTACTGTCATGTAGAGTACGGTACTTTTGTGTGTTGCGCGGTGGTTGTGGTCTTTGTGCTCTGTGGTGCGTCAAGAAAGACGACGACAAGACAGGCTGGAAGACAGCCAGACAGAGAGAGAAGTGAAAGAAGACGAGAGTTTGAGAACGTGACGGGCAGGCAGTCGCAGGCCGAGGCACTTGTCGGGTCTTGGTCCCGAAGCAGACCGCTGCTTTCAGTCCTTCCGTGGGTCGTTCACCTCAACTGGTGTTCCTGTAGCCGGCGTCGCTCCGTTGTGCTTGGACCCGGGCGCATTCAAGACCTGCGCCTACCATTGGCCATGAGACGAGTTCTCGCCATGACATCGATTCTGCTGGACTTCAACCACGGTTGGCCTGTCCCTGCTGTCGGCGTGAGACTCAACGCAGCGACTCGTCGACCAAGCAGCCTTCGACCCACATATTGTGAAACCTTGCCAGCTTTGTTTAGTGTAGCGGGTAAACTGCGTTAACTGACTTGAGAACAGTGATCGTCATTGTAGTCTTTTTGCATCGCTTCATTACCGCTATCTCCTACGACATCTCTTGCGTCATAAACATCTTTTCACCCTCGTGCAAATGTCTTAGTCAATCTCGGCAACGAGTATTTGAGTCGCCGTAAATACCCAAACCTGCCCCCACAAGAGTACCAGGAGTACCAGAATCCAGGAGTACCAGAAGAATCTATAGTACCAGAACAATGCATCAATTATTTCCGTACACGCAACCTCCCACAACATGCACACACCTCAAAGTGCAAAATAATGTTTTTTCTGAGTTTTTTTTTTTCATAGCACGCTGACATCTCACGCTGTTCCAAAAACCTGCCACTTGAAAACGAGTGTAAAACCGAATGCGATCATAGCATACCAGCGCAATGGCTTACTTGCTATTTGTTTGAGCACCTACACTCTTTCTCTAACACTGCCGATTCTAGTTTGCAAGCAGTCGTCCATTGCTGTTGCCCCCTTAAGGTTGGTGCACACCGGCGACTAGCAGCGGTCGCGCGACCATTCGCGACTGGCGACCAAAAAGCGACTGATGTTCACACCGACAGAGGCTGCATGCGAGCGACCGGAAGTCGCAAAACCGGAGAGTCACGTCCGGATCTCGTTATGAGCGAGAACTCCTGAGACCGGCGCGATCAGCTGATCGCCGCCAGCTGAGTCCGTTCTCGCACAGCGTTCCCAACAGCGTCAAGTTCGATTCAAGCGAAGAACAAGACAATTTCAAGGTGCTGATGCACTGTGCCATGGTGTCAGCGCTGGCATCACAGATGCCTCCAAAGAAAAAAAAAGCCGGTAGTGGATGTGACCATCCTTTCGATCGCGGGAGTTGACCGGCCATGCAAGCCGCCTGCCTTCAGAGCTGCGCTGACACGACGAGGAGTATTTCCGAGAGTCGTACGTATTCAGAAACCATCCTTGAATTTCCCTTGACTTGCCACAGCCTACAATGCAGCACAAATGCGTCTCGAACGTGGAGTCTTAAGTCGTTGCCAAGGCATGAAGTACAAACGCGTTCCAAACACGCTGCGTTGAATGCGCTGACAAGTCAAGTTCAAGACAAAAAAAAAGTTTCCGAATACGGGGAAAAGACTGTGCACAATTTATTTTCTCTTTACTTTGACGGTGTTTAGCTTCTTGCGAATGCCACCACGTAAATTCGACACTTTGCTCGAGTTGCTGCGGCCCGCCATCTCCAAGCCAAGTATTCCGTGGTGGCCATGGTGCCACAAACCCAGAGGAACGCACTCGTTTGTATCTGGCGGCAGGAAGCCAGCGCAATGAAAAAAAAAATTGAGCATCGCTGATTGGTTAAGCAGCTTTGCGACCGCAGTCGCGCGACTGAAAAATCGGTCAAGAAGCGACTGGCCAACGCAGTCGCTTTGCGACCGTTTGCGACCGTTCGCGACTGGTTGCGACCAGTCGCAAATGGTCGCGCGACCGCTGCTAGTCGCCGGTGTGCACCAGCCTTTAGAGCGATGTCCAAGCGCCACTCGCTGATCTGAGTGTACTTACATCCCCGCATGGCTGAGTCAGGAATAGTCGCCCACAGAGCACATATTCAAGAGCACTTCGAAATCCGCTCCTCAGTCCGGTTAGCTTGCCGGATCTCCATCATGCAGTGAACCAGCTTTTCACACATCTGAACTTAGCTCATGAAGTCTTTAGTGTATAAGAAGGCGCTGCGGAGAGGCGCCTCTATAGAGAACTACGTTTATAGAGCCATGGATGGGCACCTGCAGTGTCGCTCCCATCGCGTGCGGAATACATTCCGTACGTGGTGGGAGCGACACTCCAGAACAACTGTTTCCCCTTCAGTTGGCATTGATGGGACCTGTGTCGCGGTGTAACAGATGATCAGGAAGCAAGTGAATAGGCATTCAGTTGCTTACGATTGGTTGTGTTAAGTGCTCGAATGAGAGTACTACTGTGCAGATCACAGCAGCGAATGTTGTTCTTAATAGGGAGTTTTAGTTTAGTGCTCACAACGGCCTAGCACGCGCATCGCCCGAGAGGAAGCACGACTGCGCATGCGCTGTATACGTAAGAGAGATGCTTGCGTTCGCGAACACGAGCAATGTCTACCCTAGATCTCGGCTCTTACGTTGCGCACAGTACAGCCGTGGGTACCTTAGCAGAGGCTCTCGTGAGATCTCCCCCTGCTGAGAGCACGAAAACAAAGATGGCCGCGACCAACAGTAGCACAAGTAGCCATGCGATCATGGCTGCGAATAAATCCCACGTGCATCCCCCTCGATTTGGAGCTCCTTGCTTACGTGAGGAGCTTAACTCCATTCATGGACGCCGTGTAATGGACAGTTATCGCTGAGAGAGAGAGAATTTATTGGAAGGCAGAGAGGTTGGCCTGAGCTAGTTCGCTCTAGCCCGCTACTCTACACAGGGGATAAGGAAAAGGGGAAGGAAAGAGGGATGAAGAGTGATGATGGGGACAAGAAGAGGTGGTGCGTATATACAGTAGCCACTTAGTATAGTACCCTACAGTCTAGTATCTAGTCCAGTGCTTTTTGTAAAGTCTAAAACAGCCTTTGTAGCAGTTTTTGACACTGTTTGGTTGTTCATTGCTGACAATATGTGGCTTTCACTTAATGGCGTTCGTCCGATGCTTGCCAACGTTCCAGTTAGCATTTTTCTTTGCGCCACGTATAATACACAGTCACAAAATATGTTAGCTAAATTTTCGCGCCCTTGGCAGCGTTTACAATTCGGGCTGTCCGCACGGCCCATTAGGTGGGTGTAGTGGCGAGTGAAGGCGACTCCCAGGCGAATCCGGTGCAATATATTAGCATGTCATCGGCTGATTTTATGTGGAAGACGAAAAGTCATACCGGGGTCTGTTTCCCTGTGAAACTACAGGATCTGATGGGGATGTCTTACAACGCCCGGAATGTCCGCAGTTTCATGTCTTATGTCTTGACTCGTGTCAACTATGGTTGGCTATTGTCGTTTTGTGCCTAGTCACTAGGTGGCACCAAGTAGCATTCCACGTAAAAAGTGTTGACGCTTAGATGCAGTCCATTTGTCCGCTGTCGCGTACGCTAAACTATATGCTGTAGGGATGAAGCCTCAGCTGTAACGTGCGTAGCACGCTACCCGTTGTGCACGTACCGCCTTGCGCGCGCTAAACTAAAACTCTCGAAAAAAACAGAGTAAGAACTATTCCGCCTCGTTGAGTGCCATAGAAACCCACCGGTTCTGTGTTTTACGACCTTGTTCTGGTTTGTGATGTTACTGACAAGACTTCATATACGAACTCGGTCAAGCAAAAGGAACGTTTGGGAGAACACATCATCAAAATTTTCGTATCTAATCTGTAACAACAGAGAACTTTTCCATTTGCACTGGAGGGTAGTGCCAAATAGCAGTAACCACGCGCAGAAAATGATCAAACTCCTACAGAGTCTCTCCAAAAAATTTGTGGCCCGATAAACTTTGCCTTCTGGGCTGTGTATTTCATTCTTCTGAGCTCTAGAAAAAACGCTGGAAAAAATGTTATAGTATCATATGTTATTAGGACCCCATCATATCATGAGCCGAAACACGAAGCTTTTGTCTCTTTATACGTAGAAACAACCTGCCTATAGATATATGCTGCAGAAGAACTTGTGCCAAAAGAACGTGATTTTTCTGCATTCTTGCCACTGCATTCCTGCATTCCGCTGTAGTGCCTTGAAGCTAACATAGACAGGTTTCGGTTAAATTGGATGATAACCGAACAAAGCCTAATCACTGCCTAAAGGAACACTTAACAGAAACAATGATTTTTTTTATATTTATAAACTACACCCTGAAAATTCTAATGTCCTAAGTTTCACGGTCATAGGTTCATTGTTAGCGGAAAAAAAATGAAGGTCGAAGTTTCATGTTTACATTTTTCGCCATGATCTTTGCGTGGGACGTAAAAAAACTGCAGAATGTATTTTTCATATTTTTGCGACGTTCGCACAACGAAATTTTCTGAGCCTTTGTAGGCTAAGCCCATACATGGTACCAACTAATGACAAAGTGCTTTAATTTTATGGGCTAGAAGCTACGTAGGACCCAGTAGTCACCTTCAAGAATTGATGACGTCACAGTGCTTGGTGCAGGAATCTCAAGGTGGTGTCTCCACCCGCAGTTTCTTTTCGAGTGTTTTCGCGCTTACCAAGAGTCATGTCGACTTAAGGCTGGTGTTTTTGGGATTGTGAATTGGTGCTTTACTACTTTACTAAAATGTGTAAAATTGTTCTTGTCTTTATTATTTAAAAGGCAGCCGAAAATGGACAAAAACAATGACAAAGCAAGAAACCGAATGCAAATAGAAAGCAAACTTATTATCTTGCCGTACATAAATTACTGTCACTATACTGCGAGCGAAACGCATATTTTTTTGAACATTTAAACACAACACAAATATTATTATGAGAGACCAACGCACTGCGAATGAGTCACTTTAATGAGCGCTGATTTTATTATCTTTTCGTGTCTTTCTTGTCTCGACGCGATCGCCCGATCGACCCCTCTCGCGTATGCTTGCACAATCAGACGACCCAATGCCTATAAACAACATGCGAGGAGCGTTGAAACTTTGCCTGTCATAGATCCCGATGACGTCGCAATTGAAATGGTCACGTCCCCGGGTGAAAAATGGAATTCTGCCGGGATTGTCAGCGCAGGAAACAAACAAAACTAAAAGGTTATGGCAGGCGTTGGACAAAACGGCCGTAACATAAACACCGGGATGCCGATTGGAAGCCTTGGCAAATATTGGGAGTGGGTAGAACGTGCTCGCAACTCAGGTCCACAGGGACTGCACCAGATAGATGCTTTGCCATTTACTAGTGACAGACGATATCAATATTCCCGACAAACAAAGCACTAAGAGCAAACTCGGCGCAATGAATTCACCAATCGTCTTCAACTTAAGATATCTAGAATTATGATAGGAAAAGATGATATGACAAAACGTAATAATAGTCATATATAGGCTAATGTACCACATTTTTCAATGAGACCAGTAACTAGCTCCCAAGTTCCAGTAATGGGAAACATGGGTTTAGAGAGTTGGTGGTACTCAAACTAAAAAAAAATCATCATCTGGATGCAAGGTATTGAAGTACCAAAAGCAGTACTTTAAGGCAGACGTGGTCGAATGAAGACATTTTCATCAAAGAATGTGAACTGTGTATCTTCGTTTTGTACACGACAAAACATTGAAAAAAAAAATATGCGTCTTAACAGTGTCGGACCGCCAGTGTCACAAACTGCGCGACCCTCAAAGAAGTTTAAGATTTTCAATTTCCTTGGCTGCCCTGGGGCACTCATTACTCATAAATAATGTATCACTCTTTCGTGCTCTAAAGAACAAAACAAGAACATGACTTTTTCCTTCTTTTCTTTCTTTCTTGCTTATGCTTTTGACGGCACTACTCCTCGAGTAATTTTCTTTATATAGCTCAAGTTTGTTAACAATTTACATAGATTCCCTCATGAACGGCAGCCACGGGTGCGCTTGCCGTGTAAGTTTCTTCGTTGCAAGAGCTGAAACTTTAGACGTGCTTATCGTTAATAAATATGCATGGACACTAATTTCTGCCCAGTCTTACTTGCTAATGCAAGCTAAGCACAACGCACGAAAAGCTCGCTTGCCTTGATGAACTTTTTGTTTTTTTTTATTGCATCCTTTTCTGGTATGAAGATCGCGTTATCGTTCAGCACATTCGCCGTTACTCCGCTCCCACTCCGAAAACACGAAAACCACTCCATCATGCAACTCCACAAGTGAAGACAAAGCTCGTTTTCAGTATCTTGTATAATTAGCGAATAATACACGGCACATTCGAACACGAGAAGAGGTCCGTTGATGAGGTTTTAATTAGTGACGTTGAAGCGGTGGAGTTTCAGGACTACACTCGCTCTGAGCGTGGCGTGTGTTATAAATCTCTCCCGCTTTTGAAGCATACGACAAAGTGAATTTGTTGTCAGGAAAAAAAAAAGCGGAGCCCCTAAGCACCACTGCTTCGATGAATGTGAAAGCGGCGAAGCTCGTGGCGTTGCCCTCATCCTTGGACTCATTCTCACCGACACTTCTATTTCCCATTGCGTGATGTTGTAGGCCCGTGTGCTCAGATTTGGGTGCACGTTAAAGAACCCCAGGTGGTCTAAATTTCCAGAGGCCCCCGCTAGGGCGTCTGTCATAATCATATAGTGGTTTTGGGACGTTAAACCCCACATATCAATCAAATCAAAATCATTGCGTGTGACAATGCACGAGACTGTACGAGACTATGCTATGATTTAATCTCTCCCCCTCTTCTTTCGCTCCTCCTTAACGTTACTTCCGCTTCCCGCAATCTCGCTGTACTAAACTATATGGACGGCTATGCTTGCTCTCTCTTTTTTTTATCGATTTGTTGTGTTTGTTTTTTCTTTCTCTCACTTCTTTTTTTTTTCATCTCATTTACCAACCTAACTTACTGTAACACGCTCACGCGTTTGCCTTCTGTCGGAATCCTCTCTGTTACTCTTAATGACCAGTGGTCATCTTGCCTATGCACTACATGCCCTGCCCCCAGTACACAGATGACCAAGAAATACAGCACGCCTATATAACCAGAAGCTTGAACTTGTTTAGCATTGCTTTTATCCTATTATTGTATTGCGTTCTCTTTCCAGCAGCATTCCTGCAGGGACAATACTCCGTTCTTTTCGACATGCTCGTAGCACAGTACAAGCATATGATGTCACATGACACCCTGATTATATAAAATTCTGAGCTATCAAACCAATGACCCGGTGACCATAAAACGTGCTCTGGTCCTCAAGCCAACGCAAACATACTGAACTCTAAAAGGCAACGCCCAATGCACCTATTATTAATGTGTGCACATGTGTTTTCTTTTTTGTCGTGCATTTTCTTCTCGTTCATCGCACGAGAGTAAATTGTCAGGTCCTGGCCGACACCTACTACATCGTCGCTTCGTGCCCCGCCAAACCAATCTCTTTGTCGTCCCCCTTCTCCACGCCATCTAGAGAGACTTGGAAGAAGTGCCTGCGTAGCTACTTCACTTTGTATGCTCAACACCCCTTGGTGAAGCGCGCTCGGGCAGCGGCAATCTGCTGTCGCGTCCCGGAACAGGATCTGGCCTCTCAAGAATGGAGTACCGCAATCAACTCTCAGGTTTTCTTAAATAATGGTGTTTTTTGCCACCACCATCACCACCACACGCTAACCAAGAGGAAACACCGTCCGATGACGTCATACGAATGGTTTGTCAGTGAAGCTGAAACATGTCTCCCGGATGTTTATCACAGGGTCAACCTAAGTGGTTTATTAATGCCTTTTCAAGTTACTGCTCCAGACGTATAATTTTTTTTGCCACCCATGTGTTACCTTCTCCATTTTTGGTGGACCAGTCGTGAACAGTCGGATATGACATATGTCCGTGGAATTTACCCGCTAGAAGTTTTTACGCACATAACACTCACAAGCTTTCGTTTCACCTAAACATATGCAGCTATCCAGAATACTGAAAGTTGGGCGAGTTCGTAGTGCTTCATGGATATTTTATGCGCAACATGCACACGGATGAGAAAAAAAAATCTTGGATTTTATCTCGTAGGCGTTCAGAACCACCATAGGGGGGGGGGGGGGGGCGGTCATTTTGTGAGTCTCGAAAATAAAAGTGCATTTCGTTGTTTCCAATAAATCAGTTATGAGTTAGCACCCACGGCGTCTGTTACTTGTCGTCCGTGTGTATGTTACGCAAAAAAGTAGCCACATATGCAGCTACCGTAAACGACTCTGTTGACTTAATCAAATAGGATACGTGGCTTACATAGAGCGGAGTTCGGGGGTTATGTCGTCACGGAGGGCTCTAATGACTTCAAAAATTGAAACACGAATTTACGAGCAAAAGCCGTAACAGTGACAACTCCCCCCTACCCCCACCTCCCGACTCGACTTACATGCCTCTGTTCTTGTCTACTTTTTTTTTTTTCTCTTTTAGCGCAGTCTCCACGAACCGCCGCCCTTCTGTAAAACACACTCTGCGTCGGTTAAAGCGCCCAAAGTCCGACTCATAGTACAGAACGTAATGCAGACAAGCAAACCCTAAAAAGTTTAAAAAGAATGGAAGCGAGCACGTCTTTCAGATTCACTTTTTTTTTTTTTGCCTCACTCGCCTCGAACGGCTTGGTAGCCCCCGGTGTTGTCGACGCAGAGAGCGCGGCACGCGACCACACTGCCAAATTGTAAAGCTTTTTAAAAAGGGGAGATTAAGTGCCTAGTTGACAAGCCCCGAAAGCACCGACACAACGTTCGGGAGTGTCGATGAACACAGATACCCTCAACGTCGAGCCCGTCGTTGTGTAAGCCTCTGGAAAAGCGCGAAGTACACGCGTACTCTTGTTTCTCTGTTCTATCACCTCTCTACTCGAACGCTTGGGCGTCGAAAATGTGAAACCAACCTCGCGTTTACTTCCCTATATCTGCGACCCCCCCCCAAACGAGGCCTTGAATGATCGCCCCGCTTGCTGCCACACGCCAGTGGGAAGTTCCCTCTCACTGATGGATCGCTGCTCGCGTACGCGTCTCATCGAACATTCGAACGCCCTTCGCCCTTGCAAACGCCTTCCGGTGCACGCGCGGCATTTAAAGGTTACAAACGAATGTATTACTTAAAATTTTTTCTTTTGTTTTGTTTACCAGATCGTCGCTGGCAAAGGAAACGCTATGTATGTCGATATGTTTCTGCTGCATTCAGCTGCGTTTTGCCGGGGTGTATGGCCGAACTGAAAATAAAAAAATATGTTTGGAATCGCAGGTCTCACAGTGTCAGGAAGTCGCGGGGGTGACTCACGATTGGGAGACGTGTTCTTGTTTTGCTTGTTTGCGGAGGCGAGCAGTCACCCAATGTTGAAATCCTTGCTGAAATCAAACGCGGCCCCATCGTTTCGACAATAGAACTTGTATTCGTGGGGTGTTGTCGTCGGAGCTGCTTAGACACTTTTGCGTACTATTTTTTTAGGGGCAAAGCTCTTTAAAGCGGCACCCGTTCGTCCCTCGTAGTCGTAGTCGTAGTGTGTAACAAGTGCTACATTTTTACCTGCAAGGTGGTGCCGGTGGGATATTTCTCCTGTGTTTTGTTGAACAACAAAAAGTTTGCGGCGTACGCGTTAACTAAAAGCCGAATGCTCCTGTCACTCATTCCCCATCAGCAGCCATTAGCACGTTCTAGTAGGAAACGTTGGTAAAAGTAGAAGTGTTAAAAGCCGACTTGTGCTGTCTTTCATTCCCAGTAGCAGCTCTTGTTTACCTCCAAGGTAGTGGCTGATGAGATTTCTCCCGTGCGTGAATAAACAATAAAAAAAATTTTTTCCTAACGCCGTTGATTGATGAAATAAACCAAAGAAAGACGCCAGATGTTTTCTAAAAGCAAAACGAAAAGGCGCCAGATGTTTCTAAAGCAAAACAAAAAGAAGAAGCCAGCTTCTTAACGAAAGACGCCAGGTGTTTTTTATCGGGCGAATTAACGGAAAAAAAATTCACGGTATTACTTCCAGGAGTTTCGCTCAATCTCATCATCATTCACCTCGTGGATATGTCGTCAATTTTTTTTTTTTTTTGGTCGGTGCAATGGTGCACAACGTGTTTATGTTTTTCCGTGCGCTTCTGCCTATTACCTGCGCATGTTATAGCGTTACAGTGTTACAGTGTTATAGAGTTGCGGAATTATCAATTCAGATATTGGTAGCAAGAACGCATGTCCTTGTCACATGCATACTAGTTGGTTATCCCTTAAAGTCCTGGACTACAAAAGAATTTGCAAAGTGTAGTACATTGAGCAGCCTACTGTCTTTTCCGCTGCTGCTTCAGTAACCTTTTCCTCACGCGTCATTTTTTACTCTGTTCGCGCACATGCAAGATCAGAAAGTTCCAACTCTGATTAAGGGCATACACACACACACACACACACACACACACACACACACACACACACACACACACACACACACGCACGCACACACACACATAGATATACAAACACACGCACACTCAGATATAGAAACAAACACACGCAGCGCACACTCACATACGCACACGCGCACGCAAACACACGCACGCAGACATACCCCAACCGACTTGCGCACCGCAGCGCTAAAATTTTGCGAAATACCACACGAAATACGCATTGTCCTGCATCAGTTTTTGAACCCTCCCCATTCATCTCTACAAACACGGTCAAGTACGAAGACATCATACCCATTAGAGATCCTCAATCACTTATGCACTTTTGGCATACTGAGCTGCACCCGGTAATTCCAGCCATGAATTTCGCATTCGGTTCCAAAATTTAGCGACGACAAACCTGTTTGCAAGGCGTAGCCCACCTTACGCGCCACAAACCCTATTAGCGCGGCAAAGGTGCAAGTCTGAGGGACGCTTTCAGCGCCGACCACCTTTCTGAAAGCTCCACTTCATGCGCACCACGCCATGTGTACGCCTCGACGGAACCATTTGTGTCCCCCGCGTTCACCGGTCATCTCAGCCTGAGCCGAGATGGCTTACGCTCCGTGGGTTTTCAGGGAGGACATTAGGAGGACGAATGGGTAAAGCGAATGGGCAGTGGGAGCGCTTGCGGAACTTTCGAGAGATTCGCGCCACGGGCTGAAACGCATCGCTTCTGCACACGAGGGTGTGTTGCAAGAAGCCCCAAGGGGTCATCCATTGTTGCAAAGCACCGAACGTGATGGCGGTCGCTAATGGACCTATAGTTTGTTTGAATTGAACTCACCTTCTCCATGAGCTGTCTTGCAAAGCGTCGATGCTTCGACTACGTGAAATAATGAAGGCTTTAAATGCTAGCAGATTGAGGCAAACTGTCCTAAATTTGTGCTACAACCGAGCTGCCGCTTCACATAAAAACTTGTCCATGTCTTTTGAGCTTCGGTGTTAAGTCCGAATGAACTGTTCGAGAAGAACAGAAGAGATAGTAAAGAAGATAAGGTAGGGAAGTTACTCAGTTCAGGCAAGCCGTCTGCTACCCCACACGTGGGGACGAGAAAGACGAGATCGAAAAACAGAGAGAGAACAGTGAAAAGAGCGAGAATCGTGGCACAAAACAGACGTCTCATTCTTTAAATGAGGCTTGCTAATGTCTTTACACAAAAACAAACAAAAAAGAGAAACGCACACCAAAAGCAAACTAAATACACAGAAGTGGTCCTACAAATGTCGAACATCACGTGAGCTTTAACCCCCTTCCCCCATTATTTGAAGTAGGAGGCCACGCTAACGCTACTGACTCACTCACTCACCCACTCACTCACTGTACACAGGAACTCGAGTGAAACTGTTGTAAGGCACTGCAAGAATGTGCTTCACGTGCAGTCTAAAGCAGCTAATTTAAACTAATTCGCCACAGTTCTTGGCACTCGAGGATACTTTGTGGAGTGTGATATGAACAGGTGGGATGGTCTACTGCGAATGCTGTGCGCCTCATCTAAACCGCGATGCTATGAATCTCGATCAGATCTAAAATCAGAACACAGTAGTAATTCGCATCAAATCGTCACACTATAACTAGTCCAGATCTGCATTCTTTGAGATATTCTGCGGAAATGTTATACGCTGGTTGACCAGCTTTGCCATTCCTGTATGGCATTATCATCACCTGGATAAACGACATATTTAATGTGAGACCGAGGAATGTTTTACCATGTGCTATTCCGTCCTATAATAAATTGCCACGCAGTCCTCAAAAGGACAGTTTAAGCGGCTGGTTATCCCTATGCCTACCGGTTCATATCCAATATTTGACGTTTTGTTGATTTGGGAGATATTGCTCCTGCAAAGTTTGTTTTGATTGTTATAGGCACATGTTAAAACACTAGGCCTAAAAACACAAACGCAAGAAAGAAGCCATGATGCGGACGCGCACACTGCCAATCGAAGAAATGCACAGATGTGGAGAATAAAGAAGACACAAACTTAGTTGTGCGTGCCCAGGCAAAAGGGGATGATTCTTAGGAGAGAAAGGAAGAGAAAAGTGAGCCCCGTAACTGTCTGCTTCAGTGAGCGACACCTCAACAGTAGCTCACAAGGGATGGGGTTGAGGAGGAGTAAAACAGGTAGGAGTAGAGGTGTGGAAAAGAGGAAGAGACGTGAGGTGGTAAGCCAGAAGAAGCGACAACAAACTGAGGGGATAGGAGAGATGGGAAAGATGGAAACACGGTCACAGGAGTCCGAGCACGGGGCACCACTTGCGAGAGCTCTTGTCGGCATTGACTCCCACGCCCAGGCAAAAGGTGATGCCTATCAATACGATACGTGTGGATCTCTATGTGAGAGATAACTGTCCAGGCTCACTTTCGTTATGCAAGCTAATCGACGACTGGCTTATGCATATCACAATTATCAATGCGCCATGCCTCAATCGTGAGACGCGTTTCTTCGTTTCTGTGTCTGTAGAAAACAACGCATTCCTCAAACTTTGGCATGCAGTTACACTCTCAACAATGTAAAGTTACATTAGGCTTCAGTGTGGCGATCCTTAATGTTACAATAATTTGGGGTCAACACAACTTCCCGTCTATTCTGTAAGCAACTTTCTTTAGCTCTTATTTTAGTTGAAGTTCGGTTGCAGTGAACAGTGACGTTTACACTGTCTGAGTGCAGAGTAACTTCAAACGAAAAGTCAAACATCGCTGTGCCCTGTACAAAAAGATGTGTAGCGTGGAGAAATTTCAGCTCGCGAAACTGAAATAGATACTGATCGTGCAGATGTTTTATCTTTTGTACATAGGCAAAATGTCGCAGCCTCCGTTTTTTTCACGTGTACCATTATCGTGCCCCAAAACCTGTCTCCAGAAACAGCTTTCTCACGGAAATGTGCGCACAATAATTTATCGAAGCACACGATAGCGCAGATATTTCTTCGAAAGTATGCCGTATTGGTATTGTTTGTCCTTAAACCATCCACGAGCAACCGTATAGTAATTGATTGATTGATATGTGGAGTTTAACGTCCCAAAACTACTATATGATTATGAGAGACGCCGTAGTGGAGGGCTCAGGAAATTTCGACCACCTGAGGTTCTTTAACGTGCACCCAAATCTGAGCACACGGGCCTACAGCATTTCCGCCTCCATCGGAAATGCAGCCGCCGCAGCCGGGATTCAATCCCGCCACCTACGGTAGTACGGGTCAGCAGCCGAGTACCTTAGCCACTAGACTACCGCGGCGGGGCGGTATAGTAAACCTCACTTAGGCATCCCAGTCCTTCAGTACAGCCTTTTCATTGTTTCTTTCCTCTATGTTTGGTTCATAGCAACGCCACATTATACTAGCGCCCATTTCGAGGGAGTGAGTTATGTTGACAACGATGCAGCGATTTAATAAGGATTGCCGCAGTCATAAGCAAATGAGAAAATGTTTCACTGTATGGCCGACCACGCGCTAATATTGCCCATTGACGGAAAGTAATTAAAAGCATGAATACATCATCAAGCATTTTAATTATATTCCGGGTGCTTATTGCGAAGGCAGTTTTGAATTACCAGTAGTGGCGTGTGAATTGGAAATCATTAAGACAGGAAAGGTAATTACATCAGGTGCCGTAAGAGTTTTTTTGTTTCGACTTTCCACGTCTTCTTTTCCGAAGCCCCAAGAGAGGGAATATAGCGAGAATCACACACAAAAAAAAGCGTCGTTCAGAAGAAACAAAAAGAAGATTACGGTAAAACAAAATGAAAAAAAAAACGAGGCTTCGAGTATACCTCTTTGGACGAAAATCGAAGAAAGATTGAACGTGAAAGAAATGAGATTGTGATAGCAGACGGTGCGGAGAAGTATGCTTTAGACCACGCTATAATAAATCAATCAGAAAAAAAAGCAAACCTAAAAAATTCTTCCAAGCTATCGTGTAATACACATTACAAAAAAGCAAGCAACCTTAAGAGACAAATAAAATCTTCGCCCCATTGCCCGCCAAAAAAAAAACGAAACAAAACGAAAACCTGGTTTGTTTCAGCTGGTAATGAAAGAAACCACAATTGTGTCATCACGCACCTATCAGTGCTTCGAGGGTGTAAGACGCAATGCCGCTGGACACGCCATGGCCATAAACGACGCAGTACATCCAGAGCATGAGAGCGCACACCCCCGAGCAATTTTCACGCGATGCGATCAATTTCAAAAAAAAAAAAAAACGAAACACACATAAGAAGAACTATATGGCAACGGCAGAAATACGTTCAGGGGATTATTGAGCACAGGCGGTGTATCTCCCACACAGGTCATTGTGACGGACGACGAACGCGCCAAAGCGGCTCGATGAACGTTCACTCGGGTAGAGTCATGAAAGGGACCAAGTCTCTTACGGAAATGGCGCGATATTGCTCGAATAAACATTTGAAAACGTGATTGCACCATACGGCTTTGTGGCGTGATCAAACCATTGTGCTCGACAGGATCAATTTTCTCACATTTGTTTCTCTTTTCTTTCCTGATATTACGTTTATTGAAGACAGCTTCCGAAAATTGCTCGAATTCGAGTGTTAAAAAAAGCTAATTTTCAGACTACGCACGTCTGGGGCTCCGCTCGTGACATGGGGTCCATCGGGAACTTTCTTACAGCGCAACACCAGAAAAAATACAGGACAGGGTAGGAGCAAAAGAGAAAGAAAAGACGGCACTGACTCACAACTGTTGTTTATTGAAAAAAAAAACGTGGTGAAAAGTATATAGATATATGTACTGGCAGCCTACATCACAACATGCGCGGAATACGAGGTACACCGAGGTAGCGTTGTCACACTCATGGCAATAAACAAGATTGGCCTAAATAACTTAATTCTATTTCATGCAGTGTGACGGATGGTTCACTAGCGGATGGTTTCACAATAAACAACAGTTGTGAGTCAGTGCCGTCTTATCTTTCTCTTTTGCTCCTTCCCTGTCCTGCATTTTTTCCGGTGTTGCGCTGTAAGTAAGTTCACGATGGATCCTAACCAACTGGTCCAACTTACCGTCTTACTACGTGGCGTGTGGCTCTGCTATCGGCAATAAGGATTTACGTACAGTCTATAGCGTTCACGCCATGGGCTCAGTTTATACGAGGTTTTGAAAGACAACGGTAGCATTGCATCGTTCCAGAACGTTACGTGAAGAGGTTGTCGCTTGAGAATATTTTAAAACGTCATGAGGAACCATTTACGCTGAACTGTGTATAGAGACAATTGCTCACGACCGTGCTTTCTACGGTCACCACGCAGCAATCTTTAAATAACAGACATTTTGAGGATCGTGAGCTTATGAAGTATTTCAAGAAAAGAAGACAAAAACAACGAAGGCACTTTTGCAAGCTATAAGAACAGCAAATGTGCTCAAGCAGTTTAAGTACCAAGTATTGTTCGTTGCGGTGCACCTAATTCTGTGTCGCGATAAACAACGGTTATCCTGTCATTTTGCAAAAGAAAAATAAAATTAAATCAATAAACTAAACCAAGAAAGTATTCCAGCAGGGCTTAGAGTGAACATGCGCAATACAAAGATAACGCTCAATATCGTGGCCTTAAAAAATAATAACCAATGAGTCAATCATTACCAGCCAGCGCCTGCAAACGCTGGAGCCTAACACCGTGCAAGGGTTGTTCCCCGCTCAACCCGCCGCGAAACACCGAGGAACACAGGGCACCCTTCTCGAAAGACCGGAAGCTTGCCAGGCGATGAATAGACCTCCTGTCTGCTGACGCAAGCGCGCATAGGATACCCTTCATATGCCATGTAGGCCGCTTTCACTGCGAGTTAATGAGGCGATGAAAGTGCGTAAGCGGAGCATCCTGTATAATTCCATAGGGGTCCGGTTCCTATTGCACGAAGGGGTAAACATGTGACCCGGATGCGATCTCCAGAAACAACCCTTTATTACGCATGCTATGGTCAAGGGAAAAAAAATACAGGGCGAGTATTACGTGATTCAGCAAGTTAGGCGTATGAGTGAATCAGCTCCATTATGGCAGATGCGCCGATGTAGAAAAGAAAAACGCACGCAAAAGAAATCCTCAAGGGGTGATGGAAGGTCAATTAGCACGATGAGATCTTACGTCAAGGGCTTGACATGATAGAATTAGGGGACGTCTTCCTTCCGTTAAGTGAATCAAAAGGCAGTAAGTGATCACTCTTGAAGAATGAAAGAGGTGGCGGAGAGGAGGGGGGGGGTGTTCTTTTTGTAAATGGCAACTTTAAAGTCGGTAGAACGTAGTGAATGAAACAATAAAGGCGTGACTTCTTGCGTCTGCTAAGACAGGCTGTTACGCCGAAAGAAAAACTATATATGTATACGCTAAAATAAAATTTTTAAAGGGAAATAGAAGGAGCACTTACGCAGTTTTTCGGCATCAAGGGAGGCGTGTAATGACACCTGACACTTTAAAGCTAGCCTGTCTCTCTTGCTAAGGTAAATATTTTTGAAATCTTTTTTTGATCATTCGATATTTTTACTCTTGGGGACATGGCAGCAATTCACAAGATTTGTTACGTAATTTGAAACGCATGAATGATATTTCTTGCTCATAAAAAGCCCGATCGCACAGTAAAAAACTGGTAACAACATTCATCTCATCCCAAATTTTGATAATGTGTCTTCTGGACTGCAATTTCTTCAGACATCAAAACTGTTCAAGTTCGCTAACTCAAGAAACAGCTGAAACAATTTATTTAGTTCAATAAATATGTGTTGTCTATATTTGTTTTCCATGCTTTCGGTGTCGTATCTTTTTTTTTCAGTTCCTTTTATCCTGCACTCTTAGTAAAATCATATAGTTATATTCAACGTCACTACCATGCAAGTGGTTTTTTTTTTGTTTTCCAGGTATACAAATAATATACAAGGCTCGCGTGTTATCTACCTCTACACTGTGTTGTCATAAATCTGTATTTACTAGGACAAGAGGCATGGCTGTGCCCGCGGCCGTGTGGTAGAACATCCGCTTGCCCCGCAAACGACCCAGGTTCGATCCCCACTTTGAGCCGAAAATACGTATTTACTAATTAAAGTTTGCAGCTCATGTCGCTAAGCTGTTTATTAATATTCGATTTCGGTCTCCTACAACGTTTCTTATATGTCTCTTACTTGCATGCATTATGAACCTGAATAATTGTATAAGTGTCGAAGAAACAGCCAAATATAGTTCATTGTACTCTATGAATATGAACTTCTGCAATGTAACTTTCATTTATACTTTATCCTTCTTTGACGTAAGTCGTGGGGTCAAATTCCTGCCAGACCAGCTGCATTTTCAGTGGGGGTGCAAATGCTTTAGGCTCGTGTACCTAGATTTAAATGCACGTTAAAAAAAAACGGGTAGTAAAATTTTTTTAAGTTCTTCACTACGGCGTTTCTCGCAGTTTTATAATGGTTTCGGGACGGTAAACACAAGAAGCTGTTATTAGGTTGCTTAGCCATCGCAACAAACTTATTCTGATAAGTAATAAAACGTAGCATATACCAACAGTGGCAAAATTTTTCATTGGAGAATAACGGTGTTTCTGGTTTTCGTCATCACATTTGGGGTTCTCAGCACTATCACGCGTTCTGTGATCATCAATGTCTTTTCTAGGAAGGTGTGGAATGGAGGGGTGATACTAAGACGAAGATCTGGCCAAGGAGGATAATCGAACCGACCATGTGGCTGATCAAATTCGACCACCAATCCTCCGACCAGCCTAACCATCCCGCTAATACAGTTAAAGCCGGCCACGCGATTTTTTTTATCGTATATACAGCCTCAATAGCTTCTCTCGTCGTTCATGGTGTGTACGATTCATACGGAAAGAAATGTTCGATCAAACAGTTGCGATAAAGAATGGTTTGAAAAAATGGCCTCTTCTGAGTCGAGATCGACCGTTATATCAAGAGCACAAGTGTTGAACTTTGGTCGAGTTGGTTCGTCGTACTTGAACTAGTCAGGCACACTATGGTGAAAAGGAAATGGCTGAGCAGACCCAACACAATGGGACCTCCTCTGTCCTCTTGTGTCGGTCTGCTCAGCCATTTATACTTTACCGAAATGTGCTATACCAGTTCGTTACCTAGGGAGGTTACCGAAAGGGAAAGCAATGTCTTTGTTGCTTTATAAATTACTTTTTTTATTTATCGTTGTTGCTATATTGTTGCAGTTAACAATCCAGTACAGAGTGCCCACCTGCGTTGTATACATTTGAAGGTACTCAGCAGCTGGCCTGGAGGTCGCGGGTACAACACCATTCACGCCGGTCGCAATGCGATGGAGGTGAAATATTATAATCCGGTGTGGTGTGCAATTTCAGTTCACGTTACAGAACTCTACATGGTTGAAATTTTCGTACACCTTCACAACATAGTACTTGCTTCATAATCATATCTTGGTTCAGGCAACTAAACCTTGAGGTGTTATACTATACAAGTATATAAGAAATGGGCATCAACGCCATCGATCAACGAAACAGCAAGGGTTCGGGCATCTCAATGCTCGTGGTCTATTTAGGGCATTGCCAAATATGCTTACTTGATCAATACGGCTGCCAAATGGCCGTCCAAGAAATGCACCTCTCTAACCAGTAATGATACTCAAGATTTGCTGACACATTTCGAGCGCTGTTACGTGATATCAAAGGCGACAACACAACAGGTGAAATTTTCAGCGCCGTAGTCAAAGCATTGCTTGCTAGAGAATACAAACTGCTGCCGAGAAGAAACTTACGTTTGCTGTCGGTGCCACGAGGATTGTAAAGTTGGCAATATTTTGGATTGGCGCAGCCGCTATCGACTCGTCGCATTGCGTCGACTCGTATCGGTCTCCATCACACATGTTGAACAAGCTCCCCAGCGCGTTTCCATCATCGATTAGCGCCGGTGACCCCTCTAAACACGCGCGTGCTTCTTGCGCGAGCTTCAAAGAATGGGTCTCAGGCTAACAGACATTTTCTGCGTGAGCTCTTCACACATAAAAGCTTCCAGCAGTCTGAAACATAGTGTCAGTCAGTCTATTTGGCGAGCACTTGGTTCCGATCGATAGATACAGACCGAAGTACAATGTCGAGTAGCAGAGGTTAAACACGGCCCTCGACCCCCACAACCTTTAACCAACGACATTCGTATTCAATGAAAATGAGGGGCGAGATTGGAGCTCTCGAATATTCGCGCAAATTATAGGGTACCACGGAAACGCCACGATAGAGAACACACCTTGCTCGTTTGAAGTTACGTGCATAACAAGCGCGTTATCCATATGTGCTGCGACTTCACGCTTATTCGCTTATGAGTGTTAAAGGCGACGCCGAGGCGCTGTTGTGCTTACAGTGTAACAGCCTTGATTGACTAATAATGTTAGATAGGCAGAATGTTTCTCAGAAAAAAAACTGTTGATGGGCACGCATTTAGCGTTTGTCTCACGCTGAAAAGATAGGCTCAGAAAGCCCCGCCAAGTGGCTTGACTTTGTTAGAACTGTACGCCGCAGTAGCAAAGTTACTCTAAGCCGTCGCCAGTCGCGAAGTCCCAACCCTCTGTCACAGATCGGCGTTTACCTTTGCGGCATTCAACAAGAAGGACAATGAAACTGCATTCTCGGAAGGCTGCTTGCCCTGTTTTACCAATGCGCTCTCAGGTTTCTCGATCGTCTAAGCAGGTCGACAAAGCCTAAAAGCAGGATAAGATGACGCGGTGTAGCATGCACTCATGAAAGTGCGTCTGGTAGTGGAACTTCGGAAGTAGCGCGACTTGGGCCTCTTGATGGACGTTCTACTGGCCACCATTGTAACCTATACGAGTGATGACCAACTAAGCGTCCCTGTAATAATAAGTAGATGTGTTGGGTATTAAGGACCTGGCACTTTTATATTTTAAAATTGTTACAGTCCCTCGGATTATAAAAACTCACAGAGACAATATAATGCATTCGCCTAAGACGACTAGAAGGCGAACGCGATAATCTTCTCTTCCTTCTTAGTCCATGTATTTATTACGAGCCCCCCTTCAAAAGTGTTTTGCACCAAGCATGATCTGTCAGTGCCTCGTGGACCGGCCAACCTTTCAAGGGTGCTAACACTTTTTTTTGGAAGCGAATTTACTCTACCATGAAAACATCCTGTATACAGAGATGGCTCTCAGCTAGTGTGACACTCAGCAAATGCTCACAAGATATTTTATTTTGTGATGATAAAGGCGATTTTCTCGTAGTGCACTCACTGACATCAACCCTAACTTGACATTAGGCTACACTCGCGATCCCAGTGACTGCACGCTGCACTCTGGCTTGTTATGATGACGACAAGCACGAAAACACAGACACACACAAAAACCGCCGCTTGCGTGTCACCTTCTTGATAGCCTGTGCTTTTTCATTTTGACTTGATCAGTCACCGCAACTATTATCCTACATTTCTGGAGTATGTAACGTAATGATCACCGCATATGGTGAAATCAACAAGCGATTTTTTGTATCGCTCCTGTTGACGCCGACACCGGTCAATTTTAACGTTTGATGAGGCATCTAAGGTTTTAGGTTTAATAGCGAGAAGACAAACCATTGCGCCCGGTGGCTACAGTGGTGCACCACGTAAGAGAAGACATAGTGATCGGCAATGAGGCAACGCTATGTGGATGAGCAGAAAGGTGCCCGAGAACAGAAAATATCCGCGTTTTCTTTTTGCATGTTTTCCCGTATATCAAGAGCCTCCTCGCGGCAATCGAATGGTGATTCATAAATTATGACACAGAAATTTATTGACATAAAAAAGATCGTTTTTTTTCTTGAGTCTTCTTTTAGTTTTCTTTTCCAGCCAGTCCACAAACACCTGTTTGATGGCTCGCCGAGGAATGGTTACTTGAATTTGAGTGAAAAAGAATGAGGGAACTGTAGCCGTCTCTCGTTAGAGTAAGAGATTGGCACTCATACGAGCATAAAAGAGATGTTTGCCGTACAAGCAAACGCTTACCACGCGCTTTCGACTAAAAACGAAAGCAGAAAGTTGGAAACGAACTGGCCGTACATCATCGTTTTACACATGCACACACACACACACAAAAAACGGGTAATTTGAATGGCAAGGTACAATGCTTGAGCGAGCAGGGTCACGTGAATGACGGCTACAATAAAAACACCGCTGTCACAGACGCACACAATATCGGTGGTTGGAGTGGCCGTCAAAGACGATTAAGGAACTAAAAAAGTGAGAACGGAGCAGTTGAAAACAGAGGCAACGAAACAACGGTGCTTTCTATCGACTATACATAATCTGCAGTATTAGCCACGTACACCGCAGATGACTGAATAAGGGTGGGAAAGCAGATGAACGAATGGTCGAGGATGGCTTTGAAGAAAAGAAACGATGAATTGATGCTTTTAAAATTAGAGCTGATTGATTGATTGATTTGTGGGGTTTAACGTCCCAAAACCACCATATGATTATGAGAGATGCCGTAGTGGAGGGCTCCGGAAATTTTGACCACCTGGGGTTCTTTAACGTGCACCCGAATCTGAGCACACGGGCCTACAACATTTCCGCCTCCATCGGAAATGCAGCCGCCGCAGCCGGGATTTGAACCCGCGTCCTGCGGGTCAGCAGCCGAGTACCTTAGCCACTAGACCACCGCGGCGGGGCTTTTAAAATTAAAGCTGCACGCTTGAGGTGTTGCCGAGGAAGCGCCCAATGGCACCGGCATAGCATGGCCACTGCCCCCTGGTGACAAGGGAGGACGCGATTCAATGGGGCGTCCTGTAGCGGTTTCAGCGGTGACGCAGGAGATTCTTTCCCAGCACAGGACAGTTATAGGAGAGTACAAAAGGTTGCTAAATAGGGAAGCTCTACATGGGGTACACAAGGCTCGGCTTGGGGTACCTCGGGTTGCGTCCTTGTCGGTAGGGGAAGCGCTTCTCTATTGTAAGGGCTTGCTTGCCATTAGTTTCTTTCGCTCACTATTTGAATAGAGACGGGTTTATAATGTCAGCGTTTCGACATGTGTGTTTCTTTTGTCCCTGTTTTACGTTTGAAGTAATTGTCGCAGTGTCAGTGTTCATTTCAAAACATTCAAAGTGATAGCAAAGTGCTGCATTCATTAACAAGGGGTCAGAACACCAACTTGCTTCAATTTAATATCTTAGTACTAAAGTTCCTTTTAGGGCGACGTTAAGAAGTCGTCATTGCTACGGCGTTCATTCTTCTAGCAGATCCTTCCTAATGCAGTTAGGATGCTCTTACAGAAAAAAAAAATGAATGTTTCTTTCGGCTGTTCCTAGTTTCATACAACCTGCAGACATTTGCACACAAACACGTATGATAAATTAGCACACAGAAGGACGTGGTAGGGCAGGTATGCGCCCCATGGGACAGGAGGAAAGTTTTATATGCAAAGCATTTTTTGATTGCGAAGCATTTCTTAGCGAACTTCGGTGACTTTGAGCGTATCTATCTATCTATCTATCTATCTATCTATCTATCTATCTATCTATCTATCTATCTATCTATCTATCTATCTATCTATCTATCTATCTATCTATCTATCTATCTATCTATCTATCTATCTATCTATCTATCTATCTATCTATCTATCTATCTATCTATCTAGCCGCCTACGACTTTTAGCTTTCCTGCCCGTTTCGATAATGGTATCAATACCAAACTTGGTATGGCATACCGTGACTGTATGAAGAACATATTTGACTAATTATAACATGAAAATCGTGACATGTATGTCATGAATGTGATGATTTATATTTAATGGTCTTGCAGCTCTTGTGGGGATTTCGCTCACATAGCATGTTGCAAAACTTGAATGGTATGACATGATTGCGTGGCGAACACAAGCGACAGACCATAACATGGAAACCATGACATGCGTGTCATGAAACAACATGACTACATGCCCCGCTCATGATGTGCTCGCGGCCGTTTCGCTAGCATCACATGTACCAAATTTCGAATTACGATACGTGCATGGATGACGAAGGTATGTGATTGGTGCAAATGTGATAATCATAATATGTGTGTAATGTGAGAACATGACTACATGCCACAGTCAAGGCGCCAATAAATTTCGACGTGACGGTGCGCGTACTCACCGGCGTTGCCACGCGGGGCGCTCGTTCTGCCATATACTCGCATGTGCGCGCCGGGCAGCGTTGCTAGGACGCATGCGCTTTTGAGCGCGTCAGGCGTCCCTCCGTCATGAAAAGAGGGAGACGCAGTGTTGTCCGGGTAACGCATCGGGGCAAAATGCAGGATGTCGCATTTCGCGAGACCACTTGCCCGCATTTCTGCGGGCAAGTGGTCGTCTGGTGTCTGACGTGGATCGTCTGATGACCTTCTCTCCTTTTTTTCTTCTTCAATGTCTCTGTTCTCTTATCTTCTATCCTCCTAACCCCCTTCCTCAGTACAGGGTAGCCAGCCGGTCTGAGAACTGGCTAACCTCCCTGTCCTTCCTCTTTCTATCCTCCTCTTCCACAAGTCATCATGTAAATCAACCACACACGCTCCGGTTGCACACCCAGGTCGGCCTCAGAAAATAAACAAGGTTTTTTAAAAACCGAACTTCTTTTATCTATTGTCTATTGTTTTTTGGAAAATCTCTTCTTAACTTTTAAACTTACATTTTTGACGAAAACAAATATATGCCTAAAACAAAAGAGTTTATAGGCGGACTTGTTTGTGTATACCTTCTTACTTGGTATCGTTCGCTTGCGCTGCAAAGTTGTCATAATTCATCTAACAGCTGTGCAAACGTTTCAAATAATGCTGTCAAGTGTAGTTCATCACCTTGGTTCCCACCGGGGACTTGCAGCGGTCTTGGAGAAAAAAAATGGCAGCATATTCACGGGGTGAATGATGGAGAGTAGGGCGAAGCATCCGGCCGTCCATTCGTCCTTGCTTCCGTACGTCCATGCGTCCATCTGTGTAACCGTCCATGCGTCCATCCGCCCTTCCATGCGTGCGTCTGTTCGTGCGTCCGTCCCTGCGTTCGTCCATGCATGCACCCCTGCGTCCGTCCATGCGTCCATCCATCCGTGAAGCCATCCGTGCGTCCGTCCATGCATCTGTCTGTGTGTCCATTCGTCCATCTAGTCAACACTCCAAGTACCACCATCTCGCATCGTTTCATCATATATTCTGTATATAGAAGCACCACCATCCAGCGGACAAATATAAGGACTAAACGAGAGGTGGCACACGCACACTTTCTTACGGCTTGCGCTTCGTGTCTACTTTCCACCTTTAGCCACCTCGAAATAATGGTATATACTAGTTCACTGTATTCATGGTACAGAGGCCCAACGCTCGCTAAAGCTTTCTAAAACCAAGGAGGTTACGCCCAGCGAGTACAACGTAGCAACCCTTTCTTGTCAGATAGTGCTCAATGTACATGCCAATGGCTGCTAATGGGGAATGAGAGACTGTAGAATTCGGCTTTTAGTTAACGGGCACGCTGCGAACTTTTTATTGTTCAACAACGCACAGGATAAGTCTCCCACCGGCGCCACCTTGCAAGTCAAAGCGTAACACATGTTACGTACTACTACGAGGGACGAATGGATGCTGCTTTATGGAGCTTCGCCCCTAAAAGTCACACTGTGGCTTTTGCATTCGCCGAAGACGACTCCATGGCAAAAGCCAACATCTTTTTTTTTTGGGTAGTTTGTAGGGAGATTTCCCTGCGCCTAACCCTCCCGAAAGCCTTCTGCACGTGCATTCTCTTTCAAAACGTGCTATTCGAATAACACATTTTCAAAGCGAATGCACGTGACCCGCACAATAGGAGGAGCGCAAAGTGAAATTGCTGAGTGTCCGTACCCGACTGAACTCACACACTGTATATTTGTGTGATTGAACTACGAAGAGGAGAGAGGCTATGATGTAAATATGCCTTTTCACGTGCCCCAACACGGGCAGTTTCAGTTTGAAAGCGCGCATAATGGAGCAACCGGAAGTTTCTCAGCTTGAAAATCCTCACGCAATGGCAGCCAATGGAAAACTCGACGAGTAAGGCTACTGAAATGAGCGTCTCGCTTGACTTCAAATCGTGGCTGGTGCCATTTTAAATGGGTTGGGATCCACTGTTGTGCACGCGTGACCGAGTAGAGCGAGGCAAATGGGGTATTCTTTTGTGTTGTGGTGGGAGTCAGAATGATCCCCATTGTCATTTACGGCAGTGGCAGCTTTCATGAGTGTAGCGCGTCATTTGAACACCAAAAACGTGAGAGAATAGCTTCTCTCCTTTTTTTTTTTCGAAAAGCATGCTTCGCTTAGTTGATATACAGGAATGGGCGGAGCCGAGCAAAGGCGGCGTGATTATGCACCCTTCCTGTGTTTAGTATGGAGATTATTAAATGTAAAAAGAAGTTGTTTTTACTCGCCCTAATTTCAGAGTGCACTACCATCATACAAGTTCGGGTTACCCTAAATCACGTGTGTTCGTGGTGCCGAATGGGCGCGCACTTGTTGTTGTTTTAGTAGTAGTAGTAGTAGTAGCAGTAGTAGTAGTAGTAGTAGTAGTAGTAGTAGTAGTAGTAGTAGTAGTTGTAGTAGTAGTAGTAGTAGTAGTAGTAGTAGAAGTTGTTGTTGTTGTTGTTGTTGTTGTTGTTGTTTTTCATGAGGGAGTCAACGACTAACAGTTCTATTCTGTTCTACCTTGACCTTGGCCTCCGAGTTGTCTGAGGTGATTAATTCAGGAACCCTGCAAGTCACGGTGCATGTGTCTCAAGACAAGGCATTCCGAAATACATGAATTGAAAATGACACGACTAAGGAAGCGTGGACTTTGGAAAAAGAGCGGCATTGTTCACTCTTACGGTCGCCCCTGTCCCTACTTCCACCCTCCTCAGCACGTAATAGCCGGGTGCCGTGAGTTATGATGTGGTGCACACCCACTCTATCGCGTTTCAATGACCACCACGCATGGTGGAGAGTGACCCTAGATGATGAAGTGACACCACGCGACACCACTCAGCCTGGCACTGTCGCCGTGTGGCTGCGGGCGAAAAGCAGGCATTTGGGTGCCCAAATAAGAGAAATAAATTCCAAAGAAAACACATCAAAGCGTGATCGTGGAGGCGCGAGAGGTGTCCGGCGTTTCCATTGACCTTGAGTTAGACGTGAGAAGGCTCCGGAGAAGACTTTTTTTTTTTACGTTTTCCGGGTGGCGGAGGAGAGGGGGTGGAGGGGACTCGTGGGAAAGTCGGTATTTTTTTTTTCTTCATCGCGAATGTGTTTTGAAAAGACTCATGAATGCCTTTTTTTTTTAGGTTATTCCAGAAGCGTACGAAGAACGCACTGACGCATCGTAGCTCTATTGGTTTCCCTCCACACGACGACAAATCGACTCGCGGTCGGCTTACGCTTCCGGGACTAATAGTACAGATCCCATAAGAACGTGGCTTCCTTCCACATTATTATTTGCACGCTCGCCAAGTGAAGAATGCGTCCAGGGAGGCGATGGGCCATTAGCGTTCCATTTGGTGATGAGACCTTCGTCACCACTGGTGTGTGGAGCGATATATTATAGGATTTCCCGGTCACATCGTAAGACCGCAGCATATCACAACACTAACAAACTACCTCAGTTATTAAAAACGCTGATCTAGCAGAAACAAAACTGAATCCTTAGATGCGCTATCCCGAATCACCGCCGTTCAGAATGCGATTTCCACGGCAACCAATATTTATAGCGATGATCATTTGACTGCGGACTTATCGCCGAACTCGGCAACTCACTACGTTGGTGGCGGTGGATTCTATCTGTACCATGGTACCTTCCGAAGCCATTTCTAAAGATTCCACAGTATTAATTCGATTTGAGCTTTTGCACTACCCGCTAGAAGGCAATAACCTAATTACTTATATTCTGTCGGGTAAACGGCCCTATCAAAGAACAATTTGCTGTAAGGACAGTAAGCGACTGTAGTCCTTCCTCCACCCACACTTAGCATGGACAAAACTTCGGTAAAGCATGCCAAGCCAATGCCGGACAGAGTTGAATCCAAGGTGGACCAATCCACAGGCGCAATGGTGAGGTATGTGCAGAGCAAATAAACGAAGATACAGAGAAGACACAAACGAAAGGCTGGCACTGTGCGAATATAAATGGTCAAACTGTGTTTCTACATATGCACGCGATGATTGTCGCTTGTGTGTCTCTATGGTGAAACATGTAATCGAAGATTCTTGGTTGTACAGCGATGATCTTGTGTTGCACATACTCGATCGATCGCTCCTTAGCAGCTTGATAAACATCGTCAAACCAAACAAAAGAAAAAGAAGAAAAGATTGTTTCGCGGGAAATTACCACCCACATTCGTCAGCTGAAGCGTCCAGGTCTTCATTCACGCCATCTCCACAAATGGGGCACACAAAGAGGGGCGAATATACATATGACTCACGAGTCGGCAAGAGCTGAAGCGGCGTACAGGGGGAGCCAGCGTGTGCGTAATTCAATTGTGGCTCATTTAGTAAACCAGTACAACGCCTTGCCTCTCCAGCGCTGAGCCACGAAAGCGAGTCACTATTCTGCAGCGTTTCGTTTTCCTATTGGGCACGTACTATAGTACGATGAGCGTTAATGATTTATGAAACGCCAGCGGCCTGTCACGGTGCTTACTCGTGGTGCAGCAGAGTGGCATTTTCAAAGGGTGCCGTTGCACGGTTAAAGTCTGTGCGATGCCAACGCAGGGTCCCTCATCACGATGACCCCTCCCCCCCCTGCTGACGTGAACGCGAACTGTAGTCGCTCTCGAGAAACACCACTTGGGATTTGGCAGAACTCCACCCCTTTTCGCTGATATTAGCATATCGGTTTAGTGGCGGGGTGATAGTTTCATTGCAGCTACCGTTGACCGAGCCCGCTTAATTATGCCAGGGTACGTCGGAGTGAGTGCTGTAAAAGTTTGTCGAGTGATTGATGAATACGCTCTGGTGAAATCAGATCCTCGCGATGTGATTTTATAGTGCGAGTGATGTATGCCTGTCGTAGTTGGATTTAGATAACGTGATACTGCTGGAATATATTCCCTCGACACCACGATATGAATATGAGAAATGTCTTAGTAAAGGGCTCCGCGAATTACGACTGCCGGGGGTTCTGCAAAGTGCACCTAAATTAGGAAAATTGTCCTCAAGCATTTTCGCTTTCACCAAAGGTGCAGCCACCACGGCCAGGATACGATCCTGTGACTTGCTGGTCAGCAGTCGGGCACAGCAGACCACCGTGGCGGGTAGTTTAGTTTAGACAACTTCTTATTTAAAGCCACGGTTTGAAAATAAGTTTCCAACATTCAGACAATATTGCTTCTTTTATTCAACAGTGAGCGATAATACTGGCGCGGAAGGAATACTTGAGAGCATAATAATATTGTTACAATAGCAGTAAGAAGTTTATTGAAAGCATCGGAATTTAGGCCCTCATAGTATTTTTTTATTAACCTGGCATTAAATCTTTAATACATTCACAACTCGCTGGACCGCCGTAAATAAAACGATAAGTGCGAGAACGCAATTTTTTATATCGTACATATTTCACATACGCTTCCACCAGAAAACCATGAAAAGCCTGGAAATAAGCGAAATATCTTGGACGTCGTCATCAACAGATAGACGCACTTATCAAATCGGTATTCATTACCCCCCTTTCCGACGTCTTGAAACTATTCTTTACCCTCTCTAGATATTGCTAATATACTATGAAATTCTCCGACACTGTGTGTTTACCTCATGTTGCGCGGCAACGTGCTCAACACGTACCGACAGCTCCTGAAAGTGCCGACTTTGAGGCTAGAGCCCCTCTCTGATCTAAACTAACATCAACCGACACGGTGATTTGCATAAAGTGTTGCGCGGCAACAGGCTCAACACCTACCGACAGCTGCTGATGGTGTTCACTTTGAGGTAACAACACCATGCCGGAGCCACGGCTCTCCACACTTAAGAGCTCGTTTCTCCGACCGGAATGAGAGTTCATCGGCGCGTGAAACAGAAATCCCCCAAAAAAACTCGACCACACCCAGCGAGGAGAGAGCGCGTCTTCCTAATTAACGGCACAGAGCTGCGAAAAAAAAAGAATGGTGTGGGACTTCTCTCGACTAAGATCTACAGCGAACTAAATCTTCCTTTGTGCTTTCTCCCACCCATACGCGGGGCTCTCAACTCGATGCTCTATAGTGTAGTTCGACCAAAACTCCTTTCTTTTACCCCCTTACTGAAACTTACTTCCGCGTTGAGCTTAACGAAGCAAGGGCGAATGCGCTTACACTAATTACGTCACGCGGATCAGAGACGGACCCTTTTACTGTGTGCGCGCGTAATCGTGAATGGAAATGAACTATAGAAGCCCGCTGGCTGTACACTATCCCGCATTTCTTCCATCTCAAGTGTGATGATGGTTTCTTTTCTTTCTATCTGTCTCTTTACGTTATTTCGAATCAACGTTTCGTTCGTTATACGGGAAAAAAATGTTCAGGCTAAAAGGATGGCTAATGAGAAAGGCAAACGCGCGTGGCTGCTGGCCTGTCAGTACAGTCCCTGTTCATTAATCTCGTGTTCTAACTCGTATATTCGTTTTATGATCGTATGCTGATTTCTTTGATTCACACGAGTCGCTGGGTATTCGTACTTAGCCCGTACACTGCACACACCGCTAATGGATGGTGACGACATATACTTAGCACGATTCGTGAAATATATAGTCATAAGGTGGTGGTAGTGACTGTACTGACAATGGCTCAAAGCGAAACAGCTGACAGACAGAAAAAAATTGGCAGCATATCCACGGAGTGAATCATGGAGAGTGGGGCGAAGCATTCGCTCTTGCTTCCGTCCGTCCATGCGTCCGTCTGTGTGACCGTCCGTGCGTCCATCCGTCCGTCCTTGCGTGCGTCTGTTCATGTGTTTGTCCCTGCGTTCGTCCATGCATCCGCCCCTGCGTCCGTTCATGCGTCCATCCATGTATCTGTCTGTGTGTCCGTTCGTCCATCTATTCAACACTCCAAGTACCACCATCTCGCATCTTTTCATCATATATTCCCCATATATAAGCACCGCCATCCAGCGGATGTTCCAAGGACTAAACGAGAGGTGGCACACGCACACTTTCTTACGGCTTGCGCTTCGGGTCAACTTCCCACCTTTAACCACCTCAAGTTCATGGTATATTCTAGTTCACTGAATTCATGGCACTGCGGCCCAACGCTCGCTAAACCTTTCTAAAACCAAGGAGCTTACTCCCAGCGAGTATAACGTAGCAACCTTTCCCTGTCAGATAGTGCTCAATGTACATGCCATTGGCTGCTAATGGGAAATGAGAGACAGGAGAATTCGGCTTTTACTTTCTCACGGCTTGCGCTTCGTATCTACTTCCCAACCTTTCACCACCTCGAGTTCATGGTATATACTAGTTCATTGTATTCATGGTACTGCGGCTCAACGCTCGCTAAACCTTTCTAGAACTAAGAAGGTTACACCCAGCGAGTATAACGGAGCAACCCTTTCTTGTCAGGTAGTGCTCAATGTACATGCCAATGGCTGCTAATGGGGATCGCAGCGTGCGCGTTGACTAAAAGCCGAATGTTCCTGTCTCTCATTCCCCATTAGCAGCCATTGGCATGTACATTGAGCACTATTTTTTAGTGTTCAATAACGCACAGACGAAATCTCTATCCGGCACCACCTTGAGGGTCAAAATGTTATACTTCTTACACCCTACAACGGCTACGAGGGACGAACGGGTACCGTTATAAAAAACTTCGCCCCTAAAAGGACTAGAAAAGTGCACACGTGCGGAATCGCAGTGATATTAGCTTGATTGATTGATATGTGGGGTTTAACGCCCCAAAACCACTCTATGATTATGAGAGACGCCGTAGTGGAGGGCTCCGGAAATTTAGACCACCTGGGGTTCTTTAACGTGCACCCAAATCTGAGCACACGGGCCTACGACATTTCCGCCTCCATCGGAAATGCAGCCGCCGCAGCCGGGATTCGAACCCGCGCCCTGCGGGTCAGCAGCCGAGTACCTTAGCCACTAGACCACCGCGGCGGGGCGATATTAGCTTCATTATCAGTTGTAATATGAACGTATTATTATTATCACGTGCTGCTTCAATTCCTTATTATACATGCAGGGCATCATTTACGTTCCGATGTTACTTTGAGGAGCTTTTTCACCGGCGTAACTAAATGGCATTTTGTTTTCCACGTCCTGGATTTACCGCTAGAAATCTGCTTCACAGTTTTAATCACCAGTTTCATTGATGTTTCTGTTATTGTGTGGAATGTGTCCGCTTTATCTCTTCAAGAGCTATGAAGTAGCTAGCACTTTCTCGGTGTTCCAACTTCTTCTCACGTTATATCGAAGACATAAACTTCACTGATATCCGATTGAAATCTAAGACATTAGTTCAGACTGTGGTGATTTTCTTGACTGGGCCCTTAGGCAGCGGATAGAGAACACACCACGCATTTATGCTAAGAAGAAATGAAAGTAAAGTGGATCCTGGTCGAAAAATAAATAAATACGAGAAGAACAAAAGGAACGAGTAGGATTGAAGTTGCGTGATTATGGGGCTCGTTCTGAACCCCAGAATTTTTTTTTTAAGTTACACTTGGCTCAGGTATAGCGCCACGTAGAATCGTCATCATGACACTAAGCATTTGTTAGTCCCCTGAAGAAATAAAAGCTCTTCATATAACATCCCGTTTAAGCTGTACTGCAGGAAAGCATTTATTTTATCCCTGCGAACACATATCAAACTTTCAGTCTTCCTCGACTGCAATTTGGATCCCTTGGTGACGGTCCCGTTTCTCTCACTATTCGCCGGTATATTCTGTCCAATGCGTAACGTACAACGTCCACGCCATATTACTGCGGCAGGAATTCACAGAAGTACAGATGTTAAGAGATAAAAAAAGTTTGTCCACCTTACTCAAGTCTCGTCTATCTATATATAGACTTCATTTCACAAAGCTTGACCCCGGGTTAAAAAACAAAGCTGTTGCGTTTTCTTCCTTCACAAGCAAGGAATACGATTCCACACGTCACCTTTGCCGGCATAGCAGACACGGAGCGACTTCTGGCGACGACACGTTTCTGCCATTTTTGCGCACAACAAGTGCGCCTAACGAAATTGGCCATTAGGATCGATTTGAGGCCCGCGGTCAGTAAACGGGAAACGTATGCGAATTCACACCTTGACGTGTTTCATGCGAAAACGTCGTACATGTGGCACTGAAATGTTTACCCTTTGAGCTGTCCGCAAACATGTAGCGGTCCCTTTACGGATACGTGCATTTCGTTTTGAAGGTATACACGCGGTCTCTTTTCAACGGTGTGGCGCGTGTCACCACATCTGTGTCGACAGAAAGGACCCTGAACGACGTTCTGTGAAGCATGACCGCGAGTGTAAACTAATTTCCGGTAAGCGCAGCACATGGCTTTACAGTAAGGGATCTTGTTTTGAGCTGATCCACAAGGGAGGTTTGAGTTTGTACCAACGATGTGGCGGGCACGCAAGATAGCATTCACGAGAGCGTGGTCACTCACGCTTCAAATTCGTGGGGCTGGCCTGAAAAATATATTAATAAATAACTGTAAATGTTAAAGGAGAAAGCTGGCTATCAAAGACTGCCTGCCTGGCTACCGTACGCTGAGAGACGGAACATTAGACACCAAAAAAAGACGCTGCATACGTGTGTGCGCGGACGTTTTTTAATTATGTGTTTAGATATGTATAACGAGACGTTTGCGCTTCACAGAGGAGGAAAAAGAGAAAGTGTTGTTGGTGTGTTTGTTTTGTTGTTTTGTTGTTGCTACTGCTGCTTCTGTCCTTTCTTGATTCTGTTATTGCAGCAGGCGGGCTCAGCCTAACGCAAGTAGCCATCGATTGTCAAGGATGCATCATGTATTGTTCAGCCACGTATGGGGCAGGTAGGCGTAATCAGCGGCTCTTGCACTCTCTTCCTAATGGACGCTGGTCCAACGGCAAAGCAATTGCCTTAAAAGGCTCCATGTGTAAGGTCATTCTGTTTGCTGTTTTGGACATAGCCTAGATAACGTCTTGAATGAAACCTATATCAATACAGACGTCAGACAATGGGGAAACGTACCACTTAGATTTTTGAAAGAAATATACTTTCTTAGTGCGCATGGAACGTTTTCAGAAGGAAGATAGAGCCGAGAGATAGGATAGGGCGCTCTGTCCTATCTCTCGGCTCTATCTTTCTTCTGAAAACATTTCCCGCGCACTAAGAAAGTATATTTCTTTCAAATATACAATACCAACCAGCCCGATAGCCACTCTTTTGCAGTACCACTTGGAATAAGCGGGGCTGCAACAACCAGGTAAGAATGTCGAACAACAAACACAAAGAGACTTTCTGTTCTCTCCTTTGAGTCAGCTCCGGTTTTGAAGCTCATTTATGCTATTCGCCATAGGAAAACTGGGACATCTTATTGCATCCGGCGCGTCCTACCTTTATTTCACAAGGCCAACAAAATTACACACTAAAAAAAAAGGCTAAGAATAAAAAAGAAGGGAAAGTGCAGTGCGCCAATAAACGTTCAAATGAATACGACGTCGGACGTCGGCGACATTGATTGATTGATTGATATGTGGGATTTAACGTCCCAAAACCATCATATGATTATGAGAGACGCTGTAGTGGAGGGCTTCGGAAATTTCGACCACCTGGGGTTCTTTAACATGCACCCAAATCTGAGCACACGGGCCTACAACAATTCCGCGTCCATCGGAAATGCAGCCGCCGCAGCCGGCATTCGAACCCACAACCTTCGGGTCAGCAGCCGAGTACCTTAGCCACTAGACCACCGCAGCGGGGCACGTCGGCGACATTTTTACTTCAAAAGCGTATTCACAGAAGTCTGCACAAATGAATGTGCTCTTACGGCTGACGTCAAAAGCAGGCGATCCCTCTGCCGCAGAACGCCGCCGGTTTACAGTGTTTACTACATTGAAGAAGTAAGGAGAGGCCCCGCCCAGGCGACCGAAATGCGGCAGCCGATCACGTCAGCGACTAAATAAATAGTCCCACACTTGCTCTTGGCAGCGTTGTTTGCCGGCGGGGTCAACGGCCGTCCGGCTCACGAAGTCGGTCTGGAGAACACGCCAATTGGTGCACACTTGTGTGTCCACGCCTTTGAGGAGGAAATGCCGCCGACTTCTAAAGTTATAACCGACTGAAGCAGCTGCCTTAAAGAATTGGTCTTTAATGGCTCGTTTCTTCGTTTGATGCAACTTTAATAAAAGCCAACAGATAATGAAGCCAAGCATTGTATAGTGGACGTTAATGGGACTGACTTAGCTGCATTGTAGTCTTCTCTACAGACTTATATCGTAGCTACCTCATTTCAGGTAAAACAGCCATATTCATGTCTCAATACCCTGTCTAGCTTCATAGTCTGTTGGTTTCCTTTGTGTATACATTATAGTGCACTCTAGCAGAATTGATAATTGTGACTATTTTGTTCATCACGGAGGCAAATGACTACCACGCTTCGGTCATCCGGGTGGGGTCTGTCTTGCCTTGTGAAATATAAGTACCTCTAACAAAGCAAGCATGGTGACCATATGAATATTTTCACTTTCACTGCAACTGTACCTTTTTTCGTCAAATTATCAACCAAGAGAAAAAGAAGTAAAGCAACACCGAACAGCAAATGTAGCGCACGGGAGCCGTATGCCGTGTTCCATTTCAGCTTTCGATGGCACGCCATAATTTGGCGTGACAGAGAGTCACTTAGATGACGCTCCGCGGTGTGGTGCGTGCGCAAAATCTACACGCGTGACCTCTCTGTAGGCCCCAGAGTACGCGTAATTTTACCCCTCGTTCCACTGCTGTCAGCATAGGGTGCATCACACTTCGCTGATCGATACACGGCAACACGCTTGTGACATCTGGCTAATCTATGCACCAAGGGAGCCGATTACGCGCAGGTGAAGGTTATATGCCTGCAAAAGGGATCACCGCCGAGGGGCATGTTTATTGGGGATGATGCCCCCTTGCAGCAATGCATCTTTTCGGGCAAACGCCTTTCCTGAGTACGAATATAGTTGTGATACGCGTAACAGATGCAGACCTTGCAAGAATGAGCCACTTGACCTCAATGAATTCGTTTAAAGGAAGTATAGGACAATAAATCACCCTATTCAGTACACTGTCATCATCATTTTTAATTATGTTCGAGTAAGAATTATGGCATCACTCGACAAAATTCAATTACATTCACTGAGCAGGCCCACCTTTTTTGCAAAGCTCCTGCTTTTTTCCTCGTTAACTAAGCTGTCGACTTCTAATCACGTTTTATTTTCTTGAGTAGCCACAATCCCTTCATAGATAATAAATGTATCGCTATAATTAGTCTAGCGGCATAGAATGACATTAAATTATGTATTATGTCTGAAGGTTGGGATTTCTTGCAAAAGCTTCCACCTGACTAGAAGTCCTAAGTACATGGTATCGACCACCATAAATAATAATGAAAACTACTAAAAGTATGGTTTGCCAATAAGCAGAAGGCCATAGTTGCAGTCATGATTAGTCGACTACAATGAACGTCTATGACTTCCAGAAAAAGGCACGCAAAGAGACAGAAACAGTATTAATGACACTAGTAGAAATCGCTGATTGGCTAGTTGGTGCATATCTGGATTAAATAGTGAATTTTGCGCCAAAATCACAGCCACAAAAAATAAGAAAAGTCATAGGGAGGACGGGAGCTCACTTGCAACTGTTCTTTCCTGGCACCGCCATGGTGGACTAGTGGCTTAGGTATTCGGCTGCTGACCTGCAGGTCATGGGATGAAATCCCCACTGCGGCGGCTACATTTTCGATGGAGGCAATATGCTGTAGGCCTGTGTGCTTAGATTTCGATGCACGTTAAAAAACTCCAGGTGGTAGAAATTTCCAGAGCCCTCTCCTATCGTCGTCTCTTATCATCATATTGTGGTTTCTAGTCGTTAAACCACACATATCATTGTTTATTTCTTGAGAAAACGGGCTATTATAAACCCACTTCTCGTAAACGCCTGCGCAACATGCTCAGGTCTTCGTTTACCTACTCACGCTACCGGACACATGCTCTCTAGATAACGTGCTTTCCGACTCATACGGGAGGAACGAAGTTTAGCTAACGCAATTATTACCCCGTTTTTTTTTTTATGCAAAGAGCCTCCAAAATTTCTCGTTCTACCTTGCTTTTACTTTAATCCAAGATCCTGATCTGCGTGAAGCATGGTGTGCATCCCTAAGAAGTGACATGCGCGCTTGAATGGGCACCATCCTTATTATTTACTGTGAGAGCGTGTTCCTTCGCTCGATCATTGACGCAGCACCCCGTCTTGCCAACATAGCTATTTCCGCACTATAGGGATATTTCGTAAGCCACTTCAGAGGTGCACTTCGTGAACGGCCGCGCATGCTTCTTTTTGCGGCCTTTCAGCTGTTGAGCATGATTTACAGTGATGCGAGGGCACATCTTCGTCAGTCTGGGGCTGCGAAAACCAGCCGCACGCCATGCCGACTCGCCACGCTTTCGAGGTTGCGTGTAACTTTATGAATATAAAGTACCACCTCCGGCTGTTCTTTATCCTTCAGTTCTTCGGCCGGGACTTTTTCAACATTCTGCAGAAGGCATTCCGCAACCACGTACAACAATGCGTTAACGAAAATCGGGTATATAATAGCTTGTTTTCTCAAAAAATAAACATGCAGCTTCAAGGAAGCACCCGTCGTGCCTACGAGTGTTTTGCTTCGCTGTGGTCGTAATTTTCGCGTGAAATTCAGCGTTATTGGCATATTCTTCTAATCACCATATATACTTTTGGACAACTAGGACGCCGAAGCTTTGATGAAGATTTCGAATACACAACCACTCAATTAGAGACACGTTTGTTGCCATCCTTTTCTGTTCACCTTTTTCAAGGAGTATGTTTTTTCTATCGTGCGAAGAATCTGTCGTCTAGAACAACTCTAAACGCTGGTTCCCACACCTCCGAACCCGCTACACTTCCCACCAGAATGGTCACACATTCCATTTGTATATTGCGCTGCGCTCCTTTGTCCTTGCACTTTTACAGCCCTTACTATATATCATGAGCTTCGCACGCTGTACCCTTCCATTTTCTTTAAAATTTACTTTTAAATAAGTTGAAGCGCACTTTGTAGTAACAAAAGTCGACATAGAGTGGCGCTTAGGGCGTCTGGCAACAATTGACAATACGCCCGCGCACGGTTGGCCTGGTGAGTGCATTAGGAGCTGAAGTCAGAGGCCAGGGAACCCGGATGCGAGTTTGAATCGTGTCAAACACTTGACTTAGAAGACAATGCACTCTTTTCTCCCCCCTTGCATGCAACACCGCCATCCCGCTCATTCCCCTGTGCCTTCCCGCGGCGGGGAGCAGCGTGCCTTTCGGTTTGCAAGTACGGGGTGATGGTTATTGTGTTTCGAATCTGATCACGAAAAAAAAAATTGTAAAAAAAAGAAACGCAACGGGATAAAGATGTAAAAGGACGCTCAGGACATATTGTACACGAATTGGAGGCAATTCTCTGTAACGGAAATACCAAAATTTTCGCACGTGATGTTCTTTAACGTGCACTGACCTCGTACAGCACACTGTTCTTATAAATTTGTTTTTATGTCCTTTCTCTCCTTCGATGTCACGTTTCCCGTTTCCAAGTGTAGGTTAGCCAACCGGCTTGCCAGGGCTGTTAACCTCCCTGCCTTCCCTTGTGTAATTTTTTTTCCTTCTTGTCTCTTGCCCATTTCGAAGAGCGCACGCACGCGCACACACACACACACACACACACACACACACACACACACACACACACACACACACACACACACACACACACACACACACACACACACACACACACACACTATGACGTCTCTGGTGCGAAAACTATCTTCTTTCTTTTCTCAGTTGAGACTGAGCATGAAGTCATTATTCTGCACACAGTATGGCACCATAAGCGTAGTAGGGTATTATATTCATATGCAAGGGCACATCACACGCAAGGCACAGATGCACGTGCATGTAGACAAAGCGCATACCAAACTAAAAAAAAGGTAGGTTCTGACGGTGTTTACCAGTCTATAGCCTCACCAATATGAGTGCTTCCTTCCCAAAATAAATAAACAAACAAACAAACATGAACGATCATAATGGCTTGTTGAGATCATTTTTCACTCATGTGCGCGTCTTTATTATGCACACTATTACAGCCAACTTGCACGCTTGTCGCCATCTAAATGGTTTGGTGATGAATTCTCTTAACTCATTCGTTCGTTTTTCGATTATCCTTAAGAGCTCCGTTTCTATTTTGCTGACAGTCTTCATTTCCGCCGAGTTCAGGTCCTACTGCCGCGCTGTCGGCGACGTAAGATAACTAATGACTCCAGGAAGTGGTCTGCGTATTTCCTTATTTTTTATGAGTGCTGGTCTAACTGATCACTTCGGGGTGGCCGTCTTATGGTTGATGCCGCTTTCGCACTATGATTAATTTGTTTTCTCAACGCTGCGTGAGTAAACTTCAAAAACACGGCCCCGAAAACAATTATAAGACGTGTACGAGCGTACCATCATCTTATATCCTTTCTATATATATATTGCGAAGGAAACTTGCACGCCAGTATTTCATCATTGCTGGTGCTTTGAATAACGTAAAGTTACGCATTCGGAACGTACGACGCCGCCAATAAAGTAGTCCAGACACCATTATGCCAACATTATAAGCCATTTTTAGATTGACTATCGATCTGTATGTTTCATAGGATATTTAAAAATCCCCAGAACGTGGAAATTCTGTACTGCTATTTTGCTCAATTTGACACAGCATCACCGTCGTGTTAGAGAAATGCGCAAAGGATGTGTGACGAATAATCTATTTCAGATTTTGTGTGCTACGGGCGGCCCCCATCTGATGAATATATACGAGCATCTTAATATTTCTGTGCGCCAGTCATGCATCGGCAACGAGAAACTGCTTTTAAGCAACGTCAGGTTTAAATTATTTATCGTGTCTTGCAAGCAGCTTTCCAGGAGAGAAAGCTGCTCATACAGCACTGTTTATTTTACTGCATGTACTATCAACAGCTATAGTATGCGGGACGCTGGATCCACAAAAAATGTAAATTTATGTTGTACATGTGCTTAAGGCTTGTAATCCAGCTGGTGACTGTATAGGTCGGAATGCCAAGTGCAGTATGGGACGTTTATTTTGAAAATACATTCCCAGACAAAGTGGGAATTTAGCTTTATCGAACATTTCGCGTTCCGCAAACTTTTGCTGTTGTTAGGGCGTAATGTACACCTTTGGGTACTACTACATTGATTGTACATTGTGCGACAATGACTGACTGCAATTAGAAGATGCGTGTAATGACAGTTATACTTAGCTGAAGCACAACGCCTGCGATGTCCTTGTTAGTTTTTTTTTTCAATGATGGGAATACTGTGGATTCTCATGTGTGTTTGTCCTTGTGTCCGTACACGTGGTCGTGCTAGTACGATCGTGCGCGTACATGCGTATGTGTGTGGTATGCTTGTACCTTATTTACGCGATTGTAGGTCAACCTATTTTGTTTTAATTTAAAATCAGAAGTTCGGGGCGTTGACCTAGAATAGAAAACGAGTTTCCGTTTCAGTTGTGAAGTCTCTCTGAAAATGATCTCCGCGTATTACCGCAAAGCTAGCTTTTTTGTTTAACTTTTCAGTGATGCCGTGAAGCCACCTACACACATTAGTGGGTTGACGATATGGGTTTTTGTTTTTTATTGCGATCGCAATTATATGAACACTCTCGGCTGGATTTTGCCACCAGCTTCGGCGTCGAAATCATGCACCGTATATGTATACGTATTTATATATATAAACGCAAGAATGAAAAAGAAAATCCAGAAATAAACGCAGTCTTGCGCACTGAATCGAACGTGGGACCTCTGCGCAATGAAAGCGGAGCGTTAACCACTGAGCCAACCGGAGAACATGCTTCACCGTCCAAACGGCAAGCTATATATACCTACCACTTTCCGCTGCTGCGTTTTCGGAATTACCAAAAAGATGGCGCAATGAGCACACGCCGCCACATTGCGCAGCGGCGCCCGCTCTAATCTCCTACGCGTACTTTGCCCAGCTTAGAGAAGGAGAGCGACGCTCCCTCGCGCGCCCTTATCTCGCGGTGGCAAGGAGGGGAGAATCGTACGCCTTGGCTGGCCTCGAGCTTTACGTGGAACGATTCTGCTGTAGTTACCGAGTGCACAAAGGTCACTGCAATCATTGCAGTCTCCGTTCGCGAAAAGCGCGCCCTTCTCAGACTCGGCGAAGTAACAAATGAGGCGCTCATTCGCGTGCATCCGTACCGGTGAGTACGTTTCGTGCATAATTTGAGCGCGAGAAACGCGGGGCACGTTTCGATCTGCTTTCAATTCTGCGCGTGACCTTTCAAATTGTTGCTATCGCTTTCATTGCATAGCTGTGACTTTTTTTTCGAATAAAAATGTCCTCGTGCTCCTATCTTCTTTTTTTGTGTCATGTCATTTTCGGCGGTTGACTTACATTCGAGTCGACTTACGATCGTGTCAATACGATATCTGTGTAAGAAAAAAAAGGCATAGTGAAAAATGGTGACATGATTAACTAAGCACAAATAACGTTACAGCATATGGGTTTGGGGCATCCACAATGAAATAAGTACTTACCACGCTTTATCTCCTGTTAAAGTTCTTTTATTGAGCAGCAGGAAAGCCACACGCATGTATACATCTCAAAGCCGCAATCTTTGCCGCTCTCAATCATTCTTATAGCAGAAGTGCGTGCGGGCGAGGCTTTCTTTTCAACCTTTTCAATACGATGGCAAAGTAGAAGCGCAGCTTTGGCTGCCGTGACTGCGCTTATAGTGTTCGCACGATTTATTGATTTATTTATTTATTTTACCTTCAGGGTACACAGTACATTTCAGAGGGGAAAGGCATGCACAACAATGAAAAAACAAGAAATACAAAGCAAATTGCTTAAAAATATTGTCACTAATTGGGGTACAAAGATTAATACTCTCAACAACTCACATCATAATAAAGCAAATAATAACACTAATTTTATTTTTATTACATGGTGAAGGCACAAAGCAATACAAATGATTCATAATTGAACAGCCACGACCATGGCTGCGTCGGGACTGGGGCGATCTGAAATTGCGTGTCATTCTCTCAAACTTGTAGAGCAACAACATGCCAAGCGTTGGTAATAAATAATGAAACACAAAGGGACATCTATTTTTTTTGTGCGGCTTCGGCTTTTCTCAGCCTTACATTAGTGCCTATACGAATGCACCGTTGTCACCGCTAATTTAGTTATGTGGTCGCAGACAACGCTATATACGTCGACTAAAAGTTATCGCAATCGCTGTCACGTCGGCGCTGGCTGTAAGGCGCAGAAATATTTATAGCGCCTCGAGGGCGGCTTGCTTTACGTTTACGGCGTTAATGAGTTTTATTTGCCAACTTGCAATACATGAGATAGGCAGGGAAGCCGGGAACAGCGTGTTGTGTCGTGAAATTTACGGGGCAATGCTAGGCGCCCTATCTGCAGGTTTGCTTTACAAAGCTCCTGAACATGAAACCGGAAGCGCTTTTTGCGTCAACTACCCGTGAGTGCGTAATAAAAACACGATAGCGCTATCGCACGCGTAGTCATTAGTGATGTGCGTTGCGTAAGCTGGCCAATAAAATTTTTGTATTTGTTAGAATGATTTACTACTACTTCACTTCTACAACTACTGCCACTAATAATAATAATAATAATAATAATAATAATAATAATATTAATAATATTAATAATAATAATAATAATAATAATATGCAATTGTTTATTGATAACGGTGTTATTAATAATAATAATAATAATAATAATAATAATAATAATAATAATAATAATAATAATAATAATAATATTATTATTATTATTATTATTATTATTATTATTATTATTATTATTATTATTATTATTATTATTATTATTATACTATTATATTATGTCAATATAGTAATTATCAGTAATAATAAAGGCTTTTTAATTTCCCAAGAATAAGTGAAGAAGGGAGGCAAACGTAAAATCACTTTTGATCCTCCGCTATCTTTGGCTGGATCGCCCCGCTGCGGTGGTCTAGTGGCTAAGGTACTCGGCTGCTAACCCGCAGGTCGCGGGTTCGAATACCGGATGCGGCGGCTGCATTTCCGATGGAGGTGGAAATGTTGTAGGCCCATGTGCTCAGATTTCGGTGCACGTTAAAGAACCCCAGGCGGTCGAAATTTCCGGAGCCCTCCACTACGGCGTCTCTCATAATCATATGGTGGTTTTGGGACGTTAAACCCCACATATCAATCAATCTTTGGCTGGATCGTCGAGTGACCTGAAATTATTGACCAACCCACAGAAAAAAAATATATATATATTAAAGCCGTAGCGTCAGCAATTCACGGATCCAGTGAGCGAAAGCGATCGCCATCGTGTCGGGCAGCAAGCGACGACCACAATAGGCGACAATGTGTCTCCGCTTTTTCGGACTCACTCATGCAAGTGCTTATTCATTCTCATTCACGCCGGGCATGTAATGGGGCCTGAATATGATTCCGGCAAATCAGGGTTCGTGTGCTTCGTGTGCCGTGTCGTCATACGTATAGAAGGCACCGTATCGCGCACCACTCTGCGCACTCGTCGGTGATCACGCAATCGACGGAAACTCCATTAGCTCCGTATACGTGCACTGAGCAGAAGCATGGGTGAGTGTGAAGTGAGTGAGGAGGATATGCCAAGATGTGATCAGGGACAGCTGTACACGAGGGATGCTCACACACGCACGAAGGTGTCGCCGTGAGCGTGAAGAAGAAACACTCAGGTGAGCAATTCGCTTATCCTTGCTCTCGTTGCATGTATAGTTTTTTATCGTTATATGGATGTACACTCCCTATATACTGGCCATATGTGTCCTGTACGATGTACAATATGCTGAATAAATGCACTGTAGTTGTGCTGTTGTTCGTTTAAGTAGCGTAGCAAAGAGAGAGCTGCGCGCAGTCGTGTCGAAGCTAATATTGTCCACGCGGCAGATGGCGCTACGCGAGATATGACTCGTGGCGTAAGAGTCACGCGATGCACTTCCGCTGTCGAGAGACCGAAGCAGAGCATTATGACGTGTGTGACATATTTGCTAAAGAAAAAACGAAAATCCCTGTTTTAGAAAGCAAGACTGAAACTACTTCTGTGCATCAATGGCATAGATTGAATGTGGAGGGGGAGGGGGGGGGGGCTCCGCTAGGGAGGTGTTGGTGGGGATTCAACGTTCCCCCTCCCCCTCCCACCTAGACGAATTTTTCGAAGTTGCGTTACCTACAAACGCACGAATCCTTTACGGAAACAAATTTTCAACTACACTAAAGTTCCAAACATGTTATTTCATTCTTAGTATAGTGATCTAATGCCAAAAGTTCCCTCCAGTTTCAATTTGTTATGCTCTCTATTGACTTGCCCCCAAAATTAAAAAAGATATATTGTTAATGAAACTTAAGCACCTTTCAAGATTACTGCGGGAGGGTTTTGTTCAAGTAACTGGAGCACAACTAAAAGTGTGCTGTAATTTGATCACGACGATGCTAAACAGTAAAAATTCACGTTGCAAGTATCAGTAAACGGGGTCTAAACTAATGTTACTGAAATATAACGTTTATTCGGAAAGCCGCGACATAATTTGTAAACAACGACAGAGCAAATTGGGTTAGAACATATCACAGTGCAGCAAGCACAGCGATCCTGCGTATCACGGTTTACCATCCCCGTGCAATACGTTTGGCGTAGCATGAGGGCAACAACGATGGAGCTAATAATACATCAACGTACACAAAAAAGATCCCCGCACAAGCACTCCGTATAGAAATGGTTAACCAGCAAATCTCGGTCGTTAGACCTCGATTTTTATTACTGAGTTAACCATGACAGCTGTTAGTTTATCATTTACTCACTTACTATTTACGTCTGTTCAAAACTTTTTATTGGCTTATGAGGCCCGAGTGATCCATGCTTCATCTTTAGTGGGTCACACTATATAGTAGTAGGATTTGTCCGATTTCTGCGAACATACGCTCTCGTTTTTTTTTTTGTTGTTTTTTTTTGCGCACAGGAAGGAGAAAATTTGGTTTTCCCTAACTATATAAAACTCTGCTGTAAGATTACCTCAATAAATTTTCTGCTGATTGATATACACTAAGAAGGTTAAGGAGGTTAAAAGATGCATATTTAAAAAAAAAAACAGTTTCGATATATACATCCCCCCAAGTACAATTTAGCTTTAACAAAAAAAAATGGTGTAGCGATACATTCAGACCACTGCGATAACTACGCTTTTAAGAGCACGGTATTGTGCGCCAAAAGGGAAGTGCTACGACGCCTCATCAGGAGTGATCAATCATTCTGGCGTAAAAAGTAACCACGCCAATTCACGCTGCGTTCAAGTAAATATAAATCTATAAATCAATAAACGTAAGAGGTTATCACCAGTTTTCTCTCTTCAAAGTGCAATCATTCTCTCTTGTGTGGGTATAAGCACCACTCTCCAGGTGCTGCAGACGCGTTACAAGACGCCGTTGAATTACGTGATAGCCAGTGGCAGAAGCAAGTATGGATAACGAAAATTTAAACATGCATAGCAATATGAAGACTTCGCGAGGACCTACATGCAGGACCCACACCTATCAAGAAGGGATGATCCGTTTATTTTTGACAGCCAAGTGAACCGTACGGCATGGATATGTAGAAAGTGGTGAGCCAGGTAGATTGCTCGCACTCGGCTGGTGTTACATGTGCTCATGTTCTCACAGTTGTTTTTTTTTCTTTATACTCTCCGAAGCGTAACAAACTCATAGGGGGCGCCGAGTGGCTGTCACTTGATGGGTAATACCATCATCCTCTCAAATTACTATAAAGGCGAAGTATGGAGGCTCGTGCAGCAAGGATCAATGAAGGAAGGCCTAGATAGTGCAGTTCTACACCTCCACGTACATCAATTGCGGAGGAATGCAGGTGTGGTAGGTGACGCCAAAGCGAAGGCGTTGGACTACGTAAAAATAGGAAAATTATACTATATCACATTTCACAGCTTTCAAACATAGGCGTATATAGAGGTTTTGTGTGTGTGTGTGTGTGTGTGTGTGTGTGTGTGTGTGTGTGTGTGTGTGTGTGTGTGTGTGTGTGTGTGTGTGTGTGTGTGTGTGTGTGTGTGTGTGTGTGTGTGTGTGTGTGTGTGTGTGTGTGTGTGTGTGTGTGTGTGTGTGTGTGTGTGTGTGTGTGTGTGGAACGTGCAAAGTGCGACTGCACTGGCTATAAGGTTTTGATCTCCCTGCGCTACCTATATTATTAGTGTTATAATAGGTGTTAATTAGTGTTACTTTTCTATATGAAATAGTCAGTCATTTAAGCTTTCCGTATAGGCCGCCTTCTCACGAGTAATCAGTGGTATTTATTATTTACTCATCAGCATTAAATATATCTCTTCGATGCTTCACGACGCATTCGCTCTCCCCTATTTTATATGTACCACCTACTCTAACGACATTAAAACCTCCAGAGTAAGCGGTACAGAACAGCATGTAGTACATATATATGCTTCACACCTAACCGTCTCAACATATACCCGCGACAGTGGTCTGTTGGCTAAGGCACTCGGCTGTTGACTCGCAGGTCGTGGGATCGAATGCCGGCCGCGCCGGCCACATTTTAGAAGAAGGAGAAAATGTTTTAGGCCCGTGTGCTTAGATATAGGTGGACGTTATAGAGCACCAGGTGGTTGAAATTACCGGAGCTATTCCCTGTGGCGTCTCTCTTCATCACATAATGATTGTGGGACGTTAAACCCCAACAATTACTAACCATCTGGGCGTATGATTCTGAGTTGTTTTGTTCGAAGCCTCAGCGACTTCTCGTTGTGTCGTCATAACCCCAACAGGTACGTATATGCACTCTACATTACGATAAGTGTGACACGTTTGTTTGTAGCACTATCTTCAAAGGAGTTCGTGGGAAACGCGACATGCTGTATACTAAGAGCTCTGCACGGTCACTGCACATTAGGATAAACAGAAAAACTGTTGTTGCTTCATGCAGGCGCAGAGTTGCAAAGAACGTAGGTTTTTTTTTTTATCAAGACGCATTATATAGTGGTGCGGACTTCGCACATGAGAGCATACCGGAAAATCCGAATACGTTCGTCCTCTGTGTAGTTCAAAGGGAATCTGGAGTGGAAATGTTCGGTACAGATTCGGAGCATGAGAAAAGTCGTGAGCTCTTTTGAGTTGCTCTCCTTACAAACAAGTGCGTCAACAGTTACAGGGAAAAAAACGTATTATGCGCCTCGATTCCAAAGCCGTTGTTCCCCAACTGTCCCTCCTAAGTAAACCCACGTAAGTGGTGCGTGAAACACTGTCGAGGAAACGTGTTAATCGTTAAAAAAACACACACAATTCACTTTGCGTTGCGGACGTGGAACGCGATAAGTGCGCGGAAGGGTTAAGCGCCGCGTTCAAACCACCAATCATTGACGTCATGGAGGTGTTGGTAAAGCAAACGGGTTACGTGTCGCCCCTTCCATCAACAGCACAAACACTTGATCTCAAGTGCACGTGCGCCCCACTGAGATGAGAGGGGGGAGGGGGTGTCTAAAAAGGAAAGCGTGAAATGCAAACATCCGCATCGGCGAAACCGGTCAGCCCTGAAACCCCAGAACGTTTTTTCACACGAACCACAATTGATTTTTTTTTCCTGCGAGTTCACATGGACCTCTTTGAAGTAAGAGCCCCGCATTCAAATCTTGAAAGGATAGAACGAATGAATACCTTCCGCACGCTGCACCTCATTAACAGGTAGAAAGAATCAAGCAGTTCGGTATACGTAACGTACGGACACCGAATTATTTGCACCGACTATATCCGCTTCATACACAAATGATACATGCATCGCGGTCGTTTTGATGAAAAAAAAAAGGGGGGGGGGACATGTGGCCAGTTGAGCTGCACGAGCGGACCGAAGCTAGCCTCTACAATAGCGGAGCGTCAATGAATATGAAGTAAGCCAGAAGAAATAGAAGTGCTAGCTTAACGTAAGAAACTCGAAAATGACTCTTGAAACCCTGACGATGTTTTGAAGGTGGCACTCTTTAGAGAATCAGTGAACGAGCAGTTTGGGCGTGTTGGTATGCCGTAGTGTAGTTTTATATTGCACGAAAAACACACACAGACAGATAAAGACGGGACAGGTACTTACGAAATGGATGGTTTGTTGTTCATCTGTCCATGTGTTCTTTCACGTGGATAAAAAAAGCTACAGTCTCTAGAGGACTTACGCGTTTGAGTATTGCTGTACAACAAGGTGGAAGAAGACTTGGTTTTATGCAAGTGCTAGGGGAGGAGGCTCGTTGTGTAAGTGAGGGTTTGCGCAAGCTCCTTGAAATACCCGTCTCCATTCTTCACAGTATTGTCCCGCCGTTCATTATACTCGCTTTGAGATAGGGCCTCTCTGCTTTCACCGCACCGTTGCTGCGGCCAACAGCCACTTACGAAATTGACGCTCAAAGCACTAGTGCAACCACCAGCTATATAAAGTGTGCCACTTGTTCGCGAAAGATTTGCCCTGTACTATGATGAGCAAATAGAAAAGAAAATAGATAAAGTAAAGAGAAATAACAACATTTGTGAAACTGGAAGCTGTCGTAGAAAGAGTGTGGGCCACCCATGGAAACAACATCCATCTAGGAATCCTAGGAAAAGCACTCATTTATTTGGCTTCAGAGATAGCACACCAATGCTCTAGCCCATTCGCTGAGCCATTAATCGCGCTAATATTCTCTGTTCTTTTTTTTTGGCAACCACGTGACCCACGAGAACACACTTTAGCGTTTTATAGAGACGTATTGCTCAATCCGAGAAATGGAAAGGCAGATACTCCACATGTCCATCTCGCATACGAGCGAGGAGATTTGCAAGCGAGCCCACTTAAGCGGGAATGACACCATTGCAACCCTTCGTGGGGTGCAGATGAGGCGCTGCTCGACAAAAAGGGACACAATTCACGGAGCAATTGCGTGCACTGGTTTTTTATATGAAAGTGTTACAAGCAATGCCATAAATTTGTTATTTGCGCTATAGCGCGATCAAATAACAATATTTTCCTTTCTTTTTTATGAATGCTTGTTTCATATGTGCGTTGGGCCCAAACTGGCATGCGCTACATATGCTGTAGCCGATAAAGGAGCAACAACTGTCGAAGTTGGGATAAATGATCAGATAGGGCATGTATATCTCAATAGGTCTTCACACAGCAGACCTTAAGAATTATTCGGAGAAACTTGATGGCGTATACATGCGCTAATAATAGAAGGATTCCCTGTCCCAAAACCACACTATTATTACGAGGGATGCCGTAGTGGAGGACCTGATTCCAAGTACACCATCCTCATATTTCGTCGCCATTGAATATGCAGCCACCACAGGCGCAATTAGATACCGTATCTTTCGGGTACGCAATCGAGTGTCATAAACCCTACACCACAAAGAAGGGGGGGGGGGGTGCCATTATTTGATACTTTCAATATTCCTATCAAATTTTTCGGTATATAATTCAACTGAAATGGCCATATATTATAATACCCCCGAGTCTAATAATAAGTCTAAAATATAGCCCAAGGAATAACATAACAGGGTTAAACTCTGCGAAATTTGTGTACACTATTAGTTTCAACGCATCCAAAATTAGCGTGATACATGATTTAAACTGCTGATGTCACTAGCTTTAGTGATCTGAAACTTCGCGGTAAAGCCGCAAACCCCGAAACATCAGTGAACGCAACTTCTCTGATCCTTCAAGGGCGAACATGAATGCTAGTTGGTTTAAGCGTGGCGTCCCCTATTAGCTCCGGGAACGCGCGCTGCCAGAGCAAATCGCGGAGGCCATGGTTGAAGAAAGCGACATGTTTGCTTTTGTGAGTCCCTTTTATCTCTTTATCTCTCGACCTGCTCTCACTACGATTTTCTGATCCTACCAATTTGACAGTGGCTTCTTCGCACTTTCACTTAAAGAAGCAGCTATATTGTCCACAGAGTAGCCTTTAGGGATATCAGACAATCGTTGCCTAAATAAAATGATCAGCATACATGATTAACGGAAGGACTCGCACACTGCGAAAATTGTGAATATTTTTTTTTACTGTATGCTGTACACGATAGCGTGTAAGGGGAAAAATTATTGCGGGCAAGCATATACAAAAAGAAAAGAAATGGGCAGATCCCACGTACTGTGGGAATCAATGATATGTGAAGCACAAACGAGGAAGGTTAATGTGTCACTTTTAAATCAGCGCAACGTTACGACGTGGGCGTAAATTTTGATGTACATGACTTCTACGGTATGATTATCATGTTTGCATGCGTCATTTACCATCGCCGTCTATTCACGTCACGCGATACCAAATTTAGTATTATCTGGAGCTAGCGAAACGGCTGCGAGCGCGCTATGAGCGTAGCGTGTAGTAATGTTATACATGGCACGCATATCAAGATTTTCATGTTTGGACGCGTCATTAACCTTCGCCGTCCTCTCACGTCTCGTAATACCAAACATGTTATATGTGAATCTAGCGAAACGGCTGAGAGCACATCATGAGCGTGGCATGTAGTCATGGTGTTACATGGCATCTCATGACTAGCATATTTGCACCAGTCATGCACCTTCGTCCTCCATTTATGTCCTGTAATCTGAATTTTGATATATGTCAAGCTAGCGAAACGACCGCGAGTAAACCATGAGCGCGGCATGTAGTAATGACTCGTCATAACATGAAAATCCCACATGCATGTCATGATTTCCAGGAGTCTGCCACTTATGTTCTCCATGCAGTTATGTCATACCATACCAGTTTTGCAAAATGCCATCTGAATGAAAACCACCGCAAATGCAGCAGGACCATGAAATGTAAATCATAACATTCATGACATATATGTCATGATTTTCATGTTATGACTAGTCTATTACGTTCGTCACACAGTAATGTTATGTAATGCGAATTTTAGTATCGATACGATTATCCAGATGCCCAGGAAAGCTAAAAGTCAAAGGTGCCTAGATAGATAGATAGATAGATAGATAGATAGATAGATAGATAGATAGATAGATAGATAGATAGATAGATAGATAGATAGATAGATAGATAGATAGATAGATAGATAGATAGATAGATAGATAGATAGATAGATAAATAGATAGATAGATAGATAGATAGATAGATAGATAGATAGATAGATAGATAGATAGATAGATAGATAGATAGATAGATAGATAGATAGATAGATAGATAGATAGATAGATAGATAGATAGATAGATAGATAGATAGATACGCTCAAAGTCGCCAAAGCTCGCTAAGAATTGTTTCGCATTTTAAAGAGCTTAGAGATAGAAGAGCGGAAAAATAACGATGAACACACACTCTTCAACAAAAAAAAAATGACGAAATCACCTATAAAAATGTGCCCTCTCCTGAAGTCCGCACCACGTACATAGTTCACTTTTGTATGCATATTCAGAGTCACTGTACTCAATACTTCACGGGAGAAGCACTGGCGATGCAAGCCGGCCTTCCCGGAGGGGAACTCACAAAAGGGACGCGCTCATGCATGCAATGCGAGCACGACTATGGAACCAAAAAGTGCGAGACAAAGCTGTAGCGCACCCACCCCGCGTTGAGACCCACACGTTCATGCAGCAGAAACTTGTGCTGATATCTGATAGTGATTGACAGCGCTGTCACATGACAACCACGCTCAATGGAGTGTGGTTGCTAGGACTGCTATTGCGACCACTAAATACACCAATATTTGTAATTAGAACAACAAAAATAACAATAATGCTATTAGTAAGATTAATAATAAGAAGAAGGAGACGAAGAATAAGAAATAAGAATGGGGAGGTACATGTTGTGGTATCATCATCATCAACACCACCTAATGAGTTTTGACAAGCTGGGATACTTTACTGAGCCGTGATGAACGAAAATATTTACCACGACCATATTAGTAAAGGTGTAGGATTAAGAATGAACCATTCAGCAGTCTCAAGAAGACCTAATTGCTGTTGTTCAATATTGCTTTGAAATATAAATAGCCAAATGAATATAGCTCTAAAAGTCACCTGCACATCACGCACTATAAAGAAGATCGCTAGGAGGTGCCATCTGGCAGGCTCACCAAACTTAAATTAGTTCGCAAGGCACCCGGACCAAGCAGGCGTGAAATGTGTCTGCAGTGCCGTATGCTGTTGGCCGCGCTGAGGACTGCAGTGTTGCGGAAAAATCAACCAGAGCGAGAGAGAGGCGCAATTTGAGTGGCTTCGAAGTAACCCTTTTCTCTCGCCTCCTATCCCATCCCGCCGTCTATTAAGTACGCCCGAAAGATCGCATTCAACCCTTTAACCGCCCAAAAGAAAGATACGCTCAGATCATTTCAGGAGCATGCGAATTTCGTTTGTCCATTTACAATTGTTATGAGTCAGAGCCGAATGTTGTCGCGGAGGCTAAGTGACAGATGTGTCTGCAGAGTGTCCCGTGGTAGGTGGCTCTCTAAATTAATAAGAAAGCAAACACCTGCTGTAATCAAGTACGGTCTCTGTGTTCTGAAATCATTATTCTCTTCTTGCTGTGCATATGAAATAAACTTTTACAATCTTTTACGATATTAAAGGTAAGCTCTAAAGATAAGCTGTAGTTAGAGTGACGATGTACTGTCTTCCCTTATGCTCTTCTTCTTTTTACCCACTTTCTCCTTCGGAAGTGCAGGGTAGCCAACAGAAAATCTCCACCGTGTAATCTCCTTTTGTTTCTTTACTAGTCGCTCTCATTTCCTTTATAGGTAAATGTTGTGTACACATTATTGACTTAACTGATAAAATTTTATTACTTTAACACACGAAATGACCCTCTTTAATAATATTAAACAAATACTCAGGCTCGGTTCCGACGCACACAGAAACAAGCTACGATCTTGAACTTGAACGATCAAATCAGTCACACACGCAATCGTGTAGCGGCAGAGGAGTTTGCTCTCGTTTTTATTCAGCTGATAAATGGTTTACTGACGCAAACTAGATTTCGGGCCACCAGTGCCTTTTGCAATGATACTGAATGTGTCGTGCTCTGCTTTATGGGCGTTTACTTTCGGAAAATTTTCTTCTCCGGACATCCATTGCCCCGCTCTAATGCCCATCAAGAGTACCCACGACAGCGTCTCCTAAATATATATTTGGCTTTAAAAAAATGAAAATCATTTAAACCCTCACTTAGATTCGTTAGCTACGTGCTGTCTTTTGAACTAAAACACTCCCAAGATGTTGCTAAAGGTGTAGGTGAAAAGTCATTGGACAGGAGGAGTCGCTGGAGCTAACGCCTCCACTAACGGTCTTTGTGTCAAGTTGCTGTTTTGAAGAAGACAAAACCATACTTGTCCATATTTTGTTTAACTCCTGTGTTAAAGGTGGAGGTGCAAAATGAAACACCACTGGTCCATGTGGACACATAACTCGCATGTACAAATTTATTGTCATAGTCTTGATTTAACCCCTGTTCATTAGACCAAAATGCACTTTGCCGCCTTTGAGGGCTAGATTGTCGAATAAGAGGGGACAGTAAAATGCACAAAGCTCTACCACATACTAGGAAACAGTTGCAGTGACCAACTCAAGGCTTGATCCAAGATAGACGACGCCATGTGATGCAACTACTGCCCAGTGAGTCTGAGCTACTGTCCCCTCGGCATGTCCTCTCTGCCTGAAGAAGGCCCTATATCAGTTTCTCTGCTTTATGCCCCACCCCACCGTCCAGCCCGGACCGTACACAATTTGTGTTCATGCACCACACTGTACCATTAAGCAAAGTCGCGTCCTCCGCACAATGCCAACCCACGCCCTGTGATTCACCGTTACAGCAGCCGCACCGAGATCGAAGTACTCGTATTTCTTGTCCAGATGACCACCGCTCGTCATGGATTATCGCCGCTGCGTCCGAACGGCTGGTGCAGTTTTGTCGAGTCATGCTTTTCTTCATTTCGGATTGGCTTCGTATTTTGTCTCGTCTGAAGCTTGCGCCATAATCTCCTCGCGTCGGTCGCGTGTCATAAATTTCTTTCATCCCATCTTCCTGTCTCGTCCCGCACTCGCAGTTGTCTCCCACTGCTGCCGACCGCGCACGCCTCTGCAATGTGGGGTCCCGTGCGAACCACTAAGTGGACAGTGGTCAGTGTACGCTCGCTCTCTATTAGGCCTCAGTAAAGACTTCTGGGAAGAAGCCATGCAAACAGGATTAGCCCATACGTAGGGGCACTTTTATCGCCACTCGCGGTCACGCCCGGCAATCTGCGCAATTTTTTTCTCCCAAAGCTTTTGCAAGGTTCGGACTGTGTTGCGTGCTCTTTGCTGTGCGTAGGGAAAAAAAGAAAAAAAAAGAGTGATTCCACTAGCGTGGTGGTATTATATGTGTGGCCGTATTAGGAGGGGTGACCAGAAGTACGGGTGTCCAGTCGCAAAACGAAAATATGGCTATCGGAAGGTCTGGTTGGCATCGCAACTGCGTACGACCCGAGACCTGTGTCACGAACCCGGTAGGACCGTATTTTAGAGAGCATATGTATTATCTGATATTTAGGATAAAATATTGATTTTAATGGCGTGATGCCGTGCAAGGCATCACGCCATTAAAATGCTTTGTCCTCTACCCTACACCTTTCACTCCTCATCCTGGTGGCCCTATCCCACACCCTCACTAAATTATACGTGACTACGCTACAAATGTTTTTTGTCTGCATGGCGTCCTGCACGCCTTGCCCTCTGGCTTACTACATTCCTCCTTCTCATGACTCAATCCATGTCCTTGGTCAGCTCTGGCTACACTACACATGGCTCTGTTGCAGAACTCTATGCTGTGCGCGTTGCACTGCCTGCGTCACGCAAACGACAAAGTGAGATGACAGAACACGATGGCATAAAGCGGCATACGAGATTCAACAGCTCAGCCCTCTCGAGTGTTGCGGCCTTGAGAACTATTTTAAAGCAGCACATTTGCTGCGAATGCTTCATGTATATTTAGTGTTGGTAGACTAAATGTGACCTGCTGGTCAACGCGTGACATCGCTAAGAGGAATGAACATTGAGATATTTTGACTTCGAAAAAAGTGAGTTCCCAATCCTGTTGCGTAATCGCATATTGGCCCTTCTGTTGGGCCACTCGGCAGCCTGATGAACGCTGGGAAGAACGACACAGACGCCTTCCCGTCTCAGCCTAAAAAACAACGTTCTGGTGTGGCACTTACCCAAAAAAATAAAGAAGTGAGTATTAAAAGAAAAAAAATTTAAAACAAAGAGAGATAAAAAGAACGACGGAATGAAAGAAAGAGTAGAAAGAAGGAAAGAAAGAAAAAAGCAGCACATCTGGAATGCCCACAAATAGCTTCGTTTGCACCCATTTTTCAGAATGCGGAAGTAACCTTGGATTAATTATTTTCCAGGACTTTCATCGGAGAAGAACTTTGCGCTTCCTTACGTTTCACTTCCTGGCAAAAATCGGATGGGACTCGCTCGCTGGATTTCGTGCAGACCGGTTGTGACCCCGCGATCTCCGACGACAGCGCAGCTCTGGCCGACTGGGCTCCCCCTACGCCATCTCCTGACGCCGACAAGAGCTCTCGCCGAGTGGTGCCCCGTCCTCGGACTCCTGCGACCATGTCCAATTTTCCTGTCTCCTCTCTACTTCCGTCGTTTTCTGCCGTTCGCTGCTCTGCGCCACGCTCTCTCCTTCTCCCTCTTTATCTCTATACCTTTAATCCTACCCTTTTAATCCCTCCTTACCCCCTTCCCTCGTGAGCTGCTGTTGAGGTGTCGCACACTGATGCAGACAGTTACAGGGCTCACTTTTCCCTTCTTTTCTCTTTAAGAATCACATAAGAATAATAAATCAGATGCGGATATCGAAATGCGAATGTGAGTGGAAGTGACCTCAGTTGACATTGTCTTCACTAACATCTTCGTAAGCAAGCAATCGTAACGACCAAATAAATGCCTAAAGTTGTAGTACTGTTTGCATGTTCACTTGTTTTTTCAAAATGTTAAAATAAAAAGGTGTGAAAGAAGGTGCACCACTATTAAAATAGGAATTCACTTTTTGTTTCTTTTGATGTTTAAAGATGAAGCAATCAAACATTGCGGCCTAACCAGAGCCAGCACAGTGGTACTTCCAGTTTTGAGGTGTCAAAAACATTTAGGTTTTAAGTGCGTAACACAAACATAGCTAACAGTGCTAGCTGTGCTCCAGGAATTTCGACCACCTGAATTTCTTTAACATGCGCCCTAATCTGAGCCCACGGGCCTAAGCATTTTCGCCACCATCGAAAATGCAGCCGCCGCAACCGGGATTTGATCCCGCGACCTGCGGTTCAGCAGCCGAGTGCCTTTGCCACTACACCACCGTGGCGGGGCGTACGCGCTGACGAGGTGTCTATAGAAGTCATGCCGAAAAGCACGTAACCATTATCACCAGAACGTACTCTCGGCTGGTCGCTATCTGCGTCGCTATCTGCGTGTGCTACACAATGGCGCAGCGGAACCGAATGTGCAAATCGAGGTGACAACGATGAAGGTAAACAAGACGATCACTGGCGCAGCGGACGAATTTAGTTGGTGAAAGTTATATACATATATCATTAGAAAAGAAGTTGAGTACTGAGTTAATTACTAGAGCTAAGTCCCTGCGATTTCGCTGAGAGATCATCAGTGATCCTTAGACGCCAGAGTAAATGGCATGGTAAAATAGCTACTCAAGATGGCTGCTTTGTTTCAGCTGCTTAAGGCAAATGCATCATTTTAGCTGTGAATTTGGGAAATGTATAGAAAATTGTGCTTCCTGATTCCTAGAATCGTCTTAATATATCTTATTATACAAAAATCCGAGCAGAGTAGTTTGCAGCTAAAGTAGTAAGATACACCATGGTGTAATGCACCGTGATTGGGTTTCAAATTATTAATCTGCATATCACGGTAAAACACCAAGATGTCTTCTCATGCAAGGAACCTCCTCAGCCTCATCAAACGGGAAAAGTTCCCGTTAGTCGCGTCTACCCTATTGATGCAAGCAGTGACGTGATAGGAGATTACGGTTCATAACGTCATCATGAAGTTACCTATCGAAGCATTTTGTGACGTCATCGTAGCGTCACATGGGGAAGTCATAACATGACGTTGTCAATCGGTCACACGTGATTCGATCTCGAAGGCGCCGCTGCAAAACCCCACCAGAGATATAAAGCTGCGATATTTCATATCATGAATGCACTGCCAAGTCATGTTTGTGTAGTGTAGTTCCTATGGAAAAAGGAAGGATCTAGCTTTCACCTCCAAGTCGTCGCTGGGAATTGCAGAAGGGGCCCTGCGTGAAGGGCATTTCAATATAATTTCCACGTACAGTGAGGAGCAGTGTGAGACTGACCTGTTTAGCTTGAGACCCGACCTGCAGAAAGGCATCCTGGAATGGTCAGAGAAGGCATAGTAGGCCAAACAATTAGATCCCCCTTCCTTTATCCGGTCGCCCACTCCCTTCCCTTTCAAAAAGAATAAAGTAATAAATGCGAAGCATTTCATAGCGAACTTCGGTGACTTTGAGCGTATTTATCTATCTATCTATCTAGCCGCTTACGTTTGGGTGCTCTCGTGGTCGCCCCCTTATCTTGGTGTGAACTAAAATTAGCATGGGGGGGTAAGCTGGTTTGACAAATATGACGCGCTGGTCAATACATGAACAATGTCACCATCCCGTCACGTATGTCGTCAAACACTTCCCGCCAGACAGTGGCACATACCCACGGGCGGGTTTTACCGCTGGTATGCGGGTATGTGCCACGGGTGATTAACACTTAGTATCTGCTCAGGAACGACGACAGCACACACGAACAACTTTAACGCTCGAGCGTTAAGAATTACCCGACATGGTAGCGTCGATCAGAGGAATGCAAAGAATAAATGTCAATGTTAAGAAAAACCTGCCATATAGGAAGCCTTGTCCCTCGACGAATGAAAATAAATTTCAGCGTCTCAACAGGAATCGAACCTAAGCATTCTGCGCGGCAGTCAAGCATTCCACCACAGAGCTATACGCCAGGTCCCGGAACTACTTTTCAAATAGACGCTAATCTTCGTGAAACGTCAATAGTGGTTGCAGTGCTGCCTACCCAATTTTATAAACATTACATATGTACTCCTTTGATACAGCCGTCACGTCGGGTTAACGTCAATTGTGGTTAGGTGCCATGCGCTGAAGTTGAGTTAGGAGCAGTGTCCAGGGCCAGCATCTTCGCGAGTATCAGCGCTTCATATCAGCTTCTGGTGTTGCTAATACGCATGTTCCAGTTGACATCATTGCGCAAGTGCAAACAACTGGTTATAGAAACATCTGCAACTCTTCAACATATGTCTGCGCTTGTAACATTTGCACATATATTTAGCGTAATTTCGCGACGTGTTGCTCATTAAAAAAATTGCAACACGGTCACCTTCCCTCCACATGCTTCGCATAACGTCGATTCCCAGGTACGTGGGATCTACCGAATTTTAATAATTTTTAATATTTCATGCATTCATTTATTTATACTATCATTTTTTCTGGAGTAAGAAACTAGGTACATTTTCTACGGCAACACCCTCGGACCTCTGTGTACCGAGGGTGCGTTGTGAGGTATACAGAAAATACAACGCACGAGCTGTACGCTAGCACGGTCTTTGCGTCCTTGGCGTGAGTAAAAGCTGCCGGGCCTGCACGAATCGCACAGTACGATTTCAGCGAAAGCTGGAGAAAGTGACCTTCCTGGAGAATTTCAAACCCTCTTGAGGCAGATACCACTAGTACACCAGCACAATTGCATGGTATACCAACTACACCATAAATCGTAACATTTGCGTGTACTAGTAGGGAGGCATCCGCCATACTATTCCTTGTCATCCTTCGGAGAAGCGTGGTGCCATCTACACACTTGTAAGGAATTATGAGCACTTTGCTGGTGCTGGGGCGGACAAGGATAAAGAAGGGTGCCTGGTGCTTTTGGAATGGGTTGGAGTATTAAACAGCCAACTCGTTAGGCAATTCGCACTGTGTCACGCCTGGCTGTTTCTTTCCTGTTCTGAAACGCTTTGAGACGTTAACACTATTGCTTAACCGACATCAAGCTTGCCTCAGATCAGTTTGCTACGGAGTTTCAAGCACCGGCGTGGATCAGTGCTACAATACTGGGCTGCCACGTTGATAGACTGTGTTCCAATCCCCATGAATTTCCGGTGTTTTTTTTTAAATTTTAGTTCTCGCTTTCATATTGCGCTCAATATGGGTTATGCACACCGGCAGCGGTGGTGGCGGCGTACAACTACAGCGTCAAAAATGAACCTTGTTGTCATCCCCATAACAGCTTCTACTGTAAAATAACGAATAGCAATAATGTCACAAAGCATGAGGACATAAATGTAAGCGGTGCCATCATGAACCATCGAGTAAAAGGGCGTCAGAGGCGTTGTGGAGGAGGAAAGAACATCAGAAACTGCAAACGATGAACGTTGAGGGCAAGCGCGTTGGTAAGTCTAGGGAAGGAAAGGAAATGACGCATGCAAGGCCAGTAGAAGGTTCTGCACACAGAGGCGCCACGCTCGCAGCGTGCTCGTCCCCGTACGGGCCCACAGCTTCGTTACAAATCGCCAGTTGTCTAACTAGGCTTTCAACATTACGCTCTGTTGAAGCCACCCACCGTTATTTTGTTTACAGGAGTCAGGGAAGCTTGCTATAACACTTTGCGGATGTATTACAGGGAAGCTTGCAATAAAAGTGACGAGAAATAACTGCTATGGTCACTTATCCTTTGAATTTGCCGAAGACGATACGACGGGGAACGCCATCGTCTTTTCTTCTAAGGGAATGTCTTGATCGTTCCCCGCCCAGCTCCGAAACCTACCTGCAGTTGAAGTGGTTTTTCATTGCTTCCAAGAAGGATGCGAGAAAAGCTTTCCGCCCCTCGTGCATCTGGTTTTGTACTGCATCCGTGACCGGCTCTTCTTCGACCAAGTGATGGAGCATGTGATGAAGACATCGTGTGACATCCCGTTATCAGTGTACGGTGACGTCATGATGAATCCCTGCGGTGACGTCATCAAAAGGTTTTTATCACTCGGGCTGACAACGCCGACGCAGGACAGTTTTAGCATTTTATAAGGCATTTAAATTCTTCTCTTTGCCAATATAATCAAATACATCGTTGTTGTCATTAAGCCACAGAAATATGCACAGGTATAACGGGTACCTCTCTTCTCAAACCACACTCATCTTTGTTGACCCGTCTGCAAGCGCTTGCTAAAGAACAAATGTCAAAGATGATGTACTTAGTTTTACTGTTTAGGTATTTCTGTGTCTAAAATATTTCATGCAATGTGTTGAAGAAACTGGCTGTTAAAGGTAGATACACAAATGCTGCCTTGCGAGTCTTTAAATAGCGTCTGCCTCCCACTCCGTTGATTGCGTAAACAATTGGTTTCGGTTTCGCAGAGGGTGGTTAAGTACTCTAAATCGTTAAGCACGTTCTTCTAAACACATCTTGCTCATCAAATCTGAGGCCCATGGGACGGCTTTAGGCTCTCCCGTAGTAGAGTACCTAGTACTCAAAATCATTAACCACTCTTTTTATTATCAATAGCGAGACGGATGTTGAAAGAACAACTTCTGCAAGCTGAGAAGTTTAGCTGGGTGTCCGGTGGCCTTTGCTCGACGGCCGAAGCCTTGCATACCAGGTGGATACAAAGTTTGTTATGGTGGATAGATCTTTTGTCAAATTTTCGCGGACTTTTGGACTTTTGCCTGTTTCCCTTAATAAAAGATTTCAAAGCTTAATATCTTTACTTAGGGTCACAACGATCGGCTGTACTCATACTAAGCGGCCACCCGAAAAAGCAATCATAAAGGCAGTGTGAAATACCCCGTTTTCCTCATATTTTAAGTTTCTTGGACCCACTTCTTGAAGCACCCATCTAGAGAGTGTAGTGCATGAAAAGTAAAGATTAGATACGTCTCATGTCATTTCTATTTTTTTCTTTATTTACCCTCACCACAATCTTAATTTAGTATAGAGCATTATTGTTAACATTACTGTCATCAAAGAGAGAGAGATGAAAGAGGGAGGTTGGAAGGTCAAACAGATATTAGCATCTGGTTTCAGTAATAGAGCTGAGGTGCCATCATTGCAAATGCAATACAATCAAGCAAATAAAATGCATTGAAAAACAAAAAGCTGCTCATAGTCAAGCTTTGATAAAGAAGTCAGGACACCAGTGACAGCTGCCAACAAACATCTCTATTGAAGCACCATGGGGCTCACGTGCTCACGCTGACAACCGATATTTGAGCCCCGCTTGCCGGATGCAAAAATGGACGCTGTACTAAACGTTAGCATACAAAGTGAGGGAGCAACAACAAAAACGGCCGCACCACGTTGACACAGCCTCCTTATGAGTGCGGTCACCCCGCAATGCCCAACCTAAATATAGAGTTGTCACACAGACGTGTCCCGCCCCATCGCGACAGGGCGTGAATATTTTTTCTAACCGCGACACTTCGGCGTCATCACTGACGTGTGAGGGGTACGATTTCATATTTTGGCTGCTGCACGCCCATTGAGCGTTCGGGGAAGGGGACGGTGTGATGTCACCTTGTTCACTTATCTGTGCTTACGTGCGATGTTTCCCATCCAGGAGTAAGCTGCCGCCAATTGGGGTTGATTGGACCGACAACTGCACTGACGTGAAAACTGCCCACCCATCAGTGGTCTGTCAGTACTTCCGATGAACCGCAGAAACATTTTCTCATCCCTATTATTATCGCCATCACGTTCGTGTGCCGAATAAGAGTACGCAATGGTAGAAATCTTTCAGCAAACGCTGGCGCGCGCGCGCGCGTGTGTGTGTGTGTGTGTGTGTGTGTGTGTGTGTGTGCGTGCGTGCGTGCGTGCGCGGGCGTGCGTGCGTGCGTGTGTGTGTGCGTGCGTGTGTGTGTGTGTGTGTGTGTGTGTGTGTGTGTGTGTGTGTGTGTGTGTGTGTGTGTGCGTGTGTGCGTGTGTGCGTGTGTGCGTGTGTGTGTGCGTGTGTGTGTGTGTGTGTGTGTGTGTGTGTGTGTGTGTGTGTGTGTGTGTGTGTGTGCGTGTGTGTGTGTGTGTGTGTGTGTGTGTGGCTATGTTTTCCGAGGCTTGCATGCTTCTTAATTTTAGTTCCCTATATCTCAATAATCAGTACCTTTTTTTGCATTTGTTCTCGCTTTGGAAGCGTATCGATTCACGCACTGTCTGGGCAGCATTGCAACTCAGTTGTACCGCGAGCAAGCGAAGGCGGCGAAATTTTTCGACAAGTGCGGTGACGTTCCCGAGATGCCAATTTGCATGAACCATGGGCTGTCTATACATGATTGGCATGTACAGAACCCAATGAGCGGTGATTGAGTACCTAAATGAAATTTAGTTAATTAGGACATTCCTTCTGTACCCGGCATGTACCTCCACGTGTGCCACCGTGAACGCTTTTTTTCCCTCTTTCCTAGAGCCAGCCGGTCACATGAAGGTGGCTTCAAACAGAGCCTTCAAAACCTCCCGCCTGTTTTCACGCATCATCTGTGAATGTAGTGACGAGCAGTGCAACACACCTGGCGAGGCCGCGACACTCAGTCAAATCGTCTGGGATAGTAAGAGCGGGCCACCTTTTTTCCTCATTCCTGGCGCGTCTCTCGCCGGAAGTCTTTTGGTGCAGTCCTCTGATCGAGACAACCAGAGCTCCGCCACAACGGAAGTTCTTTTTGCAATGACAAAACTTTTCTGCATAAGTTCGTCTTTATTTTGTACTAAACGTTTTAATGTGAATCATACACTTCAACTTTCTGTATGCACTTTTATTGCTGATGTAATCAGTATGCAACTTGTACAGTATTACTCACGTATGTTCCCAGTACAATGTCATCTGCCAATTCTACCGCGTAAACGTCGTAAGCTGCTAACGTGAGTGTCATCAGGGACCAATTCATGAAACCTACAGCCACTTTTTGGGACAGCGACTGTCCACAGGGCCTCATCAAGTGTGAGGCCCACAGGGGGGCGTGGTGGGGGGTATGCTCTCCCATAGTAGAGTACTAAGTTCTCAAAGTCGTTAACCACTTTTTCTAGACACCATTACAGATCTCCTAGTGAAATAAACCTTGACACGAAGACCTGTGAAGGTGGTCTGTAGCCGAAAGACCGCTCAAACCCCGGTCTCGGAGCAAGATGAAGTTTTCTCCTCCTCCTACGTCCTCCATTTTCTTCTCAAAATTTCATCTTGCGGTCAGGGGTAGCGAACGAAACGGATCATGTTAATGTATTCCTGACTTGCCTTTGTTGTTTAGTTCAGACTTGTAATATTTCTGAATGATGTCCTCAAGGCATATCTTTTCGGGCGTTCACAGTTCTGTACATCTACGTACACGCGAATAAAAAAGCCACTAATGCATAGCGGCTTCGAACTCTATAGATATAACACAAAATTATATATAAATGTTGGCACACTTCCGTCTTGTGCGCAGATGTTATATAGCCCATGCCGTGTCTACTCGTTTTCAGTGTGAGCCATGAAAGATGTCTGAAAAGTGTGCTCAGACATAACCATTCCATTTATATATTGTTTTTCTTGTGACGGAATACATTATACTCTCGCTGTTGACGCTACACCGCTATATCACTGTTCACGAACAACCGCACACCCACGCAGTTAGGTGACTCCCCAATCGACCAGACAAACATCTCGTTTCCGCTCTTTCGTTATTGCCGGAAAGATATGGGTTTCCCTTCGATGTCCAGAAGGCTAGGATGACGAAGTTTTAGTTACGGGCCTAGATGTTCCGATGCATCCCTTAGTACTAGTTCTCACTGAACCACGTGTTAAGTTTACCATTTCGAGATACCCACGAGTTACTCCTGTTAAGTTTTCCAGCATATTTTCACGACGCTGGTGGATAGAAGTAAGCCTAAGCTAAGCAGACGGGATGGGTCTTTTCTTCTTTTGGTTCACTCATAGATACCTCCACTCAGCTTCCCTCCACGCCATTTTCATCCACCTTTTATGTGGCCATTCCATATGATTGACGGACTCAAGGAAGAAAATGAAACATGTTTGAAAACAATGTTCTACAATTAATTAAGGTATACGCTTACGCATTACTTAGAGAAATCCGCATTGAGATTCTGCGTGGACTTCAAAATTGTGCCAGTAATTTCAAAGTGCCGACTGGCACAAGTAAAGTTAGGTATATTTCTGGTATGCGTCTATCGACACTGGCTTCTCATTCGTCATTATTCTCAGCCTTTTTCAGCCCCTCGTAGCACAAAAGCATCTACAAATGATCTCCAATTAGCTCTATCCTAGGTGAGCTGATTCTATTTTATCCCCGCGAACTTCTAGTTTTGACGCTCCATTTAACTCTATGCTTTCGTCAACTGCGTCAGCGATTCCTCGGTCTCCATTCTGTTACTCTTAGTGCATTGCTGTTTTCAGACCAGCGCACCACGTGGTCAAGTCAGGTTCATGTATTTCACTCATTGTCAACTACGATACCTGCTTATAATGTTCATTCGTTTTCCATTCTGACATCAGTGTTTGCCTATATTGGTTAGAGGCGCCTACATGTGGCCGGTGTTGGCAAGTCCGCTATAATTATCGCTAAGAATGTTTAACTGGTAGGCATGTGATGATTACCTGGTGTTAACTATCACATGCTCACGTTGGCTGACCGTTAGTTTGAGCCTGCTAAAGGAGGCCAGCTCATCACTAGTATACCAGGTAACGCTTATTAGGTTCCAGCAGGGGCTTCATTTACCTGTTTGTTTCTTACAACGAGTAGCTTATAATTTGGTTAACTTTAAGGTAGTGCCACTAACACTGGCCAGTCCTAACTATCGTTGGCCTATACTCGCGTTGTGTTGACTATCCACACTTACGACAGAGTAGTAGTAAACTTTACACACTACTAAGACCCCCCCCCCCTGCCCTATGCTCCATACCACTTCTCGACCCCAAACACCAATACAGCTCATAACGCTTAGCTCAGTGTAAAAAAAAAAATGGCACAACAATCTCAAAGCCGAACAACGTTGTTCATAGCTGTCAGGTTGCTTAAGACATCGACTTCGGGAGCTTGTAACAACTGCCAGAAGAGTGGCGAACTACAGTCGAATAGCACATTACAAGTGTACAGCATTTTCTCCTAACAGGCGGATGCACCCTGGCCTGCCCAATGAGCATGAACTTTAAAAATAGCGTCATGGACAAGGCTGATGGTGACCACGCCTTCGCAGATCATTATCGAGTGCATGCGCGGAACTGATTCATCAGTCGCAGAAGTAAGCAGCTGCCTCAATTCGGTCGTCTAGCCGGAACTTCTCCATAAATCTCACGTGGTATCCGTCTGAACAGGTGTTGATGAGAGACGTAACAGTGTCATTGGTAGAACGAAGTTGCAAGCATTACAAGAACATGGCATAGCCTTAACCTACTAATAATCACCAGGGTTATGGCCGTGTAGTCCATTAAACCAAATACCATGAACTCGGGGAGACAGTTGGTTTAAACGTAAGTGGTGGATGTACGACGCCGTGACACCAACATGGGTCACGATGTGCAGCACGTCTGAGTGCCGCACATATTCGCACTAGAGTGTATGGTACTTCTGTCGAGGGGACTGCGGGCTTTTTTCATTCGTCATAGATGGATTGTTAGGCTACAGCAAGGCACTGGGTTAGCTGTCCAGAGGAAAGCGTAACGACGTCCCCACTTTTTTAACCTTTCGTATAGGCTGCACGGGAAGCCCCTGTAGCGCGCTGAGATGCCACGTAATACGTCACTTGAAATTGCAGCGCGCTTGATCGCAATCTTGGAGTCCCAAAATAGTAAGGTGCGGCGGAGATTCCATGGGCAAGTCATCAACTGTTCGACCCCAATAGGGAATATTAAGCGCGATTTCTTTCTCATGTAATGCGTGCAATCGATTGAAAGATAATGCTTTAGATAATGCGAATAACTGTATGATTTACGCTCCTTTACACGAGGAAACCATAGATGAACGTGAAGGAACAAGATGACGACCAACATAAGCCTCATAATTTCTGACCAACAGTGACCAATATTTGCTGGTTTGTCTTGACAGCATCTCAATGTTAGCTAGTGGTGAGTGCAGGCTATAGTGCCAGCTACACTCGGCGACAACTTTTCTTGGCACTGAAGGGAACGCTACGGAAGCGGAGCTTCTGCACATGTACACAGTAAAAATTTTTACACCCAGAAGGGTGTAAATGAGCTTGTCCCGTGGACGACACCCTAAGGGTGTTAATTCAGCACCTTCCAAAAAGGGTGCTTTACCATGCACCCTAAGAATAGGGTGTACATGTAAAAAAACTGTAGGGTGTTAAAAAAACACCCTTAAGGAAGGGTGCCTTCGATGTCCATCACTTTTTTAGCACCCTCTGAGGAGGGTGCGAGAAGGGTGCACAAGGGTGTTGAGTGCCCATGGCAGGGGTGGCGAATACTGCCACCTAGATATCAGCATGCACTGATTAAACACTACTTGAAGAAAGTGGTCCTGATTATCGATGGTGCACCACCTGTCGAGCTCCATTCATTGCGTGTGGGCAAAAATATAAACGCGTACAATCGTGTATGAACTTGTGCTGGATCTATATATACTTCAGTGTATATGCATAATATGCGTTACAGAAAATGAAGCCTTGCTGCCCTTGCATATTGCGTTTATTTAATAGGCAAATAAAACATAAACTTTTCTTCTGCCACACAACTTTTTCACCAGATATACGTTCATGTATACGTACACTACACATGCAACACCTCAAATGTTTATTATATTTTTTCAGTTTCACTTTATTGACAATTCTTTGCAACATACAATTACACTGGTTTCAGTTTAGTATACTGCTTCAAGTACATAGAGACTACAAATGAAATACACACTAATATATCCCTATAATTCTTTCAAGTATCTACAATCCCAGTGGTTTCCAGTTGAATACTCCTTCGTGTACACAATCGGTTAATAGGAATGAAATACAGGCAAATATATACTTATGATTCTTTCAAATATATACAATCACCATGATTTCACTATATACGCCTTCATGTACACAATCGTTCCCAAGAAGTGATGCACACAAAAATATATATGGATAGTGTTTTCAAATGTATACAATCACAGTGGTTTAAGCTTTGTATTCCTGGATGTATAACAATTGGTTATGAGAAATGATGTACATGCAAACATATACGGGTTTTCGCACATATAACTTTAGCGAATACTTAAGAAACCAATACAATGATCAGAAACACAATATGCTAAAAACGAACACAAAACTGAGTCAGGACACACAAAAAACAAAAGAGGTAATGCATAATTATGGCTAATGACACAGCTGGGTCACTTTATGCCAAATGTCCCAGCCATTTTCGCAACCATCTCAAATGTATTCGAAAAACTCGTGCTGCATTGAAAATACTGAACTTCTGGAATATTTAGGAGAGGAAAAATATTTGGTCACGTGGCTGCCTTCTGAACTTTCTGGAATGCCGTCTAGGTGTTGTATGTGAAAAATTTTATTTTAAAAGCACCGCTCCTTCTTTCCATATGAAACTTGGTCTACATGTTACGTAACAAGAGCTTAATTTGGGAGAGTTGGTTCATCGTGGTTGTGTGCTAGTCGCAGCGCGACAACTTTAGGAAGAGACAGAAAGGACAGGAAAGAGCACAGACTGTCAACTGAATTTAATGAATGTGCTACGAGCGCTTTTATACGGAGTACAAGAACCGTGTTCATGCGCGACGACACGTGTGAGCACTACAAAATAATTTTAACTGTGAAAAGAATACTCCCTCTCGGAAAGGATAAGTGAACGCGTAGTGATGCACTGATCATTGGTTTACCTGATAAAAAATATTTCTACAAATGTTAAATTGGCATTAAGTAAACCTATTCTCGTGACGAATGGGGCAAGATTGACTATTCCTGTTGCTGTTTAGTACACACACTTTTGAAAGCTTGCAAGGGGTGGAAAACAACACGCTAATATCATATCTGCTGGCTATTTTTCTAGTTGTGAGACACGTGATGTGGTATAACATGAAAAGGTTTTGGTCATTGTTTTTTGTTGGTGCTGTCTTCTTTAACTTTACTTTCTGCAGGAGGGTTTTGCAAACGGGTGTGAAGATTCTGTTGGGATACCCAGCATCTTTTAGTCTCTTAATCTGGTTTTTAAGCCTCACCTCACCCTTGTGCTAACATGACTTCTGAAGGGTGGCCTGAATACATGTGGTATCAATTCCTCTTTTTATTAATTTTGAATGCCCACTATCAAAAGGCAGAACATTCTTAGCACTCCTGGGCTGATAACACCAGCCAATACCCCAACAGCATCATCACACTTGTTTGGGAAACCCTCCTGCAGAAAGTAAAGTTAAAGGAAACAGGACCAAAAGAAACAGAGAATGACCAATCACCTTTGCATGTCACATGGTACTACGTACATAAGGTGTCTCACAATTTTAGGAAAAGAGCCAGCAGATATGACATTGTTGTTTTCCACCCCTTGCAAGCTTTCAAAAGTGCATGTACTTACAGCAACAGGAATAGTCAATCTTGCACCATTCGTCACTAGAATAGGTTTACTGAATGCCAATCTAATGTGTATGAGATACCGCTAACACGTGGAAAAGTAAACATAGGACAAACTGGGCAATGCTTCAATGATCAAGCAAGACAGCATGCTTCAAATGTTAAGAAGGGCTATAGTAGTCTCATGGCCAGACACCGTAAAGAATGTAAGTGTAGTCCTAGGTTTCATAAAACACGGTTTTTGAAAAAAAAAGCAAGCAGAAAAATGAGAGATTTTAGAACTCTTTATCAGGAAGGCCAAGGATCAATGCATCAGTACACCTTCATTTATCTTTTCCGAAAAAGAGTATTATTTTCTCGGTTAAAATGATTTTGTCATGGTCACACATGTGTTGTTGCAGATGAGCCCTGGTCTTGTGCTCAGTATAAAAACGCTCGTAGCACCTTCAATAAAATTCAGTTGACAGCGCTCTTTCCTGTCCTTTTTGCGATAAGATTTTTATTACAGAAAAGAATTTCATTTTCTTACAGTTTAGGTATAATGATGAGTTTTCATTGTATCACAACATGGAGCAAATTGCATCTCAATACGTACAAAATTCACGATTTTGTGAAATTCGTGATATTTTCTCGTATATTTCAGCAGCTTGAGAGGTATAAAGATATTTTTTCCTCAGAATATACCTTCTGTGGAGTAAGTATTCACTGCTCAGATATTCATACAAAGTGCAATATTGCAATAAAAAATGCAAACATAACACATTTTGGCTTTATTCTTGGAAGCGAATGTGGCAAAAAAATTGCACTATTATTATTGAGCTTCAAATACCTTACAGAAGCACATTTACTTAACAGGTAGACCGAATTCACATTAGAAAAAATAAGCGGTAGTTTTAAAACAAGATTTTCCACAAACAGCACACAGACGGCATTATGCCAGGAAGTTATAAGCCAGCCACATGAACAAAACTTTTTTTCTCGCTGAAGTATTCTAGCAGTTCACTGTTTTCAACGCAGTAAGTCAGCACAATTTTTTTTCAAATACAATTCAGATGGTCGCCAAAGTGGCTGGGACGTTTGGCATGGAATGGTCCAGCTATATTTAAGCAAAATAACTTACACAAATAACAATATTTGTTCATCTACCATGACCACACTAGAAGAAGTTGTTCAGGCATTGTGACACTAAAATTTTCAGCGTCGTACTGCCTGAACAACTTCTTTGATAAACTCCAAACTCACGCCGAGAAAAAGCCGCTCAATCACGGTGGTTGTTAAAGGCCTTGCGGCCGTAGACAATGTTAAAAATAAAAAAAAATCAACTCATCAGTGCTGTCACACCTTCCTTCTTCGTCATTACTGACACGGAAGATTTTGCGGTTATCCATGTGGAGGTTCAGGAAGTAGGCTTGCTCTAGGCTGGGTCCAGGGTAGACTACGCAGGACGTCAGCGGCACCCTCTCATCCTGTAATAAGAGCAAATATGACTTCTCATAAAAAAATTTTCGTGCTGTTCTGGCAGCACCATATATAAAGAATGTGTAGTGTGTATCCTTCGAAATGGCGTGTAATTGACATTACACTGAACTCGAAGCATACAACCTATACATTTCAATAATTTCGTATGATAAAGATAAGAGTTTTCCAGCATACAGCGAATTCCCGAAATCAGGTGAAGTGTCAGACTACAGCTCAAAAATGGCACTTACGAAAGCCTGAACTCACTTAAGAATCAAATTCCTTCTAGGGTAGTGAGCCAGTGTGAAAAACAATTCTTAAAGTACAACGTTTAGAACATGTAGCATTAAGCAAAACGCACAAGAAACTTACCTCTTCATGTACAAACAGTGAAGACATCTCTGCTTTCTCTTTTACATGAGAACAAATGATCTTGGGCGTGGCACTAGCGAAGAGGTCTGCAAAAAAAAAGCAAAAGATTTACTTACTTAAATCACGCCTCTAACAATCTGAGGAATTGTTACAAGTCACCAATCAGTGCAATTCTGACTGCCTCTATAAGGGCATCAAAAATGAACAATTTTCTCGTTCTTTCTACTCTCACAAGACGCTCCGTCAATGGAATCTAATCCAAATTTGACGCTGTGCTTCCTATTTGCCTGCTTTCTAGACGTAGGGCTGCGAACATGTGTTTTGTGCACCTAATCTAGCACAGAAATTCGTCATCTATAATTCAATCATCTTAATTCATTGTAATTTGATAAAAGATGTGATAGGTCGTCCAGTTTTTAAAGAGTTGCGGGCCTGCAATAGGCACTGCCTTGCACGTATGAAAGTACTTCTTTTAAAAAAAAAATTTAAAGCTTGCTTTCAGAAAAAGCGTCTGGCATATTTCGACAACCAAGCCCATCCTCTGATGGCAATCAGGGGCACGCTATTAGCGATTATTGACTACGAGATTTACAAACGTAACCCGTGCCTAAATACTCAGTTAAACACAATCACGCAAGTAAGAGCGCTCGAACGACACCAACGCGCGCGGACGCCGACTACGTTGCAGCAGCCATGACTTATGCTAGAGCAACCGCACATAGCTCCAACAGTCACGTATACTCTCTCGATTCTGTTATAACGCCGAACATTATCGCAGATGAAAGCGAAGCACGAAAACAGCGAACAGAAACGAGGGAAAACAACGCACGGCGATGGCCACAACAACGCGCCTTTGGAAGTCTGCTAGATCTTTCCCTGTTGCTGGTGGCACTTGTCCTAAATAGCTTAAAAGACCGAGGCGCACGTGCTGGGAGCATCGCGGCATATCAGCACCTCCAACTATACCGTCTTTAAGCAAAAAAAAAAAGCCATTTCGTACAATGCGCCTCTGTACATAATTTTTGCTTTTTCTTTCTTTTTTTGCGCTTACACCTACAGAAGCACGTTGTACATTTGAGTATTAATAGAAATGTTATTACGATGTAGCCCAAAGCACATCTGAAAACAATATCAATCACTTTGCGCAGTGTAGAGACAATGTGCGATCAGCAACTAATCCCGCCCTTGTTAAGTGATCACATCACTCACTGTATGAGTGATGCAGGCACTTACACAACATCGCGCATAGCAGTGTGAACTCGTTAAGTCCCACGTTTAATCGGGCATCTGCAACAGGCCCGCGAACGCATGCTGTTGTAAATGGCTGGCAGCCTACTTCGGCAGAGCTGCTGCAGGCGCCCACCTAGCGCTGTATGATTACTACCTACGAAAACAGTTCACTCACCGTTAACAGGCCCACGTTGTCCGTGTCCGCCACTCCATGAATATTCCTTAATCCGAGCGTCACTTCGAACACGGTGTCATGCGTGACCACCATTGAATATGCGCCTGTTCGCTAGAACACACACAGCGACCATGACCCCCGACCAACGCAACGCATTTGAAAGACTGATGAGACAGAGAGGGCAACACTGAGAGAGAGAAGGAGGGGGCACTGGCGGCGGCGTGGCGGCGGCGTGGCGGCGCCGCAGCTGTCGACGCAGGTGTTCGGTGACGCAACTCTTCGCTTATCTACGCCGCCGTTGACGCTGGCCGGGGAGAGCGGGGGGGGGGGGGGGGAGGAGCGGCAAACCCGCCAAGACGGCGCCGAAAGGCAAACGCTATGGCGCATACGGCGGACGGCCGTTCAACGCGGAATGACTCCTTGTAAACGGCCACTCTCCTTCCAGCCAGTCGCACAGCGACGCAGGTTATTTACCAGCCTCGGGTTCTTTGAGTATATTGACGGAATGCGATTGCAGTGGGCGAAAAATAGTGAAGCAAAACTTGCGCAAAACAAAGTGCACCATGGAATGGCCAGAAACAATAATTATTTCGTCCTCGGTGGCATTAGCGGGAGAGCATCGCTACACCTTTTTCCAGAGAAATTTCTTTTTGCATTGTCTGTGTCAGGCGATTCCGCGTATGGTGCCGCAAACACTGAATGCGTAGTCGAAGCTGGAACAAATTAATCCACAGTAGCGGATGTTTAGAAGGCTTGTCATGCACCACGAAACGTGCCGAGGTTGTTATAACAAACTTTTTGCTGACCACATGATCAGCACATAATTCCATATGGTTGCCCAATGAGCTAGCTAAGCACCTGTAGCAAAGGCAGTGCACGTTCTTGTTAAACGTTGTTAATATAAACGATGGTTGTGCATAAGTGCAGTGACAGCTTTCCTTGTGAATTGGTCATAACCCACGTTTTCGAGCGTAGAAGCGCCTCAACGGAGCTAATCAGTTACCACAGCAAGTTCGTAAGCAATGATGAGGTACGAAAGTGTGCAGCTGTTTTCCATGTACTGAATAGTTAGTGTACAGTGCCTTGACCACCGCCATTTCTTAAGCCACCTCCCATATAGACTCCCAGTCTGAACAGGTGTGGGACCTTAAACACTAAGAAGCAGTGCCCCCCTCCCCCCCCCCCGCACACACACACGAAATTTGAGGGCGCACGGGCTGATGCACACGCATACTTATTCACAGGCGCACACACATACACGTATACACACAAGCGGCCACACACACACGCGACCGTAAACGCACGCATGCATGGGCGTACACATGTGCACAGGCACGCTTAACACACGCACGGCCTCGCACAATCGCGCTTACACGCACACATGCACGGGTGTACACACAATCGCGCTTACACGCACACACACCCATACTCGAGCGAACATTATTCGTGTGTATATAATCCACAGCAAACATGCAGCTTATAACGAACGCTAAGGAAAGCTTTCGTAACATGGATTGCAGTTAATTGCCATTATAGATGAAACGCGATTTGCTTCTGCTGACATTCTGCTGTATTCGGAGAGCACCTTCACACATTCTAAGTCAATTAGGCCGTCATTTAACGCAAGGTCCACATATTCGTGCAGTAGCTGCACTGCTCGGCCGCCAATCCGAAGGTCGCGGGTTCGATGCCGGCCGTGGCAGTCGAATTAAGGCGGAGGCGAAAAGGTAGAAGCCTTTGCACTGTGCGATATGAGCGCTCATTAAAGAACACCAAATGGTGAAAATCTCTGCAGCTTTCCACTACGACGGCCCTCATAATCATATCGAGGTTTTTGAGACGTAAAATCCCAAATATTATAATTATGTGTTCTTCTTATGCTGCATATTCCATCTGATGAATCGGCACCTACACCCTTCTCAGGCACAAAAGCACCCTTAGAGCCTATTTTAGGGTGCTATCGAGGCAAGCACCCAAACAAAGGGGTGCTTTTTTTTCAATCGACCATTTATGGGTGTTAAAGGGTGTTGCAAAGGGTGCTTTCTCGTAAAAGCACCCTTTTTACACCCTTTTGGGTGCAAAAATTTTTACTGTGTAGCACTACACGAAGTAGTCCGTTTTGACACGCGTCTCGTGGCGCTGAGGAAAGTGACAGAGGCGCACGATCAGCGTTTCATGTAGACGCAGATGCCGCTTAGCGTCTGAAGTGCACGTAAAGAGGTGGGACTTTCTCACCTGTTCAAAAATGCGAAGTCATGACATACAAAATAATTACGAACAACTTACTGGTGTGAACTGTGTCCTGTTTCAAATATAGCTGCACGTAGAAAATAAAAGAGGGACACTGATATTTCACGTTGCAAATACGGGCGCTACTTTGGAACTACATTAATTGGCGGTTGGATGCACGCAATTTGGTTCCGTAGCTTTCCCTTCAGTGCCAAAAAAGTTGTCGCCGAGTATAGGGCGTGGTATTTTGGCTTCTTGTCGATAACTTGTGTCACATAATGTCTAACTATACGCTTGCACTTAACACTATAAGAGTGAGTTCAGAAGTACTGGATAGCTTTCGTTGGCGAGAGCTAAACCCCACTAGCCGATGCTTGTGTGACGGTCAGTGTTCCGGCGCGTAGATAAGTGTTGGTGTTAAAGCCTCATAGCAGCATGCAATTTTATTTTATTCGCTGTAAATACATGCTTGGTCATCACTACTGTTCCGCACAACTGCGCTCTATTTTCGTGGAGCACACAACTTTTCAATCATCATGCTAAAATAAAACAAGCTTTGCTTTTATTTTGTATGGGGCTACCACCTCGATCCCTGCATTTATGGCGAATTCCAATGAGGGAACAGGAGCAGATGGGCAGTGCACTGCGGAGCGGGGGGCAGAGCACTGAGAGCACGGCCACTCAACCTGCCGCTGGAACGCGCCGAGCTTCCGGAGGGCAGGTGAAAAGGTGACAGGTAGGGAGACCATGTCACTGCAACATTCCAAGACCCGACATATTCTCTCTGGGGCAGCAGCAAAATACTCATGAAATCAGTCAGCCACGTGTTCTTCATTATCGTAATACCTAGTATGTTTATGCAATGACCCATTGAGCAGACGTCCAGCTCTCATCGTAGCCATCCGTACAAAACGGCCGTGTCAAACTGCACACGGTTGCTACCATTGCCGCCGCGCTCGCCGGCTGAAGGAAAATTCCGAAACTGTGACGTTCAAGGACCACGTGACTCATCATACTGCGCCTACTCCGCTTTTCAGGTGAGAGCACTGCAAACTGCTCTCGGCGCAGCAAAAGCACTCTTGCTCTACCGATGGGTGACAGTGCTCCTGCACCTGTTCAACCACTGAAACACGCCGGCTGTGAAGAGAGCACTTTCAGCGTGTTTTTGAGTGCTCCTGCTCTCTCAATGGAATTCGCCATTACTCTTCTACATTCCGTGGTCCATAGCGACAGCCAGTGAGCCCATGTTGTCTTAGAGAGAGCGCATATTTCTTTCTCGGACAACCGTCATATGGTTATAAAGTTGCTGTATACATCCTGACGGTCATCCCTGAGCGAAATCTGTTTACTTCAGGCTTCTACCTTTTCTTTTTGCTCTCGGTGCAAGATGTCATATTCTGTCTACGTTGGCAACCTCTCTTAAATTTTGGGAACCGATGCAAGTGCTCCCACTGGGCTCAGATTTGGTGGCACACACAGTGAAGTGACATTTAGTCGATGGAAAGCGCACATACCACGCGTGTTCTCTAATAAGAAAAAAAAGAAGTGCAACCGTGTGTGCCAACGAGATTGAAGGGTTACCTCTAATGGGCGAAGATCTTACCGTAGCACGTTAGGAACCTCGGATAGGCAATCTTCTTACTTAAGCACGTTTAGCGTCGAGAGTTTTTGTTCCACAGTGGAAGACAAAGTTTTGCAATCGCACGAAATGAGGCATTTTTACTTGTTTAAAAATACTAGGTGGGAGACCAAAATAAACAGTCGACGCACAAACCACATCTCGTTTCAGATGAGGTTCAGAAGAGTAGCTTAATCTGTGCGATGTGTATCACGTAGATGACTTGTTGAAGCTTGCAGCAACCATAGTATACAGTCAGTGTTTGTTTATTGTTTGAGGTGGTGTAAAACAAAAAAGGTAAGGAGTTTTCAGCATAGAGGCTATAGTAAGCAGAGTGCAGGAATCCATAGGAAAGAAGCGGTGTATATCTTATGTCTTGTGCTCGGCAGTTTTTGTAAGTACGCGTTTCAGGTAACATTCTCTGTTTTTCTTTCTAAGAGAACATCACTTATCTAGTGCGAAAACTCAAATCTCTAGAACTACTTTGATAAGCATGTATCCACTTTCAAAGAAATAACTGGAGAAAAATCACAGTGCATAAATCAGTTTCACGTTTCTATAACCACCGGCAGACGTCAGAAATGGCAAAAGTGCAATGAGAGAGCGAATGCGTGGTTTCGGAGAACAGTGAACGAAGAAGAAGAACTAAGTTCTGAAGTCGGGAGTACGATGATGCTCGGAAAAAGAACAGTGGTTATTTGATATGGTAATTTCCCGTCATTCGCAAGTGCGCACGAGAGAAAAGAAATACCACAGTCCCGTCCTAATTGCATGGAGCCAAGTAGGCTTCATGCAATTACAATAAGCAAGAATGGGTCTTCTGACTACCACCTGTAGTTTTTCATTGCTTAATTTTTTTGTCTTTTTCTTTTTTGTTTCTTTTTTGCAGCGAACGGCTAGCTGCGCAAACGAGAAGTGTGCTTGAAACTTTGTCGAGATTCTGGCGCTGTCAGAGAGGGTATATGCTCTTCATTATACATGTCAATAGAGCATGGGCCTTAGTGTGCAACGTGAATAGAAGATATTTTGTACGCTGGATAAAAAAAGAAAAAAAAACTTGCAATTATCCATGCAAAGCTTGAAACAACAATATTGGACGATTCAAAAGACCATTTTGTTTGTATCTAGAGGCATTAGCTAGGATGCACAGGTCGGTTGCTTTTAGGTTGCTGTTAGGCTCTAGCTAGGCGATGCTATATATTGTTTCTACGTTGATTATCAGTGCAGAGAGGTTCAAGTTAAACCGCAAGCAATCACAGACAAGGCGTAGTTTTTCGAACGCCAGAGACTGAAACTCACGCTCAAATCAAGCGTTCGCTCCTTTTATTCATCTACGAGCACGTCGTCGTTGACGTGAGATTTCCATCGCTTCGGGGTCTGAGTACACAGGAATTTACCCGATTCTTGTGGTGCATACGTGTGTGATTACAGTTTTTATTTTGATCGACTGCAAAGAATGATTTGCTAAGCGGCTTCACTCTTCTTTCGAAATTTTCAGTTGATGGTTGTCTCAATTATTTTGTGCATTTGGTTCAGTAGCCTGCAATACTCTGGTGCTGCAGGCAGGCATAGTTTTTTTTTTACCCGTTTGTTATATGATGAATAATTTTGCCCAGACAACACTTTAGGTTCTGTTAAAACGTGAGTCGATGCGTTATAACCTTATGAATGGTACAGGAACTCCATTACACTTATCTCATATATAGGCCGGTACATAGAGTAATTCGAGTGCATAAGCGAAAAATAACCGGAATTACCAAATGCTGTAATTAGATTGTATCTACGCAGTTTTCATTTCAACCGCAAAAAAAAACACTCATGCTGTGCCGCAGTCTGTTTGCCTGTTTGGTCAACTTCATGGCTGCCCTGTATATTTTCCTGCCTAGCGTTGTACTGTGATGCCCTCTCTAATCCTGCACTGCACTGCACTGCACTACCTTCACTTGACCCGCAGTACCCCGAGCGGTTGAACCGTACTACCTCGATTTACTTTGCCCCTCCCGCTTGTCGAATGCCCGTCATTTTGTTTTCGGAGGAGCGTTTGTTTCGTGGACATACAAAAACAGATGCACCAAAAAGAATATTAAAGATATTTTAGAAAAATTTTTCTCTACGTCGTTGAAAAGCTTAGGCGTACAATGAATCATTGAAATTTTTTTCCACGCATATTTTAAGACTTTTTTCTTTTCCAATGCTACCGTTCGAAAATGAACATTTCTTAGTTGCAATTTACAATTACTCTTGGCTGATCGTATAGCCATAAAAAGAACAACATCAATTGATCCTCCGATGCAGCTGTATAACCAACAACGCTTCTTTAAAGAGCTATACTGCTGTGAACTGTGGTTGACAATTCATCCTTTTATTCACCTTCTCCTTTTTCAGTGCCGCCAAGGTTCATTCTTTACCGGGTTCTGTACATTTTTCGAAAATATTTGTAAACTCGATGCTTTAAAAGCCTTCTAAAAAGCGGGATTTGTCACCTAATTCAAGGCAACCAATCCGGCTCATCAGCCTTTCGTTCTTTCTCGTCCCCACCTCCCCCTCGTCACACTTTCCTCCTCCTTCTGTTCTGAAGGATACAAATAATGCCTGTTCTAAGTCAGGCGCAGGTGCTTCGAATAATACAACGTCCGCATGCAGAAAAGCTCGCTCCAGCGGCCCCCCATGTTGAAGAAAGTTCTTAATCTGCACAACATCCACTTTCTCTTAAATTAGAAAATGTTTTATTTTAGGGGCAAAACTCCTTATAGCGGCACCCGTTCGTCCCCCGTTGTATGTAACAAGTATAACATTTTGACCTCCAAGGTGGTGCCGGTGAGAGACTACTTCTGTGTGTTGTTCAACAATAAAAAATAGTGCTCAATGTACATGTTAATGGCTGCTAATGGGGAATGAGAGACAGGAGCATTCGGCTTTTAGTTAACGAGCAGGCTGCAATCAATATTAGCAGCCATTGGCATGTACATTGAGCACTATCTGACAAGAAAGGATTGCTACGTTATACTCGCTGGGTGTAACCTCCTTAGCTTTAAAAAGGTTTAGCGAGCGTTGAGCCGCAGTGCCATGAATACAATGAACTTGTATATACCATGAATGAACTCGAGGTGGTTAAAAATGGGAAGTAGATACGAAGCGCAAGCTGTAAGGAAGTGTGCGTGTGCCACCCCTCATTTAGTCCTTGGAATGTTCGCTGAATGGCGGTGCTTCTATGTGGGGAATGTATGATGAAAAGATGCGAGATGGTGGTACTTGGAGTGTTGAATAGATGGACGAACGGACACATAGACAGATGCATGGATGGACGCATGAACGGACGCAGGGGCAGCTGCATGGACGAATGCAGGGACGGACGCATGAACAGACGCACGCACGGACGGGCTGATGGACGCATGGACGGTTACACTGACGGACGCATGGACGGACGGAAGCAAGAACGAATGGACGGACGAATTCTTCGCCCCACTCTCCATCTCTGACTCCGTGGATATGCTGCCATTTTTTTTAAATGCCCCAACAAACAATGAACACTCCTCTATGAATATGACGAAGAGACAAGGCGGAGGTAGAAAAAGACGTTCAAACATCCCTCCAAGAAATACTAAACCAGTCCCTGGTGTTGATCAATTCCCTTCAGATCTTCCTATCATTCGCCGTCTAGACAAAGATATAACAATGGTCTCGCCATCCATGCATGCTACAAACACCAATGCAATGCTACGTTAGAAAGTAGAAAATGAATAATTGATATGGGTACGAGAGAGAAAATATATATCGATTCAAGCAACGAAACAGCGGTAACGTAATAGCAGGAAGTTTCTACGCCCACCATTCCCGTTTCATTATCGCTTCCTGTTTTGGTGGCCACGGCGTTGGTATGTTCTAGGTACAGAAAACAGTCGACTCCATTCAATCGAGTTCGCCTCAAGCCACAAACCGGAGTAGGCAGCGATTCACAGCAGGTGTAGTACATAGAAACCACAGAATAAATTGCAACCCCACCTACATGCTGATTTGGGCCTTGCTTTTTTTTCAATTTTGTGGCGCTTAAAACTTAGTTATGTCATTTATTCAGTGGAATCAATAATTTTACTTTCTCTTATGTAAGCGTAAGCGTTAGTATACCAGGATAAGAACAAAAGATTGTTCATGAAATGGCATGGTGGTTACCATGATTACACCGTCTGGACCAACACACGCGCGCGCACGTACACACACACACACACGGAGAGAGAGAGAGAGAGAGAGAGAGAGAGAGAAACACACATACACTGTCTATAGGCACGGGCAAGTAAGTTCGTGAAAGGCAAGTAATAACCTTAATTCCTATTACAGAAACTCTCATCACGTTAATGTTTGGCAACGTGCGTTGAGCGGCACTATAGCTTTATCAAGTGCAGGTGAAATGACCTAAAAATTTACCAGAGAAGTGAGAAAAAAAGCAAAAATATAAATGCTATCACCAGGTAAGAGCAGAGAAAAGCTAATTGTGGGTAGTGTATTGAAGCTTAGCTTATGGGGCAGCGCCGATAGAGGCAAGATTATCTGGTCACAAAACACTTGTGCGCAATCAAATGAATAACTATAGATAGTTTTAAAGAACTAATTTCACTGAAATATCCGTGACTGCGTCGGTGTCGTTCATTGTGAGCGAAACATCATCATCTTGTACGTGTCTAAAAAATCTAGAAAAGTGTGAATGAAATCACCAATGTAAAATTTCAGTTCGAGTGAGGATTTACAAAGGCCGGTTGTATGGCACGCAGGTAGAGAAGCATCCTATTACAGAAATTTACTAAAGAAGCACCCTATTGCTTGAAACAGCTCCAAAAAAAGAAAAGCATTATATGAATGTCTTGTAGTAGAGGAAGTTTTCTTGACGCATATAATATGGGCTAGCAGCAGCGTAGAATTGCGCCAGGCGCCGTAACACGTGAATAGCCCATCGAGTGGGTGCTTTAAGGGCCCACCCATTACAGAGCACTCAGAAATAATTTAATCATCTGCAGTTGCAAAAGCATCAATGAAGTGAGTTGCTGCGTAGGTTTGCGTGCCGCCTTACGGGCACGTAGGACGCCTTTTTCTGATTCTCGAAAAAGAAAATATCATGGCGTAGTGGGCACCAAACAACATTACACGCAGCAGGAGTTATAGCATGGTTTACAACAGCCAATGTTACGCGCGTAGCCAATTATTTTCTTACGGATGGCAATGGTTGAGAAATGTAGTGAGAATCGAAGTGAGGTCGATGTGCACTGGGCCTTATTAAGTGATTGGGTTGTTTTCTCGAAGGGGAAGCTCCAGCGTCCTCAAAGTTCTGGTAACTGCAAAGGCTGAAAGCTGTGTGGCGTTAAGAATTGCTTACAAAAAGTAGCAAGCCGACTTGCAAGGCCCACAGGAAAAGAAAAACGTGCATAAGCAAAAAAAAAAAGAGTAGTTGTGGAAGCGAGTGGGCTACTAATCGATACGTACTCGTTTTTTTTTTTGTTATGTAGGTAGATGCGCACCTTAGTTCAAAATATGAGAAATATATGCCACGTGCACAGCGACAGCGAACATGTCCATGATCTCCATGCGACCGGTATGATGGCGCTGTTCCGGCAAGTAAGCAAACCTCATTTGCATACAAGGAACAGGGTTGCGCGCACGCTGACCAGCCAATATCCGCAATAGGAGAAACGTAAAGTGAAATAATAACTATGAATCACGACCAACGTCCGCGCAAGCTTTGCAACGAGAGCCAAAAGTTACGGCATACGTGGGAAAGTTCTGCATGGGATGAAAAGCTCTTCTGTGTATCGGCTATGTCACTTCCGTTGCCGTTGCTATTTTAAGTAATAATGGTGACATGACGCCGAATGTTACCATGGAAGCCGTTCTTCTGTATGCTATCAAAGTTTTCCCAATCGATACTTATTAACCAAATGATGAACACATACGTCTATTCAGAAGGTTGTCAGTAGGAATTGCAGGCGAGCACAGCAGAATGAACTATACCCCCTAACTTGTGGTAAGGGTCATGTAAGCTGGCCGCTCTTCGAATGACAGAATAGTGGAGCACGAGAACATCTTGAAGAAGGACTTGAACGCGTATCTTTCTGTACAATGCCAAGCCTGCGCATGTTCTCCAAAGTTCCAAAATGCAAAGATCCGGGAAAGGTGGAAATGAAAAAAAAAATCCACGTCAGTTTTGAGAAGCGTCTTGTATTGCTACGCTAATGACGATTCAGCAGACTATAGACTGTACACTATTTACACGATATATTTAGAATAGGAGTTGCAGCGCTGACCAGTTCAGCTTGGAGCCAGAGCTGAAAGAGACCTTCCTTCTGTTCGTCCCGCACACAGGCGCATGGGTCCCATTGCTGGCAATATGCATGAAGCAATATGCCTAGCAACAGTGTTTACTGTAAGGCAGACCTCTATTGGGTTTGCCACAAAACATGCTTTTTGTTTGTTGAGTCATTTGGCTTTGATATGCTTGGCTAGTGCCAGGCTAGTGATATGCGCCTGCAGCCTACAACATGTTATGTGAGAGGTGCACTGGGAGTTGCATATATTTGTTTCTCGTTCAGTTTCTAATAGAGTTGTTAGTCGTCAGTAGAACTTTCGTTGTCCGCCCCTATATTCTTGTTTTCGTGTCCTCGTGCGAATACCAATCAATCCAACATCAAGTCCTCTGGAAAAACAACTCAATCTCTGTAACATTGTTGCAGAGTATTAACAATGCCAACAGTCCCTTTCGAACGCGCTCACTACGATGGACATGAGTGGAGGCAGGCGTCAAAAGCGTTGCTCTATGTGGGTGGCAATCACGTACATCTGATTACGCTCCCGTGGCTCACAAAACCACGTGACGTAACGCAGACAGTGCACGTGTCGCGCCATCTATTCCACCTCTGTTACCCTTTTATAGACACGTGCGTCGAGACTGAGCGGGCGCACGGGAGCTCTTTCATTGTGCAACACAGCGGTGAGTGTCGGTGCATTGAAAAGGGAAGGTTGGTTAGAAAATATGCAATTGGGGCCCAAGAAGCAGCTCATGGAGCTGTCGCATTGACGATTGCGGTCCGCAAACGTATGCCTTTAGGGGTGGACGCAACCGCACCACACTGATGACGACGTTGTGAAAAGCGCGCAGCACGTGACCATCTTGTTAATTCCGGAGTGCTGAACAGTGGGAGGCCACACTTTCATCCGCGTGGTAACCATCACGTACTTGGTAGATTTGACCACATGCTCAAGTATTATGAGTTTGCGAAAGCTAAAGTTTCGGTTGTCTTTTTCTGCCGACGAAATTGTGTGCTAACTAAAATAAGGTGAAACGCTTGCCACCTCGGAATAGTTAGACAGTTGTACCACTTGACCAATACTTGTATATGAACCTTTGAAGGCTCTCGGTTTGGTTTTACATAGAAAAAACAAGTGATTTTTTGTTCATTATAATTATTTTGATTTACGCTTGAATTTTCGCGTCACAGTTAGAGACATCAACCCTTGAAATTTTCTTAGCCTGATTTTGTGCTGGATTCATTTCTTATCCAGTAATTGGCACAATAGCCGACAATCACTTTTGGACGATTCTTTTTCCAGAATTAATTTGTAATTAGCCAGTAGAAGCCGGTTTGTATGATAAGCACTGCTTGTAGCATGCAAATAAATTAGCGTACTGAAAGCAGTGCACACCACGTTGTACAGCGAACAGGTACTGGTAGTGCGTGAATAAATTTGCATAATACCTGCACCACTTCGCTGCTACGTATCGAAAGTGAACCCGCTACTGAACGCTTATAGTAGCACGACGGCCGCATACACGTGCTGCCACTGTTCCCGTGTATAATTGCTGAACAAATTCCACTGAGCAGTGAAAACCACATAAACCACAGGGAGTACTAGGTGTTAAAGAAAAAAGAAAACACACACTGTACAATACCTTATGCACTGAGATTGTAACGCTAGTGATAAAGGTACCAAACCATTATTATAATGTCGCCTACAACAATGTCTACCGTAGTGATATGTACTTCTTCACTATACTGAGGCTTTCGCTCAAGCGACAATCCTTTTAGAACGACGTAAAAAATTAGGTATAACATTTGATTGAAAATGGCACTTATCGTAACATTTACTGTGCCGATACAAGCTGCTTCCGACAGCACTGAGGTCATCTTTCAAGCAATAAATCAATCAGGACAACACGCAGGCATTCATACCTATTCGAAGCACAATTCAATGGGTCACGCACGGGCGGAGGTCACCGGATGTCCAGCTGTGATGTGTCCAGCGAAGCGTAAGGTAAGTGCGCCACGCCGTTTGAATGGCGTCCACAGCGAACATGCTAGGAGGACCCCATTGACGTGTGCGTGATAGAGATCCAGCACGTGAATCCCAATTTGTAAGCCCTGCGCTGTCCAGTGCACAGCACCTGGCTGGCGGGAACAACAGCGACGGGAACGTCCTCACGGCTCTGATATTCAATCTTACCACATATTCATCAATCGTACCTCCCTCCCCCCCTCTGCACTTCCTCGTCTCAGAGGGAAGACTCAGATGTGCGGGTGAAACAGGTCCGGCTATTTACAATGCGATTTAGGTGAAGGGGGTGGAGGATTGAGATTAAAATATTAGTAAGAAGAATGAAATATAAGGGAGCATGTCCATATATCGACACAAGAAGCAGGTGCCCCAAAATGCTTCAAATCTTCACTTTGTCTACACAAGGTAAATACGGTGGTAATTGTGTGCGTGGGAGTAGACAGAACTCTAATTCCGGCGGGAGGGGGGGGGGGGGGAGGTGTAGAGCTGTAGATAGGGCGAAGTCTGATTCTCTTTGAAGCATGCTCGCTTGTGTATTTGCATGAGTTTGCTATATAATCATATTTATAGATACTGTTACGTGGCTTCGACTGGCGGTAACAGGACATGGTAAGACATACCCTGAAATACGTTTTGGACTAGTAGGGAATAGGTTGACGTTCTGTGTGAGCTGTGCTGTGGTTCATGATAGAAAAAACAGAAATATATGGGAAGGCGTGAAAGTAAACCACCTCCCTCTTCTCCTCCCAGATGCCAATGTGACTACACCAAAGATTACCAAAACACCTTTCCGTCAATATTTTGCACAAAACTGGAGCATTTGTTTGGTTTTGCTAGAGTTTGGCGTGGTAAGAAATATACAGTGAAATGAACCACCTATTGTGGCAAACCGCATACATATACCAGTGCATACCACTGCTTCCTGTGAACTGTCGAAGTATTAATAATAAAGTTGACGTCTTTGCGTCCCTTGTGGCAACTACTCAAGCAAAAATTATTATGGGTACAGAATCTTGGCTGGACAGTGCGATACCTGATACTGAGGTCTTTCCACATGGCTTTACTGCTTACAGGAAAGATAGAAATCACCATGGTGGGGGCGTATTTATTCTTGTAGCGAACGAGTGGACTAGCGAGGAAGTTTCTTTCCACAATTCTGCCGAGGCAGTTTGGTGCCGCGTTTTTTTACCGAAGGGAAATACTGTCGTGTTGGGTTGTTTTTATTGACCACCAGACAGTGGTGATTCTCCTATGACACTGCTTTCTGAAATGGTACAGTTAATTCCAGGCAGTGTACTCCTGAGTGGAGATTTCAATCTACCAGATTTTGACTGGATAACCAGTGGTACACAAAACAGGTCGTCAGTGTATACTTAGTTCGGTGAATTCTTGAGAGTGTTTGGTTTTTGTCAATATGTGAATGTTCCAACGAGTCATGATGCCATTCTGGATTTAATATTATGTAATGACCCAAATATTGTTTCCATTGTGTCGGTGATTCCTGGTATAAGTGACCATAAGGCCATTGTGGCAGATTTAAAGATAAAATACTGCCAAGTAGCACAGACAATACCCCGACAAATTTTCCAGTATGAACAAGGTGACTATGATTTTGTTTCTTCAGAATTAGAGTCGTATTACCCAACATTCTTGCTTTTGGCAGAAAGTCGTTGCTCTTTAGCTTTGTGGTCTTATTTTCGTGATAAGCTACTTAACGCAGTTGAAGCTCATGTACCAAACAGAATACTAAGGAAGAGAACAAAATAAAAGCCTTGGTTTAAGAAAGACATTTGCAGGTTAATTAGGAAAGCACGAAGTACGTACAGAAAATTTCGCGATAGGAGTACCACGCCTAATGAACAAGAGCTTAGGCATGCAAACCTGACACTGAAATCGGCAATAAAAACAAAGAAGGATACTTTTTTTCGCCGAATTAAGTGATAGGTAAAAACAAAACCCGAAAGAGTTCTGAAACTATGTGAAACAAACTAGAAAAGACGATATAAGTATTGCTGCTCTGACCGTGGAGGGTTATGCTTTGTGCATCAATGAAAAAAAAAGCTGAAGCTGTTAACAACTATTTCTATTAAGTTTTTACTCAAAGCACACCTGGCGATGTGGGGGCGCTTCCAGTCACGTGGCCTTCCATGAAAGACGTGGAGGTTGACATTACTGGTGTTTATTGCTTGTTACGGCAGATAGATACAACTAAAGCAGTTGGACCAGATGGTTTGTCTCCATTTGTTATTAAAAACTGTCACAGCGTTATTGCAAAGTATTTTTGCGTTATATACGAAATTACACTAATTACTGGAGTTGTCCCACATGACTGGAAAGTTGCAAACGTTATCCCGGTTCATAAATCAGGTGATAAAAAGTTTGTCGAAAACTACAGGCCCATCTCGCTTACAGCAATTTGCTGTAAGTGATTTGAGGACATCATATACAGTGAAACAGTTACACACCTAGAGTCAATCAACTTCCTCACTCCATCTTAGCATGGTTTCAGAAATAGACGCTCATGCGTAACTCAACTAGTTGAATTTCAGCATTACATCGCACAATCTATAGACAGTGGCGCTCAAGTAGATGCAGTGTTCCTTGACTTCCGGAAAGCCTTCCATACCGTCCCACACAATCTGTTAGAATTTGCAATGCTCTGCAAACATAAACCTTAAATTATTAATTGGGTAAAGAACTATCTAACCGATCGACAGCAGAACGTAGTGCTTAACGAATCAAAATCATCTGCGGTAACCGTTACGTCCGGTGTACCACAGGGGAGCGTATTAGGACCTTTGGTTTTCCTGATTTATATTATTAGCATAGTCGATGGTATTACCTCTCCCATTAAGTTATTCGCAGATGATTGTGTAGTATTTAGAGTGATTAAATCGCACAAGGATGCTGAAATTCTCCAGCATGATCTGTACCGAATATCAACGTGGTGCCAAAAATGAAAAATGAGTCTAAACGTCTGTAAATGTTGCTGTGTATCATTCACCAACCGGATTAGTAAACTAGACACAACATACGAAATAAATAATTCAATAATTAGCTATGAAGCCTATTATAAGTATCTGGGCGGCTATTTTGCAGACAATTTCAAGTGGAATAAACACATTGACATAACTGTGACCAAGGCAGGCCGGATGCTATACTTCATACGCAGAAATTTTTGGGCAAGCTTCACAGACCATGAAACAAACCCTTTATCTCATGTACGTAAAACCTATTCTAGATTATACTTGCGTAATCTGGGATCCCCATCAGCAATACTTGATTGACGCATTGGAAAAAGTTCAAAACCCAGCAGCCAGATTTGTTAGCAACAACTATAATTCCTTTGCAAGCATCACAAAAATGAAACGAGCATTGAAATGGGAGACACTGGTGGTAAGGAGGCAGACACTGGGGCTCAAATTTCTTCATTGTATAAATTATAATGGAAATGCCATTAACCCTTTTGATTATCTGTTCACACGAACGCAAGTCTCTAATCGTCAAGACCATTCACGAAAAATATTAGAATACCGCTACAAAACCCACTCTTTCGGTAGTTCTTTTTTCGTAAAAACAATACAGGAATGGAACCGTCTACCACATGATCTCGTCAATGAAACTGATAATGAATCCTTTTTTTCTTCCTTGTAACAACTTCTACAATATCACTGCCACTAAGAATGGTTTGCTATCTCGATGCGTGTGGGTGTTTACAAATGCATGACTGTGACGTTGTTTTCGCTCACCAATATTCGAGTGTTTTTTTTTCTTCTCTTAAAATATTTTGAGGGCTGTTTTATTTGTTGAATCTATTGTTTCGATTGAAAACTACGTAGTCAAATTATTATGTGTACCTCCCCTACGTAATGCTTCATGGCGATGTAGGTGAAATGTAGATAAATGCCCCGCCGCGGTGGTCTAGTGGCTAAGGTACTCGGCTGCTGACCCGCAGGTCGCGGGTTCAAATCCCGGCTGCGGCGGCTGCATTTCCGATGGAGGCGGAAATGTCGAGGCCCGTGTGCTCAGATTTGGGTGCACGTTAAAGAACCCCAGGTGGTCAAAATTTCCGGAGCCCTCCACTACGGCGTCTCTCATAATCATATGGTGGTTTTGGGACGTTAAACCCCACAAATCAATCAATCAAATGTAGATAAATAAATAAATCCTACGGAAACCATATGGTGTGATCGCCAATCGACATAGCATAATTTCCCGCAACGAAAGAGAGCCATTACTCCGCTCAATGACGTGTGTCGAAATCAGCGTGTCTACGCCTTATCTGTCGTGTTCATTCATGCATCCCTCTCTTGCCTGCTGGCTTTCACGGGATCGGGGTGCTTTTCCAGCGGAGCAGAGCACACGTGACATATGGCAGTCGGTGAACGCCAGCAGGTATGTTTCTGGTGAATTGAGATTAGCCGGTTGAAACGCTTTCCCAATTAAAAACGTGTTCCTTACGAGAGCGTCGCCGTATTTGAAGCGACAGATATCGATAACAACATAATTTCGGAAAGCAGGCATTATTTCCGAGTGTTCCTTGAGGCCTGTTTGTTTGGAAAATATCAAAGTGGTGTGGAATGACGGAAGGCTGAGTGAGTAGGCATTCATTGCGATATTCAGAGATTTTCCTTTCATGTAACTATGGAAGCCATGTCTGCTGCTGTATATTCTGCAGCAGCGGATTAACGTCAATCTCGCACTCACGTTGGCAGCCCTTTGATTCCCGCTGCCCTTCGAACGACACACGTCCGTCTCAAAGCGGTTACAAAGTGCTAACGCTGGTAACAGTGCCATAGCTATCTCTGCGTCACAAGAAGAATGGACGCAACTATTGGTGGTAAGTGCCACCAATGAGTATCACGACACTTGCGAAAGAGGCATTGACGGTGGCATGGGTAACCTGGGGCAAGTGTGGTCTATATAAGAGATGAGGGTGCGCGAAATGGGGGTTCTAGGGTCTTTTTTTTTTGTCTACGAACGCGATTCATCTGAGCATAGCTGTATACAGCCTCCCAGTAAAAGAAGAGAAGAAAGAAAATAAAAAAAAAATTGGTCGCGTTACTGCGTGCTTCGCTGTAAATATCGGTGAAAAAAGATATAGTCGTCCGTCCGGAGTCACTACGTAAGATAAAGACGCCATCTGGCAGTAATATCGGAAAATAAAAGCCCCTCTAGAGCACAGAGCCACTGGTAGGTGGCAGCACTATTTCGTATTAGCAAAGTGTATAAAACATTCGCTTTTTCGTGTGTGGCGTCGCATTGTCAGAGCAACGTAAGAAAGACTAGCGTTTTCATATTTACGTATCTATGCATTTTATTGTTCAAATACACTACCCTATACACACGTATTAATGTAACGCATCAGATATGCGTAATATTTGCTGTTTTATCAACAATCTTCACAAGTATCAACGCGGCCATCAAATCAAGATGACTGGGCATTCAGCAAGGGCTTAGTCACTGGGTCGCGGTATCATCCATGGGACAGACAGAGATATAGGCTAACAAACAGGCCAAAATTTTTGCGTTGAAGTATGATAAAAAAGACTATCGAGTTCAAAAAATATGTGTTGTGCGCTGAGCCAAGATCATGCACGATGTCATTACGAGGTGTGCTGTAGCAGGAGATGACAGAATGATTTCGATCGTACAATGTTGTTTTGCGCCTCGTTCAATCTGCTCTTTCTATCAACACCGACAAGACATGTGCTCACATGTGGATGTGTTCACACGATCAACTATTTTGTTTGTATGAGTTTCTTTGCGGCAGATTGTAATAGAGCGCATTTAGTCACGCCATCTGAGGAACGCGAGTGAAAAGTGACTATAGTGCGACGACCTGACAAGTGATACGAAAGCATTGCGAAAGAAAAGGAAAAGAAAAGAAGGTGACATAGTCTGCTTACCAGTGTAGTGTCCGTCCACTAAAAAAAAGCGCCTAGCAGATCTTTCACTCGAATGAAACCAACTGCCTCGCGTGGTCATGTCCAGCACTAAATAAAGAGGGCGAAGAAATACGGGAAACGAGTGCCTCTTCCCTCACTTGGCGGGCGCACTTTTTCATTCGTAAGCGCGAATCGTGATGACAGGCTGCTTTTCGGCAGCAAGATAACAAGGTTGCCAAAATTGAAATACATAGATAGAAAGCAATAACGATATGCAAACATCACTAAAGGTCAGCCTTCCTTTTCTTTACTTTTTTCCGATTTTCTATATACTATCCCACCACATGCTTGGTTCACACACTGTGCATGTATACATATTTTTCACTGGTTGCTTCTCTGGTGGTATATATTTGACAATCTGCAAATTTCGGCATGGATGTAAGAGAGGAACTTTCTTTTTAGCTTTTCTTAACTTTTGTAGGAATTCTGCGTTCGCCTTGAGAGCACCTCTTAAAAAAACCAAAGGAGGCATTGTTGTCATTGTAGAATTTAAGAAAAAAAACACAGGAATAAAGAAAGAACTTCACATAGAGAGGAGTTGGCGCTGATGATGTTCTCAGTGTGTTATTTTCATATCTCTTCTGTCAACTTTCATTCAATACTTTGCTCTTTCCAAACACAGTAATCCGGAGGTACCTTTTGGTTTATCGGAATCAAGACCTTTTACCTTTATGTATTTCTTCAGAACCATGAACGGCTTTGTACAAAGTATACCATCTGCGTAATTACCACATCCACGACTCGTTGTATGATCGATTGCGCGTCATCAACCACTCGTCCCGTAGCGGTTCACTGACCATATGAGCAATATGCACCGCTTGTCGTCGCTGGACATGTGTACATATTGTCAATCATGTGCCCATTGGAGCGTATAGTACAGTTACATGTGCCATATTACGCTGGGTGCAAAGAAATACATCGAGTAATTCCGAAAATGAACCGCGTATAGGTGAGATAAATACCTTATGATATTGCAAACTGCTGATCAACGTTTATACAACATTCTCACTCAATTTGCACGTGAAGAATTACAACGGTTCAAACTGCAGCACAAAATGTTCTAGCAACGCTTTCGTCTATGTGCTATTCATCCATAAAGCGAATACTACAGGACTCGTCTAGCCGGGCGTCTTGTATCACTCTGACCTAGAGTTATTAAAGAAACACTTCAAAGAAATTGTTTGTATGTAATTTCATCGAAACACAAAATCGTCGCAGCGTGTTTATATGCAATCAGCTATGAAGTGACCTGTTCAAAGTTTGATAATAACGTGGTTAGTTTTTTTACTAAGACCACATAATTGTGGATATTTGTTTTTTTTTTCTGCACCAGCCTGATCCTGCATTGAATGTTTTCTAGCAAGACATTTGTTCGGGGCTTTAAACGAGCTTAGATGAGTTTTCGCAACTTTTTCGTTCACTAAGTGCCCAAGAACAGGGGGGGGGGGTAAAGCGGGAGGGGGGATGAGTTATCAAATTATCAACAGCGGCTCTAATTAATTACAAAATTGTGACACGTGTCGAATTTGGGCGAGAGTTATGAGAACAGCAAGCCCCTTCACTCTGTGTCACATTAAAACGCGAAGCTCCTCCCCTCTGGTTGTCGATCACCATGCCAATAAATGAGAACAAGAAAAAAAAAGCGTTTTAAAAAAGATGCCACACTACAGCATGTCTTTTTCAATCACTGCATTGTTCGTAATGTTTTCGTTTTGTAGTGCAACATGCCTCACTAACCTCGACGCATGGCCCTCGACTCACTGGAAGCGGTGCCACCGTGATTGCACCACAGAGTTTCAAAGCTTTTAAAAAGAGATTAACTGAGCACTTGACAGGCTCACGATCAACGAGGGGATATAAAGTTGGACAGTGTCGATGAGCGCAGATATGAGCCACGCTGATTTTTTCAGTTCCTAAAAAGTACGAGAACGCATTTTCTTTTTATCCTCTTCACTTCGCACTATGCTTTGTATACGATGCAATGAAGAAAACTTGACTTCTTTTTCGCCGGCACAAACGATACTTGACTGATTATTCAAACTAACATGCAGGAGGCAGAAAGATCCCCGCTTGATGGATTGCATTGCGCGCCACCCGTGCCGAAAACTTGAAAGCGCGCCCTTGCAAACGCCTTTCAGGGCGGCATTTCTTTTTAAACCTATTAAAACGTCCATGTCTTGCGCTCATTTTTCGATGCACAGTTTGAGCTGAGCTATATACGTCTCGATGAATAATCGATTATTACGTCATGCCGGTGTGTTGGACAGCATGAGAAAAGCTGCTCACATTCACACGTCTGAAGCCGTCAGAACATACTGAGCGTGACTCGCGATTAATCAAGTAACTCCATGAGCACGTGTAACGGAAACCACGCTAGCTTGAACGCATAAATGAAATCCTAATACGCCGATCATCCTATTTATATAACGTCTCCGCAGGAGTATCAGTATCACTTTATTGCAATTCTTCTCCTCATCATTGCTTCTTCCCATCAGACTGACAATGTATGTTGCCTTTGCGAAAGCGCCGGTTCCGAATAAGCACTCTTTGTGCTCGCTGGCTATCGATATCTCGAACTTCTTAACGTAGTTACCTTTGTTTATTTCTTTGGGAGAGAGAGCAAAGGCGAAGCAAGGACCGGGAGCTTAGCCAGAAGAGATCCCTGGCTGGCTACTCTGTACTCTATAAGGGGACACGAAAAAATGATGGAAGAGGGCCTTCGAAAACGCCTTGAACGCAATGGACATGCTAACGCACTACCAATATGCGAGGATACTATCAGCACTCTGTCACAAGGTGTCGTTCAGTGTTTCGTAAAGATGGTGTGATTGGGTTCGAAAGCATGAAGCAGAGAGTTGTGTTTTGAAAATATATTTGACTCTAAAATGTAGTATTTTGTTTCGGTAATCATTTCAGATAATCGGAAGTCATGGCAGAGCGATCTTACACGGGTTTTTTGTAAGCAGAAACATACTCACTTTCACGGTGCACCCTCTTGTGACATATATCTAGTGTATCAGAAAATGTGTTTATCATCACCATCATAATCATCATCATCATCATCAGCAGCAGCAGCAGCAGCAGCAGCAGCAGCAGCAGCAGCAGCCTGGCTATGTCCACATGTCCACTGCAGGACAAAGACCTCTTCCATGTTCCGCCAGTTCACCTAGTCCTGTGCTTGCTGCTGCCAACTTATACCTGCAAACTTCTTAATCTCATCTGCCCACCTAACCTTCTGTGTCCCCCTAACCCGCTTGCCTTTTTTGGAAATCCAGTTGGTTACCCTTAATGAACAGCGGTTATCCTGTCTACGCCTGTGAAAATGCGTTCAAATTCATGCAAAAGTTTAGCAATTAGTGACGTTTTCTGGGACACTGCATGACAGAGCCGGAGTAAAACCACGAGACAAGCAGTTTTGTTCTGCTGCGCGTGTAACATTCGCCCGCCCTCGATCATACCGACCGGATCATAAGCCGCGCGTGTAAAGGAAAGAAAGGGTACTCCACCGTATCGAACTTCCGGAGGTCGCTTTGCATCGCGTGGCATGCAGAAAGCGTGCGCACGTGCCGGGGCACGTTGAATGGGCGTAGGGGTCGCTGGTGTCCTTTTGACGTCAACGTGCGCCAACCAATCCCCGGTATCGAACGCGTCGAACTCTCGACCGAAACCCGCGTCACTACCCCGTCCCCACTCGATCTGTCCCGCTTTTGTATCGGGCCCCCACTGTTTGCGTTGCTCACGGCGGAGCTTGCATGACAAACGACTCTAATGACTACTGCATCCGTGAGAACGACATCGCATCCGTTTCATGCATCAAGTTCCATTTTTGGTGAATTCATGTATTGAAATACTTCTCTGTTCTTCACCTTCTTCCGTATCGTTCAAGCCAGCGACCCGTAAGAATGTCAGTAGTGCTTTTGTGGAGTCTAACGCACTGGATCTGTTCTGCCATGGGCCTAGAAAATTTTTCTACTCTAAGTTTGTGTCATGTTGTATCTTTAAGGGCATCTTTAGAGATGATCTATATAGTGTAGTGCGTGTGGGTGACTGTTATGCAGGTATGCAACTGTATGTGTTGTGTGTTTATCATAGTATATATAATTGTCATTCCGCGGCACCTGGAGCAGCCTTTTAGGTAAAAAAGACCAGGCAGACCTCTCCAGCTCCCCATTACAATAATTCTCTCGCTTTCTTCTTCGGTGAACCCCTTTTTCCGTCTTGAAATGTATAGCAGGTTCTTGACTAGGTGATGACGCGTACATGTGTATTTATGCACGTTGTTCGCGGAATTAAAGCTCACTTGAATGTCACCGCTATAGGCGCGGTCGTTTGAGAACGCCACTATGTCCTCGTCTTTTGGGCTGTTCCATTACAAAAGTTGAACTAGCTACCTGACATGATGACCGCCTAATATGAAGCGAACCTCCGTGGCAGCGTGAATCATTTTTACCCTTATATTCTCGTGGAGATTTTGATCCCGCTCTAATGTTATAGTCTCGGAGTACCAGGAACGCAGACGATGTATTCACCATCGCGTTCTCCAGGCTGTCAGAAAAGCAAAACAATTTCATCCAGCATGCGTGAAGTGCTCAAATGTGCTGCGTTAAGACTGCAGCCGTAAAGTGCATATTTCAATCTGATTCGCAAGAAAGCTATAGGTAATGAGCATGTCTAGGATGTAATAAAAATGCCCAATTGATTACGAGACTTGTGCTGACTCGTAACGGCATATTTCCCCCGAGACCAGTAGCCAGAAAGGGGGGGGGGGGAGTGCGGGTGGATCTTTTGTTTAAAATTATGCTGCATAGAAGATTCATCTCGGAACGAGAACATATAACTCTTATTAGAATACAATAGGAGAAGGCCTAGTTATACAGTGCACACTTTACCCCCGAAAAATTATTACTAAAATATGTGCTTACCGCAAATTGTAAAGGACCTGAACAAGGTCGACTTGTTGCAATTCGTTTGCCTTCACAGAAGCTGCAAAGGACAAAGAGAGAAATAAAAAAAAGATGGTCGGAATTTTAGTCACACGCTCGCATACGGCAATAAATATGGATGCCTGAAATGCTTCTCTTCTTTTATATTTCATTTATTCAGGCACAAAGCACTATTATGCGTGGCTTTTGTTTTCTGGTTAAATTTATTTTCAGCTTCCTTAGTGTGGTTTGATTACACTCTTTCTCATTTTTTGTCATGTTTTACACAAGATTTTATTCGTTCAATGTTACCAGCGCTGGAGCTTGAACCAGCACTCCTCCTGTAGAAACATCAATAAAACTTTATAAAACCATGTACTCAGTAATGCCTTCACGCTCTTAGCTGTGATGTCTCCTGTTAACTACATGTAATCATGGTTTCAACAAGCATTGGTCTACTGTCACTGTGTGTGGGAGCGGGCACCAAGTTGTCATTGTTATAAAACATTACTCTCTACTTCCCTTCATGCTTCGTCTGGTCCTACCACTACTATCGATTAGAAAGAAAGACGACTGTCTGAAAACATCGTCTACCATTTTAACCGATTTTTTTGTAGCATCAAAAGAAAAAAAAGACAACTTCGAAAATTCCCGCAGTTGCATATTGAATCCGCCGAGAGGCAGCGTGAAAGGGGGTGATCCGTAGTATTTCTATTTATATTAACTTGTTCTCATCGTCTCCCCACTCCTTTCGGAAACGTCAACGCCACCCCCGGGGTCGACTTGACGAGAGTCACGCACGTGCCGAAAAGATCGGCTGTCAATGCCAGTACATTTGCATGCGTGCATGCGTCGAAGGGTTCAGCGTATATTGGGAACACTGAGCTGTGGGATCAATATCGGGGAGGATGGAGCGAAAAGGTTAATCTCTCGTTTCGCCTAAGGCTGTAGCTCGTTTTGTTTGAATCCGGTTGTACAGAAGATTTGTATTTTTTACCAATTGATTTCATTTCGTACACTTTCTGTTTTATGTCATCGATCGGATACCACTCACTTTGCCATGTCGTGGTATAACAGGCCAGCCACCCTGCTACGCAAAACGTCAAAAAAAAAAAAACTGTACTTCCATAAATGAACCCACGAAATTTGACTCGTCTTTGTGAAATAAAGCGTTTTTGGTGTAAATGGAAGGACAGAAGCTTTTGATTTTGACATTCCCATCAAAAATAAGAACAGTCGCACGTGCCAGCTGGCAAAGCCAATTTAGTTTTCAGCAAAAGGAGGTCTTAAAATGCAGCCATATACTGAACATTAGTTGCTTTATAGTAAAGTGCATGACCGCCCATGCCTCGTTGTGTCGTTCATCAGCAGACATGTGCTTTCGCTCTTCACTGCATGCACTCAGCAGGTTCAATATGATTATTGACATTTTTTTTTTATTTTTTTCTACTTTTTTAAGTAGCTCATATTACTCCGCCCATTTCTGCTTTAACTAATCTTTTACTTTTTTTTGTTCAAATTATCTCTGATATTCTCCTTCACTTTCAGCAGCAAGTGCAGACCTCCGAGGCTGAAGGCAACTGTTTCTGCACGTGCACAGCGCCAACGGGTGAACATGCTTATATTCCGTACACAAATAAGGAAATCTTGTACATGACCTCGTATAGGATTATGTGAATATTTCTAATTTTGTACGGTTCAGTACATGTGTTTAAGTTCTTGTCACCTCATTTTCTCCCACTGACACATGTTAGTAATAAACCCGATGTATTAGAACTGGCATTCCAATTTTGGTCATTCTGGAAATCCGTGTCCGTAGGCTTCCTTTTTTTCTATAATAAACTAGATTACGTGAAGTATGTGTTTTATAGAACATTTATTTACTTATTGTGAAAATAAGTGAAGTGTTCTACGGACTCTTTGCAAGAGTACAGGGTCTTGTGTTAGGCAATATACGTTTATAGCCTACAAACTTTTGTTTCTTGTGCATGAAAACAACAAAACAACCTTATAAGTGAATAAAAACAATGTATTTTTTCGAAACCTGGCGTCAAGTATTAAAAAAAATGGCACGTACACGCAATATGGTGAACGCCTTATTGGTAACGTTTAGCCTAAATTTTCTCTATCAATAGTTAGGAGGAAGAGGAGGAGGAAGGTCAGGGAGGTTAGCCAGTTCTCTGACCGACTGGCTACCTTGTGCTGGGGAATGGAGTAAGGGGAATAAAATATCAAAAAAGAGACATTGAAGGAGAAAAAACGTAAAAATGACAGCAGTACGATCCACGACGCTGCTTACAGTCTGTCTCTGAGACCACTTACCCGCAAGAAGCGCAGCAGCGCTCTCAATGCCTTGCGTGTCGAAGACGGCCTGGGCCAGTGTCCTAATACTCTTTCTTCCGACAATTGGCGACTGTCAAGTCTATCTAGAGTTTTCGACAGTTTTTTTTTCTTGGCTCACTAAAGCGAGGCCATTCACAGAGAAGATTGGAAAATGTCTCCGCGCAGCCACAGTTGTCGCATGTCGGGCTGCTGGCCATTCCGATTCTAAATAGATAAGCTGTGAAGAGGTTTATTAGTTGTCAAGAGTTCTTCGTTGACGGTGGGGAGGCAGCGAAAGGTACCGTGCGGAGACCAGCACAGCAGCGAACCGAAGCACGAGCCGAGTGAGCCAAGCGAGACGGGTGTTGGCTATGCTGCTCACTGTAGGCACATCTTTTTCTTCACAAAGCATTCATTAAGTAAAGAAAGGCCAGCTTAATCCACAGACGGCACAAAAGTGTCTCTTCAGCTCTGGTTATTCCTTATGAAATATGGAGCTGTAGGTGCGGCACCAATTTATGAAGGCAGACGTTGGTAAATGCCGTCGAATTCTACTGAGCGAGTGTCAGTTCTCGTGCAAGCGATCGAAGCCTTGTAGCGGCGTCCATTCTTGATAATGGTATCGCTGCACAAGGGGCATCGTCATGAGCAGATACGGCTGCTTCATCTGCACGGTTGTTTCCATCGATGCCCTAGTGGCCTGGTATCCATTGATACGCTGTGTCATGCTGCTTCTCTATAGCCCGGTGATGTAATTGATTGACTTGTGGAGTTTACGTCCCAAAACCACCATTTGATCATGAGAGACGCCGTAGTGGAGGACTCCGGAAATTTTGACCACCTGGGGTTCTTTAACGTGCACCCAAATCTTAGTACACGGGCCTACAACATTTCCGCCTCCATCGGAAATGCAGCCACCACAGCCGAGATTTGATTCCGCGACCTGCGGATCAGCAGCCGAGTACCTTAGCCACTAGACCACCGTGGCGGGGTAGCCCGTTGATGTAGCAGTCTTAATTCAGCGACTAGCTGCTTCTCCTTAGCCCCGTGATATAGCAGTATTATTTCAGCAACTAGCTGTTCATTTGTTCTATGACGATATGGCGAGGCAATGCCCTGGAGGGCTGCTTTGGAGTCGGAGAAGATTGGTCATGCCTGCGGTGGTTCTTTAACCATAGGAACTTCGGAGCTGCACGAATGGCGGTGTGTTCTGCAGCCGTAGATGATGTCAGGTGCGATGTCCCAAACTTTATCATGATGGATTTCTCCGGAATTACCACTGCGCTTGTGGAGCTTGCCAAAGTAACCAACCCATGAATGGAAACGTGAATGCGTTCACTGTGTGTTTTTTTTTTACGAAGAAACAGTAGTAGTGTTTGTTTTAGGGAAAAATTTGATTGATTGAATTGGAGGGTTTAACCTCCCATAACCACCATATATGATTTGAAGAGACGCCGTATATTGGAGGGCTCCGGAAATTTCGACCACCTGCAGGTTCTTTGACGTGCACCCAAATCCGAGCATATGGGCATACAACATTTCCATCTCAGTCGGAAATGCAGCCGCCGCAGCCGGGACTTGGTCCCGCGACCTGCGGGTCAGCAGCCGAGTACCTTAGCCACTAGACCACCGTGGCGGAGCTTAGGGCCAAATTTGTTTGTTCTTTTGCATTCCTGGGACGGTTGTCGGGGCTTCCAAAGATGTAGACACCACAATGGTAAAAGTAGTCTCGCTGCGAGCGTGAAGTTCGCGGGAAGCACCGTGCGATGTTGAGCAATAATAGAGCAGAACGCATAGCGTGGCCTGGAAGCTGGAAGGAAGGCGAGGTGATGCGATGGAATCCGGGTGGCAGGTCTTATGTGCGCTCTCAAAGCATCGACACGAATGAAGGTTGTGATATGGTGTTCGCGAGTGATTTCGACAGTCGCTGCTGAGGATGCGCATCTCGAAAGCCCGAGGCATATTCTCAGTGCTTAAGCTTGTAGTGACTGGAAAACGCGTACGATTGTTATTCGGGCCTTGCCGAGCACCGGTAGGCTGTAGCGCGTGAAGCCGAGAAAAAAAAGTACAGTATACAGTAGAAGCATGGCTCGTACCGATGCACCCCATGATTTTCCCACAAGAAACCTTAGGACGTTGGCGATCATTCCATGAAACTCGGGACTTGAAATTTATGCATCCAGGGGCAAACAAGCTTCTTTCTTTGTCTGCTGCCGAGTTCACCATTCACAATCTTCGCTGAGACTCAAAAAAAGACACATTTGGAAACAAAACTAAAACAACAAAAAACACTTCGTTATCCCCCGAACGCATATTTCATAGCGCCTGTGTGCACATCGCTTGCTTGCTCTTACCCCACTGTTGCTCCTTTGCACTCCCAGGCCAATGCCCTTTTGGCACTGTTCTTTGTGAAGCGTGCACCTTTCCCTTACGCCATATTTCCTATTTTCTTTCCTTCCTTTCCCTTACGCCGACAGGAACTAGAAGAAGAAAACGGAAAATAGTAAAACAGAACAGTCTTTTTTAGTGTGCCGGTCGTGTATCGTTTTGACGAGTTCAGAAGAGGGCCTGGAAAAAACAATCTTCGAAAGAAGAGGCGTCCTCTGCCTTTGACGCGGTGTTGCGAGCAGTCGCCGTGGCCCCGTAGCGCGTTGTCGAACAAAACACCGATATATTCAAATTAGCCTTGTCAGTGAATATGCACGTTTCAATTGTGTGACGCGTGTCGGCGTCTTCGCACGAAAGAGTGCAACAACTCGGCGCTTCCAGCAATCGCCTTTCTGCATAGTTGCCCCCAAACTCGCCCCATCCTGGTATCTTGTCAGTTCGATCATCGTGTCGACATTGCCACTCTTCTGCGCGAACAGTCGAGTATTATGAGCTTCCCAGCTAAGCATTCCGGCATCGCCAGCGGTACCCATCTTGCCCGTATTGCTGATAGTAATCGAGGGTTGAAAATATGGTCGTCTGCGGGTATTGGCCATGACGCAAATGACGGGCTGCGGGCGGTCCGTGGTTACTCTCGAACAAATTCAGCTGCAAATACGAACATGTTTCTCCGCGTTGTCGAAATTTAAATACCTGACAGGCGCGTGTCCCATTTCATGCAATCTGAAAAAAAAAATGAGGATGAACTATAATGACTTGACACTCTTCTCGACAGAAAAGAAGGCTGTCAGATGTGAAGCTGCGATAATCAATTGGAGTACTGTGTCACGTAAACCAAAGAAAAGCATTTTCGAAGCAGAAAGCAGACAATAAGAACAGATATTGGCCATTAGCAGAGAGGACGGTTCAGTTATCTTCTTTTTTTATCGTTATTCTAAAGGAAATCTGACTTTAGATTGTAAATGCATTAAACCAGTCAAATGCCAGCACCTAAAGATACATCTGGTGGACTTGTTCTATGAGGGTCCTTGGTTGTTGGTCATTAACTATTTATTTATTTATTTATTTTGCAATACTAGGTCAAATATCTTGCGAGAGTTCTTACAGAGAGGGTAAAGTAAAAAATAATAAAGTAAAAAGAGATCATCATTCGCAAATGCACAAATACAGGTTAGATCAAGAGTGTATACTAACAATTTTATGCAAGCTTTATATAAATAGCAGATCACGCTTTCCCGGTAATCTTATAAACCAATTCAGAAAGGAATTCATAGCAATTTGGCAAAAGCGACCTAATAATTAGGGGACTTCAGTACTTGCACTTCGGTGTGGCTGCATTATTTTTATCTTGCCGTTTGTCTTTCTTCATAATGAGAACTGCCGGCTTTTCTGTCGTGATAATGGTATAGCCATAAGGCGCGTCTAGATAGGGAATACCGTGATAATTTTGAACACCTACGATGCTTTACCATGCACCTGAACATACGCGCAAATGTGTGTGTGTGTGTGTGTGTGTGTGTGTGTGTGTGTGCGTGTGTGTGCGTGCGTGTGTGTGTGCGTGTGCGTGTGTGTGTGTGTGTGTGCGTGTGTGTGTACGTGTTATTTTGCTTTTCAGCCAAATTAAAACATGTGTGCCAAGGCCTGCTGTCCCACCCGCGTGCCCGAGATAAGTAGAGTAGCGCCACTCCTACAGTGCTGACCTACCACGGCGGGTGTGTATCCTCGCCCCTTGGCGAGAGTGGCACATTTGCATTGGAACATGACCATACGTACAACCTCAGTTCATGATATCCTTTTCAGTTGGGTAACTGTTAGAAACGCAAACGAGAGTTGAACGTACTCACCTGCTGGCGACAAAGTTCACAGAGGTTGCGTCGATGGAACTGTCCAGCTTTCGGTGTTGACCACAGACCGTAACACAGCTTTAAGATGTCCAATCCGGATGATAAGTCTGCTTGTCAAAACGTCGGCTGCCACACACATCCACTGTCCACGAATTTCAATCACTCTTAAAATAAGGACACATGGCGGCTTTCACGCCAGCCATGATCTAACATATAATGAGCAGCAACGCCACACACGCAATGATCTCGTGAAGGCAGCCGATATCTATCGACGGCCTGCAGCAAAACTTCCAAGACGGTAAAGGCTTGACCTCCATTTGCTACATCAACTGGTGCTTCGCTGTAAATGCAGAATTATTCTGCCACGTGTTCGAAGTTGATTGATTGATATGCGGGGTTGAGCGTCCGAAAACCACCATATATTTATGAGAGACAGTGGAGGCCTCCGGAAATTTCAACCACTTGGGGTTCTTTAACGTGCACCCAATTCTGAGCACACGGACCAACAGAATTTCTGGCTCTATCGGAAATGCAGACGCTGCAGCCGGCATTCGATCCCGCGGCCTGCGGATCACCAGCCAAGTACGTTATCCGCTAGACCACCGTGGCGGGGCGCGCATTCAATGTTGGTCAGTGGTGGACGGACGAAAACTACCGCGTCGCGTACGTCTAGCCACTCGGATCGGACATTTCAAACTCGACACGTTACCGTCTAGCAGTGAATTTTCTCTTTTCTTCAAGCGCCAATTGCTGCAGCAACGCGACATGCAGTCTCTCCTGTTGCGAAGTTTCCTCGTATGGCCGACACAGGCGCTGCTATCACTGCCCCGATGGGGCACGTCCCATTGCTGCTTTATCTGGTCAATCCCGCCTCATGGAAGTCCTCGCAAAGTGATATTAACTGTTGAGGCTTCACGTTCTAAAACCGCGGTATTGTCACGGGGTCATGACGTGCACGAAGGGATCAGAATGTAGGTCGAAAATTAAGCTGTTTATTTCGGGCCGGATTTGTAGCCACGTAAAAGGAAAGCCTGAATACAGCAAAACACTGCCACTGATAGCGCCGAGCGGAGGATTGGCCATCGAATAAGTGACAAGTCATAGAGTGACATAAAATGGGCTAGCGGCGAAGCGTGTCAGCCATATATACACTTGTCATCGAATATTCTAGCGTTATCGCTATAGTGGACACGTAGGTTCCAGAATAATTTTTCAAGTTCCCGAAGTGGCCGTAATCTTAACAAAACAATCTTCTGCAGTCAAGAAGCTTCTTGAACACAATAGGCGGGGTTTGCGCTGAGAATTTCTAGTATTGAAACGGGGCGTATATATACCCGGGACTTACATGAAACGGGGAAGCGTAAACAGAACAGTGCGTAGCGAGAACTCTCGTCACCGTGGTGTTCAGTAGCGCGAAACGGAAAGAGGAGAGGGGAAGACAGACGTTGCGCGCCCTCTAGAGGCTAGGGCTTAATGAGGACGTTTCGGCTAGGATGACGCTTACAGGTTATACCGTGTGTGGCTACGAAGAGTTCATGGCCGTAATTGAAGTGTGGGAGAGAATAGGAAGTTTCGCTCGTTGGCACTAGGAAGAGTCAAGTGCGATAACCGCGGTCATTTATCAAGGACTAAGCACAGCCACCATCACCACTGTTCTCCCGAGGTTTGCCGAAACGTCCTTCTGCGGCAACAGGACGTGAATGGAGGCAGATCGAAAAGGGTTTCTCACCCACATCTCTTAATTCTGCTGAAATGCACGGTCCGTGTGAGCGTCCAAAACCTCGTAGCTGACCGAGCGACCTGATTAGAAGGCCCTGTGAGAGCCACTCAAAGCATGCTCTAAGCGTGGAACAATATGGGAGACCGATAGTGAACCGCGCTGTTTCTACTGAGTCATGTCTCAGTCTAGCCAGGCTGAGCAAAGGTTCACTGCGTTGTTTCGACAGATCTGTTTCATTGTTGAGATTAAAAAAAAGCGACATCTTCTTCATTCACAAGAGAAAGAGAGAGAGAGAGAACTCTTTACTAAAGGTAGAGAATTCAGCCAGCATTTGCGAATAACTGACTTGCCACTATCAGTCACAAGCGTATTCGCAAAACTATGCGATCCAGCTTGAAATACCCTGAAAGACCGTGTTATTCAATCGGTTATTGGGGTGATGTACCTGAGCTTCGATATAATATTTTTTTTTTCGTTTTAAGCTACCGAGTTGACAACTGAACTGAGACAGTGCTGAACTGAGTTCATTGAACAATTCATCTTTCAAGGGCGGACTCTTTAAACTGGCTTCATAAAGTGCGTCTCTGTAGCTGCGCCTTTGTGTGGTCTACTTAAAGGCCCACTGAACTTATTATTCCTAAAAATATTTCCCCGTATTTTTCGTGCACGAGTGTATACGACAAAAGGAATTGATTTAGTAATGTCAAGTGGTGTTGTTTCAGCTGACAATCTTTTTCTTTATATTTGCAATACTGTGGACACTTGTTGGAATATCAGTCTGCGATATTTATGTTTTGCATCGGTAGAAACAACAGAGAGCATAAAGCCAGGGAGGGCCTTCAGGCTCATGAAATCCCATTTCATGTTCCCGTTCAGGTTGGTTTCAGTCACACCGTCAATAGTTTTTTTCGTAGCTGTTTTCGGTTTTCGTTTAGAGCTGTCACAATCGAAGCTAAAAAAATAAACACGGCTGGCTATTTGTTAAACAGACGTGTTTATTACTGCATAAAAAGTCACGCTTTATGAGAAGTGCTTTTCTTTGTGCCTGTATGTCCTTTCCACAGTCATAAAGCGACCGTTTCTAGACGATACGCCACCGGCTCCCAAGTCAAATAATAGGCAGCAGGAATGTTCCATCATTTCACAATTACGACGGAAGTTTCCGAACCAGTTAAACGTGGCGGAAATCGACGCAATAACACGCCAACGGAACGGCCGTTATTTTCTGGTCTTGATCTCAGAGCAGGGAGACATGCCTGCTGTTTCAGTCGTGTGAACGTGGCACTAACACGAAATTTGGAAATTTATGACCAACGTAAACGAGCGCAAGGTTGTGGAAGAGTGTTTCGGAAAAGGTGGAAAGATGGCAGTATATAGAATACCGGTGACTGTACACTTTGTTCAAGTAAAGTAAAGAAAAATATTGTAGTTTCATAACATAAACTGGACTATAGACTGGTAAAAGGGATTGAAGAAAAAACCAGAAGCATGTGTCATCGTAGCGCCGGCGCCAATTGAAGTGACTCAAGAAATGTTGGCGATCTTACGCTGGAACACTAGCAAGTGGGCGCCAGTGGAACGTCCGAAAGAGATCAATAAGCAATAGGCAACATGATTGAAGGAGCTGTTGAGGGTTATAACAAATGATTATGAGAGCAGCTATACATCTATGGCCCCCCAACAACGCATCGGGACAGTGCAATAAGTGCTCTATACTGGAAAATGTGTCGCGAAGTGCTTGGGTGATGATGATTCTGGAGAGTGGCTCTCAACAATCTCGAAGGCTCGTGTCGTCCACTGGAGTGCACTGTTAACAGTGGAACTTCTTGTGCTCAAAACTCAGTGAATTAACACTATATGAACAGCTTGAAAGAAATGAAGACTGTATTCGGTCACTCATTATAAGCACGATCATGATCGTGCCTAATCGTGATTAGCAGGCCACTATGTCACGCTGATGGTGGGAACCGAAAAGAGCATACGTGTGCAGTTTTTTTTTTAAGGCGGAGCTCCTTAAGACCTCACGATGTCCGCCGTCTCCCGTCTGTCCGTAACACGTCTTCATCTGTCTGACATTTGTGAACCATTTCTCATGTAACTTTCAACTTATAAGCAACAAAGGGCGCTGTGGTTAATTGTAGATGTGATGGTGCTGCTGTCAACGATATATATATATATATATATATATATATATATATATATATATATATATATATATATATATATATATATATATATATATATGTATATATATATATATATATATAACCACGTTCCATACCACACATTCTCTTCTCTCATATGGACGAAGACGAACGCAGGAAAGAGCGACGTGCTGAGCATCTACCGCGGAGACAAAAGAGAAGGAAGCGGATGCAAAGCAGCGACGGCGACAACAAAGTTATACACCACAGACTAGGGCTAAGGAAGCAAAGGATAAGCGGGAAAAACGCCAAGCTGGCGCGCAGTTGAGACAACTTGAAGCGGATGCAAGGCGGCAAATACCGACAAGAAAATTTTACACCAGAGACGATAGCTAATGAAGCTGTGATGATGAAGTCAAAACGTAACCCGGAACTCGGAACCTCATATCAGCTTTAAAAAAGAATCACCGCTATATCACAATGGATCTCAGCACTAACTCTTTGAATAGAAAAAATATATAAGTATCACAACCACAATCGGTCTCAGTACTATCTCAACTGTAATCATAATAATGACCTCCGAAAGCTTTGTCCCATAATTATCTTCAAGCAGCTTGAAATGCAGTGATTTTTTCTTACAGAATTGTTAATGTACCCGGATAAATTAAACGAGATGGTGCTTTTTTCAATCATGGAGAAATATAGCCCGAAAATTTTGTGGTACATAACAGGCATCTTAAAAATGAAAATTCTCACAGGCGTCTTATAAATGAAGATTCTCAACATGACGTCTTTATCGGCATGAACATGTTTAGCCGTAAATCAGCCGGAGTACTGGTCCACCAATTACGCCATGACCTATGTTATTATTAGCTCTTTAAATCTCGAAATTTTCTTCGATGGTAAAGCGACAAGACAGTGTGTATTCTATGCTGAGAGTGACTCAACTGATGCAGGCTCTTCGTTTGCGTCCACGTATTACTCAACAAGCCATTGTTAATGTGGGCGCCCTGCCTGGTCAGCTGCAAACCACCGAGGACAGTCGTCGTCAAGCACTGACTGAGTGGGGAAGTGGATAGCCCGTTGTGTGCTGAGCCAGCGGATATGGCGTCCACCCTTTCTCTTGATTTGCGACGAGCGCCATACGTAATGAGAGTTAATCAGGTGAGAACACACCCTGGCCCTCAATGTTCCCTTGTTCCCTGTAGTCTGGGTCGATCGCCTGAAGGGGTACGATGTTATGCGTGAACGAAGCTGCAGAAACAATTCTTTTTTTTTTTGTTGCGCAAACTGAGATAATAAAGTGAATGTAATAGGCGGTCAAAAAACAAGAAAAAAAGACAGAATCACATTTTTGTTGTTGTTCCATACGGCAAGGAAATGCACCAGGGAAGTGGAAGATTCACTGAGCTGAATGAGAATCAGTATAGATTCCTCGCGAAGATGCAATTATGGGTGGTCTCGTCTTTCTCGCTAAGTGAATCAAAAGGCAATGAGCTATTCTCCGCTTAAAAGTGCAGGAGTGTTTTTTTTTTCTCTTGTGGGACCGGAAGGCTACGAAATAAAATCATATAAAGGATAAACTTAAAATATAGCTCGTACCTTCGTTCTCGTCATTAGCAGGAGGCGTCACTTTTAGAGAACAGCATCGAAAATTCGATCAGTTACACAATCACTTCGGAAGTTCTGAATTTACGAGACGCCAAATCACGCGAGAAACAGCACCAGACATTTTTTGAATTCTCATTTCCACATACACGGACAGTATTTGATGGTTTTTTCTTTTGTTTCGCTGGACGCATCTATAATCAGTCTGAATACCTGGAGTACGGCAGCAGCAAATTTCAATGAAATATAATTACCGAAGAGAATATTAGTTCTGTAGCTTGGAATACCATTGACATCTATGAATTGCAGTTTGTTGTAGTGCGCTATGCAATAGTTTTGCCCGCAGTTTAAGCAAATACGTTTGCCTGCTTATAGGTACAGAAAGTACATAACCAAATGGGCATGTGCATTGAAAGTTGATTCATGAAGCCATTTCCTTTTCAGGACAAAGGTCAGCACATAATAAACTACTGTAGTTTAAAGGCCAGTAGTGAGCGTCCTGTAGGCTTCTCGGCAAAGCATCTTTCGGCTTACAATTACCAGCAATTTCAAGCATTTATAGCCGGCGAGTTAACACTGAAAACACTTGTGCGATTTCAAATACTGTCTTTAATGAAGTTCAATAAAACGTCCCGCGCAAAAGTTTTCGGGATATGTGCTACAGCGAAGGATAACTAAATTCCGGGAGTCTTGTGTCAACTCCATTACCTTGTTTAAAAAGAAAACATCTTTTCCGGCTCGCCCTATTTCATAGGTTACCAAATGCAATTTCAGGCGTCTGTGTTGACGCTATTCTTTCATACGGATTTAGAGAATTTTCCGGGTTACGGGTCCTTATAGTTCTGCTCCCTTTATCATACCACAATGACTTGTCGCGCAGTAATAAAAACTCAGCACACTAAGAAAAAACTTGAATACTTTAAAAAAAAATGTCTCCTGAGGAATACGTTAAATAAACTCTGCCACTTCTCCCGTCTCCTTGCTGGTCGGCTTCATGAATCATTCATGACCTCGTTGTCGAGACGTAGTCTCCTTTAAAAAAATGAGCCTCGCACCATCGCACCTATTCAAACTCCTCGGGGCATTTTCATCATCGAGCCCGCGGCTATCTCCAAATCGTATGCGTGATTCCGCCCAGCTGCCATGAGAATGGGCTACATCACTGTAACAGTCATTTGGTCGGTCAGGTACGAACTCTCTCTAGCTGCAGTCCCAAGCACCGTGCCAGTCAGTTTGTCTCGCACTCGGATTCAATCGATCTGGGCGCACTGAATGACAATGACGAGGAGCAGCGGTTAAACACGGCTTCAACCCCGAAACCTTTTACCGGCTACGATCGTATTCGATGGAAACGAGATGAGAGGCGAGACGGGAGTTCTCCGATATTCGCTTAAATTACGGGGTACGTTCCCGTGTTCTACACGTCGGTCGTAGTCTTGCGGGTCAAAGTTATGTGCAGTGATAGCTTGCTTTTATTTAGGCAAATATATATGTGCCTTTTTAAATGCGAAGGCAATTTAGATTGATTGATTGATTGATTGAGTGATTGATTGATTAATCGATTGATTGAAGAGTTACTGTCGGTGCTCGTTGCGTTAATGCTAGTAATGCAAAACAATCATCCTGCTATGACGTCAATCTACAATGTTATCATAACGTCACAGTTTGCCGAAATTTTCGACGTCACACTGACGTCATCGAATAACAGCAGTGCTTGGTCAAACATGAGCCAATCCACGAAGCACCAAACTAGGTGAGGGCTACAAAGCTTCTAAATGTCTCCATGCATGATGGCAGTCTACAACCACGACGGGGGCAGAAAGGTTTAATGGGTGGGAGTAGGGTTGAGAAGTACAATTTGCTCAGAAGAAAAGGGTGGTTTTCAGCTTCTAGTCACCCAAGAGAAGTTATTGAGGAACCATGTGAATTTTCCCAGCGGGGACAATATGATCCGTTCTCAGCAGCTATCAGTCACGGCCGGTGACGTTGACGACGTATATGATTGGATATGTGCGTATGGCAGCATTGACTGAGAACGACCTTCACTTGTGCACTAATACGACGAAAAGGACTGGTCGGTTGATGGTGGCTGCGAAAGACGCTTATGCTATGTGGAGACGCCCACAATGACATAGTACAAAGAACGCTGAACTCAGTTTTTCCCTGTGCTTGTTCTGTAAAACTGTGTCCTGTGTTATTTGCAATCTCTCCTTCGCAGCGTATACCATAGGAGCATCGCCAAGCCAATCCACTGGACAGTTCACGGCAATCATTACAACACGTGATAATCAGGCGCTTGGTGAGCAAAAAAAAAAAACGCACGAACAGAAAATGCCGGCGATGAGGCCAATTTGAAGCCCCACCATGGGGGTCTAGTGGCTAAGGTACTCGGCTGCTGACCCGCAGGTTGCGGGATCGAATCCCGGCTGCGGCGGCTGCATTTCTGATGGAAGCGGAAATGTTGTTGGCCCGTGTGCTTAGATTTGGGTGCACGTTAAAGAACCCCAGGTGGTCGAAATTTCCGGAGCCCTCCACAACAGCGTCTGTCATATTCATATGGTGGTGTTGGGACGTTAAATCTCACAAATCAATCAATTAATCAATCATTCAATGAATGAATCAATCAATCAATAAATGAAGCCAATTCGAAATTCTCACACCAATGACCTTGATGTCCGAGATTTTGACGGCGTGCACTAAAATCTATGTCCGTCCTACTTAGTAAAATGGAGGCACGTCAGCCTCTAAACGGGCCATATATTTGATGTGCTAATCTGTAGGAAATTTCGTTGGGCCAATATCTTCTCATTCGAAAAATCCACATTCAAATCCGGGAAGTATCACGCGGAGATTTCAGAGTCAAATTTCAGAATCAGACCTTGTTTTTCTCTCGCATTATCAGAGTTCTGCTAGTTTGAATAACCCTTTTGGGCCTGGCGTCGTCCACTTATGGCACCACACAAAAATCCTACTACCACCTCTAAAACAAAACAAAACCTGTTAATTCTTCGAGGAGCATTTCTCCAACAATTCTCACTTTGATCGACACTGACGTTGCGACATTTTCGCGGAGTTCGGAGGCAGGAAGAAGCTTGACCGGATTCATAGGTGACGTCGAGACAAAACGGCTGACATAGGAAGGAGCACATTTTAGGGATGAAGTGCTGAAGTGAAAAACTTCCACGCTGCCAAATACTACGTTGGTTTAAATCTTGTGTATACTCCAGTAAGTAGCAAAAATAAATAAGCCATTATTGTCGTTTCACGGCCATGTTGACGTAAGTTTATGTCATGTCTTTAAATTCATAAATACTTAGTCCACTGGCTTAATTGTTCGTGGTTTTCTGGTGTCGTAAGGTCCTATTTCAAAAAGTTGCCATGAAATGTATTCGTTAAAAATAAAAATTCCGTGGTTGAAAAGGTTACATTGCAGTTTAAAAAATATTAATTACCAATATAACTTCACTATTTTACTCTATAGTTTCCCTTTCACGCCAATGGCCAAGACAAGAGTGAAGCCAGCGCTTGCCCGTAGCTCCACCTCGAAAACCTATCATACCAGCCTGAGGCCAATCACCGTTCAACTGCTCCTGTTATGCTAATGTACAATCAACGCTATGTTTTTCGAAAGTACAATATTAACACTGAGTAAGTGCCGATATCAAGATCTCCTCCACGATTTGGCGCGACAAGTTTTTTTTTTCGCCGTAAAGTCAGGAAAAGGAGCAGGCATGGCGAGTATACTATCCAATTATAGTTTATTCCTCCGTGGTACAATCGGACGATGGAAACTATAATGCTAATAAACAGCTACCTTTCGCAAGTGTACGTTAAATGTTTCCCCAACGGGAATGTTGCAATATACCTGGTGTGCTTGTTTTTTTTTCTCCAAACACCACAGTTTGTATGCTTTTATATTTAGTAAACAGTGGTATGGAGTGCTTCACATAAGGGCTGGCCGACGACACTTTCCTCATGACATAATTTTGGCCGCGTTGTTTGGCATTACACTACATGCAAAAAACTAGTTTCCTCTAAAGTTTACATTCCCCCGGAAACAAATCTGTAGATTTCACAATGGTTGAGGTAGACCAAGCAATCGCTCTATCTGATTAAGCTGATTGCAGCGTTTTTTTTATTTTCATGGTAGCTTTACGATGAAGTACCTACGGACGCCGATTTATTCAGAGCTCTTTCAAAAGATTCGCTCATCCCACTTTATTCACGAGACGCGAAGTACCGCTAGGTCAAACTGCTGAAACCAATCCACCTGCTTGTTTTCATTGTACCTAATTTGAGTTACATAGCATTTGTAATAAAGTAATAGTCGTTCGATCAAACACTACAGCATATTCGTCTTCATTGACCTTTCTTCATTCATCATAAACTTATAGTGAAACTGTATTGTATTCACTGGAAACTTTCGCGGAGTGCATTTACTGAAAGCATGCTATCGTGTGAGTATTAATCCCTCACTGTGCTCAGCACAGCAGGTGGTTCGTCCACGGGAACAGACTCTTCAAATTAAAAGCCACGCTTCATTCATGGACATCGGACGCGTCTTCATCCTGTTAGTACCGCAGAAGGATGTCAGTCCTCCTACAGGAAGCAGATACACGTTATGTGTTATCCTATTAAGTTCGCGAGGCAGTGTTTACGTACAGATGTGGCACGTGACCTGAAACTCCAGCCTGAGCTGTTTCCAGCTAAGTGCTTCATTACTTGGCGACGGTAGATTGTGCATGTTTCATTCCACCCTGAAAACAGTCACTCACAATGACCCGTCCACCCCACCGCCGCCCGTCCTCGCGTCACGCGAAGCCGTGAGGTCATCGTGAGGCCAGCTGTGTCCATCGCCATAGGTTGAGCATTCCGGCTATGTAGTTGCGTGCAGCATTGAATAAGCTTAAACGCCCGGCGAATCTGGTTAAACTGCAGGTCTTGCCGCCACTTTTTCAGTGTGCGGCTTCAATTTTGATTTTTTTAGCAAGCACTTTTTAAACCAATCTTGCTCAACGGAGATGACTGTAAACATTACAAGTATAGTAGTGATGAAACTAAACCCACATAAGCGCTTGTTCTGTTAGCGATTACAAAGTATTAAAGAAAAACAGAACTATATGATGACTCCACCAGATGTCGGTGATGCTATCTTTTCAATCGAAGAGTATGCTTATAAGAAATATCCAGTCACGGCCCTATCTGCTGCTGACAGCAGTCGGAGGAGGTATTTTGTTGGTCACACCTGCTCAAGTACCTACTTTTCACTAATTCATTCACAATGATGGCACTGAAGATTGCTAATCCACTTTAATGCATTCAACTTCTGCGGCACGATAATGGGGTCCAAGAGTATCCCTCTCTATGGAGAACGTTGAGTAAACACGACTCCGATGGCCCCGACGCACCACCTGAATTACTAGGGCATGGTGCGGTATCTAAACACCGTACCCTCGAAAAAGCACGCTCTTTGGCTCGCACGTGCAGGTGTGCGGAGTGGGGGTGGCTCCCTGGGTATTGCTACGTGATCGGATTTCCTGACTGAACGCAGGCGCAGACCGCAGGCGCAGACCGCAGGCTCACGCCGGGAATGCTTCGAGCTCTTCAGCTTGGCATGAGTGAACACTTGGATCACGACGCACAGTAGCGTGCGTATACAATTTACAGCATCGGGCTTTGTCAAGGTGGCATTGTTGACACATGATTATACTGCGCGACCGGCAACACGTAGCTCATTTCTGCCTCAGCAATTGGGAAATGTCGTGGGCGTGCTCAATGCCTATTGAACCTTAGTCAATTTCCTCCTAGAAAACACTTTAAAATGAAAGCCCACGCATCTGCCCTAACCTTCTTTGACGCTGGGCTCTTCCGAGTATTCACAGACGTGATTTCCTTCATGGAAATTATCGCGCAAAACAACGCGCTAGACATCTACCTCCTTAGAGATGACGCATATAGCTAACTCGCTCACACCTTCGCTTGCTCGCTCGCTCACTCACTCACTCACTCACTCACTCTCACACGCGTGATGAGGTCCTTGTGGCTACCACTGTGGTTACCATTCTATCTCAGAATTGGAAACTGTAAATTGAATCAGCTCTTGTCTAAATGGCTTCGAGTGAGGTAACACCTTTATCGATATAGAAAAAGGTGATCGCCATCAGTGGCAGAATGAGCAAGATGAACTTACATACGCTTTTAAGAACGGGAACGGTACACGAGTGGCAGTAACTCCAGTCTTCATTACACTCGAGCAATATAACTGACCGGCGGGAGAGAGAGGGGGGAAGAGAACACCAAGGAAATGCAGCGAGGTTACCCAAGTGCACGCCCGTTTCACAAACTTGCACCGGAGGTAAATGCGCGAGAACACAAACAAGAAAACAGATATGGATAGAAGCGCGCACTCAGTTGAGAGAGCATGTCAAGCCTATGAATCAGTAAGGAGAGAGAGAAAAAAATATAAGAAAGGTGTGGAGGTTAACTAGACATCGTCCAGTTTGCTACCCTACACGTGAGGAGAGGAAAATAAGGGAGTAAGGGAGGATGAAAATGATATTCACATTGCACAGCACACACACCATGCAGGATTTCACAGGTGATCGCTCGGTGATGTTGCCTTGCAGTGATATTTTAAAGAAGGCTCGTGTGGCATTCCGGGCTGCTGTACTGTGAAACAATGAACCCAAAATCTTTTTCTAGGTAAAGGGAAAATTATAGAGCTTCCTTAGGGTATAGTGAATATTTGTTGGCCTTTAAGTACCTCGGTAGGGCTTCATTCTCTTCAGTGGTTTCGAGGCACACGTTCAGAAAGCGCAAAGAAAGCGTAATACGAGATTTTCCGGTTGCTAGTCGACTTCAATGTAAGAACGCATATACACGATCTGTGACCGGTAGACACGGACGTAATAAATGTGCTAGCTTATTAAAATGGCTGCATTACGACACTGGTGACTTGTTTTGCTTTGTCTTGAGCTTTTACAGACTTTTGTTTTTCTGGTTTCCAAAGCATGTTCATCTAAAAAAAATGTATGAAGCTCTGTACCCAGAGGAGTGAAAAAAAAAAACAAGGAAAGAAATTCGTCTCAAACCGCCTTGGGAAGCAGGTAATCCGATATTGTCTACAAGGCATCACTACCAGCTCATTTTCCAAACAAAGCAAAAGACAAATAAATTGCATGCAGAAAATAAATTCCTTATCTAAGCTCGACCTTTATTTATTCCGTGACGCACCCTATCTGGTGGTTTCTTTTCCCGTCTTGCACAGGCCATATCAGCGTGGCGCGGTTCCCGAAACAGGCACACTAAATGGAGCATGCGTTGCAGCACAGTAGCACCAAATTTGTTCCTGCAGCTCATAAGGCCACTGATCTGATTTACGGCCTACCGTTTTGCGTGGGACGTCGAACGGGTCTTAACGCCTCCACCGCTAATATTTATGTCTACCCTTTCCAGAGGCCCTCAACAAGTTTATTTAGCGATTTCGTTGTCTGTTGTTTCCGTCGCGCTTGATCGGTTTCTCGGACCCCGTTAATGGACACTGATAAAGTCCGCACGATTGATAGGTTGTGGTGGATGCAGAAGATTGCGTGCGCATGGTTCCGGAAGCGACCATTATCATAAAGTAAAGCCTCACCGCACCCTCTCGTGGGGGTACTCCTAAAAACTGCGGCATCTACGCGACGAGGAGGGAGGGGCGGAAGTTTCATTATGGGGCAAGCGACAGCGGTCAGTTCAAATGTGGATGGTCATTGCGAAAGAGGAATATACATAGTTAAAGAAACGGAGACCGCTCATGGTAACCCTAGGCTCAATTGTGGGTGACTGTTCGGCTTGCACGTTTCAGTCCTTCCACTTTTTTGGCTTTTATGTCTTTAGGCGAATGCTTGTTCCTGCGCAGGCTCACCGAATCTGTATTTCCCGAAGTGGGCGATGCGTATGGTCATTCAGGCGTTGCGGTGGCATGAATGAATGAAAAGACAAAAAAAGTATCACACTGAAGAGAAAGTCGAGGTGCGGCCAGCGGTCAATCGAGTCTGTCAAAAGTGTTGGATTGCCGAGATTTCACCCGAGCTGTAACGTGGGGATGTCTCATTTGCCTATCGCGATTTTTTTGGGGGGTGATAAATGTAGGCTGTAGGAAAATGGTGTGAATTCAGTCTCTTATTCCTTTTATGGGAGTTGTTCTGCTGAAGATTTGTTCTTGTTTATAGATCTTCGAAAAAAAAAGCAGCGAGGCAGGAATGATTTCTTCAGTCATGCATTGTATAAAGACAGCCTACATTTTGCTAGGTGACTGATAGGCTGTCCAACGATCTAAGCACGAACGAGTAGTGAATATTAGTATTTTTCTATTTATTTTTTTAAATCTTGTATTTTTCTCGCCGCATATGCCCCATAAAACAAACTCAAACGACGCGCAATCAAATAAAAAATTACTGTACATCTTGTGTACCATATCTAAATCGCATGTGCAAATGTAGTCACCATTTTTGTTCTTTGTTTTTCGTTCTTTTTATGTTGCATGAGATCCACAAACTATCATTCCCGAAACAACCCTAGTTTTTCTTACCTTGTATCACATGTTGGTATCAGTGTAACTCAAGGACCAGGGTCTGAAAGTCTCGCCAGCAAAATGCGCATTGATTGCTTTTAGTCGAAAGCCAATGAGACCATACGCTATAGCAATCGATGGCCAAGTCATACCATATGTCAGGACGCACAAATTTCTAGGCGTATTCATTGATAGAGACCTCTGCTGGGGCCCACATGTGGCCCACTTGAAGAAGAGGCTCACATAAATTGCTAACTTATTCAAATATCTCGGAGGAAAAACCTGGAGGACTTCAGTACATGCAATGATGCAATTGTACAAGACGCTTTTTCTTGGCTATTTGCGCTACAGTTTGCCCGTGTTAACCAACACCTGTAGAACCAACATTCCGACTCTCGAAAGCATCCAGACTAAGGCTCTGCGAGTTTGTCTGGGGCTACCGCGATGTTCATCAACAGCTGAGACAATCGAGATCGCTAATGACTACCCGCTAAAGACGCATATCATAATGGAAATGCTCAGAGCACACGTGAGGCATCTTACTCGTGCCCCTTCCTATGATCTAGCTTCACTGCCAGAAGCCCGACCTCGTGCCTCATTTTGCCAGACAGTCTTGTCATATCGCACACGCATTCCTACGGGATATACAACTCAATCGAGGATTTCAACTCCCCCATGGAGTTGAAAACCTATGCACATGTTGAACTCACGGTTCCAGGCTAGGGTAAAAAGCCCGGCTCTCGTCTCCAGCGCTAAAGCAGCTTTCTCTTCTCTTGTTATATGAGAAATACAGTGAGCATACTCATCTATATACTGACGCTTCAACTAAAGTGGATGGGTCTGCAGGGTTGGTGATCTTTCCTGCAACAGCGACAACGGTGAAGTTTCGTTTATCCAACCAGAGATCATCGACAGCTGTTGAACTTGCTGCTCTACGTAGCGCAATTCAAGTCATTAAACACCAAGAAGCCAAGAAATGGAGCGTGTTCACGGACTCTAAGGCAGCACTACAGTGTTTGATATTCGCCTTACGCCGGGGACCTCATGAACAACTAGTGCTGGAAATTAGAGAGCTCCTTCACCACCTCTTCGACGAGGGACACAGAATCACGTTTCAGTGGCTTCCAAGTCACTGCGGCATATTGGGCAACGAACATGCCGATGCAGCTGCCCGATCAGCACGCGAAGATGGTGAAGAAAAATCTATACCATTTTTAAGGACTGATGCTGCAATGACCATCCGAAAAATCGTTAATGCTCAATTAAAATCCCTGTGGAACGCCGAGTGCTTACGGCACACGCGACTGCATAGACTGTACACGTCTTGCCGGCTACGGCTTCCGTCTGGACTCTCTCGACTCGAGACAACGGTGCTTTGCCGACTATGGCTTGGTGTCGCCTTCACCAAAGCTTCCGCCTTCCGAATCGGCATGGAAGACAGTGCTGCTTGCGGTCATTGCGGCAGCAATGAAACTATAGAGCACGTTCTCTGTCGCTGACCCCGTTACAGCGTGCAAAGACGGCAACTAGCTGCTGCGTTAGCTCGCCTTGACGACAGACCTTTGTCTGAACAATCAGTGCTGGAAAGACGACATGATTTGTGTGCTCACAGAAAAGCAGTGAAGGCCTTACTGAACTTTTTGCGTGGCAGCGGCCTATTGTATAGACTGTAGCACCCCAGCTCCCCCCCCCCCCCCCCCCTTTTTTTTTGCGCGCGTCTATTTCCCTCTTCGCTCTCTTTCCAATCTTTCTTCCCCATTCCCCCTTACCCTAGTGCAGGGTAGCAAACCGAATGCTCCATTTTCTGGTAAACCTCCCTGCCTTTCCCTCATTTTATTCTCTCTGTCACCTTGTATCATTAGGTGTGGTATTGGTCTCGCGCCCATGCCCCTCTTCGGCACGAAGCAGAGTTGTAAATAACGACTTAAGATGGGTTCACGATAAGATTATAGCTATAGGCTCGATTATGATTGATGGAGATGTGGGGTTTAACGTCCCAAAACAACCATATGATTATGAGAGATGCCGTAGTGGAGGGCTCCGGAACTTTCAACCACCTGGGGTTCTTTAATGTGCACCCAAATCTGAGCACACGGGCCTACAACATTTCCGCCTCCATCGGAAATACAGCCGCCGCAGCCGGGATACGAACCCGCAACCTGCGGGTCAGCAGCCGAGTACCTTAGCTAGTAGACCACAGCGGCGGGGCTATAGCCTCGATTAAGGCAGGGAATTAAAACCCGTGGTAACGTCAGCAGCTTTGACTGTATTCTGGCCTATCAAGGATCACGTACTGAAAGTGAACGCTCATACGACCGATCCTCCGACTCTTTCGAAGCACCCATCTGACAATATTATCGACGAAAAACCCTCAGTTGAACCTCAGCGTCTATATGTTCAAATTAAACAGAAGAGCACTCATAATATAACCACGATCCATTGGACGCGCGTACTCCTGCATGGAAAAATAACTCGTTTCTTTCGCAACCCATATCCACACCAGCCTTGACTCGACTTGGCTAACACCTCGTCTTCTTACTACTTTACCTTGAACACATATGTACAGTTGCAAGTAGCACTCTAGTTGTAAGGACCACACGGAGAAGCAACCGTATACGCACACCGCTCCTTAATGCGCGGCCGGACATGAGCAGAGATGACAACGTTGGACGTTCCTTTCGAGAAGAGCGTCGTCTGATATAATTGTCCCCGATGCGTATCTGTAACAGACGATGGCAGCAGCATTTATTCGAACGTGGACGACACTGGAGATTGGCTGCAGGACGGGGAAGAAGTTGTTTTCTTTTTTTTACTTTTTGAGGCATGTCTTGAAATTTACATATCTGGAACCTTCCCGCCGCTACTCTCCGAGAAGAGCTCTTTGTTGGGCGAACTGTGATTCGGGCGCCAGTAATGCTCGACAAAGTCTGTATGGGAGCCTAATAAAATAAATGGATCGAGGGTTCAGAGAAACAAGAAAAGATGATATGTCGAAGGGTAAATGGAAATGCCCCGGGAAAACGTCCTGACTCGTGTCACTGACAGATGTCAAAATCTCGCGTCAGACATTTGACATGCAGGGCAATAGTGAGATTGCTTCTTTCTAGATGTGCCAGAGTGTGCAGCCGACAGTGATTGCTCCGGAATATTTCAGTTGCCCGATCTCATGTCAAGGCGCAACTAGGAACTGACATTTGAAGGTGGTGTTTGTTATCATGTTCCTTGTATGCGAAGTACTGAAAGGAGAGTGTTAATTGAATTCAATAATTTATCAAGAAGCATGTTCTAGGCTCAAGTGCTGTGGATCTGTCAGTGTCCCAATATCACTAATCATTAAATCTTATATATTGTTGAAGTTTACTTGGACGACTTCATGACAGCCCTATTCGTCTAATTAAACTCAGTGCCATCAGGTACACTCTTAATCAAGTGTCTGGCTAAAGGACGTCCTGCAGGCAGGACGCTCTAAAATTTCGAACAAGTCAAGGGCTGCAGGAGGTCATGCGGCAAGAGTTGCCGCGACAGTGCGGCAAGAGTAAGCCTTGACAGTGCCAAAAAGAAAAGGGCGCCTCATAGGCCTAGCGCGCCTCATAGGCGGCCGACAGCTCTGGGCGCTTGCGAAACGGGGCCGTGCGAGCGAAGTCCTTCTTATTTAGCTGCGGTCACGTCAGCGCATGCGCAAGAAGCAGCATCAGCCGCAGGGGAAGCAGTGCTGCAAGAAGGTATACACGGGGCTTACTATAGGAAGTGCCAGTGCTGGTCGCAGTAGCACTGCTCAAGTGATATTACACGCAGCCGCAACACCACGGGGAAGTATACAAAAAAAAATAAAAAAGCTCTGAGCAAGAAGACATCTCTGCCCCGGCCAGCATTTCCCCATCCCTTCCCGCTTCTATATTTTGTTTTTGTGTTGCCAATCATTCGGGTGGATGGCGAACACTGAGAGGTCTCCGCTACAAATGTTCCAGAACTTTTATTAATGGACATATCCTCAAAACAGAATATGAAAAAAAAAGGAAACACAGTGGTGCAATGGCCAGCAAAGTTGGCGAGGCAATATCCGCCGGCAAAAATACAATATTCATTTTTTTCCTCCTATTCACAGTGCGTGGCTCTCGTAGAGGAACTTTCGGCGCACTTGGAAACCAACATTCCGGCATTGCCCAGGAGACAAGCATGTAAGATACTGAAATAAACATGAATCTTACATTGAAACAGCGCGGAAACATCGAAAGTAAATAAACAAACAAATAAATAAATACTGAGGTTAAACGCTAACGTGGTTGCTTGGGTGAGTTGGTACGACATGATTCACATAAAAAACAGCGCCAGTAACGAGGGACAAGAAAAGAAGAAGACAGACAGCAGCAGTGTCGCTGTCTGTCTCCTTTTTTTTTGTCCCTCGTTATTGGCGCTGTTTTCTATGTGAAGGATGTTAAACGGTTGTTCAATGAAGCCTGTACTGTCACCGGCAAGATTCCTTGAGCAAATAGCTGTATTGACTGCAACTCGTCCGTGGGCGCGTTTTGGGAATGCGAAAGCAAATAAACGTATACACACGTCACCTACTCTCTAGCGTGAACAGCGTAACGGAGCACGGGACGGTGCACACGGAGCTGGCAATACACGGGATTCAAGGGGGGAGAATGGCGCCGCAATAAAACACCCAGCGGGCCATTAAACCGGGATAACCCCTGGGGATCGCCAAAAGGGACGACACTTCACGCGCCGGGTGTCACGCACTAACGCTCTTGTGACATCGTGTTCGATGCACTTTGAGATTATTTTAAGGGATTCACTGCGATGGCCCGGGTTAATAGAAAGTGCACGAAACTGAGATACGCGCTTCACAGCCAACCGACCATACTCGAAACAGTCGCGATCCTGAACGGAGATGTAGAAAGACGTCTCGAATAGAAAATGTTATCGCATTTACTTCAATGCAGTTTGAAAGTGTACGGTAAGATGAACCGGAGAAGGATGACACTGAGGGAAAAAAAAGGAATGGTGACTCGACTAGATATGAAATAGAAATGACTGCCCATATAAAAGCTGTCCAAGATATAAATCCCCATATCATCATGTTCTTCATGAGCCTGACATCGCCTACTGCGGGGCAAAGGCTGCTCCCAATTATTCGGTCCTGTACTTGCTGTGGTCAGGTTATCTCCACGGAGTTCTTCATCCCTTCGGCTCACCAGGCTTTTTTGACTTCTCTTGGAATATAATATGTTACTCTTGCCTACAAGATGCTTCCCGGCCTATGCCCATTTTTCATCATGTTCAATTAGATGGCCTTAAAGCACGATTTCCTCTACCATAATCTCTGTCGTGCTCGGTTCTCTTCTACCCTAAGGTAACGACCTGGCATTTTTAGTTCTATGGCTCAACCCGTCGTCTTCAATTTAAGTTGAACCTATTTTGTAAGCCCCCGGGTTTGTAACCCGTTTAGATAATACCAGAGAGATGCAGATGCTATATACCATTTTCCTGGGGCATGGTGGCAAGCTGTCGTAGCATTATATCACTTATATTTCCTCCACACACGCATAGTGGCGGTCAAAATTTTGCGGACCAGGGGAGTGCGTTTCGAACTAAGGTGCCTCGATGCGCGCGCCCCCACTCAGGGCGCTGCCACCTTTTGTACTGCTCCCTCCACCATTGTAGTGCCTGCAGCGCCTTTGCCAAGCTGTAGAGCTAAAGCACCGGCTTCTTCGGCATGTTTTGCTTGGATGTTGAGTTATTCAGAGCTACATCCATTCGCGTTAAGTTAATGGACTACTATGTGCCAGAGCGACACCAGTATGAAATGGGAGTGACAATGGCGGCAGCCGCAGTTGTCTTCACTCTGAGCTTAGGAGCGGGCATCGAGGCACTCTATGTCGAACAGCACCGCATTGCCTTTTGGCGGCTGGCTGCGAAGCTCGAAAGCGCGCAATGCCCACACGCTCGTTTTATTGCCTGCCAGCCCACTCGTTCCATCCCTTCGACTAGAGGGCACACTGGCGCTGCGATCGTTCAGTCACCATGGGAATTATGGGTATGACATCGATTTGCCCCTAGTCTTCGTGCTTACGGGCGGTGAACGCACTTGTAGCTTCGTTTATTGCTGCGTTTTGGTTTTGTTTCGAAGGAAAGAACAAACCATGTTTTTTTTTTTCACTTCGTGACACCGATTTGAAGTGGTCAGCCTAAAATATTGAGGGAGTGTAGCGCAACTGGCTAACACTTGCCGATTGTTGTTACGCGAAAAAGCAGCTTGAAGCCACGCCAAGCCAGTACGAACGTAAAGTACAAAGCCTTGGCACATCTGTGTCATACCTATAATTCCCCTGCTCGCTGAAGCGCTATGCGTTACAGCTCCCGTAGACGCTAGCGCCAATGCTCCATCTATAGTCTACATTTAGGAAACTCTACGGCTCAGATAAGCTGTCAACGCCTTCGAGCACAAGACGTACTCTACTCTGGCAGTGCAATAAGCTGTCCCGGTGGCACAATGAAAACAGTGCAGTCAGTGCTTCCAACACTCGGAGCCACTTTTTCCCTCTCTGGGAAGAAAAAAATCCCCAGGTTTCCCTCAATTTTTGCGGAGAGCGGCTTTTTTGAAGACGAATGTGTTTGCGCTGTGGAGAACGATTTCAAATCTCACTTTTATGATATATAGATGCATTCGTTTGTGCATTGCTTTGAAAATATTCACTATGATCACCGTGCTGAAGCTTAAAAAAATGTCGCAGTACAAATTTCAAAGCTTTAAACACCACTGTAGTCCATGAAATCACAAAGGTAAAGTGGTCATCACCTTGGGGGGGGGGGGGGGGGCATGTAGTTTCGCGGTATTTTATACAAATTACCAAGAAAGGCGGAATGACTCCGTCTACACACAATCACACATTTCAAGAAACAGTATATATATTACAAAGCATTGCATATGAGCCAAATAAGGGATAAATTATCAAAATAATATTCAAGAACACTGCTAGCTGCTCAATGCAAAACACGGAAATTTTACTCGACGATAGAGTGCACTTGTAATCGCTTGCATGTCGCATAATAATAATAATAATAATAATAATAATACTAATAATAATAATAATAATAATACTCAGATAGAGCATACAAAGCGCAGTACATGTAATATTCTGGCAAGCGAGCTTTAAAAATTCATGAATTCTGTTATTTTGCAATTCCCCTGCAGAAAATGCTTGGTGGTGTTCATATAAAACATGAAGTGATGCACGCTTACATAACTTGTCTTGAACAATGTCTTGAAAAAACGTATTCTCAAGCTTTCTCATATGATGTCTGATACAAGATATTGTGATGAAAAACAGTTTAACCGTGAAAGCATATAATGCCAGTCGGCAGTTCATCCCTCGCAACCTGCTGAGTGGTTGCGAAAGGCATGTTTATTAAAAATGTTGACTGCCATATATTCGTTTGAAATGCATCCTTGCACTTTTCCACCAGCCACTTTTTTTTCCAACTTTTTTTTCAGCAGTGCAAATAATCACATACACGCAACCTACTGCTCTGGCCGCGCTTTTCACAGAAACCTTGGTGACCTTGGCGGAGCGAAATGGCTCCACAGGGTAGCTCACTAGCAACGTAACAGCATTCGCAAAGAAGGGATACAGATAAAAAAAAACAGCAACATACCAAAGAAATAACGCGGCGGGTGAAAGGCGAGAAAATGGGAGGTTGGTGTAATGAAAACATATACTTCACGGGCTCAAGAGAGATAACTTTGTCGTTCTTTGGTTCGAATCAGGATTCAGGCATCCGACGTTGAACACCGACGGCCCACAATAAACCGCAATGAAGTGAGAGAAAGGAAAGCGCTGGCGCAGCGTTGGTGGCGAATACCGGCCCTGTCACCCACATGTGCGGCTTCGCAAAACGCATTTGGGTGAGTGTACAAAAGGTGTAAGAGAGAAAAGTTCGAAAGAGGAATGAAAAAGAGGTTGTGGGTGGTAGGTCCCTTCGTCGATCTGCTTGTTTCCCGTGGAAATGAAAAAAAAATTATCTAGATGGCAACAATTTTTTTCTTTTCCTCTAAATACATCCAAGATTCTTTAAATCTAGGAAAATGTCCCTAGAGTTTGCAGCACTTGTTTAGAAAAAGTGATTAACAGTTTAGATAACTTGGTGTTCTACTATGAGAGAGCTTCAAACCATCCCGTAGGCCTCAAGACTGTTTAGAAAAGAGTTTATTTAAGCTATGTAAAAAACCATAGGTTTCATAACATTCGAGTAATAGGGCACATGCACTTCGGCACATCTATGTACCACGACGAACATCACTACGTTGCAAGGAAGACATCATTGCTCTAATATACATGGCAATGTTGGCATACGTGTACACAAGAACTCGTGTGGTATCATGACACAATGAATGGTATAACGATACAACAGATGCAATGAAACACGATCGGCTGTGTGTTTGGAAAAAGTTGTTGTCACAGTCACTTCCGGCACACTTACATAAACTCAGCATAGACAGAACACCACGAACGCATCTGATACTAAAAAGCCATGATGCCTACTTGGGGTCAGTAGCCTAATTTTCTCATCTCTCTAATGCGTTACCACGTTGCAGAACTCTCAACAGATATACATTTATCTCACAATCTTGAGTACTCCACACCTTTTAAACTCACATCCTCAAAGATAGGAAACCTGTATCGATGAAAATCAATATGCGTCACGATTGACAGATACTGCTCCACCTTGCGCAAACTTGTGCCTTTCGAGGTGAAGAATGGGGCAAGTCAAGTCGAGTAACGTTCCTGAATATGGGAGGGGGGGGGGGGATGCCTCATCAAAAGAAAAAAAAATTAGCGTCGGTGGTGTCGGTGGCGTCGGCGCCCACACTAGTGATGCAAATTACCATGATCACGTGATGTCTTTGCCAAATAACGTCACAATGACGTCAGACATCGCGGACATTTGTGACATCGTCATGGCGTCACGTAGCGTGACAACGCATGAAGGCGTGTTTACTGGGCAACGTCACTCTATCGAAAGCGGGACGATAGTGGAGGCAGTGGAAAATCAGGTCAGGTGCACAAAACTGACAATGCCTCCGATTTAGAAGGCCGTCCAAAACTATTCTAGGTGAGGAAAGCATTAAGATGTGTGGTGGTGCAGAATAAGCGCATCGCCGAGAATGGCTAACATTTCCATGAGTGCATGTCCGTAAATACCCGATAAAATAAACTATAAAGGATGACCTGTGGCTTTGCTAAAATGGTAAAACATCTGGCGCGCTTTCTGAAGGTCGCCGGTTCGGTCCCTGCCGGTGGCGAGCTGTCTTTCTATACACTTGACGTTCTTCAATCTTTTTTATCGCGAACAATACAATACAGTCACGACAGTAGAAAATAGTATCCATTATACCTTCCTTTGCATACGTCATCTGTTGACTCTCATGAAGGTGCAATCAAAGAAAAAAATCACAGCATATCCATGTAGCGAATGATGATGAGTGGGACGAAGCACTGGACGGTTTCATTGCTAAACGGTGGACCATCCACAATTATCACCCACTACATCGCCAAAGATGTGAGAAACACTGTATATATTTATACAAGAAAATTTATTATTCGTAAGTGGTAGCTATACGTAGCTTCCGTTCCCCCTTCATTACAAAGGCTTTATGGTCGCATAAGTGGTGTATCGGTGATGGGGCGTAGGGGGCAGTTTACAGAGGTGGAACTATGGCGGTTATATACAAGTAAGGGATGGACACAGTGGGACAAACTGTGGCTCTTTAACGCGCACATGGATACAAGTACACGATCATATTCCATTTCATATTAGCTACTTCTCAGCGGTATTTGCTTTATGCTCGGTGAAGTGGTGGATCGGTGAGGGGGCGGAGCGGCATGTTTGCAAGGACGAAGATGTGGGCAGTTGGCAAAGGTGGAATGAAAGGTGGTCACGTACATACATACCAGGGATGGACGAACCCGCGCCTTTATGAGCTTCACCTCTAAAACAACGACATGGCACCATTTATGAATATATGTGCGGCAATATTACGATCAACTTCACTTTGGTTAACTGCAGTGTAACGTAAAAAGTAATACGAAAATGTTACATATTACCGGTACTCACTTATGCAGCAGAAATTTGAAAACGTTAAAGATATACGAGGAGGCTTCAACTTGATCGATTCTAGTTACTTCACATTCCTTGTTAATAGACGGGAGAAGACAATTTCTATAGACCGTTTGAAGCCAGCTCACGTAGACGCTTGCAACGCCTTTTGTAGCAGATAAATCATTCGAGGGCATTGCCTTCTTGGCTAGGGCGGAAGAAATGTAGTGAACAGTGCGCTTATAAGATTCGCCAAAGATGAAGAGACATAGAAGACCGGACATCAAGGTTGTGACATCAGCATATTCTTCCGATGAACCCCGAGAAGGAGTAATGCGAGGGTTCTTGGACAAGCAAGCACAACATTACATTGTGCAAATACAGCAATAGTAAAAAAGGAAAATGTCTAGAAATACCAGGCTGGATAAAAGTTGCCTGAGTATACATCAGCTATACGGAAGATTGATATAGCGTAAGTTTCTGGAATTGGCACCGTGGATGTAAGCAATATTGTGTACTTTAATTCATAACACACGACGAAGGTTTACTTCGCTTAGAGTGGTATATGGTGTTCAAAGTCATGGAGCTCATGCTAATTTTTGTAGCTTTCTTAAACATTACCTCTGTTTGGCATATGACGTCGTGCCTACGACGTCAAAAACCTAATACACCCGCACTGATATTGCGGGAACGGATCAAAATGAGATTCTAAAGAAGTTGAGCTGCTTGAAATTCGTGACAATGTCTTCATGTCGAGACTATTTCCCGCCATTAAACGAATTAATTACGCCGAAGTAGATCAAGCACGCACGAGAGGAAGTCCTCCTTGTCTAGAACATGTCTTGGTTTGACATCTTCGTCGTAATTTTACTGGCGCGTGAGGAACAGAAATATTGCATAACGAGAGGCAGATGAGGGCAAGACGCGAGATAATAAAAGCGCACGTGAGTTGTTATTCTCCGGGAGACGCAGTTAATTATGGTAATTACAGAGGGTAAATAGGGACGCCCCACGGTGGGAGAAAAATTGATGGTAGAAGCCTCAAAACAGCGCTCTGAAATTCTACACCTTCAGGCATTGCCCCTATGCACCAGTGTTTCATAATTAAATGTACCCCTTTCTACGGAAAGAAAGTGCTTGCAGTAAAACGACAACTTTTCACTTAGGAAGCAGTAATAGGTTGCAGAAAGAAGCACTCGGTATTGCCTAATTCGGAGCGCTGAAGTTAGGGTTCACGTCTATGCGTCGTCTACTGCAATCAGGGTAACTTCAGAAGTTACGCAAATGTTGTTATCATAGCAGTTGCATTAACTAATTGAGACAGAGTGGGACAGTGTAACAGAGTGGAACTGAATACAATATTCAGTTCAAAGCTATTCTGTTTTATTGTTGCGGAGGGCCCGAGCAGCACACAACTTTCCGTAAGCGTATGCGATGGGGTTCACTGTTAACGTATAGAATAAAAAAGTATTAGGAAGCATGTCGGTAGGTGCTTTAGATTCAAACAAAAGGTTTTTTTTTACATGTAATATATTTCGAACCTTGAAATATCGGTGCTTTTTGTAGGACTGGCAGTCACAGTCATATGAACTTCGTAGAGAAGTAGGCATACCCAATAACAGTCCACGTAGGTGGTGCGCTTATTAAATATTATTCTCTCAAATTGGCGTGCCAGAAGTTTCTATGAGCCTACGCTTAACTGAAAAAGAGCTTACATTGGCCGGAAAGGACACTGCCTATGGCGAAGATCCACAGCGGTAACCAGACCTTGCAGTGCCTAGAGGTCCGTTTACACTACAATAAATATTATGGCGTGCATAATGTGTTTCATGTGTCAGAGTCACAGGATTTACTGTTCAATGCCCTAAAAGATACTTACGAGGCTTTCCAATGTAGTTTGTTTCCTTTTGTACTTAAGTCCAGCCCGTTCTGCCCATTGGATCCTGGCAACCACTTACTATGCAATTGCGTGTACAAGACCAAAATTTACGGGAACGGTTGCTCGAAACACGATAGATCGTTCTGCGTTGAATGTCGCTATAGACCCAAGCTTCCGTAACGGGAGCCTGCCTTCAACAAGGAGGCAGATTTATTCGTTCGGTTTGGCTCGTTGGTATCGAGCATATTAGGAGAAGTGCTGCACTCGCACTTATCATTGGCAGATTCTATTAAAAAAAACAGCTTCGAGAACTTATCTCGCACTTCCTTACGCAAGCACAGCCCAACTGACAATGAACCCTGCCAAGACAACTTGCAGCCGGTATCAAAGAAACTAAACGAGAAATCTCTCCGTACAAGATGGGAACACAGCACGTAAAAGGAGGTGATATAGGGACCTTTTACACATCAGAAAGCAATTAAACTTTCCCTCGTTCACTAAGAATGCCATTGGGTGTTACGCTCGCTGGGGTGTTGTCTTTCCCATCACCCCCGCTTTTATTTTTTATTGCTGGATGCTGTTGAGGTGATCGCATCGAAGGATTCGGGATGAGTCGAGTCCTACCACGACTCCCGAGCATCCCGACTCACGTCGTTTGTTCTTCACTGTTGCTTCGAAGTCACCGGTAAGTACCAAACTTCTGTTCATTTACTTCTTTTCCAAGGAGCTGCGCTCCGAAGATATGCTCATGGTGCAGCTAAAGGAATGTCTGCCGGGATCCACAGAGAAGCAAATGTTTTTTACGCGTTGTTACAGGCTCCTGTTGCGACGCTTCTTGGGCGCATGACACAGTGATTGTGGCTTTCGGTTCAGAGCACCAGGGTCGTTGGTGGAAGGTCCAAGTTCAGTCTGCCCTCTTGGAACGCAATTACGTGCCTGCGTCACCTCTTTTCCAGCAAAGATTAAAAGTGATGTGGCCTCGTTTTTTTATCCCTGTGCTTCCATGGCGGGTGCGTGTGTTTCTGCTAGCCGTCACATAGAGCTTTACACGACACGTATTCCCTCTCTTTCCGGAATTTAGAGGGAACGTGGTAATTCGATGAGTGCAGCCCTCTAAGATAAATAGATTTCTTGATCAATGTCAGTTCCAGGAAGTAGAAACACACTAATGCCAATAAAAGTAAACGTGACCAAGTACATAGATCTGCATGATCAGTTCAAATGTGTGTCGTTGGAAATTTGCTTTTGAAAAAGGATGGTTTACGTCTGCGTTTCAATATAAATATGCCAACCATTACCAACTGTTCTTTAGCTTCACGTTGAAAGGGTTCCTTTCGTTTCCAGTTTTATTGTATTGTGGAGGAAGTGTAGTTCTTATTTATCAAGGCATTAAATGATTGTCGAGTCCATGTCGACCTTGGTGAAGTGAAGTTTTTTTTATTTTTTATGCCAATACAAATTCATCACTGTTTTCTACAGTTGGCGCACTAAAATAGCAGAATAAAATAAGTTACAATTTCAAACCCAGCGTTTATTATGCGGAGTATTTTTGCGTGCCATGGTAAAATCAACCGTGCAAGTAGAGTTTCGTCTGTGTCATTAGTTGTGTTTCTCTTTAAATATCAAGCATGGAGCGTGCCCGACACTTACAAATATACTTTAAAATGTATGTAAGGAACACTTGCGTCGTGCATTTGTTCACAACTTCACGCTTAGAATAATAATTCTGCTTTTTTTAATCAATTCGTTGTGTCTCAAAAGGCATTTTGTGCAGGGGTTGGTAATAAACGTGGCGAACAAAAGAAAAATAACTTTTTAATTAGTTAGCTTTATTAAAAATATTGTTGCAACCAATATATATATATATATATATATATATATTAGACGTAGCGAGGAAGGAAGCGCACTGGCTCCGTAGTAAAAACGAAAGCGAGAAAGCACGACGTACGAGGAAACACTTTCATTAATCACATACTTTTCGGCTGGTGGGCCAGCCGAAACGTATATATATATGTATATATTGTGAGCATCATTACTCGTTCCATCTTTTCAACTTTTCATCTGTACATACTCATCATCACCACTCCAGTTTAGGTTGTGGGGCACATACTCGAGAGAATAAAAATAAAAAATAAAAGAGCGATACGTCATGAAGAGATGCAAATTATATGTGCAATTATTGCGCGCGCAGACATACGTTGAACAGTTGTAGATGTTCATATAACCAGTTGTTTGCGCTTGCGCAGTGATGTGAACGGAAACGCGACTATTAGCAACGCCGGAAGCGTTAAGCTGATATATAGAGGTGGGACTTACGATATTGGAAGCCGGGCGCACTGCTGCACAAATACTTCAGTGCATGGCAACTGCCTACAATTGATTGTAACCGGACGTTACAGCTGAATCATAGTAGTAAATATGTAATGTTTATAAATTATATGTATTTCAATGTTTATAATGTATATGTAATGTAGCGTTTGTTATGTATACGTATATGTAATGTTAGGACTAAACATGCAATGTTAGCTAGCGCTGCAACTGCACCTGATGTTTCACGAACATCGAGATCTATTTGAAGAGTGGTTCCGAAACCAGGCGCGGCTCTGTGGTGTAATCCTTGATTGCAACGCAGAATGTTGGAGTTCGATTCCTGCTGGGACCTTTACATTTATTATTTGATTCGTTGGGTCAACGCTGCCGATGTCAAACTTTTCTTAACGCTCACGCGTTGGAATTGTTCATGTGTGTTATCGTCGTTCCTGGGTAGATACCAAGTGTCAATGACCTGTGGCACTTACCTGCATACCAGTGGCACATACCCGGCAGCGGGTATGGCCCACTCTCTGGCGGGAAGTTTTTGACAACGTACGCGATGTGATTGGGAGGCTACTCATGTCTTGACCAGTGCACCATATTCGTCAAACCATATCGTACCCTCCCACACTAATTTTGGTTCACGCTTAGTCAAAGGGGTGATCACGAGAACACCTAGACATAAGCAGATAGATAGATAGATAGATAGATAGATAGATAGATAGATAGATAGATAGATAGATAGATAGATAGATAGATAGATAGATAGATAGATAGATAGATAGATAGATAGATAGATAGATAGATAGATAGATAGATAGATAGATAGATAGATAGATAGATAGATGTCAATAGTGCTCACAGAACGCGAAAAAATGCTTCGCATTTAATAACGAAGTATACTATCGTTTCGGAGTGGTCTTTCATCGAAACTTGGTGCTACAGATGGTATGCTTGAATAGTAACAAATCAAATCCTTATCTTACCATGGCTGGCCACCCGACACCATCAGTGAATATTCCACCAGAGCAGAGGCTCCAAACGCGCCGCTCAAGAACCTCTCATTTGCGGCGCACGTATATATCCATGATAAGCCTGTGCGTGAGCTACACAGGTATCACTGTTCTAAAGCACAGCCTTCGAGAGGCACCTCTTGTGTTCACCTTGTCTTGAAGCACAAGCGTGAAACGAAACAAGTACTTCAGAATCAGCGTTCGGGTTTCACTTATTTTGGAGATCAGCATTCACATGTCCTTGAATTTAATCCTGGCTCCAAAGCCTATTCCGAATTGACCCGTGATAAAGATATTGAAAGCTTTTATTTTCAGTAGCATTGCTTGATGGGAAAATGTGCAATATGACCCGACTTCAAATTTGCGCGGCCTATCAGAAAGCTATCATCATTATGAGCATTGATATGTGGGCTTTAATGTTCCAAAACCACCATATGATTATGATAGACGCCGTAGTGGAGGACTCCGGAAATTTCGACCATCTGGGGTTCTTTAACGTACACCCAAATCTGAGCAAATGGGCCTACAACATTTCCGCCTCCATCGGAAATGCAGCCGCCACAGCTGGGATTCGATCCCACGACCTGCGGGTCAGCAGCCGAGTCCCTTAGCCACTAGACCACCATGGCGGGGCAGATATGAAATAATCTAAGGAGCTAGAGAGAAATAAGGGCAACGAAGGGAAAGGCGGAAAAAAACGGGAAAGACGAAGAAATACGCACCGAAAGAAAGAAAAAATAAATAAATCGAGATGGAGAAGAGATAAAAACAGAGATGAGAGAAAACGATCAAACAGAGAAAGAAAGAAATTGAAAAATAAAAAGGACCAAACAGGCCACCAGGCTGTGCATTTGCCTCAGGATTGACCCCTTTGTGCCAAGCTAGCTTAATTTTTTTTTTGTCTGTAGAGTGACATGAAGGCTATCTGTGCGGTCCTAAGTTTTCGTTCATCTGGAAGGAATGAACTTCATCAGAGGGACAGAAGTTATAAAGGCACTAAATATGTGAGAGCGAAAAAAAAACATGTGCTTCATTCTAAAACAAAACTGTAAAATCACCTCCCATTCTTTATTTTCAGATGTCTTGTTGGTACTCGTATGCTAAAAATAAGCTGCTAAAGATAAGCTGCTCTCGATCGTAATAGAGCTTTTCCGACGCTAGAAGTAAGAAGATGTTCCGTAAATAAAAAAAATAGTTTACAATAAAGAAAAAGTGGAACCATGCCCCGTCTCTCTCTCTCTCTCTCTCTCTCTCTCTCTCTCTATTCAAGTGTTGCCGCCATTCGCACTCATTCACGTATCTACAAATAGAGTTGAAAGACCGTCAGATGCATGTAAGTTCACTGGTATTGAATATTTCGAGGTGAATCGACTAGGCTTACACACTATAAGAGGGGGCATACATCACTGGAGTGTCATTAGAGAACGCAGGCGTTGATCAATCAATCAATCTATCAATCAATCAATCTGGGGCCAGCTTTCGTATCAACATTTTTACATTATAGACAAAACGTTCATTTTGGTCTCCTTTATAACAGGGCTCAAGTGCGATAATGCAGTCTAACTCCGAGGTGTCACAAGAACACCACGCATTTCGCGCTCGGAATAAATGTTGCATAAAAGGCAACAGCAACGAAACACGTTCCCTGGTGCTATCAATCATATACCCATTGTTTCCCAAAGGCTTTTATGTGTATTCATTATTCGGCTTCAAATGAAGCGTGAGTTTTAAGGGTTCTTGACAGCGAGTGACTGTTGTACTAAGTTTGTTAATAATTCAGCAGCGGGCTCACCACGTGTTTAGAAAACACACCTGATCTGGCAGTGCATGTCGTCCACGCCTCCTATACAGTGCATCCACTGTTATGAGTGGGTTCCTTGTGAATAAATTATAATTCGCCAGCAACAATGCTCGTTCGTAACGTTGTTTCGTTTTTTTGTTGTTGTTGTTGAGCCCGTGCCTGTGTAAATGAATGCGATGCGGGAAGAGCTAATTTAGTTTTGTGAGTGACAGATACCCAAAGCTGCGTTGACTCATATTTATGGTCCGCGTGCTTGTATCTCATGGCTGGCCCCGCAGTCATACGAAACATTAGCCTGAAATATTCATCGCCCCCTCTTCGAGTGAACTATATGCTTTGCTGTTGACGGATATACGCGTAATCACATGTCACCAAAACGAGGCTTACACTCACCGCTGAGAAGGTAGAAAGCGCTAACACTGCATGCGGTATGCTGGAAGACGGGTAGATTTCTGTGGCAAAGACCAACTTGAGATTTGCATTACATGATCATGAATGCGAAATTGGGAAGAGCTTTAGTAGAACCACCGAGAGCGTGCGTGGCGCACAAGCTGAGAGCAACACCGCCACGGGTGCAACGGAAGTTTTATTCAGCAGAGACGTCAGAAAAGATTAATTACAAAGTTGCTCACTGCGGACAAAAACGTACAATTTTTACGGATCGCCTTCAAAGCTTCCCTTCCTATTGTTCTTTGAGCAAAAAAGATGACAGTATGGGTGCACGTCAAGTAAGGGTAGTGCACATAATTTCACACTCTCCTCTCATACTGAAAACGACCTTAGCACGAAATGTACGAGTGATGTGGTTGGACGAGAGCAATGAAAAAAAGAAACATTGCTTTCTGGGTTAGGCACGCGGAACGCTTGTAGTGTATCCACCATGGAAACTTGACCCAAGTTGTCACGCTGCTACACTAGGGGACATCGGTCACGGTGACCACAGGTTGATTAGGGTGAAATGCCAAAATCATCTGTATGCTCAGTTGTCGGGTCATCTCAAAGAAACCCCAGGTGGTCAAATATAAGGTCGAAGCCTCCTCGCTACATCATTCATCGTAATCATGTTGTCGTTATGGTACGTTAGAACCTCAGTTATTGTTACGTTACCATTACATTACCTCACGTATATATATTAAAATATGCACATAGATCCGTGCAGTACTGCTCGTGTCAAGGTACGAAGCGCAAGAATATCCCGGAATCGTAAGCAAACCCAAACGTGTGTCAATCATCTACAGTGGAACGTGATACGCGTGGAGTCGAACGTCTTGTGCTGTCAAGTTGCCAAGATAGGATCGATAGGAAGGCTAGGCAGTGTTGTTTAAACTCTCGCAAATTTGTTTTGTATTTTGTATGCACGCTTTCTTGTATACTCTTTTTTTTCATCCCTTACTTCAATTTCAGCCAGTTTATAGGCTACCAAACTCGACGCCCATCTCATTGATCTCGCTACACTTCTTTTCCTTCCGCTTTTGTTCGTGGTCCTAACTCCATGCACTTGCGTAGTTAATCGATGGATCGTACCTCGTGAGTGACAATCAATTGTTTAGATCACCTCCATTACTCACGCTGAGTTTGGAAAAATTAAAAAAAACAAAGAAATAAATAAATAAACAAAGCAGGAAAGGAAAAAGAAAGAAAGTCGTAGCGCGTGGTGTCTGCGAGGCGTACATGACCAAACGCGCCGAAACGTCTCACCGATGCTCACACAAATCGACTAGCGACGAACCGCATTAGGTGACAAAAAGAGCTCTACTCTTGTACGTTCATTCGCGCAATTTTTTTTCCTTTCACGATACTTTGTGGGTGCAACGGGGATCGCATACGCGATCGAAACAACCACGGTTTATGAGTGACGTTCTGCACAGTCATCGTCGCATCTTGCCCTCCCCTTTCCAACTCCGTGTTCTGACGCAATCGCGTAAAAAAGCGGGAACTCCATTAACGCCTCACGCACAGCAGTTGCGTGCATGGAGCCGAGGCAGGGCAGTAAGAGTGGGAGCAGGGAAGTACGTACGGATGTGATCGTGACAGCTGTGCGGTGAGGCTCATTTACGCACGAAGGCGTCGCTACAAGCGTGAAAAACCGCTCAGGTGCATCGTATATGTGCTTCAGTTTTCCCCCTTACCCTTTGCTTCTTTGTTCGTTGTATTGATGCACGCTATCTTGCCGCCTATGCACGGGTGTTTTGCGTATTGCACTTGCAGAATGAGCGTGTTCTGTCGATATTGCTTCTTTTTGCGGAGAGACCGAAATGGTGTTGCGACGCTTAGTTTCAGCGCTAATCTTTCTCGCGACAGATGGTCCTTTTCTGACAAAGACCCGGCGCGCTTCACGCGATTGATTTCTAAAGGTCGGAGAACGACTCGGTGCATCGAGATTTGATGCACCTGTTCATGTATAGTGTATACGTGACTGTAAAAACAATCAGTCTGGTTGTTAATCAAATAATTATTCAGCGCAAAATAGCAAAACCTCCAATAGCGAAACCTCAGCAAAACCTAATATGTGATTAACAGGTAAGTGAAAAGAAAGTGAAGGGTTGCGGCACCACACAAAAAAAAATGCATGAGGAAGCATTGCGAGCAAGTTTTGTGGGCACGGATTTGACACACATGAAAGGGGGAGCAACTGAATTGGAAATGTGCGCTTATTCAGCCCACTTTTTGAACAAATGTGTAGCTGCGCCTGGCTAAGGTGAGTGTTTCAATACCAACAGTGTATCTAGAAGGAAGGAAAATTGGAGGAAAAGAACGGCAGAGAGGTTAACCAGTCTACAGACAGCCGGTTTGCTACCCAACGCATGGCAGGGGGATGAGGAAGATGAAAGATAGAGAGGAGAGGGGGAAAAGAGATAACCACAACACATTACGCAGCACACGCGCACACACTCAGTCATAGTCCAGTGTTCTCTTTCGTCGTGTGTGACATTCTGTAGAAGAGTTCAACCTGCAGCATCCTAGGTGGTTGTAACAGAAGTACTAAAAAAAATTGTGTTGATGATAGTAAAATGAATATGACGGACAACAACCATGCTACATTTTTTTTACGTAAATTCACCCTATTTTGTGCAGTTTGAGTCACCTGTACCTTTCTCGAGTTACAGGGCTATAACGCACATACCAGCGTCATGAAAGCAGAATATTTCCTCCCAAGAACCCCGCGTTTGAAATAGAACGCCGAGTCGTACAAGCCATAAAACGTGACCGATATATAGGGTGTAACAAAATAAAGTCTCAAAAAGAGAAGCGTCATCAAAACAAAGTGCTTCCGCTCGCCATTCGACCACTTTTTTTGTACGGGTTGATTTGGCCCCTCAGACATGACACACGGAAGTTACCCGATACCCAGTGGTGGTGTGACTCGCAATGAAAACAATCATAATAAGAATTAGAGTGTGGTGGGGGTCGAGGATGATTTGTGTAGAGCATATGATCATAAACTATCAACTTTATCAAGATGAGCTATGACCCACGTCTGCTCGACAAAAGAAGCACGCTGCGCAAAACGGTGCATGCCTTTCATCCAACTGGGTCCCTGTTGCCGAACATGTGTTCGCTTTCTCCCAGTTTTTTCTTCGTCTCCGACGCGTGAACGTCGAGTAGCAAGCACACCAGTGCTGCAACGCGAGGAGCCATATCATCGTAATCATAAATCACTGAAAAGGAGGGGGTAGAAGTATTTCGTTCTACGCAAAGACTACTCATGAAGCAGAGGTCTAAAGGATGCTTTGAGAAGAAGCAGAAAAACACTGCTTTCGCCTTCGGATCATCTTAGGTGAACACGTACGAGGCCAGGTCATCTTTTGAAAATCAATTTTATAATAAGATGAACGTGCGGCAAGAGGTAAGAGAACATCGTTGATGCAGAAGCCCAAATAGCTTGCGTGACACGTAGCAGAGGCGATATGTGCGGATATATAGCAGAAGCGGCTTCGTGTTAGAAAGAGAGGAACGGCAAAGATGGCCCACTGTAGAAGAAATGTAACAAGTACTTGTTGGTGTTACTGTACCTCATTATAATGTACCAACTAGCCCATCAACACGTGCTTTAAAACATATATCTGGTCTTCCTGGGTTGCAGGCACTGATGGAGCTGGCACTCCGCTCAGAGATAAGTGGCATAGAGGAAGCCGCGCATGAAAAAGAAAATTCGGTGGTCTATCTTAGCGATAAATCTGATTATAAGACGGGAGTGACGTGGGCAAGGAGGGGGTGGCTTTCACTGGCGACCGTATTTTCTGCCGGCACCGTGAATGCCCCCGGTCTACCATTCGCCAACCAAACCTCGAGATATGCCACAAGCGGGTGTTTCTATTCTAAGCCAACGAGCGACTTACGAGGCAAGGCTCTCCAGGGAAAGATTTCTGGGAATCTGAATCTCCTCGTAGGGAAACACGGGTGACCATGTCCACTTGGAGTGTTTTTCAAAGCAAATGTATTGAAGAGAATAGAATTTTCGGGCTAAAGTGAAGTGCAACGACAAGGCAATCGTTGAGTGCTGCGACGTGTTGGATACATTCTTCTATCCTTAATTGAGGTTTAGTGTAGTTTCATTATTCAAAACATGCCTTTCTGTAAGGAATCGTTTTTTTAAACACAAGTGTAATGAAAACCAACCGACAATCAAGCCATGAATATATGTAGGGTAAATCGTTTGCAGTAATTATGATATAAATTTGAAGACATAAATAAAAAAAGAGATCTTTCAACCGGCAGACACTGAACCTACGACTTCCACATAACGAGTACAATTTGCCGGCAACAGGCACCAAGCTTAGAAATGAAATGAGTAGCGTGTCCCATGTTATTAGAAGGGGACAGGTCAAGTTCCTAACGGCGGCAAGTTGTCATTTCGGCAAATTGTCCATCGGAACTGTTGAGAAAAGGTGTGGCACTTTCCATTTGCTCCCTTAGTGCCATTACGTTGATTTTTTTCTTCTTTCTTTCCCAACATCGTTCTTACACATTTCTACGCTCCCTCACTCACTCACTCACTCACTTTCTCACTGCCACTCACACACTCACTCATTTCTTTTGGGAAGTAATGAACTTTGCTATATCAAGGTGTACAGGTTTTATGGTAATAATACCAAAAGTAGCATAGCTACCTGTTTTATTGAAATTAAAGTGCAGTTTTTTTTTCGGCTATAGGTCTCTACTGGTACATCATCATCCAACAACAAAATAACAAGACGTGCACCAGCTTGTAAACTTCTTTAGGAGTCATTGCGCCCAAATGTGTACTCGCACGTAAAAAAATTCACTACAGAAAATGTTTGGTCGCACTTTACTAAGTACTGTTTGCTTTTATCTGCTCAAGAATGAGAAAACGGAAAACGCCGACGGAGCAATCACATTGTCAATACGTTTAGAGCGCAGGTCTTCTTTTCTAAAGTGTCCTCTTCTGAAGCACATTCTAGATACTGTTTTCTGCAACCATAAATTGGGCAGACTTGTTTTACCTCTGTGTGTTTTGTTATAAATTCATAAATCGAAATAGTTTCGCATGGCAGCCACCCACCTCTGTATGTGAAACGCGTACTTTATTGCTCATGAAAGCCTATACTGCATCCCCATTTTTATTTACTTGTTCCATTTTAACTCACTCAAGAAGTTTTTCTGACTCATCCCAGCAAGCCCCATTTCAGCACCGGGTCTTAATAATCATGTTCAATGCTACACTCTCCCCTTCCTTTACTCTCTAGGCAGAATTGTGAATACGCTGGAGAAACAGCTTGCTTAAGAAACAAAAAAAAGACAGAGAAGTCATGCAATGCCAGGACAGAGGAAATACAAAAATGGCTGTCGCTTGTAATCCGGGCAATCCCAAAATCAAACGCCGGAAACAATCTTCATAAAACGAAGCACCCTCCCGTCTTACAAAACATCCACTCCATCGTCGACTCTACAGATAGCACGCAGTTCAACCGAACGCCTATATATTCAAATTAGGCGGGGAGCAACACGCCATACGAACGTTCAGTTCGATGTTCACGAGGCTCCAGTCGGGGCGTACTCGTCTCGGTGGTTTGCCTTCGAATCTCCGTCGTCGGCTTGGCTCGCTATGGCTCAAAGCGCTTTTATGTACTTCAGTTTTTTTTCTGGCCCGGCACAGATACGGCCTATAGTACGTTCTGCGCAAAGAGTGAACATTATGCGCACCATCGTAAAATGCATGACAGGGCATCTGTGGCGATAACCATCTTGGTCGTACGACTGCGAGAGACAAGTGTCGTCTGTTGCGATTGTTCCCAGGAGTATCGCGGTAGCAGACGACAGACGTCGCATGCTCTTAATCTCAAACACGGGCGTTCTGAGATAACCTGCAACGCGGGGAACGAGTTCTGAACGTTGCTCGAAATTTGCATGTCTGACAATCGGGCGTAACTCTTTCTCTCGGGCGCTATGCATGCAGAAGCCTCCCAGTGAGTCGAGGTGGATATTAGACGTCAAGAACGGACGACAGCTTGGCACTATGATAAATTAAACCGTTGTGTTGGAGCCTACCGAACAACGAAAAGATTCGAAGCACGGAGAATAACCTTTGCTCTGTGATTAACAGATGTCAGAATGGCTGCTAGAAACTCGTTTTGTAGTTTTTGGGGTTGATTTACTTGCTAGATATGTCAACGTGTAACTTGCGTAGACTGCTCTAACACTGACCCTTATTCAGTCATATGCCTGAGGGCATCCGGCAGTGAAAAGCTGAACATTTCGCTTCAGAATTCTACGTCCCAAAAGTTTGACTCTACATGCTTATAAGGTTGAGTAGGATAAAGCTGTTTTTTTTTTCTTGTGATTTCATAGCTATCTGCGCGGCTGTGAAAATTCAGAAACAGACTTATCGATCTAATTCCATATCTGTAGAGTGCATACGTGAGCATTTGCAAAATCATATAAACTTTCGAAGTAAGCTTTCATTTTGTTTCATATCATTTTAGTGCTTGAAGAACCATTTCAGAGTGATTGAGAAAGTGTGGTTATAATTTTCGGACAAGAAAAAGCAGGAATTAGAAGTTAGGCTGAAGGAATAATACTGAACGAATTTTTCGATTGGATAGACAGATATTTATCATTATGTTTACGAAATAAATAAGTTTGTCAGTTATATCAGTTATTGAAGTTTAAAGTTTTATGTATAATAGAACGCAAGGCGCAAGCATAAATCTTGTCGTGAAGGGAGTGAACTCATATGAATGAAATTTGGTCCCTTAAAGAAGACAACTGAATCATGCCTTTTGAAGACTGCGTATTGTCTGTTTAGGATACTTCCCGAAAGAACGTTATGTTTTACGAAAAATGAATAGATAAAATTTACAAACGCGTTAGTGTGCTCATGATACACATATTATCCCAATCCTGCAAGCTTCCTTAGGTATGGAGTATTTCATGCGAATGTACTTATAGTATACCAATTTACAGCGTATGTTAATCTTTCGTATTGCTTACCTATTCCGCGTTTCACAAATGTTCTCGCAAATTAGTAACACACTTACGAGCAATGTCTAATACATGAAAACCTTTGTTCGTGTATTCTTCGCACTTGAATAAAGTTGAAATAAGTTTAAAATTGATTGGAACATTCAAGTAATTTATCCGTGAATATAACGCTTAAGTTCTAATAAGTCTGGCTAATTATATATATTTTATTGACTTGAAAAACTTTCGGCTGAACTTAGTTTTAAAGGTTAAAATTTTTCATATAAATGGGACAATGCTAATTTGATTTGAATTATTTGACGCATAAAATGGCAGTAATAAATATATGACCCAGTTAAATGAAAATGCAGGAGGTAAACTATTGTTACAGCAAAACTGTTCCCATCGCAATAGGGAGTGAGAAATTGAAATGAAACGCTGTCCAGGTTCTCCTTAATTTTTTTTTAGAGAGCCTGCTTTTTTTTCTTGTTTTATTTTCTTTCAAAGCTACGAGATTATTACTTTAATGATAAGATTACCCTAATGCCCTTTATTTACCACTGTTATCGTTTTGCACAACCATGATGACAGTAGTGTTAGATACCATACGACAGGCAACGCCATACAGATCAGTGGGAAGATTCAAAAACACTCACGATTCAAGAATGACAACGGGCAGCTCTGAAGGCGACCTGAAAAAAAAAAGACCCTTTACAACATTAATGAGCTTGTCGAGGCCGTACAGACTTCATGGTTTGAAGTTGTTTTTTCTTGCTTGTTTTCTCAGCCAACTCCCACGCACAAAACGACAAATGCCTACCTCTGATTAGAGTTCGTAATGCTTCTTTTCCTGGCTCCCGGAAGGTAATTTTCTCTAAACCGGAAGAACGCTTCCAAGACTAGAAGTAATATTTTCTTCGACATTTCAGTGTGTCTGCCAAAACGCTCGGTTGTAATTGACTCCCGTTCGCTTTACTAAACTAAGATCAGAAAAGCAGGAAGGAGATGGAATGATATGTATCTGTTTGTATCTGTTATTTTTTAGGCATTGCACCCCGGTAAACGGCAAAGTTAATTCTGGCAAAAAAAAATACTTTTGCAGTAGAAGTTGTCTTAGGAGTGAACTTCACTATTATTTATTTTGTTTACCAACTAAAGTGAAATTTATGCAAACTAGTCCCGATATTTCCCATTATTTTTTTTTACTTGCCCATATATGTAAAACGATATAATTCAAAGTGGTTAGATGAACTATACTTCTCATATAAGCAACCATAAATAACAGGCTAAACTCAACATGATACACATTTTTTCAGTAACCATAAAGTAAACTCTACAAAGTAACCTCTACAAAAGGTGAATATTCAACTTTCAATACTGCAGCGAAAAATGGTGATGCCCCTGAACCTTTGTCCAAGAACCCTTAATTCGGGGACTTAAGTACAAGCTCTTCGTCTGCCATTCTCACTATTGTTTCACTCATTGAACGTAAACCAGACAGAGAAATTGATGCTTATTTTGGTAATGGTTGAAGTACTGCCCATTCTGTTTTCCTGTGTTCATTGCTTAGTGGTTTTTTTAGGTGTTCTGTTTGTACTCATATTGTACTCCCTCCGTGTTATGACCCTCAAGCGAGGGTTGACAGTAATATTAAATTGAACGTGAACTCCTGAGTGACCGAGGGCGTGTGTTTTTGTCGGACGCTGTCGAATCGCTTCTCAAGGAATGCCAAGTCATTCATCGCACCACCACCGCGTATCATCCTCAAACAAATGGCATTACAGAAAGATTCAACCGTACATTAGGAGATATGCTGTCGATGTACGTCGCAACCGATCACACCAATTGGGACAGTATTCTCCCTTTTGTAACCTACGCGCATAATACTGCTGTCCAGACAATCACTGGTTTCTCGCCATATTTCCTCCTTTATGGTCGCGAGCCCTCTTGCACGCTAGACACCATCCTTCCTTACCACCCGGATGTTGCTGAGTCGACGACGATGTCACAAGCTGCTAAATACGCGGAAGAGTGTCGTCAGCTTGCCCGCTCCTTCACAAGTGCTGAACAGCAACGCCAGAAACACCACCGCGATAGCCCGACGCCTCCGGCTTCTTATGCATCGGATGAACTTGTCTGGCTTCGCATCCCTTCAACAAGCCCTGGTCTCTCAACGAAACTGATGTACAAGTATGACGGACCTTACCGTGTGGTTAAACAAACTTCACCCGTCAATTACATCGTCGAGCCGCTAGAGCAGCCCCATGATCAACGACGCCGTGGACGTGAGACCGTCCACATAGACCGCCTAAAACCGTATTACGATCCCGCTATTGTCTCCTACCCATGAGTCGCCAGGATGGCTCTTTTCCGGAGGGGAGGAAAATGTAGTGAAGAAGATGAATGCTACTCAGAAGGGCAGGGGGTATGACTCAGTCGGTGAAGAAGACGACGTTTGGTTGGCTGGGGACTCAGGCTGGTTCCGCCATTACCACTTGACGTGTCGTGACCGCTCTCCTGTTTTATAAAAGAGTGCAACTCTAAAACGCCTCATTATAAAATAAATAAATAAATAAATAAAAAAACCCACGACAACTGAATACAACTGTAGAGTGTAGGATGAGGGTTAATTGTACATATCATCACATCACTAAGATGCTACTGAGAGGAAGTTTTGCGGCCATTCGAATGGGAGCGACGCTTCAAAACTAACACCCACCCGCCCACTTACACACCCTCTCACCCCCCCCCCCTACACACACTACAATCGGGAACACTCCTCTGACATCGCTGACACTTCCCGATAATACATCTGATCTTGTTAGCAGTGGTAGGGAGTGCCACCAGTCGGACTTTATTGATACTTCTTGGTGCCCAAAGTGGAATGAACCAATCACAACTTTCATCTTCAAGAGATCAGAAGTTCACCACGTTCTCAGCCTCTTGACAAATCTGATTACGAGAAGCGGCCCCCTCTGCAAATGGAGCAATATCGTCCCTTCAAAGTCAATCACTCCTGTCTGAAAGAATGGCCCGCTTAAGCAAGGACCTCGGATGTAGCTAACGCCCGCAACGCATAACTTTTGCCAAGATGACCTAAAATCTTGACTGTCTATTTCGTTGTCCTTGTTAGAAGAAGGCAGTACGGTAAGAAGCAACAAGAGAGGAGGTACGTCCTTTTTACTAACACGACTGATGTGTTAATAAAGGTGAACAATCAGTATGCTGCCTAAAGACCACTCATTCACAACCGTAGTGCCGAAAAATGAGGAAGCGTAAAAAGAGTTTAGCGTTTATGGAAGTGCATAACGCGCCCAGAATGACGAGGAAGTCTTCTCTTTGTTTTGTTTTAATTTTTTTTGCAGCGCGATGCACCTACTGCATTCATTGTACCAGTACAAGTCGATACTTCTCTGGTTGCGGGACGTAAAACCACTCATATAAATATTATTAACTGCATTGTGCACGTCCCCTCGTGTGACACCCATCCCACTTTCAATTTTTTTTCATTCCAAGACAGTCAAGAAACGATGAAGAGTTTACTCACTCTCCATCGGTCACGAATATGCAATGAAGTGGTCACAGAAGCGAATATAACAAAGGTTAAAGTAGAAACAGTGAATCCGGCAGTCATGGCCTTTTGAGCGAGAAGGATATTCCCAGCATGAACTTCTCTTCTCAAATATAATACTTCAGTTTTGCTTCTGGCTCAATTTTCTTACGCAGTAAACTAGTTCTCATATTTCTGTTTACTACAGGCCAAAAAAAAAGATGGACAGCGAGAAATTTCACCGATAAATCTGATTGAAGTTTTCTTGATATCTGTGGATTTTGTGAATTTCATACTTTTACCACTCTTCTAGCATGCGTGGAATATTTACACGATCACAGTAAGTTTACGTTTTTTTAAAATATATTGTTTGTAAAAAAAAAGAAGAGTGCCTTGCTTGTTCAAAATACCCGACTTATGGTTCTTTATAAATTCATTTTTTGTGGTCATTCTATGAGCAAAACCGCATTTTTATCATCATGTAAAGCTGAATTCTTTATTTTCTGTGAAGCAGTGGTACAGCTACGCAGGCCTCAGGGGATTGTGGCAGCTGAGGGCACCAGATAATTAAATCGAAAGACTGTTTACTTGCTGCCTTTATGCCCGCATAGCCGAAGACTAAAGCAAGCCCACAGGGAAAAGCGTATGAACGCGTCATTTCATTTTTCGCGTCGATTGTGAACCTTGGTTATTTATTTATTTTTGCGCAATAAGCAGATGAGGAGGGAGAGCTGCCGAAAAATCGGCTGTCCCTAATAGCAATTGCTAGCTCGGCTACGCCCCGATATTCATAGCGTGAGCTGAGGCTCAGCTAATCATTCTTAGCTCTCTTGGTTGTCTAGAAATAGCATATTATGCTCACTGCTGGACGGACAGACAGACAGACAGGCAGACAGACAGACAGACAGACAGACAGACAGACAGACAGACAGACAGACAGACAGACAGACAGAAAGACAGACAGATAGATAGATAGATAGATAGATAGATAGATAGATAGATAGATAGATAGATAGATAGATAGATAGATAGATAGATAGATAGATAGATAGATAGATAGATAGATAGATAGATGGACGGACAGTCAAAGTGCCTGCAGTATGCAAAGAAATGCTTCACATAGAAAATAATAATTTCGGTACAATAATTGTCGTGTTTTCCCGGTGCACGGCTTTGCTTAGGGGGGAGAATGTGTTTACAACAAATGTTCGACAATTTAGAGTATGATCTTCTCTATTATGGGAGAGCAATAAAAATGAAGATGTCACTCAACTACAAATACACTAACACTCCGTCATGGCGCTACTGCGTATGGAGCCAAATAAGAGAAGCAGAGCTAATGTATTAGATCACCAAAAAACCGTCACTAATGCCCTCTTTATGCACTAAATTTGGCCAAAATATCTGGTAGATTTCGTGAACAACCAAGGTCTGACAAATACCATTTAAGAATACCTGTGGCCTGTACATGACTTTTAAACAAGCATATACGAAGATAGCAAATCTATGCTTAGAACTGCGCCACTTGAATATTAAACATAACGATCTTATGTAATTCTATCACCCTTTCTATTCATTCTATTAAACCTTTTATCTCTTCGTCCTATCGTATATATATATATATATATATATATATATATATATATATATATATATATATATATATATATATATATATATATATATATATATATATATATATATATATATATATATATATATATATATATATATATATATATATATATATATATACTGGGAGTAGTGAAGGTATGGGATATGGCAGAACGGGAGCGTTGTCACCAAGGATAAATATATTTATTTCCCAAGAAATTCGGGAGGCCCGCTCCAGAAACTGTTGAAAAATAAATATATTTATCCTTGATGACAACGCTCCTGTTGTGCCATATCCCATACCTTATCTATCTATCTATCTATCTATCTATCTATCTATCTATCTATCTATCTATCTATCTATTTATCTATCTATCTATCTATCTATCTATATATATATATATATATATATATATATATATATATATATATATATATATATATATATATATATATATATATATATATATATATATATATATATATATATATATATATATATATATATATATATTATGAGACCACGTCTGGTACGGCAGCAACCAGGTTATCTTTTTAATCCAGACGCACGAGCCAGAGAGACAGCCCGCGTGACATACGATGATGATCACTACAATGGTTTGGTCATACAGATGAAGTACATAGTCAGCGCTCACACTATTTTCCCCCCTTCGCGAAAAAGGGCAGCAAGTTAGAAAGGGTTGGGACGCCGAATATATGGTTTGAGTCGCGAGACGTTGGTGATCTCGGTGTGGCGGCGACGGCGATCAGGAGCCGCGTTGACAGGAGCAACGCGATAGTTAACTTCACATGTTCGTTCCAGGACGCTGTGTAGACCGAGATATCGGTGAAGGAATTTTTCGCAGAGCCCAAGTGCACAAACTGGTGTCCAGAAAAGTACTTCGTCACCTAGGCGGAACACAACAACTCGACGCTTTGCATAAATGTCGATTTTTCTCTTGGCCTGAATGGTAGCAGTGTTGCCACGGGCAATTTCACGGCAGCGGGCGACGCGAGCGGTGAACTCTTCCAGGTGAGATGAAGATCGATGGGAAGATGTGGACAAAAAGGTGGTGTCCAGAACAAAAGTCGGTACACGGCCATACACGAGAAAAAAAAGGCTGAAATTCGTCGTACGCTGTATGGCAGTGTTATATGCGAACGTGACGAAAGGAAGTATTGTGTCCCAGTTTTTGTGATCCGGTTGCACGTACATAGAGATCATGTCGGACAAAGTTCGGTGAAAACGCTCAGTCAGACCACTAGTTTCTGGGTAGATACGCTGATGTGGTCTTGTGGATGTTGTTAGAGGTTTGGAGGACTTCAGCAAGGACATGTGAAAGAAATGTCGTGCCACGGTCACTAAGAAGCCTACGTGGTGCGCCATGTCGTAAAATAATAGCGCGAAGGAAAAAATCAGCTACTTAAGAGGTAGCACCAGATGAAAGAGCTGCCGTCTCCGCGTAGCGAGTAAGGTGGTCTACGGCAGTAACAATCCAACGGTGACCGGCTGGCGTAAGCGAAGAGGTCCGTATAAGTCTATGCCCACAAATTCAAAGGAAGTGGACGGGCACGGCAGTGGTTGCAATGGCCCCGCGGGAAGAGACGTGGTACGTTTTCGGTGCTGGCATGACGCGCAGGAAGCCACGTATTTGGCGACTGAAGTGGAGAGGCCAGGCCAAAAGCAGCGAGTCTTGAGGCGGTCGTAGGACTTGTGAAACCCTAAGTGGCCAGCTGTCGCATCGTCATGAAACGCTTGTAGAACTTCCAGACAAAGTCAGCGAGGAATGACGAGAACCCATTGGTTACCAAGAGGATGGTAAATTTGCCGACAAAATGTTCCCTCTTGAAGCTTGAAACGGGCAAGTTGTCGTCTTAGGCGGCTGTTAGGAGCACGCGATAAGCCAGTGAGCCGATCAATGATTGTGCGGCAGTAGGTATGGGCATGCTGGAGCGAGGCGAGATCTGTGAACGAAAGAAAGTCCGCCGAGGCAACTAACTGTTTCGAAGCAGCAGCCGTCTGTTTGGTCACTTTGGCGGGCGGTGACGAACAAATGGAAGGTGACACTTCGGCGCTTTGCGAGAGCGGGCAACGGGACAAAGCGTCGGCATCTTGGTACTCTCAGCCCGACCTATATGTGACACTGTAGTCATACTCTTGCAATCGTAGTACCCAACGGCCAAGGCGTCCCGACAAAATTTTGAGAGACGATAACCAACACAGAGCATGATGGTCAGTCACTATTGTGAAATGCCGGCCGTATAAATAAGGACGAAACTTTTGTATGGACCACAGAATGGCGACACATTCTTGCTCAGTGATGCTGTAGTTTCGCTCAGCAGGTGACAGAGTACGGCTCGCGTAGGCCACGACTTCTTCTTCGGAAGCGTGGTTCCGCTGAAGAAGGACAGCACCGATGCCAAGTCCACTTGCGTCAGTGTGTAGCACAGTATGTGCTGCAGGATCGAAATGGCGAAGCGCTGGCCGTGATGTGAGGCATCGCTTGAGGGTGTGAAAAGCGGCTTCGCAGTCATCCGACCAGACAAAGGGTGCGCTCGTGGCCAGAAGTTTGTGCAGAGGAGCCGCAATAGTAGCGAAATCACGTACAAAGCGGCGGAAATACGACGCTAAACCAAGGAAGCTGCGGAGGTCTTTCTGTGTGGTTGGTGTAGGAAAGTGCAGTACCGCGGCAACATTGTCGGGATCGGCCTCAACGCCATGTTTACTGACGACGTGACTTAATACCTTGATGCTGTGACTGGCAAACCGACTCTTCCTAGTGTTGAGCTGGAGACCGGCCTTAGCTAAACACGTGAGGACTTCGTCTAGCCGTTCCATGTGCTGTGAGAAGCTGGACAAAAAGATGACAATGTCGTCCAGGTAACAAAGGCAGGTCTTCCAATTTAATCCCTGCAGTACCATGTCTATCATCCGTTCGAATGTGGCTGGGGCATTGCACAGGCCGAAAGGCATCACATTGATTTCATAGAGCCCATCTGGCGTAGCAAACGCAGTCTTCTCTTCATCAGACTCGTGCATTGGAATCTGCCAATAACCGGAGCGCAAGTCGAGACTTGAAGAGTACTCGGCACCTTGTAAAGTATCAAGAGCGTCGTCAATGCGAGGCATTGGGTAGACGTCCTTACGAGTGATTTTGTTGAGTGATCTGTAATCAATGCAAAACCGTACCGAGCCATCCTTTTTTTTTCACTAGTACGACAGGAGAAGACCATGCGCTTGTCGAAGGCCTGATGACGTTGCGCGCGAGCATGTCGTTGACTTGTTCTTCTATAAGCTTGCGTTCAGAAGCCGACACACTGTAAGGGCGGCGGCGAATCACACGGGATCCGTCGGTGTCGATACGATGGGCGGTCACTGTTGTTTGACCCAGACCTTCGGAACAAACGTCGAAGCAAGTTTTGTGCTTCATTAATAACGCTAGCAAGGCATCAGTGCGCGTTGGGTTGAGATGTTCACACAAAGTGGCCTTGAGAGCAGGAAATGCATCTTCCGCTGGCATACACTTTGAGAATGACGAAGCAGATGAATAGTGACGACACAAAGCGGTGCTTATTCGGTAATGCTGGCAAGAGTGGTCCCCTCTGGCAAAAGAAGTGGTTCTGGCGTCGTGTTGCAGGTCGTGATGCTTGCATAACCACGGGAGAGCCGCACTAAACAAGATGCGATGGTGATCCCTCGAAAAGTGCAGCGCTGGCAAGGAACAACCACAGCGTCACCATCTAGAGTGTCTCGTGACTTGAACGTAAGGACACGTTCTTGTCCGGGAGGCAGGAGGAAATCCGCAGCTGTCACAAGGTTGGGCGACGAAAGGTCGGCAGCAGAAGGAAGCTCAGTGTTCGTAATACGAATGAGGGGCCGACCACACGAAATTGCAGCAGACGCCGCTGACAAGAAGTCCCAGCCTAAGATTATCTGATGAGCGCACGAAGACAGCACAGCCGATTGTATGTGATGATGTATTCCATCGATGAGAACACGAGCAGTGCACAACCCGGTCGGGCGAATTGGACTGTCATTAGCGCCGCATAACATGGGACCGGCATAAGGAGTTTGCACTTTACGCAGGCGAAAACACAATTCACGATCAATTACCGAAATTGCTGCTCCAGTGTCTATAAGGGCGTCAACAAAAACACTTTCCACACAAACAGGCTGTAAATTAGCTGAACGAAATGGAGGAGTTGTAACGTTCCGACAACAAGCAGTTTCCCCTCCAAAAAACTGCACCTTCTAGTTTTCCGAGTCCAGAGAGATCGGAGCGGGACGCAGGGGTGATGACGTACGCCGAAACGGTGACGGAGAACGGCGGCGAGATGAACGAGAAGGATGAGGACCAGCATGAGACCATGGAGGGGAAGGTTACTGACGGGAGGTGGATGGATACGGTGCGGGATCGTATTCATCGGGTCTCCGGGCATAGTCTCTCTCGTAAGCGGAGTAACCACGTCGTTCATCCTGCTGACGGCGGCGGCAGAAACGGGATATATGACCCCTTATGCCACAGTAGAAGCAGATGGGGTGCGGAGGACGCCATGTAGAATAGTTGCGTGGCCTTGGCGCTTGCGTTGTCATCGTAGTCACATGGTCACATCCGAAGTCTGCAGGCACGGTTGGAACTGGTGCAGGGGCCCGCGATGCAACTTCTGCGTACGAAGGCACTGGGAAGCGCGCAGGAGACGGGGCATGTGCAGCGCTTGTCATTGATGCCAGTTCATCCTTGATTATCTCTCGCAGGTTGGGAGGATGTGTGTGGACAGACGCAACAGTAGGTTTGCCTGGAATAAGGCCGTGAAGTTCTTCTCTCACAATTGTGCGGATAAGGCACCGCAATTCATGCTCTTTGGTAAAGCGAGCGTCGCAGGAGGCGTGTGGAAGGCGCATGGAATGAAGCGCGTCCAGGCGTTGGCATGTAGGGATGACGTCCCGGACGGTAGTCGGATTCTGGATCACGAGAGCATTGAAGGCCACAGAGTTGATACCTTTCAGTAGATGTCGGATGCGATCGGCCTCCGTCATGTCATTTTGTGCTCGGCGACAGAGAGCCACAATATCTTCAATATAGGACGTATACGATTCGTCGTCCCCCTGGATGCGGGTTGCGAGCTTCTGTTTCGCTACTAGAGAACATCCTGCAGACGTGCCAAATACCTGACGGAGATGCCCCGCGAAGGCCGACCAATTGGAGAAGTCGCTCTCGTGGTTGTAATACCAGGTTTTAGCGACGCCATCGAGGTAAAAAGGAACGTAGCGCAGTTTGTGTGCCTCGTCCCAATAATTACAAACGCTGGTTCGATCATAACTGTCCAGCCATTCTTCGACGTCTTCGTTGCGAAGGCCGGAAAATACCGGAGGGTCTCGATGAGAGGTACTCACGGTGTAGTGAAGCCTAAGTGGCTAAGAAGGAGCGGTTGCAGTAGCGGACGCGTTGGGTTCTGCCATCGCTGTTGCTTGAGGGCACAACCGTCGACCAGACCGGAGCTCCAGGGGTGACGGGTAGAGCAGGAGGACGTGGGAACCAAAGCACGCTCCACCACTTATGAGACCACGTCCGGTACAGCAGCAACCAGGTTATCTTTTTAATCCAGACGCACGAGCCAGAGAGACAGCCCGCGTGACATACGATGATGATCACTAAAATGGTTTGGTCAAACAGATGAAGATGAAGTACAAAGTCAGCGCTCACAATATATATATATATATATATATATGTGTGTGTGTGTGTGTGTGTGTGTCGCGCTTTTCAGATTTTTGTTGTCTTTTTGCCCTTTCTACTCTCTCTGTTAATTTCTCTGTCTTTTTTTCTACCTTTGTTCTCTTTCTTTCTGGCTATATTTTAGGAGTGAAGCAATTTGGGGTAGGAGGGGGAGGTTGTCGTATGCTGCCATCGTCGTTTAGCGTAACACAGGCAAAACCACACAGATACAACTGTGGCAGTGTCATCTGTGGCTCGAGCGCACGCTCAAGCCAAAGATGACTCTGCCACATAAGAGGACAAGTCTTTAGTTCAAGCGTGTGCACCAGCTAGAGACTTGTCCTACTGTGCGGCAGAGTCATCTTTGGCTTGAGCGTGCGCTCGAGCCAGAGATGACTCTGCCACATAACAAGGCAAGTATGTGGACAAGTAAGAGGACAAGAGGAAAAGTTGGCTCGAGTGTGTGTACCAGCAAAAGACTTGTCATATTATCTGGCAGAGTCATCTTCGGCTTGATCGTGTGCTCGAGCCAGAGATGACTCTGCCACATAAGAAGACAAGTATTTGGACAAGTAAGAGGACAAGTGGACAAATTGGCTCGAGCGTGTGTACCAGCGAATGACTTGTCATATTATCTGGCATATTCTTTGGCTTGAGCGTGTGCTTGAGCCAGAGATGACTCTACCGCATAAGAAGACAAATATTTGGACAAGTAAGAGGACAATTGTACAAGTTGGCTCGAGCGCGTGGACAAGTTGGCTCGAGCATGTGTACCAGCAAAAGACTTGTCATATTATCTGGCAGAGTCATCTTTGGCTTGAGCGTGTGCTCGAGCCAGAGATGATTCTGGCACATGAGAAGACAAGTAATTGGACAAGTAAAAGGACAAGACGATGAGTCGTTGGCTGGAGCATGCGCTGGAGCCAATAACTTGTCCTCTTGCTCTTATTCATCGAGTGCCCTGACAATAATGAGCACTTCATACGACGGAGCGGTTTCTATAAAACTCCATGTAACAATGGAAGAAAAGGGAAGCAAGCGAGAAATTCGAAGATAGAGAAAGCAAGAAAAACATAGAAAGAAAAATAGAAATGAATAGAAATGAAGGGAAAAAGACAGAAAAATCTGGAAATTACAAAAGAAAGAAATAGAGCAGGAAAGAAAGAGAAAAAATCAGCATATCCACAGAGTGAATGATGATGTGTGTGGCGGAGCTTCCCTCAGCCCGTCCGTGCTTCCTTCCGTCTGTTCGTTTTTGCTTCCGTCTGTCCGTGCGACCATCTGTGCGTCCATCATGCCTCTGTCCGTCTGTCCATGCGCCCATCCGTGAGTCTGTCCATACATCTGTCCGTCTGACTGTTCGTGTGTCCATCCGTCCGTATGACCGCGCGTCTATCCATCCAACTGTCCGTCCATCTGCTAGTCTTTATGTCCATGCGTCTGTGCGTCCATCTAGTGAACACTCCAAGTGCCGCCATCTCCCATCTCGCATCCTCTGTGGCACATACCCTCTCGAGAGCGGGTATGTGCCACCGGTGGCTACGTACTACTACATACATACAAAGGATGGACAGACCCACGGCTTAAGGTTCTTCGCCCCTAAAAAAAGAGGAGGAACAAAGAAGACTGCTCGTTCCAAAGGGTGAAGCTGTCTTTCAGTTCTATTTCTTTCTATCTCTTTCTCTTCTCTCTCTTTGTTAGTTCTTTCGCCCATCTAAGCTACAAACCGGACGAATTGCATAGTGGGAGAGCATTCTCGTGTTCGGGGTACGATGCAAAAGACGCAGAAAGTGTGCGCCAGCCGAGTTATGGCACTTGGCGGAAGCTTCCATATTAGGTAGAGACCGTTCATAAAGTTAGATTTAAGGACGGTGGTCTTTCTCCGGATACTTGAAGACCGATTTTGTTCTGGCTGTCTGTACATATGTAATTGCGTATGTATGTATGTATGTATGTATGTATGTATGTATGTATGTATGTATGTATGTATGTATGTATGTATGTATGTATGTATGTATGTATGTATGTATGTATGTATGTATGTATGTATGTATGTATGTATGTATGTATGTATGTATGTATGTATGTATGTATGTATGTATGTATGTATGTATGTATGTATGTATGTATGTATGTATGTATGTATGTATGTATGTATGTAGGTCTGTACATAAATACATACATACACTTGCTGAATAGCTTGCCATATTTAATAGGTGGCTGCGTTACTACTTGTGAACATTGTCGATCCAAAAGTAATTATTACGCATATCTGAAGCGCAACATAAATAAGCATTAAATGATGTGTTCTTTTACTAGAAGAAACGTAGATACATACAGCAAAAGACCCTACTGTTTTTGTAGACTGCGCTAATTATGCGACGCTATGCACTAAAGCGCCGTCTGCCAGCGATGTGGCGCTGCTACCTGGCAGTGGTCCTGGACTGCGCACAAGCTTATTTTCCTGACGCTACTGCTAGATGGCGTCCCTATCTCACGCGAATGAGACCAGGACTCATGTAATAGATGATTTCCCGCAGCTGGTTCGCTCATTTAAATCTAGATCATGCCACAACACCGTGGACGTTTCCTTACCATGGCCGTCTTTCTGCCGTGGCCCCCATACCGTGCCCTTCTGCAGAACTGGTCAACAAACGCTTCGCGGCGTCTGCTCGGCATCCCCGTAGCGTCTGTGCGCATGCGAGTATAGGCGAAGAAGGCGCTATATGGGGATGCTCAATAATGGACTTGATGGGAATGTTCAGCAGCGCGGCAGAAGGCCACGGCAGAAAGACCGCCATGGTAAGGAAAGTCCACATAGTGGTACCTATGGGTGCCGTTTCCTTCTGCCTTGATCTTAACACGTCGTCTTTCTTGGCTGTGTGTCCAGTAAGTTCGAAACGCACACGTTTATTTGCAATATATTGATACGTGTATGGAACTGTCGCTTCGGCACAGTCATGCAGGCCAACGGGGGAAGTTCGAGAGACCAAACTCCTACAACCATGTTGTCGTCTTCCTCCTTTCGGGTGCCATTCCAGCTGTGCCGAAGCGACAGTTCCATACACGTATCATCCCCCGTAACAATATTTATGTCTGAAAGCTTAAAGAGCGATGTGTTCGTCAGAGTTTCCTGGACTCATTCTCAAATTCTGGGAGACAAGGCTTAGCAGGCTCGGCTAGATAAGCCCAGCTAATGTTCCTAATAAGGACAGTAGATAAGTACCTGATGTTTTATTCCCAGCGTAAGATGACACAAAGCGGTAGGTGATTTCACAATTAATTTATTGCTGCGATGACCATTGGGGAGTAGCAAGAGAGAGTTTGGATCGAAGCGGCTGGTCCCGTCGGCACGGGTGCTGCCATGTTGGCTTCTGGAATCAGCTACCGGCGCTCACAGTTACGGTCCAAAGAGTTTGATTGAGCAACTGGCCTGCAGGAGATCAGTTTATGGTCACGTGATTAAACATGGCCGCGCCCGGGTGCCACTGCGGAAAATCGTCTATACGAGCGGTATAAGACTATCATCTTTAGATGACACTTGCTGCAAAGCATGCAGAAACGCAGTCAATTTTTTGTGAATTCCTTTTAGCGAATCGTGAGCTTATAACACGTTCATCTTTGCAATCTACCACCTGCACGCAGTCGTTACAAATTCTAAAAAGAGTTTTCATAAAGGCTCCATCCTATAGTGCTATTTTCCGCAACTCAAAGTACCTTTTTTTCCCTCTCTATTTCTGATTTATTTTCTCCTTCAGTATTTATGCGTTGTTGTCGTGTTTTACGAGCCATAGTAGTAACGTCCGCACTTGATAAGATTATGAAGGTGTTCGAAGAACAACAGGAAGAATTCTCTTAGGTGTGAGCGAGTGCTCTGCAGGCTATATTCAGGGTGCCCCACATAAATTTAGCAAGAGTCTAAAAATATGCCGGAACACGTAATTACGACGCGACCAAATGCATGTTGATCACCGTTGCCTGCAGTTGTTCAGACTATATTTCACGTTATCAAATATTGTTTAATTAGATTTGTTTAATTAACTAAATTTTGAAGGATCGAAGATGGATAAAAAATTTCAATGAGAAAGTTGTAGATCGGTTTGCAAAACTTCCAAATAGATAGTTTTGAAGTTTAAATATGTTAGTTATTGGTGTTTTTCTGCTAATTACAAATCCCCGCGAACTACAAAAATTATCACGTGACAAACCTGCTCGCGAGTAGGTGCGCCCGATGTTTCTAGTATTTAGAGCACTATGAAATCTATCCAGTAACCATGACCGGATTCAGGCGCAGCCATTCGTCAATCGACAACGTTGTTGATCTGGTGACATATGTTCAACAGCAGAAAGCCTGTAAGAGACTGTGCGCCGCCCTATTTCTAGACGTTAAAGGGGCTTACGACAATGTCACCCATGAAGCCATCCTTAGTGCTTTAGAAACAGTAGGTATTGGTGGCAAGATATAAATGTGGGTGTACTGCTACTTACAGCTGAGATCATTTTACGTGATGACAGCGAACGGCCCAACACCTGATTATTACAGCAGTCGAGGGGTTCCTCGGGGAGGAGTGATAAGCCCTACACTTTTTAATATAACTCTCATTGCACTAGTCGAGCAGCTACCTAGCACTGTAGAACTTTCTGTCTACGCTGATGACATATGCATTTGGACATCAGGTGCGACAAGGCCTCAGCTTCGTGCCCGCCTTCAGAAGGCTGCTACAACGACGCCATGCTACCTTCGTAAACAAGGCCTCGAGGTGTCCTGCGGAAAATGTGCAGTGGTAGCGTTCACGCGGAAACCAATGTCTGCTTATAGCATATCGATTAATGAAGAATACATATTGTTCAGCAGTAGCCACAGGTTTTGGGAGTCATAATAGACAGAAACCTATCGTGGACTCCACACGTTAACTTTGTGAACAAGCGGTTGATCGCAACATAACACATGTTCAAATTCCTTGCAGGAAAGAATTGGGCAGTGCCCATACCATCCATGCTACAACTGTACAGAGTGCTGTTTATCGGATTCTTACGATACAGCCTACCTGCAATATCTAACACCAGCAAGACCAACCTGCGCGCAGTTCAGAGCATTCAAGCCCAAGCACTTAAGATATGCCTTAGATTACCCCGCAGTGCATCAACGCCTGAAACCATTGTCATCGCTCAAGATCACTTGATAAAGACGCATAATATTACCGAGACAACGCGCATGCACCTCAGGCATTATGCCAGGACCCCTTCTCACCACCTGGTGAGCCTAGCTGCTAAAAAGGCCCGCACGACATACGGTGCTACTGTCTACAAGCATTGTTCATCATTTACTAAGACGTACGCACCTGCATCAAAGACACTGCTTCTTCCTTGAAGCTTGAGCCGGCCGCGAGTTCACTTAATGATTCCAGGAATGAGGAGAAAATCTGACTTACCAGCGCATGCCCTGAAACAACTGAGTCTATTCCTACTGGAACAAAAGTACAGTAACCACGTGCACATTTACACGTATGGCTCGACTATGCCGTCTAGTTCAGGTGGAGAAGTGGTTATGCCATCACAAGAGGCAACTCGATGTTTTAAGACTTCACGTGTGACAACGTCCACGACGGCAGAACTCGAGGTTCTGCACAGTGCAGTGGAACTAATCAATTCTGAAGAAAGACCAGGTAAATGGGCTGCATTTTCTGACTCAAAATCAGCGTTACAGCGCCTGCTATCAGTTCTCTTAACCGGATGCCATGACCAGTTGACCTGCCAAATCGTGAAGCTTCACTACCTTTTAATACAAAAAGGCCACGACATCGGCTTTCAGTGGTTACCTGAGCATTGTGGTATAGGCGGAAATGATTGTGCGGATCATGCTGCTAACACGTCACCTCAAGAAGCAAACAGCGTTTCAATTCCGGTTTCAAGAGCGGACGCGGCGAGGCAGATTCGTCAACTGGCCCGCAGTCTCACACTGACTGAGTGGAACACACCAAGCATACGACGTACAAGACTGCACGAGCTTGACCCTTCACTACAGCTCCGGCCTCCACCCGGCCTGCATCGACGTGGAGCTTCGCTTCTCCATTGTCTTTGGCTGGGAGTTGCTTTCACGAAAGTTTATACCACGCTAATCGGAATTAATGACAGTGCGGCGTGCTATGTTTGCGGCACTGACGAAAATATTGAACACCTGCTGCGCCACTGTTCTTGATTTGCCTCAGACAGACAAGTACTTGCCAACGCAATACGGCTACTGGATGATCGGCCTCTTTCTGTGCAGGTGCTATTACAGCAACGTCCACATGCCTCGACAGACCACACGGCAGTGGAAGCCCTGCTGTGTTTCCTCAGAAAGACAGGCCTGTGTGAACGCCTCTGACATGCGGTGGAGTTCTACACGCTGCAGTGAAATTACTGTCAGTCTCCCCTTTTTTTCTTTTCACTCTCTTCCCCCTTTCTCCTCTTTCTTGTCCCCTCCCTAATCCCCCAGTGTAGGGTAGACAACCGGATGTCTTTCTGGTTAACCTCCCTGTCTTCTCCCTTTTGTTGTTTCCTTCTCCTGTCAATGCTCTTTAATACCAATACCTTGTGTAATCGGTACTCTTCTTGGCGCCGACGAATATAGTACCTTTGATTACGAGTTATGTGTGCTCGAAAACTAGTGAGATCATTTTTCTTGGAAGATATGACAAGATATATTTATGAAAAAATTCTCTGGAAGAGATGGTGAGGGGGAGAGCAGGATAACCCCCTACTTTGTTCATGCCTCTGATCAATAAGTATTGAAATGGCTGTGGAATACGTGTGAATGCACCCGAGTACAGGTAAAGCTGACAGTATAATGCCGAAGAGTATGTAGACATGAGCCGTATAACGTCCTGGTATGTATCCATATGGTAAAAAGATACGTGGAACTAAAAAAAACAGTGATTCAGTAAATAAATCAGTTATCAATTGTACTACGGGTATTTGCCAACTTTCTTCATTTCTATGAGTTCCCAGTCTTTCTGTGTTTCTGGGTGTTACGACAATGTGTCCCGCGAAGTAAATGGAAAGGCAGAGCGCACACATATTTCACACCTGACAACATAGGCCCCCACTGAATGAAGTTATACTACTCAGTAAGTTAGTGGCTTTATTTTCTCTTTGACGTGACGCGATAAATGTTTACGTGCTCTACCTCTCGATAATAGAGCAGCTTCTGGCACGCCTCTCCAAAGATTATGATACGAAGCACATAATGCGGTTCACTGATAATGTTCCGATGGTTGCCTACTTTGCCAGAAAGTGAAGAGCTGTTGAAGTAGTTTTTGTGCAAAATGAACACACCGAATAACTTTTCTTTTAACGAATAGGAATTAGTTCGTTTTGGCATGGACTTTGCACCAGAGAGCTTACGGAAAGGTCTGAACGTAGTCGTTAAACTTGTACTTAAAATATACGCCAATGTGAGCACGTTTACACGTGCAGCGCGTGAGAAATTGTCAAACTCTTTACAAAGGCACTTCCCACCAATGATCGTCCTATCAACGGGCGGAGAAAAAAAAATACGTGCCTATATTATTAAACCATTCTTCTCTATTTGTCCCCCCTAAGTAAACCACGTAAGCGGTGTATGAAACACGTTCTAAAAAACAGGTTAGCTTCAGGGGGAAAATTACATTTGGCTGACAAACGAGAAGGCGACAAGTGGAAAGGTCGAATGGACCGTGCACAGTCTGCATAAACCCATCCGTGTTTTTATCGATACCACAGAGCAGCCGTGAAGCAGACAAGACTACCCGTCGCTACTTCTGTTAAAAATTCAATGACCGCGTTCAACTGCGTACACGTCCTATTAAGGGGTTTCGTTGGAAATGGCGAAAGAAGAATATGCGGTTGGAGAAAATAAATCACTTAGTCTCTCCTCGAAACGCAACCCTTTACTTCAAACGAGTTGCACTTACGATGCCCTGTATGTTTTTTCGTTTTTTTTGTTTCATTTAGCTTACAAATACGTGTTTGACATTTACCCGAACGCACGGGTCATCATTCGTTTTGAGAAAGGTAACCCAAATGAGTCCAAGTCCCTCGGAGTCCCTCATTAGACTATTCCAGAGAGCAAGTACCCCAGTTGTGCGGGTAGAATCGTACAAAACATATACAATATCTCACACATACCACTTCGGTTTCGACAAAGAAGATGGGGTGAACGGGCAAGAACTCCGCGAAATCTCTACAATAGAAGCGTTTCAATGAAAATCGAGTTGGCGCTAAGGGAAAAGTAAAAGGTTATAAGGGGAGCAGACGTGAATGACGGCTTCAATAGTGGTGCACCACTACCTCACGACCCCTCAATGCAGGACCTTGGGGAGGCGGCAAAAGAGAATTAAAGAAACAAAAGGTTGAATGGTGTTTCTTCAAAAAAAAGATGAAAAATATATGGCTCCCCGGGTGACGCCGACGCCTAGGTTGTTCGCGCAGTACGAGTAGGAGTCAAGCACGTGGATGTGCTTGCTCCAAGCGCTCATTTCTGAAGAGGCAAACGATTACGTGGAGAAACAAAATGTGGTGTTCATAAAAATAAGAGCGATGCACTTAACTCTCGAACGCAACAAACACCCACGTTAACTCGTTGTCTGAGTGGAGTCTAATGGCGGTGGCATAGCAAGGCGGCTGCCCCCTGGTGACTGGAGCGGCGGCGTCCGTGTGGGACCTGGCGACCCCTGGTGGTTTCAACTGGAGCCCCATCCCGCCACCCCCTCCTCTTTCAATTCTTTTTGTGCTTTTTTTTCTTAAAATTAGGATGGGGTAGCATCAAAAAGGCATGCTCTGTGTATTTCGTCGGGGAAGATGGGGGTGAGGTGAATAGCGTAGCGAAGAGGAGAGCATGTTGCGTTAGGTAGGGAGGAGCGGAGTTATAAGCACGATTATATTCCCAGAGGCTCAGACAAGCGTGGACACTTTATTGTTAAGAGAGACCCGGCGTTAGAATCGTTTGACACTCGCTGCTGTAATAAAGACTACTTCCTTTAGACCATCAAGCCATTGTCTACGTCCTCAGTAAAGTTTTTACTCACTGTCTCTTAGCTCAACCTGGGTCTTTGTTAAAAGTGTTTAATTGGATGAGTCGTCCGACGGGGAAGCTGTGGCAGACAAACAGCTGGTAAAAAAAGGCAAGAAGTAAACACGTTATGTTAAACATACCTATTTGCTATGTCAGGAACAAGCTAGGTAGTCCATTTACTTGAAGTGTACTTATGCTATGGTTCAAACTTTATTGGGCGACTTCCTCGAGTATAGGCTCAGTCAGTGACACACCCACTGATGCAACAGAGTATAAATTTGGGTTTCAAACAGTCCTTACCTGTTTTCTTTTTTTGTTCGTTTTCGTTTGTGTGTTTTCACTTTTTCCTTTTTTTGTGATATTTATTTCCTTTTTTTTATTCCTCTTTTCACGAGCGTAAGGTAGTAAGCTGGTCTTAGAACTCACAAACCTCCCTGCCTTCGAATCTGTGTCATCCTTTCACTCTTCCTTTTTTTTTTCGTCTTTTCAAAAGTCGACAAGATATATGATGTATGACAGCTGCCCCTTTCGTGAAATGATGGGCAAGACGGCAGCTTAACAACGTCGGTAAGCGACGATATGAAGCTTTGCCAAAAAAGAAAAAAAAAACTAAACATGGTCAATGAAAAATGTGCGAATGCAATCCACCAAGCTCATCAGATAGCAATGACACTCTGGATAGCCCCCGTGTTCTTATCCCCACATAAATAGTGGTAATTTTAAACGTTGGGTGTCAGTGTCGTCCCATTGGACCTTGCCATTTAGTTTCTTGAACAACTACACTATTAGTGCAAAGGTACAGATATACAGATAAAAACTTGGATTGATGCATTCGACGTTTCCTGGCCTTATCAATTCACGTCACGAGATACAAAAGTAAGAAACCTTCTTTTAATAGCTCAAGGTGTCGGTGCCCATATGCCTTACGTGGGATCGTCTAGATTGATTGATTGATTTGTGGGGTTTAACGTCCCAAAACCACCATTTGATTATGAGAGACGCCGTAGTGGAGGGCTCCCGAAATTCTGACCACCTGGGGTTCTTTAACGTGCACCCAAATCTGAGTACACGGGCCTACAACATTTCCGCCTCCATCGGAAATGCAGCCGCCGCAGCCAAGAATCGAACCCGCGACATGCGGGTCAGCAGCCGAGTACCTTAGCCACTAGACCACCGCGGCGGGGCAATCGTCTAGATTAATCTCCGACCAAAGAACACCCTTCAAGTTCGTTCATGCGTGCGACTCGCCAGCCGCGGCTCGGCATTCACAGGGGACGATCGACATTGTGGTCCCACACACCTGCGGGTGGCAATGCGCGGGTCTCGGGCGGCCGAGAGAAACTAAGCACGCATCGCTGCTTCCCCTGACGAGGTTCTGCGGTAGCCATGAACTCGGAAGATTGCGGCCCGACGTGTAATTACGGCTTCGCAGTTACGGTGCGTGATTAGCATTATCATTTGGAATTTGCGGAACTGACACGGTTTTTGAGGCAAGAGCACTTGTTTTTGCTTGAAGATAGTCCTTTGATGCTCATTCGGGAAGGTCCTACGCTTTTCGCACGTTCTCGTACTTATGTATGAAGAATATTCATGACCTGCGCGTGACTCCCAACAAGAAACGACTGTTTCAAAGCCCTGTTTTCTTCAGACCTACTCTTAGAAGTTTATTTGTGCACGAAACAGTGTTCTGACAAAACATTATACCCTACTCACGTTTGCAAAGTTCCTAATCCATTTTCCTTGCAAACTTTATAATAACGTTGACAGACGACCCTTTGAACTCATTTGCGCAGATCAGACACATATGAACCCGATATAAAATATGCAGTTTCATTCATTTATTATTTGTATTTGTTTTCCCACACAGTGTACCTAACAAAGTCGTGGTGCGAGTGGCAACACGGGAATTCGCTGCGAAAAAGAAATCAGGAGTGATTCCTCCATTTGAAAAATGGGATCCGACGAGCTTATACGGGTGCATGAGGTAAAAGTTTCATTTCTTTCAATTGCATCGCGCAAGGCTCCTTCTCAAATTTTTCCTTCCTCCATGCCGGGAACCGGACTTTTACGTAGGGGCTTAGCGGTGCAAGACTTCTATTACTAAGAAGAACAGAGGCGGTTATGCATTAAATAGTGAAGTATGGGAAAAGTGAGAAGCAATAGCGAAGTGCGGCAACATGAAATCACCAAGTAACCTCGGTGAAAGATCGCACTGCTATGTCTGAAGCGATGATGTGATCGCCAAAAATGAATGGATCGAAAAACACTTAATCATTGTTCAGCCGACCATCAATCGAGAGCATGTCAATTATTATAGAATGGTGAATTTCAACCAAACGTGAAATTGGAGTTATACACTGCACCTGCTCGAGCGGAAACGATGACAGCACGGTCAAACACGCAGTCGACGGGTGGTCTCGGGTGTCTTCCACCCGTTGTCTAAACCGCCTTCCAATTCTACCTAGCGCGCTGAATGGGGGAAGTCGAGGGTGTCGGACGGTTCTGTATACGTGCCGCTGGTAATTATATAGTAAACGTAGACCGTGGTTTTGGAGTGCTGCTCAAGTGTGGAACCTACCACATTACAGGTCCGGATGAATCATCGCTCCTCTTCGTGTTTTCACATGACACACTTTATTCCTTTGCACACCATTTGCGTTTATAGTGACGAATTGAGGTTGCTAACGTATTGGACAAGTTTTTGAAATGTCTGGCCGTGGTAAAGCGTATAGTGAATCGCTCATCGTTCCGTACAGAGGTTGCTTTATTTAGGGCTTATCTTTGTAATATATTCCTACGGTGATATATTTTACTCTTCATTTTATGACACTCCCACTCAAGTCACACTCAGTACGTATGCCCTCAAATAACATATTTTTTTACCTCCTAGTCTACGTGGAGGCTACGTCTAAAACAGCAGGATTGAAACCTCATAAACTGTTTATTGTTATCTTTCCAATTACAATGCTTCCTTACCTCTTTTTAACTTCGCTTCTCGTCTGACTGATATGAAACATGCTTCATGACGTAACCTTCCACCCTTACTAAGTTTTTCAGCACGTCAGGTGGACAAAATAAATTGCGAGGCTAAACCATCCCATGTCTACAACTTGATGCTCACGGCACTTTTGCATTGTGCGTTGCAATATACAACCAAGGCAAGAATGAACGAACATGCAAACTAACAAACAAACAAAATAGCATTCGCCGAGCCGCAGCTGCTGCCACGTTAATCCACCCTCTTTGAGTTCCGTAATCCTATTGATAAACATTGTTCTTCCTTTTCTGTATACATATTCAGCTCCGCGTCACAAGCAGGCGTCCTGTGCGATACATTGTGTTCAACTGTGCATCAATGAAAAGAAAACCATGTTAAAACTCAGGAAGTGACTTGTCCTCCATTTCAGCAAAAGCACAGCGAATGCTGCCTTGTAAGCTGCTTAGTCCGGATATAGCACTTACTTCTCCTTCCTCACTGAAGTTTGTTTGACTGCTGCAACCTATACGGCTTGCACATTCAATACGGATCAAATGGCTATAGGTATAATGGAAGATGGTGGTCAGTGATTCCGAAGGGATGCGAAAAAAAAAAAACGCAGATTACACCACGGCCTTCTGTCCCCGCACAGCGGAGTATTTTGAAGCAATAAAATTTCTTCAATCAAATTGCTGTGTGCGTGGAGCGACGTTTTGAGGCTAAAACTTACTACAAAAAACTCAGAATCATAGGATAATAATATATGCAACCAATGCAAACTCACTCCAGCTACGCTTAGACACATTGTCTGCAAGTGCACTAGAATGTATAACGCTGCAATTTCTGATGCTTCTTCGGATGAGGTGGGCGGCCTTGCGTTGCTCCAGCCTATAGCCGTCCAGGAATGGGCCGTCCAGCAAGCACGTGATGCGGCTGTTAGGCTAGGCCTTTCACGGTCCAAACGTTGAAGCCCTGAGGGCGTTGGCGTGCTTCCTGAGGGACATTAAAAAACGTTATTTCATCCATCGATTGCTGCAACTCTATCGCGGAGCAAGTCTCCGCATCGGCAACTCATAATGCGAACAAGAATTGGAAGACGCGCTTTGAAAATTCCAAAGAGAGTTTGGTTGACGTCTGTGTCCATTGAGACGGGTTGGTCACAATAGAACGCGATGCGTCCATCTCCCTTCTTGCGTGATTGGACACGCTGGACACAGTGACGCAAAGAGACATAAATGGCGTACGTTTACGCGCCCCTGCTGCCACCTGGCACCGTGCCAAGGCACGCACGGATGAACGTGAGACTGAGATTTTAAAGGTTATCGCCTTGGTGTCCTGCGACCTGCGACCGGCTCGCATGTTGAGGTTTCACCCTTTCATACAACACCTTGTGAGTGGAAACACCGTTGATCATGAAACAAGTTAAATCGGCCTTCAGTCACTTCATCATCACGTCCACCACTTGGTCATCACATGATCTGCTAAACTAGCAAAGCTGCGTAACAAGCAGCCTCAATTATTTCAAGAAACATATTACACATATATGAAAATACACACGCACACACACACGCACACACACACACACACACACACACACACACACACACACACACACACACACACACACACTGAGAGAGAGAAAGAGAGAGAGGTCAAGCGAGGCGAATCCTTTTCGGCGTGACGTCTAGGTTGAACCCGCGACGCAGTGTTCACCGCTCTACTGTGAACCTTTGGACGCGTGCTCGTATGCAAATGCGCTGGAACTGACAACGGACTATTGCAGCACGTGCACTACTCCCTCGATGTATTCGATGTTGGTGGCGTTGACATCGCCGAAACAGCGGGAAGGATATTGATGAAAAAAACATAACAAGAATACCAGCTTTAACAAAAAGTTCCTCCTTTCTTTCTTTCTCTCTCTATCTCTTTGTTTTGCGATATGATTGCGCAATGCTTTTTCCAAATGCTTTTCTTTCTTCATTCTGGCAGTTGGATCGTCATCCACGTATGCTCAGCAGCATTGACTTCAACGAAGACGGACTAGTTGCAAAGATGGTCACGTGTTCATATTTTAAAGGACACTGCATAGAAATAAAGACTCGGTTTAGATTGATAAGCTGCGCTTTTAGAAATCTAATGCCATAATTTTCACCACCTTAAGCTCGTTATTAGCGCAGAAAATAAGCATGAAGGTTTCATTTTCGAATTTCCCGCCAGAATATGCCGCGCGTGACGTAAGAGTTTTCAAAATATATTTGTATTTTCGCGACATAGGCTCGATGAAATTTTCTGAAACTTTGCACGCTAGTTTTACGGCGTCCGCAAAAAACAATGTATTTCATTTTAATCGATTAAAAGCTACGTAGGACCCAGTACACGCTTTCGAAATCTATGACGTCACGCTCCTTGGTGCGGGAATCTCAAGATGGCGTCTCTACCGACATTTTTTTTTCGTGCATTTTGTCGCTGCTAAACGCCATCTCGCAGTATGATTGATTGATTGATTGATTGATTGATTGATTGATTGATTGATTGATTGATTGATTGATTGATATGTGGGATTTAACGTCCCAAAACCATGATATGATTATGAGTGACGCCGTAGTGGAGGGCACCGGAACGCAGTAAGATTGCAGTTCTCGGAATTGTGAAATTGTACTTCAATCATTTTTGTACGAAGTATGTATCTTTATCCAAATGTCCTTTTAAGCAGTGATGAAACGTCGCAACGTCAAAACAGATTTACCCTAAATAAAAGGGTCATATAAAAATTCAGAAACTGATTATCTCCGATTAGCCTGAGCTCTAAGCAGGCGTCGATTAATGTAAAACGATGCCTACCAATACGCATGTCACTGACACAACTTTGTGGGCCGAATTCGTGTACACTCAGCGGCACCTCGATGCTCGTGTGAAATGTCGCTAAAATCCGTATTCTAAGAGCGATTTGCTATGGCAGTAATCTCCTGGTGATGATAATGATAACTGGGACGGATTTGTGCTCTCCCATAGTGGAGTATACAACGTGCTCTACATCATTAAGCCCTTTTAGGGGCGAAGCTTCTTATAACGGCACCCGTTCGTCCCTCGTAGCCATTGTAGTATAGTGTGTAACAAGTACAACATTTCGACCTCCAAGGTGGTGCCGGTGAGATATTTCTTCTGTGCGTTGTTGAACAGTCGGTAGTGATCATGTACATGGAAATGTCTACTAAGGGGAAATGAGAGAGGAAAATTCGGCTTTTAGTTAACGCGCATGCTGCGAATTTTTTATTGTTCAACAACGCACACAAGACAAAAAAGGGTTGCTACGTTATACTCGCTGAGCATAACCTCCTAGGTTTTAGAAAGGTTTAGCGAGCGTTGGGCCGCAGTGCCATGAATACAGTGAACTAGTATTTATTATGAGCTCGAGGTGGTTAAAGATGGGAAGTAGACACGAAGCGCAATCCATCAGAAAGTGTGCGTGTGCCTCCTCTCGTTCAGTCCTTGGAATGTCCGCTGGATGGCGGTGCTTCTATATGAGGAATGTATGATGAAAAGATGCGAGAAGGTGGTACTTGGAGTGTTGAATAGGTGGACGAACGGACACACAGATAGATGCATGGATGGACGCCCGGATGGCTGCATGGACGGATAGACGCATGGACAGACGCAGGAGCGAATGCATGGACGAAAGCAGGGACGAACGCACAGATGAACGTGCGGACGCACGAACAGACGCACGCGCGGACGGGCGGATCGACGCACGGGTGGCCACACAGATCCACGCATGGATGGACGGAAGCAAAACGAATGGACGGACGGACGCTTTGCCCCACTATCTATCATTCAATCCGTGGATATGCTGCCATTTTTTTTTCACTACAAGCATAGCCACTGATTGGTAACATCAAGATTCTGACACATTTTGCATGCACAGAACAAAAATATCTGCGTTGTTGTCTCGCGCCTGTGTCATTCATTGTTCGGAAAGACGGACACGTGCTTGACATGTGGATTAATAGGAAGGGCTCCGCTGATGCCGCATGTGTAGTATAAGAGGCTACTCTCAGAACAAAAGGTAGTCTGTTTGTTTGATAAGCAGTGCGTGTAATACCGAGATTTAATTACTCCTTAATAAATATATTTACTAGGAAATTAATATCGAGCAATGAACATTATTTCAAGGTTCCATCTTATCACACCTTTATCAAGCTCATCCTTACTAACTTATCAAGATTTGCGCCACAAATTACATGTCTAGTTTCCAAAACATTGATCTGAGACGGATGCTTAGTATTGATCTTCCGCTTTCATATGAGTTGTGACTTCTTCAAGAGAAGTATAAATGTAAATTCTTCAATTTCTCTCGGTCATACGCAGTGAGACTTAGATACGGCGAGTGTACGTCATTTATCCTGAGTTTCTCTCACTTTATCAGAAAGTTGTCAAAAGTGTGTAAAAGAGCGTTTTTTTTTTTTAGCGATAGCTCCCATCCCGTGAGCAAAATGCAATAGACCAAAGCCTAGTTCGATACAAATACACAGCGTGCCAGAAGCTTTCGGCAGCAGGAACGAAGACTCAAAATCGATGCTTTCGGAAAGTTTTAAATGAAGCTTGCGTACCGGAAGGCCTTTGCAAGGGGCGCGCTTTCAAATTTTGGACAAGGATCGCACGCGCACCGATCCATCAAGCCGGGAGGCTTTTGACGGGCGGCAGTAAGCAGAATGATCAGTCAAGTGTCATTAACGCTAGCGCAAGAAATATACAAAGTGAACTTTTTTTTCATTGGTCAAGTGTCAAGTTGTCGGTGGAAAATATGAACAAAATGCATCGTCGTGTTTTTTTGAAAGAGACTACACTCTCGCCGGGGCTCATATCTACGTTCATCGACACACCCCAAAATTTTAGTGGCGTTCTGGTGTTGGGGGTGGTCTTCCGGGTACTTGATCTCTTTTTAAAAGCTTCTAAACTTGGCGATGTGGTAACGTGCCATGCACCACAGAGAATCGGGACCATGCATCGGGTATAGTGAGGCATACTGCAAAAAAAAAAAACAGGAAACTATACAACAAACCATAAATGAAAAAAAATCAAGTTGCAGTCTTGCGAATCCGAAACTTTTTTTTTTATCTCGTATTTGTTGACATTGTGATCGATACTGGAAGGAAGAATGGAAAAGGTTGATGCGTTGCGTGTTTTAAAGTGATACAGTAAGTAGTCTGATTGTTCCGACTCTTCCACTTACAATTCGCGTGTCACAATTTCGAAAGTCATTAGAGCCTCTAATCATATTGCGAGAAACCTCTCCAGCCTCACACACTTTATTTTAAGTTTTTTTTCGTACGTGAGATCAATCAACGGATCTTTATTGAGGAGCAAAGCTCCTTAGGCTTGCACCCTATCAACGCCGTCAACGCCGTCGAAGCTCCCTGCGTGGGGCATGCGCGCCGAGCAAAATAGGTGCGCGTCTTGGCAGAGCGGAAGCGCAGGCACGGTGGTCGAACGCCCTCGCTGCACTGCGCGCGCCACTCGCTGCACTGCCCGCGCCTCACATCCCCTCGCTCAGTCATTCACGCAACCAAGCGTAGCAAACGCTCTACCCATCCGCTCCCACCTTACCGCCCTCATGAAATGAAGCACCGAGATTCGGTGCATAGTCGTATAGTCGTTTATAAGAAACTTCGCTCATTGGTGGTATTTGTACACGAAACCAATGCTAGTTTTTTTTTCTAGTAAATGTAACGCTTGGCCTCTCTGTGTTTCATTCTGACGCGTTTGTAACACGTGACATGTCGACTTGTTTCGGCAAACTTTTTTTTCAGCTGCGCCCAAACCTCTCGCCATCTGTCGCGCTTTGTTGCAAACTGTCTCGATGGTAATCGTGCGTACAAACCTAATTTCTCGGCATAACAAGAGTCAAATGTGCTCGCGTGTCCTTGTCATCCTCTCTTGGTTTACAAATCGGTTACAATGAAAATATTGAGGCATAAAGAAACTTGAATACTGCAATTACCTGTGTTAGGCCACGAAAAACGTAAAATATTGGCTACCTTTACATATATAACCACGTAAAGTAATTAAACTGAACAATTTAATTCGGCTGAGACTCGGGTACGTCTACACTGCTTGGGACCCTATATATTACATAGAGACAGATATTACATACAGACATAAAGACAGAATAGCATTGAGACAAAAATTATTGAAGGTGGTTCTCATCCTAAAGACGAAGGAAAACAGGCTTTGGCGTGCACCTTCTTAGTTTATGCAGGTCCACTTGTTCATAATTTTTCCGTCAGACTGTCTTCCTTATATACTTCTGTCCATGGTTCTCAGTCTAATTTCAACCAGTCAGACAAGTCTCGCCCTCACGTTTCGGCATGTCCATAAGGATAATAAGCGGGAGGTATGGTTGATTGATATGACGAACAATATACCATAGATATGAGGGCGTTCATATTGTTTACCTGAGCCAGGTGCACTACAGTGGACAAAACGCAATGCGAAAAATTAATGCTGCCATGCTGCAGCGCTATTGCATACGCGCCGGAGGTCTTTCCTCGAGTGTTGGCAGTGGACGCCACTCAAATGACATGGTGCACTCAATACGCATCACTGGACACATCACTGCAGGAGCTCTTGCGACCTCAGCTCGTGCGTGACCAATGAACGGGGCTCCGAGTAGGCACCGACGCCTGCTCGGTTTATGACTACTGAATTCGCCCAGCATTGCCGTATGTTGGTTCAGGGATGAAATTGTGAGCCGTGCTTATCCACTCTCTGACAGTCGATCCCCCAGTAAGCAGTTCTTCCCATTTATTTGATGCTTGTGCCCGGTTTGTCGACATGGAAACACAAGAGAGAGAGAGATAAAGATGCAAGGAAAGACAGGGAGGTTGACCAGACGCACATCTGGTTTGCTACCCTGCACTGGGGAAGGGATAAAGGGGAGAAAAGAGGTTGCAAAGAGATAAGAAGGTACACAGAATCACGAGCACACTCGGGGGAGCACACAGAGTCTACAGGCGGTCGCTCAGGTTTGTTGACATTAAGTAAAGTAGGAGTGCTTTAGTCGCCTTCTGCGCAACTGAGGCAGATACCCAAGGTCGTAGAGTCTTCTGCACACAAAATGGTCTGGAGTCAAGTTGATTCAAAACCATCTGGAGCTGGCATCGCTGTGTGTCGTAGCAAGCGCAGCTGCATAGGACGTGTTCAATGGCCTCTTCATCTCCGCAGTAGTCACATGTATAGGTGTCTGCCATACCAATGCGAAAAGAGTACACCTTTGTGAATGCGACACACAAACTAAGCGCTATAGCTTTTGGATGCTCGCAATACAGGGACCCATGATCAATTCTAACTACGCAAAGCTCACCCATTTTACGTGAGCTGAATTGCTTCCCGCTGCCCGGCACGCCGACATTGGTGAGCCTGACCTGCATACTGCACACTTGGCGTTGACGCAGACCGTGTTGTCCAAGTTTACTCTCATCACCATATATGTGAACTTGTATAGTATAGTCCGGCACACAATCATCAGCGTTGGGTCGAACTTATTCAAGGGCCTCAATTCGCGATGCGTTCATATAATGCTTATGTGTGCAGCTAAGTGTTAAGTGTAAAGCAGGCTATGTTCGCAACTGATACATTACATCATACTCAAAGAAAAATTTCATTCAGTTTTCTTTATTCTTCTGGCACCTTTAAGTTTCTGCTTATGAAGCTTGACGTTCAACGCATCGCTGACACTTAAGTCGTTGTTCTCGTAGCTCTATATTATTTATAAATAATCAAAAAGCGTTTGTAGGTGGGAAAATCAGTGAACTTACACTATTGACTTGCTTTTCTTCACGTTGTTTTAAATACAGGAAACGTAAGAAAAAAATATATGGACAGCGAAGATCGCTACTCTTTTACAAAATAGAATATATACTGGTAGGATAAAATTAATAGTTATTAGGAGAACGATTTGCACGCAAACAGTCAGGCCGCCGCTAATACTTGCTAAGGCAAAAAGATAGCGTAGCAAAGCCGTTCATATTGTACGCAGTATACTCCCACTTATACTAGAACTTCCGGAATGGTGAAGCTCCTGATGGAGGTTACAGGGTTTATAATCATTAATCACTTTACATCTTCCCTAATGCAACTAATGGTTCTACCGCATGCTCGCAGTCACGCTGCTTGTATGCAAATTAGCTGTGCTCGCTTTCCGGAACAGCGCCATTACCGGTCGCGTGGCACGATCATCAACTTGTTGGTTGTCGCTGCGCACGTGGCATACATTTCTCAGGTCTTGCGACACGGTTAAAAGCTGTCCGACTTCGGAGCCAACACCAATAATCATCGTGCATATCTGTCATTAGCCTGCTCACTTCCAAAAGCACTTGTTATTTATGAACAATACTCGTACGTTACACTATTTTTCTGCAAATGTGGTGATTTGCGTTGTTACTGTCTACGTGTTTTATGTACGCCAATCAACTTCTCGTCGCTGGCAGCCATAGTGAATCTGATGGGTTCAACTGTAGTTGTGACGCTATCGTCTTACGTCTATAGCAGCGATACCCCTAGGCCGAGCTTACAGTTAGTTTTCTACCATGGCCGCTCAACAAGAAGAAATAAGGGAGAGAAATTAATCATGTTGACTGGGCCCTTCGTACTCCAGCCCCGTGGTGGGCGCCTCTAAAGTCCAGGTAGCCATGGATCACTACCGCCGCCCAAGCGTTGTTTGCCAAACTTAGCTGGTTTTCAGCGTCCTTCGTCACCAGCGGAAGCTCCCAGTGGTCTTCGAACTCTTCCCCTGAACCTGTTTTTTCTCTTCGTTTTCACTTGGCGGTGACGACTATGGTAACATCGAGTTGTTCTATACACACCAGCACAATGTGGCGTGGGCGAGGCCATGGTACTGTACAATTAACCATTTGATCTCGTTAACTGTCACCATTTGTTTTAAATTATTTCAGCCTTGTGATCGGTCAGTGGCACTGACTTAGTGAAGCAAATATTCTAGAAAATCATGTTTATTAGGAAAACCTACAGGGCCCTATATGGATTCACTTAAGGAGGCTAGAAGCCAAAGCCACCTTCTTTTTCTTCTCCATCGATTGCATCGGCCACCCCACTCCCCTTTTTTCTAAAAATATTCTGCATCTAGCGTAATCTTGAAATGTCTCAGCGATACCGCCAATCTTAGTCAAAACGAAGATGCTGTGTGAGGCCGTCACCATGACGTCATTAGAAGGTCACAAAATTTTCAATGGCAACGTCACTGTACGACCGCTTGTGAACCCAGAACTGTGTGTGCGGTGTGTGTGTATTATGTGTGATTTGTATCTCCTCTCTCTCTCTCTGTTTCTCCATAATTCCCCTCTCTACTCTTGTTTGGGTAGCAAACTGGACTTAGTCTAGTTAACCTCCCTACCTTTCTGATTTGTGGGAGTCAGTAGGTTGCGATTGCTCGAAAAAGGTGAAGATAGTTTTTGCATAGTTTCCTTTAAATACACTAAAGAAAACGATGACGCTATAGAGTCTATGGGAACTGCAACGCACCGCGCTTCAGCCAGAATGGCAATGTTGGGTAGTACATGAATTTATCTAACCTTAGTACATTAGACTCCGCTTGGCTTCACCCATGAAACAATAAGCCACTGTTCGGCTGGTGCACCTCACCCCATAAACCTTTAAGGCTCACCACTTAGCATCAGGTCACAAAGTTCACGACGCCTTGCTCTTTTATTCGAAGCAAAATCAAAACACTGCAACAAACAAATCCGCAGGTGCGCTCGAAGCCAGCCAACTTGGAGACTGGGCAAATACGTGCACTACCCATCACTTCTATGCTCGCTCAACGATCGCCGCGTCAGAGTTCGTTCAAGCTAATTCTAGAAGACTCTATGGGTTTCTGGACGGCATTCCTTGTGAGATTTTAAGAGATGTTGGTAATCGTCGAGGTCTCACAAAGTACGGCGAAACCCTCACGGGCGGGGTCGCGAACAGTCAGTAAAGGTTTGCGAACAATCAAAAAGGGCGTGGCTAGATTTCCAGCTATTGTTGTTGCCACTTTTTTCCTCAAACTTTCCTGCGAATATTTGTGTGTGTGTGCGTGTGTGTGTGTGTGTGTATGTGTGCGCGCGTGCGTGCGTGCGTGCGTGCGTGGTGTGTGTGTGTGTGTGTGTGTGTGTGTGTGTGTGTGTGTGTGTGTGCGTTCGCGCGCGCGCGCACTGGCTTCGACAGTGATTTTCGGTCCAGGTGGTGTAGCCATGGCAACAAGCACGCTGTTTTGTGAACAATCTTAACCTTTTGTTCTGGCGTAGTACACGATACGCTTGCGCTTAGTGCGTAATGGAAATATAGACCTTATTCAGCAAGCAATCTATTTACGTTGGAGCACCAGACAACAAAGCAGCTTTACAAAAAAGTGAAGACACATGCATGTCCTCATATAGACGCGGCTGCAGTCTATTCTGGGGTTGTCTGCATACACACCTGCTGTGAATCACTTCCCGATTTAATTCGTGGCTGAGCTTATATGCATTCAATCGAATGAAGTTCATTGTTTTCTACGCTTGAAACGATCACCGTGGCTACAGCAACCGTCAACGATAATAAAGCGGGTGACGATGTGCAGTTTTTCGCGCTGTCGGTGGATCGTTATTTCATCTTGTACAATATACGCTTTCTCTCGCCTGTGCGCTGCGCATCGCTCTTTATTTTTCTTTCTTTCCAACGCTGCATGTGTGTAAGTAGAAAGCGGGGTGGGAGAGACCACAATCACATCGCTTACATCACAACCGATAAAAAGATGGACAGTGTGTTGATGAATTCAATGAACCATGTTTGCTGTTCATTTTTTCCGAGCGATGATTCCACGTGTTATTCTACCGCCAAGATGTTTTTTTTTGCTTCATTTTTGGTATCTTTAGTCCCGGCATTATTGAATATGTTTATGGGTATATTTATTTTATGTATCCTAAAATGAAATCGGCTGCTAGGCAAGTGTGTATAGATACATTATTGTTTTCCTTTGCACAAGTAACTCAAGGGTTCAACGTGAGAATATTGAGTGAGAGGTTCAGGCGGTGTAAACAACACCAAAAAGTAGACATAAGCGCTCATTCGCAACTGAGTTGTTTTGAGTAGAAACAAAAAAGTGACCTCAATCTAACTGCACTGTAGCATCGGCGTAATTACGCCACCTTCAAGAAACTGCCGCGAATTGCACTGAACATCATGGAGGTGGCATAGACTTATTTTGGGTTGCTTGGGATTTTCCGTGTATCTTTCGAAGACCTGTTGTAATTTCCCTGTACTCCTTTTTTCTACCATTGCAAGTACTTAAGATTGCCGAAAAAATCCTATTGTTTTTGCTTGATGTTTTTGCAAGTTGGCAAGCCTTTTACGAGGCTGCGACTACAAAGTTTGTAGGAGTTTACTTTCTTGTTGTATTTAGATGTGGGCGTATTCTCGTTGTCTTCCTATTTTATATCTATTCTAATAAGCCTTTTAGCTGCTAGTAAACGCTTGTTCACTTCATTTGTATGAGCAGTTTGCCCTCCTTGATTTCTAATCATTAACCTATCACACGTCTTTCAGAATTAAAGCTTTGCGTTTACAAACTTACGTAAAAGGCATAACCCTGGTCAACATACCCTACTGGCCACTTTCTATAGAGAAGGTAATGATTCAAACAAAGCATTGTCTAGGTAATCGAACGTACTGCTAGAACATTCTCAAACGAAAGACTTTGATTTCTCACAAACGTATAAAAATGCCGAATTGTGGTGCAAGCTCACACTGCAAGCTGCCAATGACAATTGTCTTAAGATACAAAAAGTTATCTTCTCCTAATGGTAGCGTTTCACCTGTGGTTAGTGCGTAGAGAAGGCGTAAAATATTTCACTGAGCTAGAAGCGGCGCTCTAAGTCTTGCAGGTCGTGCCTTTTACTATGGCAAATAGCGCTTTGGACAGGCACATCGCTTCGCATCTTAGAGTGTTACACCACGTCCACGTGCGATAAAAACCAAAATAAAAGCTATAGATTGTGTGGCATTGTTGATCTTTCTTCTGAACAACTAATAGAGTGTCAAACCGCAGCCCTATATACTGTTCCTGATTGATGAAATAAACGAGCCTGTTGTGACACCGGCAGACTTAGCAGCTAGGGAGAATCCATGTGGCACAATCGCTTAGATGTGCTCCACCTCGGCACACATGTTGGTGCCGCTGCGTCGTATATGCTGTAGATTTGATCTCCCGGCCTCCCCGAGCATCTAGTATTGCGTGCATTGTGCTACGGGGCCGTGATCCTGGTGATTGTAACTGTAGTCATCGTTCCTTTGTGGATATATGAATAGCATTGCAACTGACCTTACTCCTTGCTCGGTGAAAAACTTGCTCCAGAAAATATCGAGGTAACATATAAACTATTTTCGTTCTCTTGTTTTCGTTTGCCTAAAATAAAGAAATTGAAGCTCAAGTTTTTTAGTTCTGCGGCTTTTCTGTCGTGAAAATAGCAAGTAAAGACATTTTAATTGGCAGTCAAACTCGGACACACAACCAGAACTTGCAAGGAGGCTTTTCACAATGAGGTAACATATTTGTTGCCTGGCGCGTTAACCCCTGTCAGCAGTCAAGAGATTTCATCACGTACATGGTGTTAGCGAACGAGTGAAGGCCCCTTGCAGCGTCGGTTCTCGACAATGGAATTGGGGTTGTCTGGGCGTCCGCGTGGGCGGATCGGGCTGCATTATCAGCAAGGTCATTACCGACAATACCACAATGTCCCGGTAACCACTGGAACACCAAGTCATGTCCTTTCAATAAAACTTCATGAATCGCTTCTCTTATTTCATTCACGAGTTGTTGATGCTCCCTCTGTCGTAAAGCTGATTGCAAGCTCTGAAGGGATGCCTTGGAGTCACAGAACACAGCCCATTTTTGAGGTCGGGCTTCCGCAATATAAAGTATAGCTGAGTGACCCCAGTGTCAGGAACCGCCGCCTACACAAATTGGACCCATCGAGAAAGCTTCAAGTTCCATCGGACCTCTCCCGCCAGGATGCAACTTTACTGTGCCGCCTGTGGTTAGGAGTAGCTTTTACAAAGGCGTACTCCTTTCGCATAGGAATGGCGGATAGCTCCCGATGTGAATCGTGCGACACTGACGAGACAATAGAACATCTACTGTGTTCATGTGAACGTTTTGCGAGCGAACGCAATTTGCTACGCGAAACGTTGGAGACACTAGACAGTAGACCTTTTTCCGAAGAGAAGATACTTGGCTCATGGCTCTACGCGTCGCTGGCCAGCAAAGCGACGCGGGCACTGCTAAGTTTTCTAAAGACGACCGGACTATGCGACCGCTTATAAGCGTGCAATGGACAAGGTCACACCTATACATACACGTTGCCCTTCACTTCTCTCTCTCTTCTCCTTTAATCCCCTCACCCCTTCCCCCAGTGCAGGGTAGCAAACCGGACGTGCGTCTGGTTGACCTCCCTGCCTTTCATTTCTTCCCTTCCTCCTCCTCCTCCTTCATCACGTACAGCACGGGCCTGACTGCTTCTTCGGGCTCTGGAAACGGGACTGCTTTAGGCTCTCCCATAGTCGAGTACTAAGTACTCGAAATCGTTAACCACTCTTTCTAAACACAGCACGGGACGTCTTTATGCCCTCCCACAGTACAGTACTTATAGTACTCAAAATCGTTACCACTTTTTCTAAACACACCCCTGAGCATAGTTTTCTTTATGCACGTTAGAATTTCTTATTACAGCTACAAAGAAACACTGTTGTGCACTTGAATGTATATTAAGATATATTAGCAATGTCTTGAGAACGAGGAATGTAACACATAAATGCCTTCTGTGTATGAATGATTTTTTCAGAAAAAAAAATTATCTTAAACAGGGATTCTCATCTAGTGTGAGGCCCAAGGGATGGCTTTTGGCTCTCCCATAGTCTAGTACAAATTACTCTAAATCATTAACCACTTTTAAACACACATAAATCCTTAACCACTTGTTCTTAACACAGGATAGAATAATTCTTTTCTGAACAGACAGCGTATACGGTCTCATGAACTTTGAGGCCCACGGGACGGTCCTTACGCTCTCTCATAGTAGAGTACCAAGTACTCTAAGTCACTAATCACTTTTTTTAAACACACACAGTAGAGTTGTTTTCGTGCACCAACACAAAATAAGTTGCGCGTACGTAGCGGGGACAGCGCATTGCTCTCCCATAGTAGAGCACCTACACTTTGAAATCATAGAACGTTTGTTCTAAACACACCACTCTGGTACGGTATCCTCCTGTGTCGTATGTTAGTATGATGCACTCTAAACCGTTAAAACATTTCTGCTAAACACAGCCGGTACAACCAGGCGTTGTCCCATAGTATTGACTATTCCTTGCTCTAAATGCGAAACTTCTCATACTTTCTGCCCATGGCACAACAGATTCTTCAGAATGCACGAGACACGCGACTTTTGCTTGAGCACTGTTGACCATTGATCTCGAACTGCCGATAATACGTATACGTACGATTCACCCCTCACCTTCCGTGCCTCTTACCATATTCACAAACGCTCCTCGACTCGACTTTCAACCTTCACTTGACAGAGTTGAGCACCGCGCCACAGCTCGGCTCAAAAATGACGCTGCGCTACTCAAAAATCGCAGCAGATTATCACTGATATGCAGTGACTTGGCATGTCTAGAAACGGCGCTTTCATCGACTTACTCAAGTGAAGGCGAAGCGTCGAGTGAACTGACGTTCTAGAACACGGGGGCTAGTGAGCCGACCTTCCACTGCGTGCTTCATGCACCGCAATGATTGCGCAATCGGTTCGCGCTAACAAAAATTCGCCCGATGCTCAGAGGCCTGTTTAATTATTCGCTGAATGAAAAAAAAAAAGAAGGCATGCCAGTCGCACGACAAAAATGCCACCAATTATAGCACACCGGTAACTACCCAAGCCTAAAGTTTACCTCGTGTAGCCGACAGTCGGCACAAATAAATGCATCTTATACCTCATTTGCGCGGGTGGCTTAAAACGAAGTTAACGTAACCATATACTTACGCGTAAGCGCGACTCATTTATGTTATACGGTACACCAAACCACAGTTATGCCACAAACTGCGGTTGTGGGAAATCGAGCTTGAAAACCTCGGTTTGGCGGTCAACCTAAGAAATGAAGGCTTCTATAGAAGATGATTCAGCAGCCGCCTTAATTGAGGACCTTGACCGAGAACCAACCGGGGTTGGTGCTAACTGAAGTGCATGTGGTTAACTGCGGTTGGTCGAAACCGCGGCAGAACTTGCCTGTTTAACGAAAGTATTACACGTATCACAACGCTCGTTGCCCGTTTTAGGAAGAAAAAAAACCAACATAGATAAGTGGAAAACAACCACGTACGATGAGTGTCATGTAATCGCCAACGCACAGTGAGAAAACAAGTAAAGAGGATGAGGTACCTGCTAATGTCACTTGAAATGGTGTGAACGCTTAAGAGCTTCAACTACCGGCGCTCTGCGCAATTTGCCGCCACAGGTTCAGAAATTGTGAGAGTTCAGAAATGTAATCACCAACACACAGTAAGAAAACGAGTAAGAAGGATGAGGTACCTGCTAATGTCAGTTGAACTGGTGTGAACGCTCACGAGCTTGATATACCGGCGCTCTGCGCAATTCGCCACCACAGGTTCAGAAATTGTGAGAGTTCAGAAATGTAATCGCCATCGCACAGTGAGAAAACGAGTAAAAAGGATGACGTACCTGCTAATGTCAGTTGAACTGGTGTGAACGCTCACGAGCTTGAGCTACCGGTGCTCAAGTTCAGAAATTGTGAGAGTTTGATGGCATGGCACTAAGAGTCATTACTGCTGCTGCCTCAAGGGCCACCCCCTACCCGCCAGCGCACGATGTGTTGGTGTGGCGTGTGATGGCTTTAAGTGCCTTACCCAATGAAAATTTACTTGTTTAAGTAAATCATTCAGCTGCTATTTGGGACTAAACGAGGGCGGGTTGCATTATCTCAGGCATCTGTACTTCAGTTATCGTCAGTTAATGAAGAGTTTGAGAATTGGGGGCACAAGGCACTGGGTTCCCATGCTCCGTTGCGTAGTGAACTCTTGCGTTTGGAGGATCAGCACAGTTTGAGAGCTGGTTGAAATGCAAACTACGTTAAGTCTAAGGTGTTTTTAAACCTCTTTGGTTTATTCAGACGCACAGGGCGCCACCCGTGGCCAAATTAAATACTATGTGAGACGTGGGCCACAGGGCACCGTGGCTCGTGCTGCGTCTTCTTCGTCTCGATGGCGACCAAAGACGCCTTGGGGGCCCACGCTAGTTTTCAATTTTATTGGCCTTGGGTCAACGCGAACGCAAGAGCCCAAGGATTGACTTGGGTTCTGCGCATGTGCCCTGGCGCGTCGCAAGGTTCTTGGGTTCCCAAGCTCCTTGGGGCCTCAATTCTCAAACTCTCTTGATTTGCCAGTTATTGATTCTACTATGAGTACTTTCCAACCTGTTCAAGTTATATTATTTTCCTGTTCTCTCTTTCCATGGCATCGTTCAGCCAATGTAAAGAGCGTGGTTGGTGGAATGGAAGGGAACTGAGACACTTCACACCAGACCAACTTCCTACTGAACGAAGTTACACTACTCAAAGCGTTACTGGCTTCATGTGGCGCCTGAAACACCGCGAAAAGTGTCTACGTACCCTACGTCACGATAATATTAAAAAAGTGGGATCTGGCACGACTGTGGGACTATGAAACGTGTTAGGTCAATTACTGAAAGTGTGCCGACCGTTGTCCGTTAGAATCGATAGAGAATTGCTGTAGTAGTCCTTGAGCATACTGAATGCACCAAACAAGGCTTCTTAATCTTTTTCTTTTAATAATATTTTTGCGAAGAGCCCCCATGCATAGTGGCATGGAATACGCACGTGAGACCTTACGGTAAAAAAAAATTAATGTAGTCGTTCAGCTTGTAGGTGAATTCGAAGCCAAAGTGAGAACTTTTACAAATGCAGCGCGGGAGAGAGCCTCCAACTCTTTACAAATGTACTCACAATTGATGATCTTCGTGTCAATTGGTGGAGAAAAAAAACACGTGAGCCTTGGTCTGTTCCAGAACCATTGTTGTCCTATTGTCCCTCCTAAGTGAACTCATGTAAGCGATGCGCGAAACACGTTCAAAAAATGAGTCAACTGCAAAAAAAAAAAGAAGAAATGTTCTTGGCTGAAAGACGAGCGTCAAGTGGAAAGGTTAAATCAGCGTACGGACAACGTTCTCATGAACCCTCGGTGTTTTCATCAATCAGGCACTGCGCCGTGCTCCCGACCGCGTTACAGAAATTGGGTGCCTTTTCTCATCTTCTAACCACTACCACCGGTGTTTTCATCAAAGCCACGGAGCCACTGTTTAGAGGACAGGCTATTCTACCCGTCACGACTTCCGTCAACAATTTAAAGGTCGCACTAAATTAAATACGCGTCCCGTTCGGGGGTTCCAAAGGAAATCGCGAAACAACATCCTCTTCGGGAAAAATAAAAGGTGTATCCCCTCAAAGCTTCATCTCTTTACTCCAAACGTGGTGCACGTATGTTTTTTTGTTCTGTTATCTTTAGTTCATCTTCTAAATACCTGTTCTAGTTTCACCCGAACTTACGGGACGTCATTCATTCGGAAAAAGGTAAAGCGATGAATCAGAGCTCTCCGGCGTCCCTCATTAAACAACAGAAAGAGCAAGCATACCCAGGGTGTCTGGGTCGAATCGTACAAACCACACATACTCCATTTCACACGCCACTCCAGTTTCGACAAAGAAGACGGACTGAACAGGCAAGAACCATGCAAAGCCCCTACAATAGAAGCGCTTCTATGAAAATGAAGTTAGGGCCAATAAGAAAGTAAAAAATTATGCGGGAACCAGACGTGAATGTCGGCTTCAATGGCGGCGAACCGCTCTCTCGGGAAACCACAATGCAGGCGATTGAAGAGGCGGCGAAAGACAATTAAGGAAATGAAAGTGTGAATAGTGTTTCCCAGAGAAAAAAAAAACGTGGATGGCTGTTCGCGTGACGTCCACACTTTGTTCGCATGACATGAGTCACAGTCTCACACGTGGAAGTCGTCGCACCAAGCGTTCAACTCTAAACGGGAAAACGACAGAACAAAATACTAGAGAAGAAATTGTGCAGCTCATAAAAATAAAAGCGATGCACTTAATCCCAGAACGGTAGTTCTCCAACAAGCAGCCACGTTAACTCGTCGCCTGAGTGAAGTATATAATGGCGGCGACATAGCGAGGTGGCTGCACCCCTGGTGGCTCGAGCGGCGGGGTTTCAGTGCGTGGGACCGGGGCGACACCTGGATGTTTCGACGGGAGCACCATCCCCCGTCCCGTTTTAGTAAAGAGACGTCCTTGTTTCTTTTAAGGACTTGAACGTGGTAGCATCAAGAAGGCACACTCCGTGTAGTTGGTGTAAAGAGGGTGGGGAGTGAGAGGAATAGCGTAGAGGAGGTCAGAGCGCGTTGGATTAGGTATTAGAGGAGCGGAGTTGAAATCCCGATTCTATTCTGATATAGAACTTTGTACTCAGAATTCTTTTCCCCATTTACATTGCTTGAACAGTCGGCTAAATAATGCCGCCTAACGAAGGAAATAAATGAAATAAAAAAGCACCGATCTACTTCGTGAAATGCTACGCGACATGTATTCGGTCACTTCGTCGTTGAGTGCGTTGGCGTATTTTTAAACTGTGTTTAAACAGGGCCACCGTGCATACACCGTGCTATATGGGCAATCGTTACGCCACTGTGTACAAAACGACAGCCAATAGTTGTTTTTTATTGTCAAAAACTTTTTTGGCCATCCAGAGTACTTATTTCTGGCATAGCAGCTTTTATTTAGTTAGGGATAATAAGTAGAGCAATTCGCCAAATAGGTTTCAAAAAAATGTTCAACACTATCAAAGAGCGCTAAAGCAAATATGTGGGTTTAGGAAAAGTGTTTATCGATTTACAGTACTTGGTACTCACACAAACACAGCCACACAAGAATGTGTCACACGAAGACAGATACACACATGCGTATTGCAAGGTAAACAAGAAGCACAAATAAAACATGAATATGTACACATCGCGTATTTACATGCTGGCATGTAATTTCTGCCGACGCATCGATACATCAGCCTACCTATACCAGGGAGGCCGAAAGAGGAGTTTCACTCGTCCGTCACAGATCAACACAACAGGGCAAGACGATTGTCAAAGGGGTTTAGCAAAAGTGTTTAACGATTTAGGCCACTCGGTATTCTACTATGGGAGAGCACAAAGCTGTCCCAGATGACCATGACTAAACAAAATGCTTAACGATTAAGAGTACGATGCAAACTACTGAGAGATCGTTAACCTGTTCCAATAACATCAGTAGATCATGTGTTCTCAAATAGTGGATAATGATTTAGGAAAGACGGAAAGAAAATATGAGGAAAAAACGGCAGGGAGGTTAACCAGCCTATAAGCAGCCGGTTTGCTACCCTGCGCATTGGAGGGGAATGGGGGAGACGAAAAATAGAGAGCAGAGAGGGAAGAGAGACAAACACAGCACATTGGGCAGCACACGCGCGCACACTCAGTCATAGTCCAGTCTTGTCTTTCGCGGTGTGTGACAATGCTGTTACAGCCGCATATTCAAGTCCGTGTCGTGTAGGAATTTGAACAGAGCTTTTGTCGCCTTCTGTTGCAATGTCTTCTCTCGGGCACTTGACAGAATAGTGTCCACAAACATTTGGCTGTTGTCGATGCGCGCAAAAACGGACGCCGGAGACTGTCTCTGGATGTCATACAGTGGACAGTCGCACAGGATGTGGTGTAGCGTCTCTCCGCAACGACAGGCATCGCAGAGAGCGTTGTCGGCCATTCCGATGACAAAGGAATAAGATTTTGTAAATGTCACACCTTCTTAACGATTTAGAGTACTATGTACTCTACAATGGGAGAGCACAGAGCCGTCCCGTTGGGCTCACACTAGTTTTTGTGACGTGAACACCCTTGTACAAATTGTACACAAGGCAATTAAAGGCTCTGAGTGGTCTTCCATTAGCACCTTAGAAAATCCTGAAGAAGCACTAGGCAACTTCTGCTCCCTATCTCTTAAAGCTGTGCATGCAAACACTAAAACTGTTAAATGCAAGAAAATATATAGGTTTCAACGTAATCCCTGGTTAACTCAAGGCTTGTTAACTAGTATGCGGAAAAAAAATAATCTCTACATGAAAACAAAAAAAACAGCCATTTATAGTGAATTTGAGACTTAGGTATAAAAATTATAGTAAGATGTTGAATAAACTGCTGAAAAAATCAAAACGACTTTATTACGAAAAAGAATTCTGTAAAGCAAGAAATGACCCAAAGAAAAAATGGAAACTTTTCAATGACTTCTTAAACAGACCTCAGGATAGTAATGTCATTGATAAAATTAGGTATAAACAGCAAATCTGTACTGAGTCCTCTGACATAGCCGAGTCTTTTAGTGATTACTTTTATGAAGTATACAATGATAGGCCCAAAGTATCCTCGTACACCCTTACCCGCTGTATCCATTCATTTTTTCTATTTCCTGTTACCATTGACGAAGTCTATTCTACAATCCTGAGTCTAAAAAACTGTAGCGCTGGACTAGACAATGTATCGGCGTTTCATTTAAAACTTGCTGCTCCAGGCATCTCAGAAGTTTTAAGCAATATAATTAATGTCATTTTTAAACAAGGTATATTTCCGAGCTCACTGAAAAAAGCCAAGTTAATCCCAGTATACAAAAAAGGTGATACGACAGATGTCCGTAACAACCGCCCTATTTCTATTTTGTCATCCATCAGCAAACTTATTGAAAAATTATTTGTGAAACGTATTAATAAGTACCTCAATAAATTTAGTCTGCTAAAGCCTTGTCAATTTGGTTTCCGGGCTGGTAGTTCTACGAATTTAGCATTGCTATCATTAACCGATTTCTTGAAAACGTCCATCGACAACGGTAATTTTGCAGGGTCTGTATTTCTTGATTTCACGAAAGCCTTTGATACCATTAGTCATAATATTCTATTTAGCAAATTAGAGTCCTTGGGTATCACTGGCCCATCCTTGACCTTCATAAAAAACTATCTTCTTGATCGTGAACAATCAGTCTGCATTGGGGGCGTTAATTCTAATGTTAAAATAATTAATCAAGGGGTCCCACAGGGTTCTATTCTTGGACCCTTACTGTTTTGTATCTATATTAATGATTTGCCCGACTGCCTTGGAAATTCCAAAGTTATTTTTTACGCTGATGATACGACCATTTCCATCTCGCATCAATCATTACCTACTCTGATCAACATGTTGAACAAAAAACTGACTAATGTCGTTGAATGGTGTCGCTTAAACAACTTAATTTTAAACCCGCTCAAAACTCAATTCATGGTTTTTAAAACATCACAAAAAATGCCACCTTTCATTCCACAAGTGTTCATTGACAATCATTTCATTCCTGCGTCTAACTGTGTGTGTTTTCTGGGCATAAAATTGGACCCTTATTTAAAGTTCACCAATCATATTCTTTACGTTAAACAAAAAACAGCATTTGGTATAAGATCACTCATCAAATCTCGTCCTTTTTTTTCACTTGAAGCCTTATTGTCTTTATACTTTGCCTTCATACATAGTCACATCACCTATGGCGTTACATCATGGGGAAATACATATAAGATTCATATTTCGTCTGTACAGCACATTCAGAATCAGGCCATTCGCATCATTACCAACAGTTCATCTTATTCTAATGCTACCCCACTCCTTCAGGCTAACTGTATTCTTACTGTGTCTGGCTTATTTAAATTTCACTTAATCACATTGTTATATAAACAACTTAACAAACAGCTTGTGTTTGATTTAATCGATGCTAGTTTACTCACTAACACCAATAGCACTAGATTCGCCCACAGTCACTACTTCCTTTTACCTAAATGTAACACCAATTATGGCAAAATGACGTCCGCCTTCGCGGTCATTAAATTGTGGAATAACCTGCCCTATACACTAAAATCAGCATCATCTTTTCATGCATTCAAACGCGATCTTAAAAACTTCATCTTGCATAACTAGGTTGACAACGATGATTACTTAACGATTCTTGGTATCCGGGCATGAAATGGGAAAGTCTTTGCAAATTTACGTTATTGCTTTATGGCGTGATTATGTTTTACTTGTATAACTTATTACTATTGTTCTTGTGTCGCATTCTGACTGCCTGTTTTGTTTACTTGATGTTATTTTATGTAAGTTCACTGTTTACTTTTCTTTGTGTTGCGTATTTTACGTGCTGTTATAATTAATAATTTTATTGTTATATTTAACCGAGGGTCCCCCTGCAGTCGCTTGACTTTGGGACCCTCGTCTGCATACTACATTCTACGAATTTTGTATTTTGAATGAATGAATAAACTGAACTGAACTGAACTGAAATAGGCGCGAACAGAAGACGCAACATCATACGTGTGCGATTGAAAGCAAACTACGAGGCGACGCTTTTCGCATCACACATTCTGAAAAACCACTGTGTTAGAGCGGGTTACGTTGCGCAGCTCGGCTGACTATCCAAGCAGCTGGACTAAAACCTACGCAACGAAAAATACTGGAAAAAAGAATGTGTACCATAAATTATATCTCTCAAACAAACAACTGATACAAGTTCTCGAAATATTGTGTATCAAATATCTACTATGAATTCGTCATAAAGCAAGATGACTGAATTGTTTTTTTATTTACATTAATATACCTTAAGGGCCTCTAGGGCATTACATAAGGGGGGTTTCATACAGTAATCAGTGACAACAGCAATTTTTTAACAAGAAATGAAGACAAGAAAACATGCGCAGGTTACACAGTCCGTCAACGAAGATAAGCAAGAAATAGCACAGCAAGGTTTTCACAAGCGAGCACATTGAAAAAGCTGCACGACACGTTATACAGCAAAGCCTAAGATTGTCCAACACATTCAAGCAACGCAAATAATGCAGACTGAAAAGATGATTGCTGTGTAAGCGTTAGAATGCTGGCAGGCAGAGCGTTCCACTTGGTCATCACTATGACAAGGGATGAGTATTGGTGTTTTTTTTTTTTTTTGGTGCGAGAAAATATAGGTTCAATTTTATGAGCATGGTCAACGCGTGCGGAAATGTACAAAGCAGGGTGAATGAACGTATGGCGGAACGGCGAATCACTGTGGTATAATTTGTGGAAGAAAGATAAGTGGAAATATTTCCTGCGCATGGCAAGAGGGGGGAGATTTATTTTTTTTTAATGAATGACACACTTTCATAGCGGGAATAACATGACAAAATAAATCGCGCGGCTTTGTTTCGGACAGTTTCAAGCGTATCAGTAAGGGTTTCTGTGTGAGGGTGCCTTCTGTTGCAATTTTTCGGGTGCTTCATAAAAAAAACCACCGAATATCCACGCAGTAAATGATGATGAGTGGGGTGAATCTTCGAAGGGCTTCATCGGCAAACCGTGAATCATCCACTAGCCCCGTCTGTCTGTCTGTCTGTCTGTCTGTCTGTCTGTCTGTCTGTCTGTCTGTCTGTCTGTCTGTCTGTCTGTCTGTCTGTCCGTCCGTCCGTCCATCCGTCCGTTCATCTAGTGAACACTGAAAGTACCGCCATCTCACATCTTTTCATCATATATTCATCATATACAAGACCGCCACCCAGTGGATATTCCAAGGACTAAAGCGAGATGTGGCTACTACATACAGGAGACGCACGAACCACGCCTCAATGAGCTTCGCCACTAAAAAGTGCACTGCTGAGTATAATAATGAGAGAAAAATTATTTATAATAAATTAATTCACTCACTCTTTTTCGAGATCAGTCTTAGCGATTCATAGGTGCTCGCTTCTATGGCGGATTACGGCATTCTCTAGCTGCGGTTTTCTGCCTTCATCGGAATCGCATCTTTTCTACTTCTAACGTTATTGTTTTTCACGCTATTACTGGGAACCAACAGGGAATTAGAATCACCGCCCAAGCACTCCGTACTAGTGGTTAACCAGCGATTATAGATGCCTTCAGCCCGGGTGCTTAGCAGTGGGTTCAACCCAAGGCTGCACTGAAGCCTTTCACCCTTATTGGTTAAATTTTTCTTTATTTTTTATTTATTTTTTATTTATTCAATACTGCCACCAACTGTTTGGTCGCCAAGGTAGGAGTGGTTACAGTGCACTGACCGTTAGATTAGTTCCCAAGTGAAATGTTGGCGCATGTTTGGCTTGGGTTTACCACAGTCTCTGTTTCACATAGCGCACATTGTGCCTCGCCTATGAAGCACGATCATTCCCCTCCCATGCGCAGGGTAGCAAACCGGCTGTTTGTAGGCTGGTTAACCTTCCTGCCGTTCCTTGTCTCCTATTTTCCTTCCTCCTTGTGCCTCGCAGGATCACGGCCGTGGAAGAGTGTTATGAGCGGTCGGATACGTTTCGCAATGCATTAATCGCAGTGGTTGTACTCGAACCACAGGCGGTCACAGACGCCGCAGCGGAAGCCAAGGTGCCGCTGAAGAAACTCCCGCCGAAAGAGGGCGTCCACCCCGACGAACCCGCTCCTGCAGTTATGACATCGACGCCGCAACGCCACGTTCTTTCAACTGTTCGACATTGTGAGCTAAGTCAGCGGCTTTTGACATCACGAGCTAACTCATAACGCAGCCAACGGCGCGCGCATGCTGGGGTATGACACTGTGAATGACGTAACTGATAACTCAGCCAATGAAGACCGCTCATGACACCGCTGCCAGACGGTTTTTCCTTTCCCTTAGCCATATACAGCTTTCGCTGTAATACTAAGGAAAGTAAAGTGGATGTTGTTAGGAGTAATTGTAATGTAATTGTGGAAAAAGAAGTGGATGCGAAAAGGAAACTTCCGTGGGCAAAGAGTGATCCTGCGACTTTCGAATAAGGCGTCTGATGCTCTACTGATTGAGCTACCACGACGGCCATCGCCCCGCCCACTTTGATGGGTATGTATGTGTATGTAAACGTGACAGTGTCAGTAAGCGCTGCCTAGTGCCATTACGGTGAATGTGGGACACTTTTTTTTTCCTGTTGGCGTCACCAAGAACGGGATCTCATTACGAGTGAGTGATTACCGGTCAGTTGCCAGCTCGTAATGAGCCTCCGAATATACACATCTTTCCTTTGTTTTTAGAAAAAAAGGCTGCTTTATCGTTTTTTATAAAATGCTTTGTCTTCAATCTTTTCAGCTGGGTCATGACGACTCCACCGAAAAAGTGACGTTCTTGATGATCTGTCAGCCCCATCATTCACATGCTCAGTTTTCTTCCCTCCTTCCACAGCGACGTAAATATACAGCTACATTTCTATTTCACCATGCACACATGCGTCATGAGGGTCAAAAACAGGAACGAGCTTGAAAGCTGCATGACGTAATCAATGTTAGTTAATTCATTGATTGATTGATATGTGGGGTTTAACAGCCCTTCATATGAGTATGAGAGACGCCGTATTTGAGGGCTCCAGAACTTTCACCCAAATCTGAGCACATGGGCCTACAGCATTTTCGCCTCCACCTAAAATGCAGCCGCCGCTGCCGGGATTTGATCCTGCGAGCTCCAGGTACAGCAGCCGAGTACCTTAGCCACTAGCTAATTCATCGTCGCTTCACTAAGTGCATGGTATAGCGGAATTCGGGTATTTACTAGGAGTGCAGCCACAACTTCTATAAAGAAAACGTGGAGGGCGAGAAATCATGCACCTTTTACGTACGTTCGTGTAATATACACATATAAAACTGATCTCTGCCGAGTAGTTCAAAAGCTATCATAAGGATGTCACAGCTTTTCCGCAAAAACAAAGCAACGAACGCGATAGGAACAAATTGGTAGGTCACGTGCCGCATGACAAACAGATTGAAACGTGTTCTCACGCCCAAATGACGCACTTAACGCACTCACAGGTTCAAATGAACGCGAATAAACGTCTCAGTTCTTACTTCGCTGTGTCTGAAAAGCGCACCCTTTTCGCAAACGGAGACTGTGCAATGGTTGCAGTGAACTTTGTGTGCCCCGTAACTACAACATAATCGTTCTAGTGAATTCCGAAGCCCAGGCAAGAGGTATAATCTTCCCCACCGCGAGATGAAGACGCGCGATTGAGCGTCCACTCCCCTCCTCTCCACAGGGCAATGTAGGCATGGGAGACGAGAGTGCGCGTCGCCGCGTCTTGACGATGTGGCGACGCACGCTGATTGCCCCTTCTTGTCGGTAATGCTGACAACACAATAATTGCCCCCGTGATGCCCGTCAACAGCGGTAAGTGGTATATATAAATAGCTTTTCGTTTGAACGTTAGAGGAGGTGCTCCTTCATGGCTCAGCGGTTAGCGCCTCGCAATCACGATTCAGAAGTCCCACATTCGATTCCGTGCTCCATAGTCTTCTTGGATTATTTTTCTGTCTTGCGTTTACATATATATTTACGTATAGATACGTATAAATAAATCCAACGGAACGTGTCGATATAATTGCTATCGCAATAAAAAGCTGTCATCGCTTACAGAAGCTGGCGACTCAAGGTACGTGTGCCTGTTCTTTCCGAAGTATTTCAATATAGGTACATTTTATTTGACTCGTTATATAGTTCGATGAAGCCTGTTTTCAGGTTAGCAGTGATTTAGCTCACTATGTTTAGTACTTTTTCTTTGTCCATGCGCGCGTTCGTTCTGAATTCGAGAAGAGCTTGTACACAGATCGCTGCTGAATTAGTTGGACGTTCCCAACATGGCTGCGTTCCAAAGGCTTTTCAGTGGCGGGCTGAAAATCTGGGGTTTTGCTCGACCAATCCCATCGATCAGGCTACAACGTTAAGAAAGCAACTCTTCGGCACTGATGTTTAAGCAATTGTGTGGCGTGACTGCTTGCTTGATTCGTGGCTGCAGTAAAAATGTTCGCAAATATACAACTAGGCGATGGAGGATGGAGAAGCGGAAACGAGGGGGATCTGTCGAATCTATAACGAGTTTCTCTGCACGATTCACGCTCCCAGGTTGTTTGTCTTCCTGGCCCCACTTTGCTTGGCGTGGAGCCATTGCTCTGAATGGCTGCGTCGAGCAGATGGTTTCTTCGTTCCAAATATCTGAGCGAAATATGTGCATTTTTAAAGAGAGGGAGAGCATCGCACAGCTCCTCCCGATGTCGTGGTTCGACTACAATCCCGACGATTCTTGAGGGGCAGGCCCGGGACACATCATCTAACTCGAGAACTGGCCACTGGTGGCATCGGCGTAAAGAGGAAGTGAGGTGAAGAATTGACATAATAATAATTGATGGGCTTTTTTTATTTCGAAAGTCTGCCCCATGCATAATGATTTTTCAAAAATACACCCACAAGTTTCCTTGAAGTCTAGCAGAGAATGGTGGTGTCGTCCACGAAGCCAGCGGTCGAAGTCGGTTGGTCGGCCAGGACTGACACCTGTTGCACGTAGGTGACTGTGACGATGTAATTGTAGACCAGTGCAGGTACACAGTAAGTGTGAGGCAGTTACATCTTGAATTGGGGCGTCACAAAATGAACATGATGTGTCATACTGGCGTCGGTACTTTTGCACCCAAAGGGTGGTCATTGATGTGGTAAGCGTAACCCCACCACGAAGCGTCCGCAACGTAACCTCCTCTCGGCGAGTTAAACCACCAGGGAGGTCTTATCCACACGGAGGTATAAGAGCTCGTGTGGCACGTCGGAGGCTTTCTCTTTCCTGGCGCATCTGTCCTTGAGCGTCCTCAGAAAAATGCGGCAGCGGGTATGGCGTAACTGCTATCGCATTTTCCTGAGGACGCTCAAGGACAAATGCTCGTCACAAAACCTCGATGTGATTATTAGAGAGGCTACAGAGCCGAGCTTCCCGAAGAACAGCTCTTCTGCAAAATTATTGCTGCGCTTATACATTTCTCAAGAAAAGCAAAGTGCTTTGATGTAACAAATATTTCTTTATTCTTTTCTTGATAATTTTGATGTTTCGGGGTTCAGTTTTTTGTAACACCTTTTCCCGATTCCACACAAAGCCGAAATAACGATCCTTTATTCTACTTATTTCCAATCACAGGTGTATACGCCTTCGTTGCTTACCAGACCAGAGCCAATAGTCACCACAATGTTACGCTGTGGCATATCCCCTGCACCTTACGCCAGACCACCTTCACATAACGTACACGGTTATGTCACCGATAAATCTGCGAATCTCGCGTTAGTCGCGCGCCCGTATGTATAACTGAAGGGGCGGGGCGAGTTTTCCCGCCATGTCGTCAAGACCGCAAAACGACGGTAGTTTTACGGGAGCATTATTGCGCATGAGTGCGCCGTGTTTTAATGCTGTGGGAACCTCGGTCGTAATTGAGAAATGATGGCGCACCGCTGGTTCCCGTCATTTGACATGAGCGTTGATGGATCGAGCTTCATTCGTTAGGCGGTCGCCGTTTAATCACAGACAGAATAGGCAGGCACAAAGAGCTTTTACAATAAAGCAAAGCCTTATATGCGGTAATAAATACCTGCGCTTAACGGCTAGCCAGTACCATAAGTTTGTTGGAGGCATGCGTAATATATGGCTTGGAAGGCGACATCATTAAACGAAAACCGAATATGGCAGGTAGAGAAGTACACTGGCGGCGTGACCAAAACCTACTTGAACAGGGCAATGAAAATGGCAATTCGGGTGAACCTGAATGCCCTTTCTGGGTCGGTGCATTCATTTTTGCTACTGAAATAAAGCACAAGCACCACATAATCCCTCTAGGGTCATTCTACGTCAAACGTGCGAAAAATTGCGCTCTGCCTTCAACAATTGTGTTGTAAAACATAGGAAACGTTCATATCGGTGCTATATTGGCCTTTGGAAACTATTTATCGGGAAAAAAGTGTTTACGTCTACTACAGCGATTTGAATTTCGTTGTAGTGAGTGAAAACTACGTTGAGAAAAAAAAGTACTCAGAAACACAATACTTTTCGGAATGCCTAAAGTATATGCTATATTTTTCGAAATTGAATGCCACTATCTTAGTATGACCTATTGGCGAACACTACTATATACGTCTCACGACGGGCCTTGTACTGAAACAGTGCTGTAGTTCTGTGCCCATAATGATTAACTTTTAACATTCTACTTATATTACGGGTACAACGGGACTGTAATACATGACTGGATAGTTGGCAGTATGCGTGTTCAAACTGTAAATATTTTTACCATAGCGTGAAAGGAATGGTTAAAGTTTTCTATATGTAGCCAAGAAGATTGTCCGTCGAAATTTTGTCGTTCATGCTTACAAGCCATTTTTTTGTTTTTTTGGTGTCTTCACTACAGCGTCTGCAAGGTTTCGGACGCACCTTCCCGAGAAGCAGTATTGCAGTGCGTCATAGCGAAAGACTCCCGAAAGCACAACTTTGAGTATATCATTGCGCCAACTCTCCGCTTCTCTAGCATGCTCTGGGGACGGGTCGCCTTGCATGGGTTGCTCGCCGTCATTACTACGAGCCCTGTCGGCCCAGGTTAGGTTTGACTTGCCCCTGCTCTGGTCCTCGGTGGCGTGGACTGCTCCGGACAGCTGGAGTCTCCGTGCGTGCCCGCAGTCTGTCCTGGGCGAGGGGTCCGGTCTGCTGCTCGGTGTGTCAGTCTTTCCCTGGCCAGGTCCGAGACCGGATCCGGAATGGGCACCCGAGCTGGGACGTGGTCTGGTGCCACCCCTGGATTGAGACCGTGTCCTGGACATGGAGCGGGCCCCGGATCTCGAACGGGATTTGAGGCGCAATCTGGACTTGGAACGACTCCTGCAGCTGCCTCTGGTTCTGGATCTCCCTCGTGATTTGAATCGGCCTCCAGGAGCCGATGGTCTGGGCTGGCCCTGCTGATGACAGTCGTTGAGCTTGAGGAAGCCATCGACATTGACGGATGGAGACCTCTGCCGAAGGGCGCGGGCCCTAAGGCCTCGTCTGTGCCTGACGACATAGGATATCCGATATCGGTGCTGGCATTCCCTGTATGCGGTGAGGTGCTTTGCGCCACACAAACTGCATATTGGTTCACAGACATGATGCTCTTCTTGCTGGATAGCTTGTCTGCAAGCCTTGCAGACTGAAGCGTCGGGCATCGGGCAGACGTCAGAGCGGTGTCCTAGTCGGCCGCAGGCATAGCAATCATCAACTTGCTTTCTGCATAAAGTGTACTTGATGAGGATGCCGCCATAGGAAACATAATTGGGAACCTTGTACCCGTCGAACAGCACAATGACTACGCAAGTATTTTTTTACTAACCTCCCTGTCCTTCCTCATTTATTCCTACTCCTCCTCCTTCGTTCCTTTTGCTCCGAAGGCCAGTGGATTTCTCGCGTTGACAATCTTCCGGTCGATGGCTCCTGGATCATCACTAAGAGGGATCCCATGGTTGACTCCCTTGCAGGTGGCATGCGGAGCAGAAACATATGCACTGACTTCGTGGTGCTGTCCGGCCACCGTAATAGCTTCAACGTTAACGTAGCGCTTAACATTTTTTTGGCTCGAAGTACTGACGACCATATTATTTTGCAGGTGATTAGGGCACATTGTGTCCGTGTTTCTCTCTTTCGGACCGAACCCCGCCGCACTCCATAAGAGCTCTGCCACGACTGACGCGCCAGACTTGCTAATACACAGACCACCTCTCGGCCTCACGATGACCTTAGTTTCCCAACTCAGTTTGCCGCAGTTGACAGTCGAGAGTCTCAACTTATGTAAAAGATCTCTTAGCTCAATTATATTGACATATGAGTGGCTATAAGATGCCGTGTTGCTAACCTTACGGAGCAGCTAAAACACATTGGTGGGTAGTTGGTTTGCATCCATGACGTGTGAGTAAGCACGACAGACAAGTGCGCAGAAAAAAAAATCATAAGGACAGAGAGCTGTATCCTTGTCCGTTTTTGTTCTACGTCCTTGCCTGTCACACTTACTAGCAAGCATGTAGTGGAGACGGGTTTGAATCCCGGCTACTGTTCCAATGTTACGATGAAGTCGAAATACATTAAGACCGCTGTGCGTGAATTATATACAGGATAAAGAATCCAAAACGATAAAAGTTATTCCGTAGTCCTCTAATACGGCACGCTTAGTAATCCTGCAACTTGTTTATTAGCAAGGTAAACTCTGGTGTATCGTAACATATTTAGCAATGAAGCTGTTTGAGGGAATGGCCACTTGTGCTCGTCCAAAACTCCCCTGGATGGAGGGTATGCCTGACAGGAATCGGAGAAGCCGCGCTATCGAGTAAACCAGGTAGAAGCGTCCAACGAAATTTCTGCTCAGAGAAGCGCTGCCCGTGAAAGAGATAGAAATTAACAAGAGAGAACAGAGACCGAGATAGAAAGAAAAAAAATGAAAGCAAGAGAAATGAAGCAATAGGAAGACAGAGAATAACTGAAGGGAATAAAGACATAAAAATAGCCTGCCGGAGAAAGAAAAAGAAACCGACACACACACACACACACACACACACACACACACACACACACACACACACACACGCACACACACACACACACACACACACACACACACACACAAACGAGGGACAGTAATACAGAAATGGAAAAAAATGCGAGAGAGAAATAGAGATAAAAACAGAAAGCGAAAGAAATGAACAAAAACGAAGAAAGATAATCAGAAATTGAGAGAGAAAGGGAATGATAACGAAAGATATCAATAGTGACAAAGCCAAGCATCGCGTTTCTCCTATAGTCGATTGATTTGTGTAGTTTAACGTCCCAAAACCACCATAAGATTATGAGAGATGCCGTAATGAAGGGCTCCGGAAATTTTGACCATCTGGGATCCTTCAACATGAACCAAAATCTGAGCACACGGGCCTACATTATTTCCGCCTTCTTCGGAAATGCAGCCGCTGCAGCCGGGATTTGATCCCGCAACGTGCTGGTCAGCAGCCGAGTACCTTAGCGACTAGACCACCGCGGTGGGGCGCTTCTCCTATAGTCATAAAGCATGCAATATGCATGCCATGCTAACTAAAAAAAAGTTCTTGAAAGCGAACCCTAGAGAGGCGATGAGAACGTGGTAGCACAGCCAGCTGCTTACCTTTGGAGTATTTAATTCACGAAGTGCAGCTCGCGTTGCACAGAGACCATCCGGACAGCTTACAAGACAACGCCGAACGAAGCCGACGGTTGCCGACTTCTAAAGGCTGGAGTTCAGTGATGGCACACATAACGCGGAGGCATCCTTGATACTTTTCCCGTTGCAAAAATCGCAACGCGAAAGAGCCCTCAAAGATTCCTTGAATTCGAAGAGCGTTTGTGAATACGGGTCCTAGATTACAAAAGGCCACTCAAAATGCGAGTACTTTCGTGAGAAAAGAGGAACCGGACAACGTATAGCACAACACGCGCCAGTGAGTCCAGTAACGACGGTGCCTGTCCGTCACAGGTGCAACGAAGCATCAAGGGCGGAAGGATTTGATATCGCATTGCCATGGCAACCGGTGCTTCGCAAGAATGCCGATTCAGATACAGACGGTCATGTGTCTGATACGGCGCGCCTTACCAGAGCTGTCGGGTGCCCGTGACGTGGCACTTTTCGTAGATGTAGTGTTCATGTGTCCGCCACCGACTTACTTTGGAGCGTAAGTTGCGATAGCGACTCGAGATAAAACCTTTGCCGTTTTGGATGTTTCGTCGGGCTTTCAATGGATATCCGTTGCCGTCGACGGACCGAAGAGTGTGCGCCAGTGCTGTACTCTATCGGGTGGATCGCGCCTTGCACGCAAGCCGACATGTTTCAGCGTTTGAAGAGTGAGTGCCTTACACCGTGGCGATAGCGAAGAGGGGTCTGTTTACACGACATCGTTTGTGTCAACCCCATCGCGTCCAAGTGAGTACGTTAAATTTGAAATCACCTTCCCCATCGCAAAAAACAGCGTCCCCAGCGTGATGCCAAATGGTACACGCTGGAAACACTGGCACACACTGGTATTTACTGGCACTTCGCTGGGCGCACTGGGAAATAGCTCGGTCGCACTGGTGGGGGCGCTTGCTTGACCGCTGTGACGCTGGTACACACTGGGAGGTACTGGTAGTGCTGGAATTTTCACTGGAGGGCGCTGGTGCAGACGGGAGCACTTCTCTGTCTCTGGTGCATAGGGAGCACGTCTTTGACTCGTATATAAGAAGATGCAATGTTCAGTCGGCAATTCGGTACGCATTAGTCTACTAACACAACGGCGTATTTTTTTTCTTTTTTTCCAGAGGATTGCATTAGTATTTTCTGGGGTGGTTTTTCGGTAATTTGTATCGATATAACTGCCAATCTGTACACTGGCACGCCCGCTGTACGGCCAGCGGAGGCCAGAAAAGCAGTTGTCGCTCGATGTCGCCCCACTGGAAAAGCATTTCTGGCATTGCTTGCCCCTTTTTCTTACTTCAGGTACAGTTCAGCTAACAGTTGAAAATGTTTCGAAGCTCAAACGCAGAAACTTCAAGAATCGCAACTCTACTGCTTCGAGAACGGCCTTACCCAAACGCCCCGTATCAGTTACACCGATGCGGCCGGCCGCCGGCTTATAGTGCCGGCCGCATCGGTGTACTACCGGCGCTTCATGCTTTAATTACACGCAATTCTAAAGTATTCAAACGACTGTAAAGTATATTTGTGGCGTCTGTGAACCTAAATCAAATAAGTTTCTTCATGTGCGGTGCCCTCACAAGGAGCGACGACGATCGATGTGTCGTGCTTTCAGCAGCGCAGGCTTTTACCGAAAGCGGCCGGGCATGTGATAACACGCAATTTTCAGTTGGTAATTTGGTACGCCTCAGTGAACTAACACACTGGCATACTTTTTCAGCGGATTCCATTAGTATTTGCTTGGGTAGTGTTTTGTTGTAGATATCAATATAAGCTACGTTATGGCCATACTACCATAACGTCGCTTGCGCGAGAACACTATACTCAATATTGAATCCTGTACGCACATCTGCATCAAACAAGTCATCATAAAACCTCTGTCCCTAATGACCAGCAGCAAGAGCGAGAAATGGCCATCAAAGAAAAAAATGGCAGTAACAGCCGGCAATTTGCGACATGCTCCTTCAGTCCGTTTGATATATTTTTTAGTTCAGATGTGACTTCCTAAAAAAAAACTTTATGCTATCTCCAATATGCGTATGTCATTCGGTACTCGGCAGCCATTCGTTAGTGTTGAATGAGGACGCAATCGTTATTCGAAAGAAATAGCGAGTCTATGTTGACTATGCGACTTGTACACTTGGAAGGCCAACGGCAAGTTTATTGGATCAATAGTCATTTTAATATGCGATAGTCATGATCTTGTATGGTAGAGTGGGTAGAGTACTCGGCTAAAAATTGGGATCCCTGAATGGATATTCAAGCGAAAACGTATGACACGCTGTATTTTTGTGTAATCTCTACAAAAAAAAACCTCAATATACCACATTTGTCATGAAGATCGAATCCCGGCTGCGGCGGCTGCATTTCCGATGGAGGCGGAAATGCTGTAGACCCGTGTGCTCAGATTTGGGTGCACGTTAAAGAACCCCATGTGGTCAAAATTTCCGCAGCCCTCCACTTCGGCGTCTCTCATACTCATATGGTGGTTTTGGAACGTTAAACCCCACAAATCAATCATCAATCACAATTGTCATAAAGAGGTGTTTCAAAAAGCCAAAAAACATGTTCAGCAAAATTGACAGGGGTATTGACAGCAAAATTCACGAGGAATGACCCACCGTAGATTTTCCGTTTGAGGAGGCATCTTGACCCATGTCATGTGCGTTCTCAAACAAGACAGTCATGACATGGGTGTTTTGTTTTGTCAAAACAGCCACATCGTATGGTGTTAGTTATAGACATGCAATGCAACCTTCGCCACAGGAAATAAAAATCGGTAGCTTCCACGTACCATGGGAATCTATGTTGTGCAAAGCATACCGAGGGAAGGTGACCAAATTGTAATTTTTCCTTTAGGGATACATTAAGAAAGACGCAAATTATATGTATAAATGCTGCACGCTACAAACGTATGTGGAGTTACAGATGTTTATACAGCCAGCTGTTTGCACTTGCCGAATGAAGCCAACATGAGCATGTGTATTAGCATCACCAGCAGCGATAAGCTGAAATGAAGCGCTGGTGCTCGCGAAGATGGTAGCCCTTGACAATTCTGCATACATCAGCTTCGGCGCATGGCACTTAACTATCCATGAATTTAACGCGACGTGACGGCTGTATCATTGGAGTACATGTGTATTGTTTATGAATCTAGACAGCCAACACAGCAACCATGATTGACGCTTCTTGAATATTAGCGTCTGTTTGAAAAGTAGTTTAAGGCCTGGCGTGGCTCTGAGGTAGAATGCTTGATTGCCATGCAGAATTCTTGGCTTCAAATCCTGCTATGACCCTGACATTTATTCTAGGCACGTGTTCAGACAATGCTGCTGGTGTGAGATTTTTCTCGACGCTCAAGCATTAAAATTACCGGTGAGTGTTCTTGTCATTCCTGGGTAGATACCATAGTGTGAATCACCTGTGGCAAATACCCGCATACCAGTGGCACATACTCACCAGCGGGTGTGTGCCACTGTCAGTCGGGAGGTGTTCGATCACGTACGCGATGGTGTTGTGAGATCGCTCATTTCTTAACCAGCACGTCATATTCGTGAAACCATTTTACCGTCCCGTACCGATTTTTAATTCCGCCAAACTGAGGGGGTGATCCCGAGAGCTCCGTGACTTAAGCGGATAGATAGATAGATAGATAGATAGATAGATAGATAGATAGATAGATAGATAGATAGATAGATAGATAGATAGATAGATAGATAGATAGATAGATAGATAGATAGATAGATAGACGCCAAAAGTGCCGACAGTAAGCAAAGAAATGCTTCGCATTAAAAAAAAAAAAGATTACATTCGCTGACAGGGTGAAGCAATGACTGCAATAGCGGCCAATGGGGGTGTCATAAGAAGTAGGGCTTTCAGCTCGCGCTTTTGAATCTGATCTCGTGTAACCCTACGGAACGCTTGCGTAAGCCACCATGATCGCTTCAGGAAGCGAATCAATTTACGGATGGTCCTTTTGCGACTGGCTCAATTTCTTTTTTGTGCAGTTAAAAAAAAATCGAAGCTCCTGTCCTAATTGATACCGAGTAAAAAAAAACAAATTTCGTAGCTTTTCGTTCAATGTCCTGCCGAGGTATTTCGGATCGTTTTTTTTTTTTGTGGCAATGAGTGCTGAAACTTTCAGATAACATGACGGAGATCAATGGATGACACAGGACGGGAAGTGGGCATATTGAAGAAAATCGCTACAAAATTGCTTTCCGCTACGACGTCTTCGATGTATAACACGCGGCGCAGTGTTCCCGCTTTACGGGGACACCGTGCATGCTGCAGTTACGCAAATAGTCTGGGATTGACCGTGGACCGTTTCTACGCGTGAACGAGTCCGTCAAGGTATTCGGAGGTGGTGATGTTGACATATCTCAAAACGGTGGTAAAGACATTGACGAAAAAAAAAAAGATCCCTTGTGCTATAAAAAAATCGAGGCAATGGAGGTGCGTACGTGCATGCCTCATTAGTAATCTTTCTTTCATTTTTCTTTCTCTCTTCATTTCTTTGCTTCTTTTTCTCAATCTTTATTTCTTTCCATTTTCTTTTTTCATTCGTTTCTGTCCATTTCTCTCCCTTCCTTTATTTCTTTATTTATTTACCTCTTTCATCGTGAAATACTCCCTCCGAACTCTATCCTTCCTTCGTGCGGGGAATAAGACCTTCATTCGTGCATAATTAGCAACGTGACTTCAATAGTTGCAGGCAACTAAGATAGCCATGTGTTCATATCCGAGCAACAATGCAATACGGTAGCATAAAAGTTCGAATCCTTTTGATAAAAGGATTACACGAAGATGTCAGAAACGGCTAACCTCCTACAAGCCCGCGATAGAGAGAGCACTGATTATTGCGAAACGCCGCTCACAAATACGCACGTGAGCTGCGAACCTTTTGAGGCCACTGTTCTGTAGACTCACCGGCACCTCTCCAAACTGTGTTCTGCCCCTCCAAACTGTGTCTCTTCTCATTCTTGCGGATTCGACCTGAAACATTCCGTGCGAGCAGAGTCACCCTTCTTCTGAAGAGCGGTGGTGAAGCGCGAGACTTGAAGGCATGAAGACCCGTTTCTTTACTGAACTCTGACTATAAGATATTAGCGGCGATTTTAGCTCATCGCATATCATTCGTCCTACCTGAAATAATCAGTAATGTTCAAAGTTGTTGCGTTCCAGGTCGCGCAATTTTTTCTTCACTTGCTTTGACCCGTGATCTGTTCGCGTTTGCTACGAGAACACAAGTGTCTGGTTTTTTTGTCTCCCCAAACCAAGAAAAAACCTTTGACAGGGTTGAGCACAATTATCTTTTCAGAAGAACATTTATTTCAATATACTTTGGCAAATAAGAGAAAGACACTAGAAAATCAGTGGGCTATTTTTTAAAGCTCTTCTTGCCCACCGATGCTATTAAGGCACATTGGTAGACGAAACCGGATGTCATCAAGGGCCTGTGTTAGCAAACAGTGAAAGGGTTGTTGCTCACTTTTTCTAAACAACTGTTGTTTGCTACGTACTAAGATGCATCAAAGTATTTCATAAACACAAGCTCGTGTTTGCGTCATTTATCTGTGCGTGTTTTTGTATCCTTCTGCGCGCTTCTTCTTAAAATATTGAGGCTCAACAACTATAGCACATGAGTAAATATTAAAAAATCTTTGCTTTGAGAAGAGAATAACAAATGACAGAGAGAGATATGCAAGCAATGGCAAGGAGGCTAAGCAGACGCACGTCTGGTTTGCTAACCTGCACCAGTGTAACGTGTATGATTGGGTGCATAGAAGAAATTAGCGATTGTTCTTGTTACGGAAGCAAAATAATAAAGCCGTCTTTGATGCAAGCCTTGATCTATGCTATATATAAGTGTGAGACTCGAAATAAAGGGAGGTCATCGCAGAGACGGAGTTCTGATACGGGATTCGGTCGACAGTGGAGCGCACTCACCGCCAGGGGTTGAGTGACGTACGGTGACGTAAAAAAGACGCGATCGAACCCTACGGGTATTTCAGCGTACGCCGGCACGTGCGTGGGCTTTTCGCGCTTCACAATATGCAAAACGACCTCCGGAAGGTTGATAAGGTGAGGTTCAACTCTTTCTTCTCTCTGTACTAGCTTAGCTACCGTGTGGTAACATCAGGATGCAGATACATGTGACATGCGCAGAATAAAAATGACTGCATTGTTGTTTCGCGTGCCCATCATTTATTGTTCGGGAGGACTGACACGTCCTTGACACGTGCATGAATTCTAATGATTCCTGTGAAGCCGTATGTGACTGCTATTAGCGGGTACTCTCACAAAACAGTTAGCCTGGTTTGATAAGCAGTGTGTGTGGTACCGAGATGTATCGACAACATATCTGCTATAAATGTTATATAGAACAATGAATGTTCTTTCAAAGTTTCAAATCATCATCAAGCTTATCCTCACTAACTTATCGAGCTTTGCGCCACAAATACCATGACGATTGATATAGCGTGAGATCAGAACGATGAACAAAGGGACAAGAAGATGAGCGCCAACTTCCAACTGAGTTTATTGTGCAGAGCTCGACAGTAAACAATGTGACAAAAAAAGAGCAATGAAAGAATGAGGAAAAAGACAAAAGCCGAGAAAGCACTCTAAGGAAGCGATGCAGAAAATTAAAAGAACTATAACTAGTTGCGTGCGCCCATACTTTCGGGGAACGTTAATTCCTTCCAAAAAACCTTAATTACTTCGATAGAAATACACAGTGGCGCTGTACAAGCACAGCGATGAGCGCACCCGAGTCATCGTCGAGGCCGCGCAGATAGCACGCGAACAGGTTTCATGCATTAGCAAGCCTTCCGTATCTCTGTCCGAGAAGAAATTGAAGTTTCTCGAAAGTATCGGCGCACGCAACTAGTTATAGTTCTTTGAGTTTTCTGTATCGCTTCCTTATTGTTCTTTCTTGGATTTCGTTTTTTTTTTCTTTCTTCTTGCGCCGCTCTTTTTTGTCACATTCTTGTTCGGCACATGGTTTACTGTTCCCTTTATATGTTTTCGCTCTCTGCGCAATAGTCTCAGTGGGAAGTTAGTGCTCGTCTTTCTCTTGTCGCTTAGTTGTACTAATCTCGCGCTATAAAAATCTTCATGCAATACCAACTCGTACAAACCGCCACGCTTCAAGTACACAAATACCGTGTTTAGTTATCAAAACATTAATTTCAGGTGGGTGCTCCAGTATTTATTTTTCAATTTTTCATGCGATGTGTCATCCGGAAAAGTGTCTTAATATCTCAGGAAGGAAAAGAAAGGAGGAAAAGAGTGGCAGGGAGGTAAATCAGTCTACAGGCAGCCGGTTTGCTACCCTGCGCATGAGAGGGGGGTGGGGGAGATGAAAGATATAGATAAGAGATTAAACTTCCATTTGGCATATGCATTCGGGCTTAGATGCGCAAACTATACGTCATTTATCTAGAGTTTCTCTCACCGTACCATGAGTCGTCAAAGTTTTATCAATAGTTGCCTAGCACGTAACCAGATTGTAATAGACCATAGCCTGGTTCGATAGAAATACCCAGCGTGCTTTGGGGAGCAAAAGAAGAGCCCAAGATTGATGCTTTCGAAAAGTTTTAAATGCATCCGGCGCACCGGAAAGAGTTTGCAAAAAGCACCTTTTCAAATTTTTTACAAGGATCGCACGCGTACCGATCCATCAAGCTGGGAGGCTTCTGTCGTGTGGCAGAAAACAGTATGATCAGTCATGTCTCATTAGCGCTGGTACGAAAAATGTACATACAAAGTGAAGTTTTCTTTTTTCATTGGTTGGTATCACAAGTGCATTGTCATCAGCGGAAAATAGGAACAAAATGCATCACAGTGTTTTTGGAGACTACAAACTCACCAGGGCTGATATATATGCTCATCGACACTCCCCAAGATCGTATTGGTGCTCGGGGTTCCTCTCAACCGGAAACTTTATCGTTTTTTAAAAGCTTTGAAACTTAGTGTTGCGGTTACGTGCCACACACAGCGCATATAGGGACAATGCATCGGGTTTATGGAGCCTTGGTGCAAAAAAAAGAAAGAATAGAGTACATAAAAAAGAGATGCTTCAATTTTGCGACTATTTGTTCTCTCTCTCTCTCACACACACACACATACACACACACGCACACACACACACACACACACACACACACACACACACACACACACAGATATATATATATATATTGTAACGGGGTTTATTAGCAGCGCAGAACGCAGAAAGCGAAGCAGTCAGCAGCGTCCGGCCAAGCGCAGCAAGCACGAGCTTATGCTGATGGCGATGCCCCTGATGCGCCGAGAAATGCCGCTGAAGCTCCTCTTCTTCACTACAATCGCCCTCCGCACAAAAAGACGCCATCCTGGCGGATTAGAGAGAAGAAACGACTAGTGGGTCGTAATATGGCTTGAGACGAGAGACGTGGACAGTGTCGCGGCCGCGGTAGCGTAGGTCTGTGGTTGGGATGATGGGCTCCACGATATAGTTGACGAGTGACGTTTGCTCTACAACGCGGTATGGCCCGATGTATTTGGGAAGAAGTTTTGCGGAGCGGCCAGGCGCGGTTGCAGGTGCCCGAAGCCATACTAATGAACCAGGTGGAAAGTTTGGAGCCGAACGGTCCCCAGTCTGGCGGGATTGCTGCTGCCACTGGTCCTCGGTAGAAAAAGAGCGGGCAAGCTGGCGGCATTCTTCAGCATGTCGGGCAGCTTCGGACAGAGTTGTACTTTCGGACTCATAAGGTTTATATGGAAGAATAGTGTCTACTGTATTTGAAGGTTCTCGTCCGTACAAAAGAAAGTATGGCGAAAACCCAGTAGTAGCTTGTACGGCAGTATTATACGCGTAGGTGACGAACGGGAGAACTTGGTCCCAATTTGAATGATCAGAGGCGACGTACATCGACAGCATACTGCCAAGAGTACGGTTGAAGTGCTCCGTCATGCCATTTGTTTGAGGGTGGTACGCTGTACTTGTGCGGTGCACGATTCGGCATTCGTTGAGTAATGCCTTCAAGGCGTCAGAAAGGAAGGCACGGCCTCTGTCACTTAAGAGCTCGCGAGGGGCACCATGACGCAGAATGAAACGTTGCAACAGAAACGTTCCAACGTCACGGGCTGTGGCAGTCGGCAGCGCGGCTGTTTCGGCATAGCGTGTCAGATGGTCTATCGCAACAATAATCCAGCGATTACCAGCTAGAGTTGATGGTAGTAGTCCGTAAATGTCAATGCCGACGCGATCAAAAGGTCGACTAGGACAAGGAAGAGGTTGTGACGGGTAGACTTGCCCGGGAGGTAACTTTTGTCGTTGGCACTGAGCACACGAGCGAATGAACTTTCGCACGTAGTTATACATGCCACGCCAATAATATCTGAGTCGAAGCCTAGCGTATGTCTTGAAGAGGCCTGCGTGGGTGCACTGTGGGTCCGCGTGAAAAGCTTTGCAGATGGCAGCTCGAAGATGGCGGGGTATCACAAGGAGACACTTGCGACCGTCAGAAAGGTAGTTGCGTCGATAAAGAAGATCATCCCTTAGGCGAAAGTTGCTAGCCTGGCGACGGAGAGCGCGAGACGGCGAAGGAGTGAGAGGATCAGAAAGAATGCTTATGAGGCCACTGATCCCGGGATCCTTTCGTTGTTCCACCGTCATGTTGCGCAAGGCGGATGACGCAAGTGCAGGCTCGAGGGAAGAGAGGCAAACACCTTCATCCGATATGGGTGAGCGAGAAAGGGCGTCGGCGTCCGTGTGCTTACGACCAGATCTGTAAATAACGTGGATGTCGTATTCCTGAAGTTTGAGCGCCCAGCGAGCAAGTCGTCCGGAAGGGTCTTTAGGTGTGGATAGCCAACAAAGGGCGTGGTGGTCAGTGACGACGTCGAATGCGTGGCCATACAGGTAGGGGCGAAATTTTCCAAGGGCCCAAATAATAGCTAAACACTCTTTCTCGGTCACGGAGTAGTTAGCCTCGGCTTTCGTCAAAGTACGGCTTGCGTAGGCGACGACATATTCATCAAACCCTGCCTTTCGTTTCGCGAGCACAGCGCCAAGTCCAACACCGCTGGCATCAGTATGAACCTCCGTGGGAGCGGCAGGATCGTAGTGGCGGAGGATGGGTGGTGAAGTCAGCAGGTGGCGTAATTTGGTGAATGCATCGTCGCATGCTGGTGACCAGGTGGAAAGGTCCTTGTCGCCGCTAAGAAGGTCCGTAAGGGGCGCACATATGGAAGCAAAATTTCTAATAAAGCGTCGGAAGTATGACGACAAGCCGACAAAACTTCTAAGTTCCTTCAAGTTCTTTGGCTTCGGAAAATCGGCGACTGCTCGAAGCTTGGCGGGGTCGGGAAGTATGCCGTCCCGCGATACGACGTGGCCAAGAATGGTGAGCTGCCGAGCACCGAAACGACACTTCTTGAGGTTGAGTTGAAGGCCGGCGTCGGTGAGACGTGTGAGGACGTGCTCGAGACGATTTAAATGGGTGTCGAAATTGGTGGAAAAGACAACTACGTCATCGAGGTAGCATAAACATGTGTTCCACTTGAGGCCTCGTAAAATAGCGTCCATCATTCTTTCAAAAGTGGCTGGAGCGTTACAAAGGCCGAAAGGCATAACGGTAAACTCGTATAACCCATCAGGTGTGACAAATGCTGTTTTCGGCCGGTCAGATGCTTCCATAGAAACTTGCCAGTATCCAGACCGTAAATCCAGCGAAGAGAAGTATTCTGCTCCCTGCAAACAGTCAAGGGCGTCGTCTATTCAAGGTAACGGGTAAACGTCCTTGCGGGTGATCTTGTTTAAACGTCGATAGTCCACACAGAACCGAATGGAGCCGTCCTTCTTCTTAACAAGAACGACCGGTGACGCCCAGGGACTGTTAGAAGGCTGTACAATACCCCGCTGGAGCATGTCAGCAACCTGGTCGTCAATAACACGGCGCTCCGACGCTGAGACTCGGTAGGGGCGCTGCCGTAGAGGCGTATGGCTTCCTGTGTCAATCTTGTGAGATATGTTCGATGTGCGACTGAGGCCAGAAGCGTGGCTGTCAAGAGAAGTACGAAATTTTTGCAGCAGGTTCACTAACTGGCTTCGTTCTGACGAAGACGTTGCGACATCGATGGAGCGGTGGAAAGCGTCAAGGAGTGACTGGTCAACAACAGAGTCAGAAATGAGTGCGCTGAGGTCCGTAGAAAGTAAACTAGATGGAGCGTCAAAACTGTGACGGGAGTCGATCGGATGCACGTGACCGAGACATTCACCATAGAATAAAGGTAAAGGCCCTTCTAGCGTATTGTACACGAGCGTCTTCGTGACGCTATGGTGGAGAGTAAGGAGAGCAATGGGCAGTGGAGAACATTTGCGTTGAATGAACAGGGCAGAGGGCGTAAATAAAACATCACCGTCGGAAATAGCGTCACACGACACAGTCACCAGCAGGGAAGAGCGCGGTGGTACGGTGGTGTCGTCGGAAACAAACAGTTTATAACACGGCAGGGAGGCTTCGACAGCGTCAACATCAGGAAGTGCAGATAGATGAAGTTCAGCGCGACAGCAGTCAATGACGGCATTATTATTCGCAAGGAAGTCCCAGCCGAGTATCATGTCATGGGAACACGAGGGCAGCACTACGAATTCGACGATATACACAATCCTTTCAATGACGACTCGTGTGGTGCAGGCTGCGAGAGGTGTTACACTTTCCGCGTTAGCCGTTCTAAGAGAGAGGCCGGATAATGGCGTCAGAACTTTGCGGAGTTTGCGGCACAGGTTCATGGACAGGACGGATAGAGCGGCTCCGGTGTCAACAAGCGCCATGACGACGATACCATCGACTGACACTTCAATGACGTTAGCTGGACAGGGGCGAGGACTTGTGCATGGCGACGGGGACGCAGTTCGTGCCTCGGGAACTGTGGCCGTTAGTTTTCCTGGTCGGTGGGTCCGGAACGGCGACGCATAGGGGAAAGCGTACGTCGACGTGGAGATGGGGAGCGGCGGGTCGGGCCGTGTGGACGATCAGAAGGAAAGTAAGAGGAAGGAGGGCTTGAAGGCGTAGACGAAAACTGAGGGTCAAAAGAGGGCATTCGTCGAATGTTCTGGGCAGCCTGGCGACGACGACAATAACGTGCCACGTGGCCAACACCACCACAAGCAAAACATATGGGACGGTTGTCGTAGGTCCGCCATTGGTCAGAGTAGACTCCGACTTGCGGCTGGGGGGCAGAAAACTGCGGCCGAGGTGGTATCGGCATAGGCGGCGGTGAATAGGTCGGCGGTGAATAGGTCGGCGGCGAAAAGGGCGGCGGCGAATATATAGGCGCTGGCTGGAACGCAGGCTGTCGAGGTCGAGCAACGGCTTCGGCGTACGTGAGGGGTGCGGCGACTGGGGGAGGTTCACGGGGGGGAGGAATAACTTGTGCGACCTGGTCTTGAATGAAGTCGCGGAGTGTAGACGGCGATCTGCGTGGTTGATCGGGTACACAGGACATCAAAGAGAGCTGACGAGCGACCTCAGCGCGGATGAACTCTTGGATCTTGGAGAGAAGAGGGGCATGGTCTTCTTCTATGCCAAGGGTGGAAAGGCTGGACAAAGAGTCGTCGAGCACTGAGGGACGTCGGGTGGAAAGACGTTGCCTGCGCAACTCGTCAAAACTCTGGCATAACTCGGTCAGTTCTAGGACAGTGCGAGGACTCTTAGAAAGCAACATTTGGAAAGCGTCGTCCTCAATGCCCTTCATGATATGCTTGATCTTAAGCTCTTCGGACATTGACTCGTTCACTCGCTTGCAAAGGTCCAGAACGTCCTCAATATAGCTTGTGAAATTCTCACCAAGTTGCTGGGACCGAGTATGTAAGCGTTGTTCGGCACGGCGTTTGCGTACCTCAGGCCGCCCGAAAACTTGTGTGAGGCTCGTTTTGAAGACCGGCCATGTAGGGAGTTCCGCTTCGTGGTTTATAAACCACAGCTTGGCCACGTCCGACGGGTAGAAAGAGACGTAGGCCAACTTGGCGGTGTCATTCTATTTGTTGTGAGTACTCACTCGCTCGTACATTGAAATCCAGTCGTCAACGTCCTTGTCTTCTGTGCCTGAGAAGACAGGGGGATCTCGCAGACGCAGAGAACCGGCGCAGAGAACAGTAGGCGGTGCCGGTGGAGGAGTTGGAGCGGCGCTTGCGTCGGTAGGCATAATGGATGGTAAAACGCGATTCCGAAGCTCCAGGGTGATCGAAACCCAGCAGAATCCACCACTTGTAACGGGGTTTATTAGCAGCGCAGAACGCAGAAAGCGAAGCAGTCAGCAGCGTCCGGCCAAGCGCAGCAAGCACGAGCTTATGCTGATGGCGATGCCCCTGATGCGCCGAGAAATGCCGCTGAAGCTCCTCTTCTTCACTACAATATATATATATTGTCGCGGTTCAACGTAAGCAGTGCACCGAGACGTTGAGTCCGAGAACCGACGGCGTGTGTTTTTATGCAGGAGCCAAGAGCAGGCGAGCAAAACAAAAGCACGTCGTCTTCTTCAGTCCCCCTTTTCACGAGGCTGTTGGCGCGCACATCGTCTTCGTTCTTTGTTTCGGGCGCGGCATTTGCCTCCCCTTAAAAGAGCATCGCCCCGATGCTATAGCTGAGACAGTAATTTGCGCAAGAAGTCACTTTGTAGAAGTGACGGTGCCTCGCAGTGTCACCCGCTGACGTATGGCTTAATGCGCGCTACGTGCACAAGCTCAGGTCGGTGCTGGCGACGCCTTGAACAGTTTGGGCTATCCGGGACGACTTCATAGGTAACGTCACTTAGTCATCGCAGCACTCGATAAGGTCCGAAGTACCTTCTGAGCAATTTTTCGGATAGTCCCCGTCTTCGTACAGGCGTCCACACCCATACCCTGTCCCCGGTTTCGTACGTCACAGAAGTATGACGTTGGTTATAGCGGCCTGCGTCGTACTCTTGCTGTTGGTATATTCGCAGACGCGCGAGCTGCCTGGCTTCCTCTGCGCGTTGAGAAAACGCGTCAGCACTCGTTTCGTTGTCATCGCAGTCGTGTGGCAGCATCGCGTCTAACATCGTTCTTACTTCTCGTCCGTAAACAAGGCTGAATGGGGTCATCCGTGTGGTTTCTTGTTTCGCAGTATTGTACGCGAACGTTATGTAAGGGAGAATCTCGTCCCAGTTTTTGTGTTCAAAGTCCACATACATTGAAAGCATGTCTTCCAGAGTTTTGTTAAGTCGCTCGGTCAACCCGTTGGTTTGTGGATGGTAAGCTGTCGACTTGCGATGAATAGTACCGCTGAGCACCAACAAATGATCTAAAAGCGCGGCCGCGAATGCGGTTTCGCGATCTGTTATAACTATCGATGGCGCACCGTGTCTCAGCACAATGTTCTCTATGAAGAACCGGGCTACCTCCTCTGCTGTGCCTCTCTCGATGGCTTTTGTCTCGGCGTAGCGAGTCAGGTAGTCGGTCGCCACTATAACCCAGCGGTTACCACCAATAGAGGTGGGAAGTGGGCCCAAAAGGTCCATTCCGATCTGGTCAAAGGCGTTGTCGGGATCTGGACAGGGTGTAGCAAACGGGCTCGTTTCGTTGGAGGTGACTTGCGCTGCTGGCAACCGAGGCAGGTCCGAACTTGATGCTTCATGGTAGCGGTGAGTCTAGGCCAGTAATATCTCCCTCGAACTCTTCTCAGTGTGCGCGTGTAGCCTAAATGTTCAGATGTTACCTCGTTGTGGCACGCTTGCAACACCTCAGAACGAAGAGTGGTAGGGACGACAAGCAGGTAGGTGGACCCGTCTGACGAGAAGTTCATTTTGTATAGGACATTGTTTCGCAGACAGAACGACGATAGTCCTCTTGTAAAGGCTTTGGGTGCATTCTGGCCTCGTCCTTCTAAATAATTAATCAAGCCAAGTAGCTCAGGATTGTCATGCTGGTGATCTGCGATGGTTGACGTGTCGATGATTCAGAGGAACGCTCTCTCTTCATCAAAAGCAGCAGCCGACTCCACTGGTGATCGAGATAGGCAGTTGGCGTCCGTGTGTCGTTTTCCCGACTTATACACCATCGTTATATCAAACTCCTGTAGTCTAAGGCTCCAGCGTGCCAATCGCCCGGAAGGATCTTTCAGACTTGTTAACCAACACAACGAATGGTGGTCACTGATAACCTTGAATGGGCGGCCGTACAGGTATGGGCGAAATTTCATTACTGCCCACACCACGGCGAGGCATTCCTTTTCAGTGGTCGAGTAATTTGCTTCTGTGCGTGACAGAGTTCTGCTTGCGTAAGCGATCACTCTTTCCTCGTCGTCCCGGCGCTGCACAAGCACAGCTCCGAGGCCAACATTGCTGGCGTCAGTATGGAGCACTGTAGGGGCTGTGTAATCAAAACGGGCAAGCACGGGGGTCGTCTGCAGACGTTGCCGCAAGTCATTGAAAGAATCTTCCTGTTCGTCGCCCCAAACAAATGCAACGTCATCCCTCGTGAGACGAGGTAAATGTGACGCAATGCGCGCAAAATCTGGAATAAATCGCCGATAATATGCACAGAGACCCAGAAAACGCCTCACTGCCTTTTTATCTGATGGTGTTGGAAACTGTGCGACAGCGGCAACTTTTTCAGGGTCTGGATGAACTCCTGCGTAACTGACGACATGGCCAAGAAACTGCAGTTCCTCAAAGCAGAAGTGACATTTCTCCAGCTTGAGCGTCAGGCCTGCGGCCCGTATGGCCTGCAAGACCATTTGCAATCGTTCAAGGTGTTCGTCAAACGTTGTAGAAAACACAATGACGTCGTCAAGGTATTCTAGGCAGGTTCTCCATTTCAGGCAGGTTCTCCTGCGAAATTGTGGGCGTCTTATGTCCTCTCGTGGTGGTGAGTAAGGCGCGGCAAGTGGTGGCTGGTGGCATGGAGACATCAGAGACATGGGCTGACGTCTGAAAGCCTCCTGCAATGGTTGCGACGAAGGTGTGGCTGTAGGTGGCTGGTAGTATGATGTAATAGGCGAGATGGGTGGTGGCTGGCGGACAGCGTCGGCGTTACTCAGTTGACGCTGATCGCGACCGAGATCAGCTGCTGAAAAAGCGTGCCTAAGTTCGTCACGAACGACTGCGGCAATGGCAGTCACTGGTGTATCCACTGCAGGAGTCCAAAGCTTCTGAATTTCTTCGCGGACAATATCTCTGATAAGGTCACGTAGGGAGCCCTGATTGTCCAGAGTCACTGAAGCGGCGTTGATTGGGGTGGTAGTGGACGAGCGATCATATTGCCTCGATCTTTCGTGCAGAGCACGCTCAATGGCAGTGGCTTCTCTTATAAAATCGGCCACGGTAGTTGGGGCATAGCGCACAAGGCCAGCGAACAGTTGTTCTTTCACGCCGCGCATAAGGTAGCGCCACTTCTTCTCCTCGGACATGTTGCGATCAGCCCGACGACAGAGGTGCGTTACGTCTTCAGCAAACATTGCCAAAGTTTCGTTAGGTTTTTGAAGCCTTAACTCGAGCAACTGCTGAGCCCGCTCTCGACGGTCGACGCTAGCAAAGGTGTCAATCAGCTGCTGACGAAAGTCATCACATGTGGATATACGGCCTTCTCGATTCTCAAGCCACGTATGAGCGCCGTCATCGAGAGTGAAATACGTGCGGGCGAGCTTCTGTTGAGCATTCCACTGGTTGATGTCGGCAACGCGTTCGTAATGCTCAAGCCAATCTTCAACATCTTTGTGTGGGGCACCACTGAAGCGATCAGGCACAAGTGGCTGAAGAAGTGTTACCTGGGCTGGATTGGAAACGGGGCTGCCTTGTATCCCTTGGACCAACTGTGGCTGGTTAGCGGAGGCCATTGGTAGAGGTACGTAATGCCTGGTAGAATGTTCGTCGAAGGAGGTCAGCTCAGGAGATAGGCCTAGCAACCGCCGACTGAAGCGGTGCACTGGTGTCGTAACAAGTGGCTGCGTGTCGGGACTTGATGAACGGCTCCCAGATGGGGTGTTGAGCATGAGCAGGCTTGCAACCCAGCGCCTCCACCAGTGTCGCAGTTCAACGTAAGCAGTGCACTGAGACGTTGAGTCCGAGAACCGACGGCGTGTGTTTTTATGCAGGAGCCAAGAGCAGGCGAGCAAAACAAAAGCCCGTCGTCTTCTCCAGTCCCCCTTTTCACGAGGCTGTTGGCGTGCACATCGTCTTCGTTCTTTGTTTCGGGCGCGGCAATATATATATGCAATATATATATTGCCGGTTCAGGATGAAACGGGTCCTCGAACGACACCTGCAAGTCTCATAGGTCAATAATGGCGCCGTGTTCGCGAAGAAAGTCCAGCCCCAGAACGAGTGGACGGGAGCACACAGGTAATACGAGGAAAGACCCTATGAACGTCGAAGCACGGACTCTAACACGGGCTGTGCACATTCCAGTCGGCGTGACGAGGTGGCCGCCTGCTTGCGCAACGGCGGTCCTTGCCAAGGGGTAGTTACCTTCCTCAGTTGGGATGCTAGGGCGCTGCTCATAACCGAATAATCGGCGCCGGAGTCGACGAGGGCACTACAATGCTCGACGCAATGCTCCTTCCCAACAACTTGAGCATGTTCAACACGGACACTGCATTGTTCGCTCAACGCGCCGAGGAGGCCCGTCAACTCGCCCGATGCCATATTCAGGCTCGCCAAACTGCCGACGCACACCGCTACAACCTCACACACCGAGAGGTTACCATTAAACAAGGCGATGAAGTTTGGGTATGGACTCCCATCCGACAGCGTGGTCACTCTGAGAAGTTGCTTCGGCGCTACTTCGGCCCTTACAAAGTTCTGCGCCGACTCAGCGACATTACGTATGAAGTTCTCCCTGAGGGCGCCTCAAGACGTTCCCGTCGGTTTCCACAAAGTGATGTGGTGCACGTGTCAAGACTCAAGCCATATTTCTCGCGTCATACATCGAACGTGGACTAACTTTCCATGCAATGACTATTTTTTGTCACTTTGGTATTTTTATTGTCTTGTGTACTTACTCCTTTCTTTATTGAGTACTTTTATGATGCCAGCCCATTTTTTTTCTCTTAAGACGGAGTTGTTGGGTTTCATGGTAGCATCTTTTTTTTCTAATTTTTTTCTCAACGCTCATTACCAGCATCGAGCCGATGCTTTTCGAGGAGAGGGAGTAATGTCACAGGTAATGGGTATGAGCCATCAACTGTAGGTGGAATCCATTGGAAGTGAAGAAAGAAGAGAGCTTTTGCGTCCTGGTCTGAGGGCAAGCAAGACGTCGTTTCGTCGCTGTCTGTTATCACGTTCATGGCAATATATATACCAAAAACAAAAGTGATGCTGGGTCCGGGTAAGATTATCCGTATAGGGAAGAAGACGCACGTACGAAGTAGTTTTATTGACGTTTCGGCCGCGGGTCCGGCCTTCATCAGAAACGCCCAAATGGATATATATATATATATATATATATATATATATATATATATATATATATATATAGGCTAAAGAATAACCTGTCAGGCGCTCTCCTTTGCACAAAGAGCCGCGAAACAGAGGTACGGAGGTGTACGGGTGTTCCTTCAAAATAATTGTCAACGCCCAAATGGTGTGCATGAGCTAGGATACTTTGTTCATAGTTTTATCAAGGTCCATAACTTACAGTGCAGCTACGTGTTCCCCGCGAACACATCGTCAATCAGGTGGGTTTTTCGACAGGCCAATCTTCGATCACCCAGCAATGGACCTGCTCATGCTATTCGGCGGCCAGATGTCAAGGGCATAAGGTAGTTAAGTTCAAATGCCCCCCCCCCCCCCCCCCCAAGCCATGTAAGCCCACAGGCAGCAGAGCTAGCCATCATTGGATACAAAGTAAAGGTTGGCGTATTCAGGTGGCTCATACGGATTTCTGCACGCTGCATCGGATGGAATAATACAGCCCTATTTTGTGCTTGTAAGTCACGCAATGAGGTGGCATACTGTATGGCGATGACAGCCTATGGCTTAGGTGGGCTACATATGCAGCTTGTGACGCTGGACAAATGTGTTTCCTTGATTATTCTTTCCTCATCAAAGCTTATAAAGTCGTGGAATGCTTGTGCCAAATCTTCTCAGATGAGTGTTTAGTCTAGCAGAAGAATGAATGCCGTTAAAAAAGTTGGAATTACCTCTCCTGAATACTCTTTAGGGACTAAAAATGTAATAGAAACTGCAATGTTGATCATAAATATGACACTTCTCACTAGCGAGTAAACGTAATTGCTACTGTTCATCAAAAATGTGCATTAGGGGCTCATTTGTGAAAATCAATCGGTTCAACAGCAACTCTATTGTCTATGCTTAGAAAAGTGTACTCTATTGATCGCCCAACTAAACTTCCGTATGGCTTATCGAAATGAAAACAAGGTCACATAACATCTTCTACACTACCGGTAGTCAATTAAAGGTGCAAAGAAAAAAAAATGAAGATTGTTCTTTGCATAAAGACAACTGAAGAGGGGATTTGACACGCACCTGCCATGAAGGCGTACTTGTTTGTAATTTTTTTTTCTCCTCCAGCTGTCTTGTTTTATAGACTTGTGTATCTGGCTCTCAGTCTCAGTTCATCAAGCCAGACAGATCCCACCCTCATATTTCAACCTTTCCACGAGATGAATAGGCGGAAGATATGATTGATGGATATGATGATGTAAAAATACCATAGATGTGATGACACCCGTGTTGTTTTTTTCTTAACCAGGTGCTCCACGTTGGGCAATACATATCTAACAAATTACCGATGACATGCTGAATCGCTATCACGTACACGCCGGTGGTTTTTCCTAGAGCATTCGCAGTGGACGCCCTTCAAATGGCATGGCACACCTAATACGCTTCGCTGGACACGTCACAGCTGGAGCTCTTCTGACCTCCACTCGTGCGTGACCCCTGAGTGGTGCCCCGAGTAGGAATTGATGCCTGCTCAATTCATGATGACTGAATTCAGCCAGCATCACCTCAAGTTGGTCTTGCGTTGAAAAACAAACCGTGCTTATTCACTATCTGACAGCCCTCGAATAGGCAGCTTACGCCGCTCATTTGGCACTGGAGCATGGCTCGCCGACATGGACTGACGAAATAAGCGCTATAACTTTTGCATGCTCACTATAGACAGACCCGTGATGAAATATAACTACGTCAAGCTCGACCCACTATACGTGAACTGAAAGTGTTGCTTTCCGTTTCCCAGTACTCCCTCTTCAACGAGCCAGACAAGCGGGCTGCACGCTTGCTGGCGTTGGTGTCGACTGTGTGGTCCAAGTGCCCCCTCGCCACAAGTTTTTGTGAACATGTAGTATAGTCCGGCACACAAGAATCAGCCTTGGATCGACAGTTTTCACGGGCACCAGTTCGCGATGCATTCACATAACGCGTCTGTTTGCCACTTGATGCAAAATCTGAAGGAGGCTAATTCAGCAACTGCTAATTTATATCGCATTTAAAATATCATTTCTTTCATTTTTATATTCTATTGATATCTTCAAGTTTCGACTAGTGAAGCTAGGCATCTGTACTACAAATATGACATCACTTTGGAGAACGATTTTCGTGCAAACAACCTACGTCACGCCACCACTAAAACTTGCAATAGCAAAGGCAAAAGCAAAAAATTGCGTAACCTATACAGAATACATTTTGTGGAGCTTTCCCGCGTATACAAAAACTTCTGGCATTGTGGAGCTTATATCGGTGGTTACTCGGGGTTCATAATCATTATTCACTTTACATCTTCCTTAATCCGACAAATGGTTCTAACGCACGTGCGCAGTCGCGCTGCTCGAATGCAAATGAGGTCTGCTCACTTCCCGGAACAGCGCCATTACCGGTCGCGTGGCAAGACCATCAACTTGTTCGCTGTCGCTGCGCGCGTGGCATACATTTCTCAGATCTCGCAAAACGAATAAAGAAATGTCGACTTCAGAATCTACATAAATAATCATAGTACATATCTGTAATTACCCTGCTTGATTCCCTAGGCAATTATTATTTATGCGCTATGGAATAATGTTACTTTATATTTCTGTAGACAAGGCAATTTGCGTTGTTAATATCTGCGTGTTTCTCTGCGTGCTATTCACCTTCGCCTCTTTAGCAGCGATAGTGCCTCTGAAGTGTGCAACTCTAGCGGCGATGGGATTGTCTTGCCTCTATCCCAGCGATTCCCATAGGCTGCGCTTACACCTCTGAGTGTTTTGTCGTGGCCGCTATATAAAAAGAAAGAAACTTGTTTTTTATTGCGTAAGCCGAGGTTGAATAGTTTTACCTGGCTTATGGTGAGCAGTTCTGCGCAAGCGCGAGGAACAGTGACGTCAGGCTCCACACAGCCATGGAGCGCTGAAAGCCTGGAAGTTTCATGTTTCACTAGTTGGCTGGCGTTTGGCTCACGTGAGATAACTCGCTTGCTACAGTCCGTCCATCCATCTGTAGTTCATCGGTTAATCCACCCATTCGTGGTTCCTTCATTCGTTCGTGGTTCGTTCACTCGTACATTCATCCATGGTTCGTCAGTGCATCTATCCGTCTGTGATTCACCCGCGTATCTAGTCGTAGCTCAGGTTATGTATATTCTGGCATAGCCAACCCAAGCCGTTGCTAATTTTTATTGAAAGACCAGAGTATTGTAAAATAATTGTTTGCACTTGTTATCTGTTACCCTGTTTTTAAATGATACTCCCGCTTTTTTCATCGTCTCTGCTAAGTTTCCCGGTGTAGTGGCCCTGACTACGTGAAGCGAATGTTTTTTTTTTTAAATACGTGATCTTCAAGAAAATCAGCATGGTCCCTTGTGTATTCACATTAACGGTGACTATAAGTTAATATTAAGCTCTTTTTTCTTCTCAGTCGATTGCATTGGTCAGCCCAAATGCCTTTTTATTTCTCTAAAATGTTTTTACGTCTAACGTCATTTTGAACTGTCTCCACTATCCCGCCATCCTTTGACCAAAAGGCAATAACGTGCGAGGTCGTCCCTGTGACGTCATCAGATCATCACAAAATTTCCAATCTGTGGCGTTAGTAGAACGTGATTGCTCGAACAAAAATACGTTTATTTCACCAAGAAGGATTTAAAAAATCCTCGTTGGTTGCTACATAGAGTTTCCTATTAGAACAGTAGAGGGAACTTTGGCGTTAGTGTCTATGGCAGCGGCTACGCATGGCGCTTCAATGAGCATGCAAGTTAAGGGCAGTACTTGGATTTCTTTAACCTTAGTGTCTTCGGCTCCTCTTAGCTTCATATGGATTGGAGCTGCTTTGTCATGAAATGACAATGAGCCCATGTTCAGCAGTTGCACTTCACCACACTAACATTTTAAGCTCACCGTTTCATATCGGGTCATGAAATTCGCAACGCTTTGTTCCTTCATTCGAAAAAAGAAACACCCAAAGCCCTCCGGCTAACAAATCCACAAGTGTGCTCGACGCCCGCAAGCAGGAACACTAGGCAAACCCACCTACCACAAATCATTCCCATGGTCGCTGAATGATCACAGAGCTCTAGTCCGCTCTAGTTAATTTCAGAAAAAAAAAACAATGCGATATTGCACGGAACCTTGCGATATTTTACGAGCGTTTGCGAGACATTCGTAATCGTCGAGGTCTCGTAAAGTACCGCAAGCTCCTCTTGGGCAGGATCGCGAATAATCATTAAAGGGTTTGCTTTTAAAAAGCGTGCTATACGATTTGCTGTTGCAATAATCAAAATTTGCGCTTTTAATTACTCGATGCACTCGAATCTGCCTGCGAATAGTTTTCTGTGGTCGCTTCGACCGTTTACTGTCCACGTGGTGCAGCTATGGCAACATATGTGCTGTTTTGTGAACAATCTTATTTTTTAGGGGCGAAGCTCCTTATGGCGTGGCTTGGGCGTCCCTCGTAGTACATAACCACCAGTGGCACATACCCGATATAGGTATAACATTTGACCTCCAAGGTGATGCCGGTGAGAGATTTCTTCTGTGCGTTGTTTAACAATAAAAAATAGTGCTCAATGTACATGCCAATGACTGCTAATGGGGAATGAGAGACAGGAGCATTTGGCTTTTAGTCAACGCGCACGCTGCGATCCCCATTAGCAGCCATTGGCATGTACATTGAGCACTATCGGACAAGAAAGGGTTGCTACATTATACTCGCTGGGTGTAACCTCCTTAGTTTTAGAAAGGTTTAGCGAGCGTTGAGCCGCAGGGCCATGAATACAATGAACTAGTATATAGCATGAATGAATTCGAGGTGGTTAAAAGGGGGAAGCAGATACGAAGCATAAGCCGTAAGAAATTAAAAGCTGAATACTCCTGTCTCTCATTTCACATTAGCAGCCACTGGCATGTACATTGAGCACTATCTGACAGGAAAAGGTTGCTACGTTATACTCACTGGGCGTAACCTCCTTGGTTTTAGAAAGGTTTAGCGAGCATTGGGCCGCAGTGCCATGAATACAGTGAACTAGTATATACCATGAACTCAAGGTGGTTGAAGGTGGGAAGTAGACCCGAAGTGCAAGCCGTAAGAAAGTGTGCGTGTGCCACCTCTCGTTTAGTCCTTGGAATGTCCACTGAATGGCGGTGCTTCTATATGGGGAATATATGATAAAAAGATGCGAGGTGGTGGGACTTGGAGTGTTGAATAGATGGACGAACGGACACACAGACAGATGCATGGATGGACGCATGAACGGACGCAGGGGCGGATGCATGAACGAACGCAGGGACGGGCGCACGAACAGACGCATGGACGGTCACACAGACGGACGCATGGACGGACGAATGCTTCGCCCTACTCTCCATCATTCACTCCGTGGATATGCTGCCATTTTTTTGTTGTTGTTTTGGCGTGGTGTGAGATAAACTCACGCCTATTGCGTAAAGAATACAACGACCTTATTGAGCAAGCAAAAAATAGGGGACCCTAAGGCTTCGTCTTGAGAATTTGAACGCGATAGAGACAATAAGGTATTATTTTGCATGACATTTCGGTGAAATAATTGGCGCCTGTGAATACTGCTTGATGTCTGCCATTGGAAAAAGTTATGTGTAGGGGGCTTTATCCTTACAACATTTTAAGATGAAATTGACTTTATCGACTACGCATCTGCTTCGCTCACAGCATCTTTCTGATCGCTCAAATAGAAACGATATTATTGTTATCGGTCTAGTAATAATTTCATGCTAGCTTCGCTACCTTCTCTAAGCCCGATAATGTTAAATGGTACGTACACACGCGACTACCTGTCATGTACTCGTGATGTGTGTGTTGACTCATTCAAAACTGAAGAGCTCACAGCGTTGTGGGCTAAAGTCTCATTGTGTTTGCGTTCAATCAGGAAATCCGATCACGTATCAATACTCAGAGACTCAGCCCCGCTGCGGACACCTGCACGTGCGGGCGAAAGAGCGTGTTTCTCGCGTGCGTGGTGTTTACACACTGCACCATACACTCGCGACTGAGGTGGCGCGTCGGGGTTGTCGGAGTCGTGTTTACTCGACGTTAAACGTAAACATTTTGACAGCAATCTGTCTGGCTGGGTAGAAAAGTTTAGAAAATTAAAATTGCTCCAGCCACAGTTCAAAAAGAGCCCGACGTTTCGAGACCGACTCGGTCCCTTCCTCAGGGGGTGACTGTCTTGGTCATGGAAGTGTCGTCGCGTCGTGCTCTCTCACCACGGCTCCGGCTTTCCCTTTCCACCACGTTTCGGAGACCGTGAACGTACACCGAATGCACGATGAGACGCGCACTCTTCAGCTCCATTTTCAATGCCGCAGAAGTTGAGTGCAGTAAAGTCAACCAGTAGTCTTCAGCAGCGTCGTCTCGAATGAAACAGTGATACGTAGGGCTGAGGGAGGCGGACCAGGTGATTCCCACTTCATTTTCCTTTTTTCTCTTGTCTCTATTCTTTCTCTATACATTGTCCCCCCCCCCTCCCCTGTGTCGTGTTGTTGAGATGTCCTCCGGTGCACAAGAGACTGTTACGACACGGTACTTTTCTCTTTTTTTTCCTTATTTAAAACCACTTCGTAGACACTTTAGCAGCTTTAACTACCAAAGTACTTCCTATGACTGCTCTGAGAGGCAGCCAGAGTCATGGCTGTATGCTCACTTCGTACTTTTCACTTGAGAAGGTAGCGTCAGCGACATCTGGAGGAATATACATGTGTTTATGAGGCTTATTTCATCGTGTGCACTGGCGTGATGAACGCCTACGTGAGTTCAGCTTCGTCATTGTCGTGTCCATACAATGTTGCCTATCATCTATGTCGAGCGAGATCTGCCCAAAAGGTGCTCATTTCAAAAATTCAAATGCGGCTGCAAAGGGGCGACAACACCGTGTTTTGCCAGATTAGCCGTTTCAGCTTACTCAAGGTTGCACGCAACTAGATAGCTGGAGTGGTGAACCAATGGCCACGGGCGGCCCAGCTGGACCGGCGATGAGCTCATAACTTCGCGTGACCTGTGGACGGGTGGCGGGGTGGACGGGTCATTTGGTTGGTATGACTGTTTTCCGAGTGCATTGAAAGATGGGCACTCTAGCACACCCGAATAGTAAAGCACTTAACTGTATACCAATAGTTATCTGAAAATGGCTGAGGGTTTAAGTTTCACATCGTGAAACACATGCGTGGCTAAACACTGATTCATGATCCAAATGCGATTACAAATTCAATGTATGCGCTTCCTCTAGAAAGGGCTAAAAGCTTTCAATGGCACTAACAGGATGACAACGTATCCATGGTGCGTGAAGGGATTGTGGCTGTTCATTTAAAGGACCTGTTGACGGGCACGAACCACCTGCTGTGTGTAGAGTTCAGTGATGAATTGCTGTACTCACATGATAGCTTGCTTTCAGTACACCCAATGAAAGTGCCCCCTGAATACAAAGTAGCTTCCCTATCATTTTGTTATTTTTAATAACCAATCTTACATGTCGACAGCATTACCAGCTGTTACTGAGAGTTGTGAAGAACTGACCATTTTCCCCACTGACGAGAGGGACGCGGTTCCTCATGCATTTGTCTTAGACCATCCAAAGGCGGAAGCTGCCTTTTTCTTTTCAGAAGTTCATTGTACTTATCGACCCCTCCACCCTTAAACCTTTCTGTACTCATCGTGGCTTTGCATTGCTTTCGGGAATAAAGCCATTAAAAGCCTTGTACACTTCACGCGGTTTAGTGCCTCCCAAATCGGCCCATCTTTGAGGAAACAACGACGTCATGCGATGGCGCCACCATGCGACATCAAAGACTTTTGAAATCTGTGACGTCATGTCGACTTTATAAGCTGAAGTGATAACAACTTGCTTAGGAGAGCGCAGATTTGGTTCCGAAAAAAAAAACACACACGACATAGCAGACGTTAACTAAATCCGCGCTTCAAGAAAGATGTCGGACCAACTTAACCACCAAATTACCATATTGATATCACAAAAGGATGGTGATTTATTGTTTTTTTTGCGTCAATCCATTTGTCTACGGTCACACTACGCGATTGATGAGGCATCGGATGCTCTCGCTGTGTTAGGAGTGAGCTCTCACTGCACGTAACTTCTGACCATCGAGAATTCCGCTGACGTGCGGAACAGGGGCCCGTACCCTGCAATTTAGGCGCGTATCGGAGAGATCCCGTCTCACCTCAACTCTCATTTTCATTGAATACGACGGTGGTCGGTGAAAGGTTTCGGGGTTAGAGCCATGTTTAACCGCTGCTCTTCGTCATTGTTTTTCGGCCTGCCCCGATCGATCGAATCCGTGTGTGAAAGAGACTTGCGCCGCACTTGCATCTGCAGGAGAGTTCAGACGTGGTCCAGCAAATGACTGTTACAGTACTCCCACCGATTCTTTGAGGAACATCGCCGGCAATACGCATACGATTTGGAGGTAGCCGCGGCCTGATCATGTAAATTCGTTGACGAGGTTTGAACAGGTGTGGTGGTGCGAGACAGGTTTCTAAGACGACTGCGTCTCGGGAATGAGGTGTTGAATGATTTATGAAGTCACGCACCTACACGGTGGGAGAAGAGGCAGCATTTACTGAATGTGTGCCTCAGGAGACTTCCTTTCAGGAAAACCAAGTTCCTTCGTTGTCTGCTGAATTTTTATTACTGCGTAACATATCGCGGGTGGTCTGTCTGTGTGTCTATCTGCCTCACTGACTGTCTATCTATCTATCCATCTATCTATCTATCTATCTATCTATCTATCTATCTATCTATCTATCTATCTATCTATCTATCTATCTATCTATCTATCTATCTATCTATCTATCTATCTATCTATCTATCTATCTATCTATCTATCTATCTATCTATCTATCTATCTATCTATCTATCTATCTATCTATCTATTTATTTATTTGTTTATTTATTTATTTACTTATTTATTTATCTATTTATCTATTTATCTATCTATTTATTTATTCATCTATTTATTTATCTATCTATCTAATCATTATGATCATGAGCCGTTCCTCTCACTGAAGCAGATATATCACTGACAATTGTAATGCTATTTTTCTAAATTTTTTTTTTACTTCAGGTACCTAGTTATCACTGGATAATAACTATTATATGTGTTGCAGAAGAGCACTTTCTCACACTACAATAATTCTGCTTCAGCACATTCTCCATTACGTTATCTAAATACTTGCCCAAATTTATGATTCTAAATACCACGGTTACGGAGAAAAAAGAACACGAGTACAAAAAAACATGTTTTCAGGGAAGTGCATTTAAAGTTGAAAATATGTTTTGTTTCAGCAGAACAATGTACGGATTCTTTCAATAGCCAACAGCCAGATATTCAGCACCAATATCATTTTTTTTCTTTTTGTGTTGAGACGTCTTGCTTGACCAGCCTCATTTTTCGCCTGGTATGCAGCCCTGTCAGCACAGTACTGTAGGGGCAGTTTAAGGGTGCGTTGGCCTGCACTGTGCAATGCCCTGACTAAATTTTAAAATAGTTCGGCACATTCAGCTAGGCTATTTTGCCATCATTGAAAGGGGACACAGCATCAAGGTGCATGTTTACGGTGTTTGGTGCCCAAGGAAAATGTTTTTTTTTTCCGCAGGGTAGCTCCCACACGACAATCCAACGACTCGTTATGATTTTGGGTTTTCCCAAGGTGTAATTCAGCAAGTAGTTCTGTATCAGCCAGTTCCACATAATTTGGCTTAACGGCTTCAATAACTGATGCTGGAAGGTGATCTTTATGAACGAATTGCTCAATATATTCAACTGGACTTCGTTGAATTTACGCCAAGTTTCGGCATTGATTGACACCTTTTCATGACATGTGAAAATATGTGAACCAGATAGTTTTTCGCGTGTCTTCCAAGCGGGCTGTAGTTCTTTGTATGGCCCAACGATGAAACAGATTTCGTGCTTGCCGATGATGATACTACTAGACGTCCCCGACCACGGCCCGCCGCCGTGCCATGGTCTAGTGGATAAGGTACTCGGCTGCTGACTCTTAGGTTGCGGGATCGAATCCCGGCTGCGGCGGCTGCATTTGCAATGGGGGTGGAAATGTTGTAGGCCCGTGTGCTCAGATTTGAGCGCATGTTAAAGAAGCCCAGGTGGTCTAAATCACCGGAGCCCTCCACTACGGCATCTCTCATATTCATATGGTGGTTTTGGGACGTTGAACCCACATATCAATCAATACTCGACCAGATAAAAATCTCACGACAGAAAGCTTTATGCCTTTTCTGTATTTCGTTTTAGCAGTTCAGGGCCCATTTCTTACGGAATGCGCCAAATGCACTCCATCTTGCAAACAGTAACTTCTTCATGTGGCCATGATGTTTGAACGGCAAGGAAATCCTTGCTACGTAAGAATAGGGGACAAGGCAGGCCTCCAAGCGTGTTTTGAAATCTGTCATTTTTTGGAGAATAGAATCGTACTAAGACAAATGAACTGATTCTGGTTTAGAAAAGGCTGCAGATTTCAAATAAAGCAAAACGAAAAAAATTTCGCATTTTTGTTTACCCAGCCCTCTCTTCTTAACTTGGTGCACGCCAAAATTAGTACGGGAGGTTAAAATGCCTTGACGAATACGACGGACATGACATGAATATTGTCACAATCTTGTCGCGTACGTCATCAAATACTTTCCGAAAACTAATTGCACATACCCGGGGGCGGGTATGCCATGGACATTTTAAATCGACGCAGGAAGGACGAGAGCCCACATCGGTGATTTTAACGCTTGAGCGTTGAGCGAAACCTGGCACAGGCAGCGGCGACGGCACGAGTGTAAATAATAAATGCCAGTGCCTTAGCAGAAATAGAATCCTATCATTTTGAGTGGCAATAAAATATTCTACCACAGAGCCACGCCAGGTCTCGGAAATACTTTGCAAATAGACTCTAATGTTCGTGTAATGTCTATTCTGGTGGCAGTACTGGCTATCAAGTTTCATAAACATTAAGTTTGTACTGCTATTATACAGCCATCGTGTAGAGCTAGCGTCAATTGTAGTTGGCGCCATCCCCTGGGGTTCATAAGTGTAGCTGTGTTGAGGGCTACCATCTTTGTGAGCTTCAGTGCAAACACCACCGCTTTATATCAGCTTATAGCTTGGGGTGTTGCTAATATCCTTTTTGCTGTTTAAGATAATTTTTTTTCCAGATATATCTTACATAGCTTATGCGTACACAGAAAGATAGACAATGATGATCATGAGTATGTATAGTGCAAGCTGTTAAGTACAGCGAAAATTACTTATTTGCGTATGCAGTGATGTACAATGCAAAAAATTGTACAACAAGGACGGGACATTCATGAACTTCGAGATGATGAAACTTGTATTAAGAGTGAAGGCTATATGCACAAACAAGGGGGCCAGTCACGGTGTAAGGTGATGTTACCATACCCATGACGCAACTTCGAACTGCTAATATAAAACATATGCGACTGTTTAACGTATGCGTGTATGTGGATTTGTACATATATTGAGCGCCACTTCATAACGTCTCGCTCATCAAAAAAAAAATTAAACACATACCGCTTCTATCCGCATCCTTCGCATAACATCGATTTTCAAGGTACGTGCAATCTGTCGAAGTTTTCTTAAAAGTCAGAATTTGAAGCTGCCCGTGTCTGTTCAAAGGTAAATATGTGAATATGAATGTTTTCACTGACAGGCAATCGTGCACAATAAGATGCTTTATAGAGACCCCCCCTCCAACGTTTACCTCCAGCCTGCAAACTACTGTTGTTTGTGTGCCGACATCTGACAAGAAAAAAAAATTGCCTAATGAACCTACATTCGGCACTAAGGTATTTTAGTTTGTTCACTTTCTGCAGATAAAAAAATAAACTGCCTATAAAAAGGCGAACATATTCGATTCACTGCATACAGAATTAATGTGTATATAGTCCAGTACAGTGAAATGCCATTCATGAACATACGCATGAAATGTATTCATAACTATAAACTATGGTCTTCCAAACTTGGATTTTATTGCGATTCGCTGCTGCCTTACAATAGATAATGTTGATACAGAATATTAATATGTCGGGGGAAATAAAAGAATAAATATATGGAATACTTTGCATATAGTATGTAAGTGATAAGTTGATAGGTGTCTGGCGTTGTTTCACGCGTGATTTGATGGCTCGTAAGTTCAGAAGAACTTCCGAGGAGATTCTGAGACTGATCAATTTTATGACGCCGTTCTCCTAGAGCGACGCCTCCCGCCAATGGCGAGAACAAAGGGAAGGGTTTTCTTTTCAGTTTATCCTATATATTGTTTACTTTACAAGCCTCCAGGTCTTCAAAAAAAAAAAAACAAGGAAAAAGCACTCTCCTGCAGTCTCAAGTGAATCATCGGGTATTGCGTTTTGATTCAGTTAGCGAGAAAACAGGAGACCGCCCGTAATTGCATCTTAGCAAGGAGCTTGCGCTGATTCTCATTCGGCTAAGCGAACGTTCCGCTCCCCTGGCTCACCTCCTCGTCATATATAATAGCAATAAAGAGCAAATCATTTACTTTTTTCTTTAACGATAATGTAGCACGCTCTATTTATTATTGCAGCTCGCGCAATAAAGGGTTGTTTCTGCAGAGTCACCCACGGTTCCCATTTTACCATTTCATGCGAACGAGCAGGACCAGGGAAGAGTGGTACTTCGAGGCCCAGGGTGCTCTCACCTCATTAACTCGCATTACACGTGGCGTTCGCCGCACATTGGGGAAAAGGGGCACACGCTATAGACACGCTGCCTCAGCACACAGTGGGCTGCATACTTCCCTTCTCTTGCGGTGTTTGGTAATGGGTTCATGTCTGTCCTCAGTGCCCCGCTGCTTATTGGACTGGTGACAAATTCCTGCGCTATTTCGTTGCGTCACTCATACACGATACGGCCCTGTTCGCGAAGCGTGGTGGTGGAAAGCTTACACGCTATTTTGTGGTTGCGTTATCAGTAAGAATTTTAGATTTAAAGAGCAAATAAGAGCAGCTATTATCGCTGTTTCATAGAACCACTTCACAGCCTTATTGATATGTCGTCCTGAGAAAGAGGGCTTGTTAAAGCATTTGCACTAATAATGTCCTTGAAATGTGCCACAGCACTGTCTATGGCTATCTTTGCGAATGATCTGCTGAACAAAAGCCATTTTGTTCCACCCTAGGGCATAAACACATTTCTAAATAGACTTGCATTCTTTGATTATTGATGGTGCCTAGCACACGTGTTTACACGATGCACTGCTGATCACGATTAAGCCCAATCGCAATCGCTCTTATCAACAGTGATCTAATGAAACCTTGAATTCTTAGAAGCTGTTGATATAGTGTTCAATCACTACTATTTCTTCAAAAACAGTTCCACTGTTAACAGCACTCTTAGACAGACGCAACAAGCTCTCAAAACTGTTTAGAAACGCTCTCAAGAGTTATCATGACCCATGGACATCGCGATATGCTTTTCAATACAGAGGTCTTTTTGGATTGTCTTGGTGCGTCGCTTGGGTGCAATAGATCCGTAGCCACCCCCACAATCAATTGTTATAACCCTCAACAATCCCTTTCACCGTGCAGCTTATTGCTTATTGGCATCTCTCAGACGTTCCACCCGCGCCCACTTGCTAGTGTTCCAGCGTAACATCAATGCTCTTCCCCGATTCACTTCAATAAACGACGGGGCTAATATGACACGTGCTTCTGATTCTTACTTCGATCCGATATTGGAGTACGTCATAAAGGGGTTAAACCCCGACCGTGCTACAAAGCTATCTGTGTGTATGGATGACTAACAGCAGAAGTAAACATGGTCGCATGTGTACAAAAAGGAAGCGTGCCCTGTTGCGTGCTTCGAGCCATATCGCCGACCCGTGGGGCTTTTCTGATTGCGTAGTTATTGATGTGAGGTAGGCTAGAGAAGAAAGAGAATACTTTGGATCTCTTTTGTGGGACCGTTCAGATTAAACAGGGCACGTTCGACTTCTTCCTGTCTGATTATTACTGCCCGAAACACTAATTGAGCTTGTCGGAACCCTCCTTCTGAGGACGTGTCGATTTGTTATTCCGTTGTACGTTGTTCTTGCGTCACGTTCTGCACAAACGTGTACTTAGAAATTGTAACGAAGCTTTGAATTTAGGCTTAGCAGTGAATAATGTCAAATCATAAAACGGTGAGGATAAGCATTCAAATGTATCTTTACTAATACAGTCAACTACGTTCTTAGTTCGTAGCAACTTGACTTTAGTGCGGGCGTATTTATGGATCTAACGAACATGAAGTTACAAAGAAAGTCAACAGGGCGAGTACTACTTACAGGCGATTTTTACTTCTGAAACGTGGAATAAGAAATACATAGACGAGGACCAAATAAACACAAAAAAGATAACCATGCAAATTACTAACGTCCAGTTAATTTCGCCTTTGCACTCAGTTTAATCAGCGACACTTTTACATAACTGCCCCCCCCCCTTTTTTTTGCAACCAAATCAGTTTTGGATATTGTTGTTTTGCATTGTCCTTATGTTTTCAGCGATATTTTTTTTTTAGGCGCATTGAACCAACCAGCCCCAAGATAGTGCATGCATTGTATTTGAGTGGTTCATGACAGTGTTAATTTTTTGTCATCAAAGAAAATGCGCTCAGTCTGACATGGTTACATTTATTTCTATAACGGGCAACTTTCAAGGAAGGGGCACTTTTTACCTACAACTTTCGCAACATCCGTCACTGAATCACTGAACATTTTCGATTGCCAACACCGGACAGCCCTGGAATTTTCGAGACACTGCATACGCAACGCTTATTCGCTGAAATCATCGCCTCGGCTACTTCTTTATAGTCAGCTGCGAATCACGAAAAAGGCCCGAGGCGTATAAAAGACTAATAACCAAACAGCCGCGTCTTACGTTGATACTCTAGCTAGTGAGGGGTTCCAGACGTACTAAATCGCTGGATCCATTCAACTGCGTGAACGTGACTCACAGAAAGCCTCCTTGTGTTACACATTCATCGTCCATCCACGTCTCATGGTATACACAGGAAAATTCTACAACCGAAAAGCGTACAATGTGTTCCACACATATATAAATAAATAAATAAATATATATATATTTATTTATTAATAAATAAATATTTATTTATTTATTTATTCATTTATGTGTGTGGACCACAATGTAACCACCGCATATATATATATATATATATATATATATATATATATATATATATATATATATATATATATATATATACTTGCGGAGGTTTCTTTTGTATGTAAACTTTGGCAAGAACACTTGCCAGTGGGTTACGACCTGCTTCCTAAGTCTCACTTTATGTTACCGAAAGCAAGCTTACAGTCACCGGAATTTCACATCCACCATCTTTGAACCTCTCCCGAAGCACTATACGGCTCCCTTGCACGCATTTACGTTCCTAATAAATCCCCGAATTACATGGTAAAGTGGCACGTCCATGAGACTGAAACAGCGGGCAACGAGTTTCCCCGCTCTAACAGTAGGACCGGGTAACTGCGGTCGTTCCGTTGTTGCGTTACTGCTGAGGCCGTGTGCCGCGTTTTAATGCTGTGGGTACCTCCTCAGTCATAATTGAGAAATGATGACGCATTTCTACGGCTCATCGTTTGACTCGTGCATCGAAGGGATACGGTATATAAGCAATCAAAACCGCCAGAGAATAGCGAAACACAGTGAAAAAGCTTGTCTCATAAAGCGGGGCAGTATACACGGTAATAAATACGCACGTGTACCGAGTAGCCACTACAGTTGTTTAGTAGGTGGCCATATAGCTTCGAAGGTAAGAGCTGTAAACGAAAGCCGAAACCGAGAAGGGTATTCGTTGCCGTGACTAACACCCACATGAAAGGGTACACTGAAATGGCGATATTGGTGAACCGGAGGATATCCTACTCGAGTTTGTTTTTTCTCCATTTACCTACCAGAGTAAAGCGTAAACATAACATATTTACACGTTGGAAGAACTGTCTCCACATAATTATTCACGTGTCACTGCTGTTTTATATTCGCACAATAATAAACTGACACATACTGCAACTGCGGTGGTGCGCTTAGAAAAAGTGTGCAGAAGGATGTATCAGTTAAAGTTGAGCTGTACTCAGTGGGAAGGGATTTGCATTTTTTACCTTTGTATCTCCCATAGTAGAGTACCAATTAATCTAAATCGTCGATCACTTTTTCAATGCACATGAAGTTGTATACTTTTTTTCAGTTTTTGTATTTTTTACCTCACGACTCACAAAGTGAAGGCTCATCGAAGACTGCCGGTGCGTTTATGTTTTGTGATTTCCCTTAATAACGTTGAGAGTAAAACGGACGCTCGTCCCTATACATTCCTTTCTTGTCTCTCTTACGCACTGCAATTTAGCAAGGAAACGTCCTAGATTCTTTTATATATAACGAAGAACACTGTCTGTCGAAACTACATGTTATATTTTTTATTAGGTTCTCCTTATACGATGAAAAGTCGGTGATGTCGCAGGCTGAGAGCACGCAGCGGAGAATGTCAGTACCAGTCTGCCAATGCACAACCCAAGTGCCCCGGGGCAAGCGTTTTATCGTCCCTGTAGCAGTGCGCCCTCCTGCTAAGCAAGCAGGGCATGAGTTTATGGCTGTATTTTAGGATTCCTGTATGGTGAAAACTAAATTGGGCCCACCAGCCGTGCGCGAGTGCTTCTTTTTTTATGGCAATGTCCGAATCAGAGCGTTTGTCCTTCGATTTATTGCAAGTAAGCTTTATTTCCCAGAAATTAGTCAAATCTTGTGGTGTTTCGTTCATTGTGGTGTTTCGTTCATTTGTTTCTGTATTTTTTTTTCAGCGTTTCGTGTCACTGAGTGGCCCGCCTGTTAGACAACGCCATTAGAAATTGAACGGTATCCGATCGACGAGATAGATTAGAATGTGTTGACAGTAAAGTAAATCCTCAGAGAGTACAACCTCTCAGAACAATCGGATGTAGACGAAATGAGGTATGGTATTGAGCGAGACGAGAGAATAACTTTTTTCGCTCAAACCTCACCGTCGTTGAACCCGCAGCGCAGTGTTCTCACTCTACGCTGAACCCTTAAACGCGTGCACGTATGCAAATGAACTGGGATTGACAGCCCATCTTTTCAGCACGTGCATGACTCCCTCGAGGTATATGGTGGGGTGCTGTTGACATTTCTGAAATGAGTGGGGAGACCTTCACAAAAAGTGAATGAAAAAAAGAAAGGAAGGCCACAGAGCACAGCCTTTTATGCCGCCTTTTTGTGTATTCAGTGTGCAAGAGCGTGTTTTTTTTAGAGGGTGTTTTTGATTGCTTTTTTTATGGTATACGCAGAACTTTCTTTAAATGTTAGAAAGTGTATTCATGCTGCTGCTTCTTTTCATTTGATAGCAGTCATTTTACCCGAAAAAGAAAGAAGTGGATGAACTATATAATTTTTTCTCTTAACAGTAGAAGAGGCACATGCATGACGAAGGACAAAAAATACAGAGTACTGATCATAATAATGCCACTCTCCAGCGTCATTCCTAGCATACATTGACTACAAACCGATGTCATCTAAAGCTCTCCTTACACGTCGCCAACGGAAGACATCGCAGCTGAAGGCGGCGTAGGCATACCAGAGATTTTAATATCCTTTGATGATTTGATTCATGGGGCTTGCTGCCTCGTTAGCGTCCCAGAATCGCAGATATGGTGCTGCACTAGCATTCCTAGGACTCTTCTCGTTAAGTCAGGTGACTAACTGGTCAGCCTTCCGTAGAACATCTCAGCAGGTAAGACATGAGGGAAGGCAGTATGCCAGAGCTAGGCTCCTGCACGGCAAGTATCGAAACGACAGAACAGCGGTGTACATATATGCAGCAAAAGCAGAATAAACAGCTACGCATAACGAGTGTCATGACCAGAGAGAGACCAATGTGAAACGCTGCCTCTTTATTCTTTATTCCTCAAATACCCAGCAGCGCCCCAAGGCGTTATAGCAGGAAAGCTAAATCAGTAAAGGGAGTACATCTTCGTTCACACACATAATACGACTTTACTCCCAAATCAACAACCGAAATAAATCGTCGTTCACACACAGAAAACAACTTTGTTCACAAAAAAAAATAACTCTTCAACTAAAGCGCCATCTGCACCAGAAGCAGAAGAAGGTGTCATTGCGCTGAACATCACCAGCGTGTCCACTCGGACGGTAATAAGCGGCTCGAAGCAAGCTATAAGAATTTTTTATAAAGAAAGCGTAGCCACCCGTGCCTAAATAAAAGGATTAAGACGACGCAACCGTCGAGTTTGCGTAAGTACCAGCACACTTGGAGAGCCTAAGGAATGAGGAGACGGATTGTGTGTCCCGAGGTCTAACAAACTTGGAGCTGCACCCCTCGAGCCTTGTTTTTTTTTGAGGTCAGGCACCGATCTTTTACAAGGACGTCACGTACAAGAGCGAACGGAGGCTTCACCCTCCGCCAGATTACGACCTCATGAGAGCAGAGGCTACTATTCTACACCGCATACAAACGCACACTTTCACCAGTCCTCATATACTGGCCATCATCACCAACTAAGAATTCGAACCAAGCTGTAAAGGTTGTACTATGAATGCCCTGTAGCTACCCAAGATCACGTTTTGCTGGGACGGGAGAAGAGTGTTTCAACTACAAAATCACCGCTACCAGATCACTCAAAACTGAGATTGGATGAACTTGTCATAGATTCGGACCGGGAAAAACAGTTGGCCGTCGCTCTCTGGGCTGTGGGAGCAGCTTCCCGCGTGGAACTAGCCTGAGGCGCCAGGCGGGTGATTTAGTCAAATGATGATACCACCACCTGACTCTGTCCAGGACTGCTGGACGTAATCAGCAGTCCTGAAGACACTGAACTAATGCATTCACGAGAACAAGATTTAAGATGTAAAGAAAATACATAGGGCTGCATGCTGCCTATCAATGTTCCTCTAATAGTCCTCGGTTTCATAGAAATAAAATGTTTCTGAGTAAGTGGTACTGTTATTAGTTACTCGCTGATTGCTTTTGATAGTACCTTGTTCGGTTAAGCTGCAGAGACGGAATGAATCTCATTTGTGTGTGTGTGTGTGTGTGTGTGTGTGTGTGTGTGTGTGTGTGTGTGTGTGTGTGTGTGTGTGTGTGTGTGTGTGTGTGTGTGTGTGTGTGTGTGTGTGTGCGCGTGCGTGTGTGTGTGAAGCACCACTTGACTAGCGGTATCTGTGTGTTCGAACATAATCGGTTAACAAAACTTCATATTTCAGCATCGGCGTCTAGATTTTAGGCATTATGAGCATCTGTATCGACATTCCTCACGAATACTGGCGCCAAGTTCTCTTCAGAAATGATTTATACGTGAGATGACGGGAAGAAGCTCTTTGAAATGGCTCCGCTACAGGTAACATTTTGTTCAGTCCCCCCCCCCTCCCCTTCTTCCTCGGCGCTTTTGCCCCGTTTTCAACCTTCTTCACTGTAGCACTGATGCTACCGTGAAGAAGCACTTTTGTTCTTTGCAGCACTTATGTTCCTGAATATGGACTTGTTATTCCATATCGCTTGGATTTTCTTGGTGTTACATTGTTTGTGTCCAACGTATATGTTGTGGCAGTTGAGATCATGCTTCAATGAATCTATGATCAGTGATATCTACCCAGCTGCAGCGGTGACGAGTGGCGTGGGGTGCTCATCTGCTCAGTGAACCATTACAGGACAAACGGTCGATGATGTGCAATCGATCAACCCACGCGGCGACCACGTTTATGGGGTCGCCGCGTGGGTTGAAGCATGCTATCACGTCGTAATGAAGCATGCTATCATAGAGTTACGCCAGGTCTCAGAACTAATTTTCAAATAGACGGTAATCATAGTGAAACGTCAATAGGGTTGCAGCGCTGAGCACTGAGTGTCGTGTGCGTTACTCGGGTGAATGTGGGAGTGTTTGTGCGAGTATTTGCCAGAGTCAAGGTTGCGGTAAATTCTTACAATATGAAGAATAACCAACTAGCGCAACAACAAATTTTATTGGGTTGCAGTGCTGCCCACCCAATTTTATAAACAATACATATATACTCCTTTGATACAGCTGTCACGTCGGGCTAACGCCAATTGTGACTAGGTGCCATGCGCTGAAGTTGATTTTTGTAGCAGTGTTTAGGACCAGCATCTGGCGCTTCACATCAGCTTCCAGTGTGACTAATACGCATGTGCCAGTTGGCATCATGGTGCAAATGCAAACAGCTAGTTATATAAATATCTGCAACTCATCAACCACGGTGTAAGATACAAGTCATCAACATATGTCTGTGCGCGCAAGATTTGTACATATATTTAAGATCATTTCATTACGTGTCGCTCAATAAAAAATTGCAACACGGTCACCTTCCCCCTGCATGCTTCAATTACCAGGTACGAGGGATCTGCCGATTTTTTTAGTGGCGGAGCTTCTTATAGCGGCACCCGTTCGTCCCTCGTAGCCGTTGTAGTATGTAACAAGTATAACATTTTGACCTTCAAGGTGGTGCCGGTGAGAGATTTCTTCTGTGCGTTGTTGAACAATAAGAAATAGTGCTCAATGTACATGCTAATGGCTGCTAATGGGGAATGAGAGACAGGATCATGCGGGTTTTAGTTAACGCGCACGCTGCGATCCCCATTAGCAGCCATCGGCATGTATATTGAGAACTATTTGACAAGAAAGGGTTGCTACGTTATACTCGCTGGGTTGATTGATTGATTGATTGATTTGTGGGGTTTAACGTCCCAAAACCACCATTTGATTATGAGAGACGCCGTAGTAGAGGGCTCCGGAAATTTTGACCACCTGGGGTTCTTTAACGTGCACCCAAATTTGAGTACACGGGCCTACAACATTTCCGCCTCCATCGGAAATGCAGCCGCCGCAGCCGGGAATCGAACCCACGACCTGCGGGTCAGCAGCCGAAAACCTTAGCCATTAGACCACCGCGGCGGGGCGTATACTCGCTGGGTGTAACCTCCTTAGTTTAAGAAAGGTTTAGCGAGCGTTGAGCCGCAGTGCCATGAATACAATGAACTAGTATATACCATGAATGAACTCGAGGTGCTAAAAGGTGGGAAGTAGATACGAAGCGTGAGCCGTAAGAAAGTAAAAGCCGAATTCTCCTGTCTCTCATTTCCCATTAGCAGCCATTGGCATGTACATGGAGCACTATCTGACAGGAAAAGGTTGCTACGCTATACTTGCTGGGCGTAACGTCCTTGGTTTGAGAAAGGTTTAGCGAGCGTTGGGCCGCAGTGCCATTGAATACAGCGAACTAGTATATACCATGAACTTGAGGTGGTTAAAGGTGGGAAGTAGACCCGAAGCTCAAGCCGTAAGAAAGTGTGCGTGTGCCACCTCTCGTTTAGTCCTTGGAATGTCCGTTGGATGGCGGTTCTTCTTTATGGGAAATATATGATGAAAAGATGCGAGATGGTGGTACTTGGAGTGTTGAATAGATGGACATAGATGGACACAGAGAGATGCATGGATGGAAGCATGAACGGACGCCGGTGTGGATGCACGGACGAACGCAGGGACGGACGCGCGAACAGACGCATGCACGCACGGGCGGATGGACGCATGGACGGTCACACAGACGGACGCATGGACGGATGGAAGCAAAAACGAATGGATGGACGAATGCTTCGCCCCACTCTCCATCATTCACTGCGTAGATATGCTGCCATTTTTTTTTTCGTGCATAGCGTTGCATTCTCAGAACAGCGTGATAAACGCTACGGTCTTAAGGAATTTCTCGTGTATGCCTTCTATAGTGTAAAGAAACACTGCAGAATATTGACTTTATGTGATTGTGCCTCATATATGCGCAATAACTGCTTTTTAATTGTCAATTTCACAAGTATGAACGCTGAAACTTGAGCAATATCAGTAGGCGCTACGGACGGGGTTGGATTTGGGCCCTTTCGGGTATCGTTTCGGTGGACAAACAGACAAACGGACAGACAGACAAACCAAAATTTTTTCGTCGAAGTTCTCCAAGAAAGACTATCGTCTTTAAAAGAATAACAAACATTTCGAACATTGCTACCATGCTTGAATGTTTCACTGCCAAGGTAAAAAAAACGATAATCGGGTCCCTTGTGCATACGCCTAAGATGCCTTGAAGATTAATCTCATTTCCCCTTTTTTTCTTCAGTCGGTGTAGTCACTAGTATACCGACACCACCCGGTTACGTGAGCCGTGAGGTGACGCGTCACTGCCATGCACCGTCTTTGTTTTCTTCTCTCGAAGTCCCGCTCTCTGGTTTTGTCCGCCGCATAAAACAAGACATTGTAGGGTCTTGGGACAACGCGAGTGCAAGAGTCCGAGGGTGTTTTACCTTCTGCGCATGCGCCCAGCCACCTCACAAATTTCTGGGGTCTCGAATTCTAAAGTATTGGAGTGTTTCGCAAAAGTTGGGAACTGTCGTCTCCGACTTGTACTTCGATATGCGGTCGTGGTCAAGCGTGCTCGCGCGCTGAGTTTCTCAGGGGCAGTTTTCTCATGCGTATTGTGCTTTCACCGCAAATTTTGTCACCGCAAATCAGCATTTAAGAACGAAATATGCAACACACCCACATATACACGTGCACTATCATTACAAAGTAAAACACCGCTGCTGTGTTTAGAAAAAGTTTATTCTCTCATGGGACGCAACAAAGATAAGGGACAAGCATCTCTATAACAGGCACAATAACAAACAAAAGACAAAGCACAACATACATTACACATTTAAACAAAAGTGTCCAAGTCCATAGGATGTCCATAGTCCATAGTACTAATAACTATACATACACTACTAATCACAATATGGACAATGTACATGATGATATATGTGCAGAACTTACAAGACTTGGTGAAGACGTTAGAAAATATGTACAACAGGTATCATTATTCAAAAAAGTTACATAACTTACAGCGTTAGAATGAAGTGCATATATAGAAGAGCTCACACTAATATGGGACATACACAAACACATAAATTAGTAAACACATACTGATTACATGCACCAATCAGACATTGACAGGTGACCTGGCTATAGGAACCAGGCCAGGTGGAAGACTAATCGAACGCGTCTGTCAACTACGGAAAGAAAGCGGCACGACCATTGTCGCAGAAATTCTTCCTGCCCAAAGAAGAACAATTCCTCCGACAGAAACGATAAGAGTTCAGAGTAGAGGCGTTCCAGAATCGGAAAAAGAGCACGACGACGATGACCTGCCGCAACAGCTTCGCACCTGTTACGCCATAAACAAAAGGCTTCCCCAGCTATTAGAAGGCGTGCAAAGCGACTACGCGAGCAGCGACCAGATGTTACAAAGCGATTAACACCTAGGCCAGGAAAACTAGCGTTAACTGACTTCCAAAACACCTTTGCGATGACACATTGCTTCAGCATATGCTGGTTAGACTCCTGTAACGGGCAGTTAGGACAAGTGGAAGATGGCACCATGCCCCACCTCTCCAGTCTGTCCCGTGTTGGGAGTACACTCCATCCAAGACGCCACACAAAGTGACGGAGGTTACCATGCAAAAACGATGCCGTTATCGCGCTCCACGAGACATGTCTCGATCGTGCTAGACGGGCTGGAGGAACCAGAAGAAGCAGAAGAGTCGCCGTTGTAGCTACATTGCGGCTTTCAAGAATGTCCACATCGGGACAAACCTGCTGCGTGTGTCAATAAAATGCTACTGCCGTTGAGTAAAATGCAGGCACGTTAAGTGTTTGCGGTGCAGAATTAAGCCGTGCATCTGGTAGTAAATAGCGTAGTTTGGTGCCTAAGAAATAACAGGCAAGATCACGCGCGGGGCACTGATCACCATGTAACAACCGAAGTAAGAATCGTAGGGCAAGCAGCCGGCAGCGAACAGAGACGGATGGAAATGCGAATCCACCGCAGTTTCTCGGTTGCCCAAGAGCTGCTCGGCAAACCAGCTCTGTTCCACCCGACCAGAAAAAGGAGCCAATGAGGGATTGCAACGACCTGGTGATTCGTAATGGGGGCTGTAAGACATGAGATATGTACCATGCACGGCCGCAAAACACCGTCTGTGCTAAATACCTTCTTTCGAGCATCGGTAAATCATACTCTTGTGCTTCCCGGACGTGTCGTTTTACATCTTCGACTACTGAATTCCACAAGGAGGCTGATATGCCGTAGCAGGTATAATCAAGCCCCAGAATGCGAATAGAGTCACTTTTTTGAAGACCGAAAAAGGAACTTAGACATGCGTCTGGGGAACCAATGAATAAATATCGACATTTGGAAAAATTTAAAGCAGCACCTGAAATCGTACCATACGTTGTAAAAAGTCGTAGGCTACGGGATAAACTGTCCTCATTCTTCAAATACAACGTGATGTCATCGGCAAATGCTGTCACTGTCACGGTACCACTACCTGGAAGAGGAAGGCCTCTAACGTAAGGGTCAGCGATTAGCGATTGAAGGAATGGTTCGAGGCTGAGTACAAAAAGTGCAGGGGATAAAGGACCCCCCTGGCGAACACCACGGGTAACCGGAAATGGCGCACTCTCTAAACCATCAAGAAACAACGTGCTCCGTATATTTCGGTATGCGTGTCTAAGAAGCTTAACGAAGTTTTGTGAGAAGCCAAATGCTGCCATTACGCTAAATATAAAGCTATGTTCGAGACGATCGAATGCCTTTTCCTGCTCAAGTGAAACCAAGAGTCCCTGAGCTGATCTTGTTAACGTGTACGCAACTATATCGCGCGTAACAAAGGAAAGACTGTGGATTTCTCTTCCAAGAATAGAGCACGCCTGATGATGACCTATTAAGAAGGGCATCAGGCTTCTCAAACGCCGAGTGATAAGTGCCGCGAAAGTTTTATAATCAACGTTGAGGAGCGTTATTGGTCGCCACTGCTCTGGGCGAACTGACGATGGGTCATGTTTAGGTATTAAAACAATTCGACCATCGCGAACGCTATCGGTAAAATCAAAGTTCTCGAAACAGCGGCAAATAACAGAGGTGAAAAGAGCACCAATGTCGTCCCAACACGTTAAATAAAACTGAACAGGCAACCCATCGGGCCCGGGGGCCGAGCCACGCTTCATGGAAGACAGTGTCTCTTTCACTTCGTCAGCTGACGGACTTGTGCACAGTTGTTCAGCTACTTCAGATGAAATTTGAGGTAGCCTACTTAACATTGTGGCTGTCTTGGTGGTACCGCGATGTGATGACATCGTCGTACGAGCCATGTTGGCAAAGTGAGCTAGGAAAACTGATTGATCACGTGTCGGCGGCAACGCAGTGTGTAAGAATCTGGCCGCTGGAGTTCCTAGTCGACTCGACGGCTTGAGAAGCGAGCTTTTCGCAAAGTGTAGAACCTCAGGGTGAGCACATGGATTACGTCTGCAACGCCAAGAAGCCGCCGTCAATGACGAAGCTGCAATGAGGCGTTGAAAACGACCCCCCAACTCTCGCTGCCATGCGCGCATCAAGGGAGTTAGTCGATCAACCCGAAGAGCAATACGCATCTTTGTGGCAGTGTCCCCTAGTTCTTCGGACGTACGGCGTCTAAGGGCCCGCCCTGCTACTGAGCAATGTAAACGCCATTGTGTCTTGAGCGCGTCCCACACCTCCGGACCGCATCCCAAGAGAGAGGCGCGCAAGCTTCTAGATAAACTGGAGCGTGTACGCGCGTCGTGCGGAATGCGGATGTCAAGACGCCAAGGTTTTACTGATGATGAAAAGGGAAAGTGAGCCTCGAGCGTCACTGGTTGGTGGTCTGATATATAAACAGGCGATGATGGTAATGTTACTACATCAGAGTGCGATACGTAAGAAGCTAGCGCGCTCGGCACATAGAAACGATCCAAACGACTAGACGACGTGCTACGCCGCCAGGCATACTGTGGTCCATGCACTAGTCTGTACGTATCTATCAAAGAGAAATGTTGCACTAGGCGACGCAGCTCTCGCACGTTCCAATCAGAGCGACCCCATCCTGAACCTTGCACGGCAGCTCGCGTGTTTAATACATAATTAAAGTCTCCAGTGAGTATTACATGACGACCGTCTAGAAAATACACGTCCAGGTGACGGAAAAAATCGTTAGACATCGCTGCTTGAGCTGGCCCATAAATACACAAAACACGCAGTTTGAAGGATGACAGGACGCAGTCAAAAGCCAATACCCGTCCGAACGCGTCATAGAAAACATGATGATTGCGCCGAAGTGCGCGGTTAAAAATAATAATTCCAACTCCAGAGAAGCGAGATGTCGCGAAGGAAAAATAGCAGTCTAAATTAAATGCGCGTTTGAATGCACGAACGTGGCCAATGGTGAAAAAATTTGTTTCTTGTAAACACAGAATATCACAATGTTCTGCGCGGGCTATGCTGATAACCTCGGCTTGCTTTACTGGGTTACGGAACCCTTGAACATTTAAAGAAAGGATTTTCAGGGTGTCAGCCATATTGAAAAAAGATGCGTGACTGACCTGGTCTTGTTTTTCGATTTGGTATACCCCGGGGATCTGTCAGGAGGAACAGGGTCGAGGTTTCTTCGGTTGCTGGAATTCGGAGCGGCTGTCTTGGGTGCCGTCCGAGCTGGTGCCAGACTTTTGAGCACGCTTGACCTCTGGCGGGGCTTGCATGTCCACGTCACAACTGTCTGGGCTAGAAGGGAGTCCGATGCTACTGTCGACTTCGAGGCTGAAGCTGCTGTATGACGAACCAGATGGTGGTAGGGCTGCAGCGTTAACGTTGTCGCCGCCTCCAATGACCTTGATCACGGATTGCTTGTCGAGACGCGTCAGTAAAGAACTCCCATGGCGTCTTGCTATTTGTTCAAGGAAGTCACGAGCCTGGCTTTCGGAATGATCCAATGGGCTTTGCTCATTCGGTTTCAATTCTGTTCCAGGCGAGACACCAGCGCCCGTAGAACTCGCAACGTCGGCGTCTTCTGGGCAATCAACTGCTAGGTTTAACGATGAGTCCGGTGCCTCGGTGCCTACCAGCGTTTCTTTCTCGGCTTGCGCCGACGTCGAACATGGCATGACAAGTTTTCCTGCGACAGACGCGAGGTCAATCGCGGTGTCTGTTTCTATCGCTGAGATTTGCAGACGTGGCGCGCTCGGGTTGGCCAAGCTGCCCACTTCCTCATCTTTTAATGGAGCTCTCAGAATCGGATTCTGGCGTTCTTCTAGTAGAGCTCAGGGTTCTCGTTCATCTGTTGCCGTTGGTGACACGGACGGCAGGGCAGGAAAGGTCCCCGCAGTAGCATCAGAATATGAACGACGCACAGGGCAGACGGTGGTAGGGTGGTTATCTCCACAACATCGGCAGGGGCGGTCGCAACCTTCGCTTTCGTGTCCGTGCACACCACCGCGACCACAGAATGGTGCTGTGCACTGTGCTCGATAATGACCACTAGAGCCACACCGACGACAAACACGTTGCAGACCGCGGTAGTCGAAGGTGACTCGATGACCAGAAACGCGAAGATAGTTGGGGACGCGATTTGTGGGACTCATTTCTATCCGGACATAGCGTGTGCCTGTGAGAACTCCGCGTCTTGCTCTCATGACGCCAGCGGTCACAGTCAATACCTTGCCGTATGGGGACAAAGCCTGGACGAGTACCTCGTTGGAGACGAAGGCTGGTAAAAACAGGCAGGCGACGTTTGTTACCTGCGGGCCGACGGGAACGACAAGGATACGCTCGCCACCGATGGTCAGGTAGCCAGCGTCGACGATGAGAGTCATGGAAGCCATGCTCTTGACAGTTACTTGGAAGTTCATGCCTCCCATGTGCTGAACGCAGTGTACCTCTGAGAGGCCAACTATTGAGGCCGTCGCGTCGACGACGGTCTCCGGACTAGTCCCCGCAGGGACGGCAACGTCGAAGGCCTGCGCCTTCGAAAGCGTCCACGACGTCGATGGCGCCATGGCTAGATGAGGAGGACGTCCCTGACGTGGAACACGCAGGGACGTCAACAGGACCACTTCCTCTTCGTCTTCCTTATCCAATAAAGTGCTACTGGAATTAGAGGCCTCCTATTGGGTACGGAGATTGAAGTACTTATATTCGGTGCATCATCTGCACGTGAAAAGCCACCGTGCTTGCTCTGGGTGATTCACGAAATTTTCCGGCTTGTTTAATAAACCTCGTGGATGAGGAACTTTAAAGAGATCTTGAGGTATAATACTTTTTAATTCCATGACATCTTTTAGTACAACGTTTCCGATGAAAATACATAAGCTTTAAAAAATAGGGGACATATGAAAGTGATTGCTTTGAGAGGAGTTTGCTCGGAGATGATCGGGTAACTCGTGAACCCTCCGTACAATCTTCCTACCATCATTTATAGACGTGCCGATGTTACTATTTATACTACACATACAAGATGGTTATTATTTATATCTGAATATTTGAATGCATTATATACATTGTGAATTCAAGGAGGGCATTGTTTCAGGATGACATCGGGGCTCGCTTTCCTTTATATTTCATTTCTTTATGGTATATATATATATATATATATATATATATATATATATATATATATATATATATATATATATAGTGGGAGTAATAATTCGATAAGCCAATTAGTCTTCGTGAAGGTATGGGATATGGCACAACGGGAGCGTTGTCAACAAGGATAAATATATTTATTTCCCAACAGTTTCGGGAGGGGTTGCACATAGTCAAGTAGATCCTCCGTGCGCGGTCACAACGTGGTTTATTTCAATAAATAAACCACGTTGTGACCGCTCACGGAGGATCTACTCGAATATATATATATATATATATATATATATATATATATATATATATATATTGTGAGCGCGACAAGCGAATGACTCTTTATTCTCTTTGTAATCATCATCACCTGTACATCTTCTTCATCTCAGAATATCATCACCAGCGTGATTGAGCTCGAGCCTGGCCGAATAAACCGGTTCCTCACAAGTGGTGGACTGTGCTTTTCGTTCCCTCAAGTCCTCTCGCCCGTTCTCGCTGGAGCTCCGCTCGGGTCGTCGCATACAACCCCCTGCCATGGCGGCCCAAGAAAACCCTGGCCCATCCAACGTCGCCGTCTTACTGCAGCCACCGCCACCCGCTCCGCCCAACAACACTCGCCTGCGTGATCCACCTTTGTTTTCCGGTCTCCGAGGCGATGATGTCGAAGATTGGATCAAGAACTACGACCTCGTCAGCGATTTGAACAGGTGGGTACCCGTCATCCCACGTTCTCTGCAACGTGAAGTTCTGGAAGCCTTTCATGATGATCCAACCGCTGCTCATCTAGGCTACCACAAGACTTACGACAAAATACGAAGTCGTTGTTTTTGGCCTGGCCTCTCTTCGGCCGTCGCCAAGTACGTCGCCTCCTGTGTCCATTGCCAACGGCGAAAACGACCGACAACTGCTCCGGCTGGCTTAATGCAACCTCTTCCTTGTCCCGCCTCACCTTTTGAAGTCGTTGGAATCGACTTGTATGGCCCTCTTCCTATATCATCCAATGGGAATCGCTGGATTGTCACGGCAGTCGACCACCTTACCCGCTACGCAGAAACAGCTTCTATACCATCTGGGACTGCCACTGAGATCGCCGATTTCTTTCTTCGCCACATCTTTTTGCGTCATGGAGCTCCACGCATTCTCCTCAGTGATCGTGGCAAAGTCTTCCTATCTTCCATTGTCGAGCAAGTTTTGCGTGCCTCGAACACTGTTCACAAGACCACTTCTAGCTACCACCCGCAGACCAACGGATTGACTGAACGGTTTCATCGGACCCTATCGGACATGATCGCCATGTACATTCACCCCAACCACACGAACTGGGATGCAATTCTACCCTTCGTGACATTCGCCTATAATACGGCTGCTCAACGCACTACCGGCTTTTCTCCATTTTTTCTCGTCCATGCTCGCTCGCCGAGTTTCGCTCTGGATGTCTCTTTTCTTTCGGCCCCTGTACCCTCGACGGCTCCTTTCTCTGAAGAATTCCTATCTCGTCTCGCACACTGCCGTCACCAGGCTCGTGTTAACACCGGCCTCTCTCAAGACACTCGAAAATCTCGCTACGACTCGTCTCGCCGTGTTGTGAGTTTTTCCCCTGGTGACGAAGTTCTTCTATGGACTCCACCACGCGTCCCCGGCCTATGCGACAAATTCATCAGTCGCTTCATTGGGCCATACACGGTGGTGGAACAGACATCTCCTGTCAATTACCGCGTTTCTCCCCTTAGCGCTAGTCCTGATCATCGTTGCCGAGGAACAGAGATAGTGCACGTATCTCGTTTAAAGCCTTATGCGCGACGCATTTCATAATACTGTCAAGCGACCGGGCGGCCGCTTTCACCGCGCGGGGGAATTAGTGTGAACGCGACAAGCGAATGACTCTTTATTCTCTTTGTAATCATCATCACCTGTACATCTTCTTCATCTAAGAATATCATCACCAGCGTGATTGAGCTCGAGCCTGGGCGAATAAACCGGTTCCTCACAAGATATATATATATATATATATATATATATATATATATATATATATATATATATATATATATATATATATATATATATATATATATATATATATATATATATATTGATTCATTGATTGATATGTGGGGTTTAACGTCCCAAAACCACTATATGATTATGAGAGACGCCGTAGTGGAGGGCTCCGGAAATTTCGACCACCTGGGGCTCTTTAACGTGCACCCAAATCTGAGCACACGGGCCTACAACATTTCCGCCTCCATCGGAAATGCAGCCGCCGCAGCCGGGATTCGAACCCGCGACCTGCGGGTCAGCAGCCGAGTATGTTAGCCACTAGACCACCACGGTGGGGCTATATATATATATATATATATATATATATATATATATATATATATATATATACAGTATAAAAAGAGGTCGACAAACGTGCGAAAAAACACTAGTTTTACTCACGTTTCGGCAGGCCCACCTGCCGAAACGTTATTAAAACTAGTGTTTTTTCGCACGTTTGTCGACCTCTTTTTATACTGCATTTTCCACCGGATCCATTGAATATCACCCCACTATATATATATATATATATATATATATATATATATATATATATATATATATATATATATATATATATATATATATATATATATATATATATATATATATATATATATATATATAATGTATATAAGGAAAAGAAGTGTATACTTAAGGGCTCGTTTTTCCGTATTTTGACACAATGTTAAAGAGATCTAACAGACAATAATGCCAAAGAAATTATGGGGAAGTTATTAAACCGAATTGTAATGTAAATTTGAAAAAAGAAAGGTGGGTGAAAGAATAACTTGCTTTGGGCAGAAACCGAACCGGCGACCTTCGAACAATGTGTTCGATGCTCTAACAACTGGGCTACCACGCTGGCTATTCTGGTATGTGAATTCAAACGTGGGAGTGTCAGTCAGCGCCCTCAGTAGCCATGGCGGCGAGTTTGGCACACTATTTTTGAGCCTGTGTGGCGTCACGTAGCACGTGAACTTATTACGAGCTGGCAGCTGATCAATGGTCCCTCGTATACAACCTAAGGCACCCAGTCTGCCAGAAATAGACCCTCGTTAATGAGTAAGGGAAAGAAGTGTACACTTAAGGGCTCGTTTTTCCGTGTTTTGACATATTGTTAATGGTATCTAACAGACAATAATGACAAGTAAAGTATAGGGAATGTTTTGAGACATAATTGTAATGTAAATGTCAAGAAACAAAAGTGGGTGAAAAGATAACTTGCCGTGGACGACGCTTCGTTTAAACTGTCAAACACGACTCGCGAAGCTCCAACGACCCAGCAAATCAGGAAATCTAGTGGTCGTTAGCCACTTCGAGCAACAAAGGCACTGCTTCAACCTGTTTTACCGCACCCCACTACCCGCGCTCCGCGAAAAACGAAACTGAAACTGCAAAAAAAAAACAATATCCGTCGACAGTTCACTGGTTAACGCGATCCAATCCGAAGCCTGTACTTCGCATAATTCACGTGAGGGTACACGGTCGCAGCGCCGCATTCCTCTCTATGTATTTTTGTATGAAACTCTATGCGACGAAGGGTGGAGAAGGCTTGTTCAGACTCCGAAGACCATAACGAAATATCGGTGGCGCCGCCTCGAAGTTCGGTCAAACGCGCCATAATAGAGGCGAAGTTGCGGACGAACCGGCGAGGTATACAGGAGCGTAACCCTACGAAGCTCCGTAACTGCTTCACAGTCATTGGTTTGGTGAGGTCAGCAACAGCACGCAATTTAACAAAGCCTGGAAGCATACCATCTTTTGATACGACATGATGGAGAATCGTAAATTGCCGAGCAGCAAAGTGGCACTTGCTGAGGTGGAGTTAGAGCTGAGAATTCTTCAGGCACATCAGGACATCTTTCAGGCGCTCGAGATGTGTTGTGGATTCTGGCACGAAGACGGCAATATCGTCAAGATAGCAGAGTCATATTTGCCACTTGAAACCCCGAAGAACCGAGTCCATAATGCGCTCGAAGCTGGCTGGCGCATTGCAGAGGCCAAAAGGCATAACATTAAACTTATATAATAAATATAGAAGTCGGGTGTCATGAGGCTGTTTTAGGGGCGAAACTTCTTAGGGTGTGGGTTAGTCCAGCGTCCGTCGTCGTAGCCACCTCTACTTCTCGAAGTGTTCACTAGATGGCGCTGGGGGTATTCTCGTACTAAATATGATCACTAAACGGCGCTGGGGTGCTCGCTGCGTCCGTGGTCGAAATTTCCGGAGTCTTTCACTACAGCGTCTCTCATAATCATATGGTAGTTTTGGGACGTCAAACCCTACATATCATACAGATCGTAGTCCTCATAGTCGTAGTAGCTAGTGGCAATGCATTGCATGCCAATAAAAACGGTGTCACGGCATATCCATGAAGGGACCAATGCTCAGCGGGGTTAAGTGTCCGTCCGTGCGTCCGCCCGTGCGTCCGTTCGTGGGTCCGTCTGTCACCAGTCCGTGTGTGCGTCCGTCCATGCGCCCACCCATCCATGTGTCCACCCGTACTTGCGTCCATGCGTTCGTGCATCAGTCCTTCCGTGCGTCCATTCGTGCGTCCGTGTGTTCGTCCACACGCCCGTGAGTCCATCCATCCGTCCGTTTATCTATCCGTCCGTCCATCCGCTTCGCCCCATTAGTCATAATTCACCTCATGGATGGGCTCTGATTTTTTACTTGTGCGTTGTTTAACGTGACACGTAACCAGGATGATATGAATAATAATAGGGACGCGTCAATGCGGCGGTTGACATAAACGGTAGTCAGACTGCCGTTAGGGTGGGTCGTCACCATGGCAATGTAGTTGCTAGTCCAATTGACTTCGTTTTGGCTCATGCTTATCTTATAGTAGGAAACAGTACGCGTAAACACAGAAAAAGAAACAGTGCACACAGTCACATAAATTATTCCCCTTCACAGAAGGGCCAGTGAGAGTGCAGTGGCCATAAAATAAAATCCCGTCCATCACACTTCAGTGACGCAGTATAAGAGACGCGGTAATAAAAAGTGAAAAAGTACAGCTCCTTTCACATGCTGTCCGACGGCGCAGCCGGGACACGTCTGTGTGTGACAACTGTATATTTAAGTTAGGGCGTTGAAGGAGATGACCGGACTTATACGTGGGACGGGTAGGAGGGGTGTGTCATCATAGTGCGACCACTTCTGTTGATGATACCTTCCTTGAATGTCAGGGGTCCTGCAGAGCATCCATCTTTGCGGCCAGCAAGCGAGGCTCAAATATCTGACATCAGTGCCCGCACACAATCTACACAGTGGTCATCTTGAGTTGTCTGGGAAGAGCCCTCCGGCACTGCCTCCTTTTTTTTGAGAGCATCATTCCGTCCAGCGTTTTCTTCATCACTGCGTTCTGTTTCAATGATTGATCGTATTGCATTTGCGATTGCGGCACTTCAACTGTGTTCCTGAAACGTCATTATAATTACAAGAATAATGCTTTCCATCAAACTAAGGCTGCGGTGGAGGTAAATAAAGAGAAACGGGATATAACATAAAACGTGGCTATTCTGTAGTTTCATTTCGCTATAAAATCGAATTGAAATATTCGCGGAGCTACACTGCTGGTGAAGTTGTTAAATTGTCTTACTGCACTAGTCATCAACACGCATTTTGTAGCGCCATCATAGAGTCAACTTGGCGTATGTTGGCTTGGGATAGGGCTGTTTGTGTGTGTGGGTGTGGGTTTCTTGAAATCTTCCTCTTCTTTCCGTGTCTTGCCTTTCCAGCCTGCTAGTTGTAAGCAACCTCAGGTGTCCAGCTCTTACTTTGAAGAAACGTGTGTGCCATCGTCGAAGAAAGACCTCTTCACCGTGCGTTTCCAGCTGCTGATCTAGGTAATTCCACACAATGAGCCGTATTTTCTGTAGAGCGGGATAGGTGTCTATATGCGGCTTGTGCCGTACTTCTGCTAAACAGCGTCGCCGCCACAGTTTGTACAAGGTTACTGTAAAGACCAGTCTTGCAAACAGCCCACGTTCTGTTCCCATGCGGGCCGTGCGAAAGCCAAAGAGGCGTTGTACCATGTGCCAGATGCCCCTCGCCACCGAGCACTAATACAGAGCATGTTGGGCCGTCTTTCTATTGCCGCAGTTAGGGCAGCGGTCATTTGGAACGACTCCCCAGTGTGCTAACCGGTCACGCATAGGCAATGCTCTCCACCTTCTCAACCAGTCAAATTCGCGCACCTGCTTAGGTACGCAATTGCAACGCCATCGTTTCTATTTTTTCGTGCAGGATGCTGTTTCTTCGTCTTTACTCAGTGTGCTACTTGTCACCATTTCGCCTATTTCCTGCGATGAAACATCTTCCAGACTGCATGAACCTATTGATTCCACTGTTCGTTTTAAGCCACTGGCAGCTCTGTAAAACTTAAGCGGAATTTCTGCTCGTGGTCCAATGTACGGATTGGCCGTGAAAGTACATTTTAGTGCACTGCTCCAGTACATCAAGAGCATGTACCCGAGCTAGTTGTTGTCATCGAAGAGCTTCTGTGTTGTTTTTGCAGCCAGCGCTCTCGTGAATGTTGGTATGTCTGGGACACTCAAGTAAAAATTTTCTTTGTACTTTTGCTGGTTTTCCTCCCTAGAGGAAGGTTCCCGCAATGGAGGCGAGGCGTCCTGTTACAGGGCGAGGTAGAAGGCCGATGTGTGCTATGTAAAACGCTAAAGCGTGTGCCCATGTCTTGATGACTGCTGCTTTTACCGTTACTGATAAGTTAAAATGAGTGACTGCTGCTATGACATCGGGTGGATCTCCTAAGCAGGTCATCCCAGGCATTTTTTGAGACATCTCCTTCCTCAAAGTAAACGCCTAACGCTTCAACAGCTTGAATCGTCTCTAAGTCTCCTGGCAATAGTTCTCTGAAGCCTCCAAAGCGCAATACCTTACATTTGGTGATGTTTAAACGAGCACCAGACAGATAGGAATACTCAGCAAAAATGTCAAGGAATGTACTATAGCTAGACAAATAACGAAAATATACCGAAATATGATCGGCATATGCGAAATTTTGAAGGTTTCTTTGCCCATGGCACTGGGAAACCCACTTTGCGCTCGCAGTTTGCAACCTTTCTAATCAAAGGCTCTCGAGACAAAATGAATAATACTGGAGACAACGGACAGCTTTACCTAACCCCTTTTTGAATTGCAAAGCTTCTGGTTATTTCATTGTTCAAATAAAGACAGCTCAATAGATCCTGATAAAGTATTTCTACCAGTCGCACATACTGCTCTGGGAGGCCAAAGATGCGCAAAATAGCGAAAAGATACCCATGTTCAACTCTATCAAATGCTTTGCCTGATCAAGAAAAATATGTCCTCTTGAGATCTGTTTTTCTTTGGCATATGCGAAGAGGTCTCTGAAGATTGTAGGAGGTACGAAGACGGAACGTCCTGGTACTGCACATGACTGCAAGGGGGACACAATCTCTTCCAAGAAAGGCTGCAAACGCCGTGATAGCAGCGTGGCTACTAACTTATGGTCTGTGTTTACAAGGGTAATGGGCCTCCACGATTTAGGATCTGATGGCTCCATACCCTCTTTCAGCAATTAAATCACCCTTCCTTCGCAGAAAGACTGTGGTTTTTGGCCATCATGCAACAAAATATTCACGAGATCGGTGATCGCATCTCCCAAGATATCAAAGAAACGCTGATAAAATCCCGTGAGTATTCCGTCTGGACCTGGTGACGTGGACGTATTCATTGATTTTAGGGCGTACCATACTTCTTCTTTATCAGTTTCTGCTAATAATACTAAACCATCTTCCGAGCCTAGCGATAGCAAACCTTCGCAAAAAGCTGAGAGTTTGACAGTAAACTCGTCGTCCTGTGCGTCATGAGCTGCAGTAAACAGTTTTGCAAAGCAGTCTCGGAAAACTTTTTGAACTTCGTCCGGGTCATTAACAGCGGTACCATCCTCTTTCAACGCCTCATCGATGTAGTGGGGCTGGCATCGACGATCGCGGTTTCTTTGCGCGTATGTCAAGTTTTCAATTTCATCTGTCGATAAGTGCATTTATCTTGCGAGCCTTGTAGCCTAAGACCTCTGCTTTAGAAGATTTTGATACTTAATTTTTGTGCTTCAAGGTATTCGAGCATAGCAAACGTAGTTGACCCCCCTCTTTCAATAATTTGAATGCGTTGGAGAATGTCATTCATCTTAGCCATGAGGCGAGCGTGGCGCACTTTTCCTGCCTGTTGAGCTAAGAGGCGCGAGCGAGATTTTAAGTGGCCCCATGTAGTCGGAGTTATGCAACTCACTTCTGCCAGTGAGGCCACCAGCTCAGTTTGAAGAACGGAAATGCTTTCGTCATCATGAAGAGTAGTTGGGTCCATCCTCCATGGTTTGGAGATTCTCGTTGTTATGCTCACGGTAAACGTGAAGAGTGACGGAGCGTGATCGCTGAGTTTCTGCTGGCTTGGTACAAGCTGGACCACCTCACATGCTTGTAGGTTCACTAAAAAGTCTTCGGGCACATAAACTCTATCAATTCGGCTTTGGTGAATTTCCGACTCCATGTAGAGTTAACCACCCAGCTGACATCTTGAGATCTTGAACTTATTGCTGTAGTTACCTGGCGTAATAATTGTTGGCGCCCTGGCCGGGACCCCTGACGTCTCGTGTAGTATCGAGCACGCAGTTGAAATCTCCGACAAGCATATATGATAACGGCTCGATCAAAAAACTTCTGACACCTTTATAGAACCCGTTCGCTTCTGACCTTGCTACGGTCGCATATAAGTTGACAAAGCTGACTCGCTTGCAGTTAAGTACCACATCTACTATTATGATGCGGCCTTCGGTGTCAACAAGCCAGTGATCACACCTCCTCAGCGTTGCGTTCATAAAAGCAACTCCTGTGCCATGCGCAGTCAATATATGGAACATGGGCACTTGTGCAGAAGTCGATTGGGGGCGACATACTAGTTCTTTCTTGTCTCAATTCATACCCTGTTACCAGTGCGAACAGTGGTCCGCGCTACAACTACAACATAACTCGAGCATTTCTTGCCTTCGTTTACTTGTGCGTCCACATGTACCGACGATCATAAGTTGTGTTTCGCTTTTATTGAACAGAAGCTCTTTTCAAACATGTGTACGACGTGCAATCAATCTGGCCAAATAAATTATGCATGCTGATATGTGCCATGGTGAAATAGGGCAATATGGAGGGCTTATGTTTAGGGCGTCTAATAACGTCTTAATGACAATTAGAGTGCCCTTATGTGATTACAGAAACAAACCCTTGAGAAAAAAAAACCTTAGACGTCAGATTCTGCCCTCAGGCGGCGCTGTGAAAGAACACCGTCATAGGTCCCGTCATCGCAGTCCTGGTGATAACTCGGTAGCGCAAGGATAGCCGTTCACAAGCTAACATGCATAGGCCACAATAGAACCAGCTCTTTCGTTAATGCCGAAGCACAGTTTCTTGATTATCAAGGACCTGAAAATCTCCTTTTGTCAGTGCACACTTCAGTAAAGCAGGAAGCTCATCAATGCGAACTGTGACTGCAGTGTAAGAGAGAAAGATACAGGTTTCATGTATTTCAACAAGTGAGCATCGCACGACATGGAGTTGGAAGCAGGGCTTCGTGCGTCCATTCTGTAGAGCACGACGTGGTAAACTTTGATATGTATATACATTTGTACCTTACGATCAGTCATGAAAAGGCTATGTACCTTACGATCAGTCATGAAAAGGTCACTTAATAAAAAAGGAATGTCCCTGCCAGTTTACTCTTGATTTTCATCCGAGCTTTAGCTGTCCCTGCCTGTACGTTGAGGCGTTTTATTATGCATTTTCGAATGCAGTGTTTTCAGTGGTCTTGCGTTTGCATGTACTTTATATAACACAAAAGGGCATACGCATGTGTCCGCTATCGTTGGGTACATCTGAAGGCAAAATAAACCTGAAGGTGACCATGACGAACACTTTGCAGATTACTTGATGACGCGCGCGATGTTAGTTAAAACTTTAAAACTGGAACATGAAGCCGTCATAACGTTCGTGCTCAATGCTGTGGAATGGCGAAAAATGCATATCATGGTAGGTGATGCTATAAGTCTGATATTTATTACGCGTCATCAATCACACTGCAGATACTCACTCGGCATTACATGGCGCGTACAGTAGTCAGACATTTTGTTGAGCTTCATACATGGTTTTCTATCAGAGCTATGCAAAGCAACAGCAGAGCCATATTATCGCAGTTGCTCATGTGACCTACTGGGGAAAATGAGAGCAATTCACTTAGGCAACACGTCCAACGGTCCGTATCCAGCGCTGTAGCCTTATTGTTTGCTAGTAAAGCCATGGAAATTGGTAAAACTGAACGTTGTTATTTGGTCTTTTACGTGCGCGGCAATTCCTAAGACAGCTACAGCGTCCTAAGACAGCTACGGCGTCCTAAAACAGCTACAGTGCCTGAGTGCGTCCGAAAAGCGGAGAGAAATTCACACCTCTTCTTGCGATTGTTAAATGCACGAAACATGCAATGTTCAGCTAAATCGCTCACACTTGCATAAGTGTCAGATGCATAAAAGCAGTGATGTGGCACCACTTCTGTGCACCTGGTTCTACAGCACACTTTGCGAGAGTGTCAGAGTTTTCAATATCCGATACTGTTCCGACTCGTGGTGCAACGCGTTGTATCATTCTCGGGAAGCCTTCATGTGCTCGCCGCCTCCATAAAACGGAGACGACGTGCACATCAAGGCTCTCTATATCACTCTAAGGCGCGGTTCCGAAAACACAGTGCGGTTTATTCATGCGTCTCTGCCATCATTCCGACTACCCCATCTTCCTCCTTAGCAGACTACCAACTTACCAGTTCATGTCCCAAGTGTGTCGTCACAAGAAAAAGAAGAAAAGTATGCCACAGCATCTTATAAACTCAGGAAGACCTTTGTACTTCGTGAATATTGCATGCGTGCGTCGATCAAGAGATGTGCGCAGCCATTTCATGATCATTTAGTCTCTTTGCGCAATCGAATCACGTAGTCTAGCGGTAGCACAGTCGTCAGTTTGTCGTAGAAGCACAGCTGCAATATCGTCAAAGTGGCTTTTACAACACATGTCGATAAAACATATATGCTAAACAAAAATGTGACCGAGAAATGTGACATATTCACTGAATCTGACAACACCTGCTTTCTGGTTAACTCATGCACCATGGATTTCGTATATGTACATATATACAGGCGCACATATAAACGCAGTCACCAACATACAGAAAAGTTGGTCAGCCCCTCTCCAGAGAAACACTCCCTCACAACGTTTGTGCTAGCTGAAACAAGTTTCAGCAGCTGTCACAGCACACGGTGAGGCACTTCAATCCCCTGCGGCACTAAAGGGAAGCTCCATGTAGTGATTTTTTTACTGTTTACGCGCCTCCATGCTACGTAAACCATATGACCGTGGTCGTCACTAAGACGTAAAAGGTGATGTGGCGCCGCTTTTATGCAATTACAGTCAGACGTGTGTTGGACAAAAAAGAAATTGCGGTCAAGAAAAGTGCCTTGTGCGCGTATTATATACCGAAGATAGGGCCAAGCATGCTTTTTCACTATTTGGTTTAATTAGTTATAAACTTATTTCGCTGACTTTATGGAATGAAGCTTTACCAACAAAAACGAGCACTCTGTATATGCTGACCTACCCTCAATAGTTAGAAAACGTCTTGATCATTTTATACGATTTCTATCAGATATAGTGTTGTATGATACCGACTAGTCAATTTTATTCTGCGGATCGAACGCCGGCCGCAGTGGTTGCATTTTTGATCGAGGCGAAAATGCTTCAGACCCGTGTATAGTTAGACTTATGAAAACATTAGCGCTCCCATGTGGTCGAAATGTCTCGAGCGTTCCACAATACGTCGTCTTTCATAACCATATAATGGTTTTGGGACGTTCAACCCCAACAGTAATTATTGTTGTTACTTTAGGCTGGAGCGGATGACGCTGCAAGTTTCGACCATTCGTGTTTAATAGATCCGACACTTCGCCGATGACGACCGACGAGTGGGCGCTCAGCTGTGTACAGCGGGCATCGCTCGCGCTTTCAGTTTGATTTTCTGGTGACGAGTTAGCCCGACAAAATTTCAGCATTGCCAGTGTGACAGCAGCCTTATCCAGCATCACTAGCATGTAACAATAATCTGCTCAGGCTTTTGTGCTTAGAGTTATACGGTCAGTCAACACAGCGCGAACAAACAGCACTAAGTCGCGTCACAGAAAGAAGTTCGTTCCCTTGAGATGACGTGCAATCCCGTTCCAAAGCTTTTGCTGGAAATGCCTTTGGCGAGGAAGGAGGGCATGTCTTGCGGCAGTTGTCTGCCCCCTTTTCCGGGCCACGCACTCTGTTTCCGTCGTGGTACGATAGCCTGCAGTGGGTCGCGTGATACGTTTCTACTCTTTTGCTACATGGCTGAATGAATGCGGAGTCTGCGAGGAACCATAGACTCCTCGCTTTAACAATAAGGCCTAGCCGCACGCAGTTTTCGTATTTCGGTGACCTATCGGACGTCGGCCACTAGAGCGCGCTGCCAATGAGGACCGCGTTCGGAGCGCGGACGTGTGGCGCCCTCTCTGATCACACGCTTCGATGGGTATTGTCCAGCCCAACCCGGATGCAATGACTCTGGCTCGTGGAAGTGGGTATGCTGCGCTTCGATTGTTCGCAGGCAACATACAAACTATATACTGCTCGTCTTCAACTCATGTCGCGCGAACCGTTACACGAGTCAACTTGTTCGCGTCGGAAATGGAAGGGGCAGAACGCTCTCGGATCCCGAACGTTGTCTAATGACACAAGTAAAAGACCAGCTCTCGAAAGAGTCGTGATATACCCCAACTCCATTTCCTTCGCGGATATTTGTTGTGCGGGGCGATGATGATGATGAAAAACATTTATTATAAAAGAGAGAGGTACGGGGCCAAAGCATGACCCCACTACATGGTCGGCGTCCTTAATCCGGGACACCGCATGACGAGGCCCCTACTCGCACCCGTCTCACCAGAGCCCGTTGAGACTCTAGTGATGAGCAGTTGAGGAGGGCAGTCTCCCATGCCTCTCTGGAAGGGGTAGGGGAAGGGGATAGGTGGGGATTTTTCGGACATGGCCACACCATGTGGAAGATATCACACGTCTCCCCGCAGTGTGGGCACCGCCCATCTGTGTTCGCATCGAAATGTTTTAGGATTGCAGGACAAAGCAGAGTACCTGTCTGCAGGCGCCTTAGAGTTCGCTCTTCCGCCTTACTCAGCCCCTTTGCAGGAGCCGGGTAAAGGCGGCGAGTGTCGCGATAATAGGTCAGAATTCCTTTGAACCGCAGCAGCGGTGTATTGGCCTCCGAGTCATAAGAACCAAGGTAAGGAGCCCGGTGGGTAAGCGCTCGGGTGGCCGCGTCAGCGGCCTTATTACCTCGTAAGCCCTGATGGCCAGGAGCCCATACGTTGCGTTTTGGGGCTGGATCAGCGAGAGCCCGTTTTAGAATTTGGCTGGCTAGAGGGGATATCTCTCCTACCAAGTAATGAGCACATGCTTTCCGGGAGTCCGTGATGATAACTTTCGAGTTGGGGTGCGGGGCGACGGGCCGACGGAGGCCACGTGTCGCAGTATTGTCGATGAAGAATACGACGCTCAGTTTGACGAATGAGCGGCAAGGTGCCGATGCACTCGAAATGTCCTCGATGTTGTTTCCGCAGAAAGTGCTCGGACAAAGCGAGAGATAAAACTCGCTCGCTGGATTTCGTGCCGACAGGTGTTGCCCCCGATACCTCCGACGACAGCGCAGCTCTGGCTGACTGGGCTCCCCCGATTGATTGATTGATTGATTGATTGATTGATATGTGGGGTTTAACGTCCCAAAACCACCATTTGATTATGAGAGACGCCGTAGTGGAAATTTGAGAGACGCCGTAGTGGCTCGGGAAATTTTGACTACCTGGGGTTCTTTAACGTGCACCCAAATCTGAGTACACGGGCCTAAACATTTCCGCCTCCATCGGAAATGCAGCCACCGCAGCCGGGAATCGAGCCCGCGACCTGCGGGTCAGCAGCCGAGTACCTTAGCCACTAGACCACCGTGGCGGGGCAAAGACTGGGCTCCCCCTTACGACATCTCCTCCCGCCAACAACAGCTCTCGCCGAGTAGTGCCCCGTCCTCGAACTCCTACGACCGTGTCCATCTTTCCTATCTCCTCTTTACTTCCGTCGTTTTCTATCGTTCGCTGTCCCTGCGCCTCGCTCTTACCTTCCTCTCCCTACCTATTTACTTTTTAATCCTATCATTTTAATCTCTCCTTACATCTATTCCTTGTGAGCTACTGTTGAGGTGTCGCACTCTGATGCAGACAGTTACGGCACTCACTTTTCTCTTCTTTTCTTATTAAGAGTCACATAAGCGAGTGAAAAGAAGGGTTTGTTTAGGTGTCACACTAGTCCTTCATGAACCATCACGTCTAAGAATGTGGTCAACGTCTCTTCATTACACAAAAAGCAGTGTAACGGTCACCTTATCGTTTTGCTCGTGCGGCAGTATGCTTGCAGTATTCGTAAATGCTGCTGACGGATGCATGCAGGTGAAGATATCAACTAAAAAATGCCACGAATACTCTGCGAAACGAAGTTACCGATCGTTCGACAGCTGCAAAGTTGTGAGCATGTTTTTTTTTGAAGGGTCATTGTTTCCCTCTACCATATGTCACTCTTCAAGACGTTAGATTCGCAGTCTCATGATAACAGGGCGAAGCCTGGAAGAACGCAACTGCCGCCAGAAACAACTGCCCGTGTCGGTGGCGCCCCTCGTGGTATGGTAACGCGTTCTTATCTGTTTTTCTCCAGGTTGGATCACATATAAAAAAACACTTTAGCTTTACATTCTACCGATCATAAGACAGTTGTAATAAAAGGAAACGCCGCCCTCATCTGAACAGCATACGCGCAGCATGAACAATAGGCAGCTGTGTATATCATGTACTCACGTGTTTTCACGCCTTTCCATGATGGAGTAGGCAATGTACGGAAATTGGTCATTCCCCGGAGCTTCGGCCACTCGCCATCATTAACCTCGTGGATATGCTGTGATTTATTTTAATGGTACGACATATCCGCCAATAAACAGCAATAAACAAATGAACGAGCATATAAACGAGTGCACTGGTGATCTCAGAAGCAACACGGTGATCTGCACTAAATCGGATAATCTCGAGTGGTAGTGGCACTTTCCTCAGAAAAATAAAACTGAGGCGAGTTATTCGCGACGCCGTAGGAGTTTGACAGCCATTGGTATTTATGACGCGTATTATCGTCCCCTACTCGTCCTGTAAGCGTTATGAGAGTGACAGGCATCATGGAAGAGAGTCTCCTGGGGAATGTCGCACCCGGAACATTTCGGTAATTCGATTTGACGACACTCCGGCCTCCCCACGTACTACGGCCCTTAAAAGCTCAGCGGGACGATGCGTTTGTCTAATTTACTTTGTCTAAACACCACTCGCTTTCCACAGTTATGAAGGGAGCTGAATACCTAAAGAAAAAAAAGAAAAGCAGGTTCATCGGGGAGTCAGCGCTACGCCTACAAAGGACGGAAACTTGATGTGTATTGAACGTACAAAAAATGCGGTATATTCACGGTTTTCATCTCTTGAGTGAGCATTAGCTATGGGCATCCTTTCTAAGAATCGCGGGATTGTTGCTCATAATTTATTCTGTATTACTGGGTTGTCTTTAGATTGACGTAGGCGCATTACCGTAACGCCAATTTCGAGAAATGTACCATTAGTGCCGCTTAACGGTGCAGTATTCATTGAATTTGTGTGAAGTTATTGACGCAGAATGATTTTTTCGACGGTGTCGTTATGACTGAGGACTACTCAAATTTCGTATTGAGAAACGCTGGAGCCTCGATTTCTCTAGGAGCATTCGTGAAAACAATAATACTTCGATGATGGCTTAGAGTGGTCGCAGACATTTCCAGAAACTGTTCGTTTATTTCTTTGATGCGGAAAAGGGGTTGGCTTGTGTTAGGACGCGGGTTACCTTTTAGCTCTTGCATAAATCTTTTCATGCCTCAATCTCCTTCCGTCAGCGTAGGATAGCAAACCGGACGCTCATCTGCTTGATCTTCCTGCCTTTCTTTTATCTTTCTCTTCTCCTCTCCCCTTGGATAGATTCAGCATGAGATAACACGAATGAGCCCATAAACAGGAGGATGCATAATAAATAAAAACACACCAACACAGACATGCCAATCACAATTACCCAGGCGCGTAGCCAGAAATTTTTTTTCCGGGAGGGGGGGGGGGGATGCACGTCCTTGAAATGTTCATTTTTTTGCTCTCTGTGCCATGACGGAAAAATTTGGGGGGGGGGGGAGGGGTGACATGGGTCTTCTGTGTCATCCCCTTTCTACGCCCCTGTTATCGCTGTAATATGAAAGTGAGGCGACATGGAATTATTATCTCTTTGATAATGTGTCGTGTCGTCATTGACATCCATTCTCAAAAATTGCGAATGTATGTTATCACATCACAATACCAAGGACTTATGTATAATTAGTAGGGCATAGGTTTTTTAAGTGACCTTGAAGTAAGATGAACATGAATACCTTATAATCGCCAGCGAGGCCCCTGACTTCAAGCAAGCGTTCTAACGCTTTTAGGTCGCACGTCTGTCAGGCTCTGTTTCTGGCGAACTTTGGGGACCTTGAGCGTACACACCAAGAAGTTGCCGCGTATAGCCATCCTGTCTCGACCTGCCCTCCCATACTTGCTTATATTTTCAGAACTAGACAGTGGTTAATAGGTTCCAACGACTTTCTGTTGTCAACAGCGAGAATTCAGATGCCTCTAGATTGTTTTTGGAGCTCAAAAGGAGGAATAAGTTGCGGTCATCGATCAGTTAAGCATGCAGTTGCCAAAACGTTTACGACGAAACAGCACGCTGCGTTGCACCACCGGTCGATCGGTTAGAGAAGAGTTGAGATGACCGGCGGCAGCTTAGCGACTATTGCCTGTTGTCTTTCTCACTGAGACGCAAAAAATACACGCGCATGATTGACGTACGTGGAAAACATTTCTCGTTTTGTACCCCGGACCTTATTGTAGACTCGTGTCTTGATCAGACCATTCACATTGTTGTCGGGCCCACTGCCCGGTAGCAGGTACCGGTGGCAGGCGAAACGACACACTATTCTTTTGCAGGTTGTTTAACAAGAATAGGGCCCGTATTCACAAACGCTCCTTCACTCAAGGGCTCCCCTCGACTTGACGAAGTCAATGTGGAGCGTGCTCCTCCACTCAAGGGGCCGCTGCGTTTCATGAATGCTCCTCCACACTTCCTTCGCCAAGGGAGGCCTTGGAAATGCTCCCTTCACTTACAGTGTACTAGAAAAGGGGCAGTGTGCTCACTGCCCTATCCTTGCGGCGCTCCGCTGTAGCGCACTCTGTGTCGACTTCCACGATGCCCACCAGGGGCGCTGACGCTTGACGCACCTGAAAAACTTCTCTTGGTTCGTGTTGGCCGTGTTGGCGGACGGGGCTGGTTCACTCAGTTCAGTTCGATCGGTTCGATTGGATCAACGTGGGTACCCCGTGTGCGTGTTCTGTGCTTTATGCTTAGATCATTGTGTACTATGTGTTTGTGAAGATGCCTAACCGCTGTCGAAATTACTGTTTTGCGCCCGGTTGTCGAACTGGGTACAGTCGTGTGCAGGATGCACCACAGGCGTCTTTGTTCAGCGTCCCGCGTGATGAAGAACGGCGGAAGGAGTGGGAAAGAAATCACCGTGCAGATAAGAAACTGGATGAGTTTTCTGCGGTCTGCGAACTGCATTTCGAACCGAGGTTCGTTATCAAGGAGGTCGTGCACCATATAGATGGCAAAGAGGTACCCATTCCTCGTGATAAACCGATGCTGTCGGAAAACGCCGTCCCCACGATTCTTCCAAATTTGCCGCAGTACCTCACGAAGAAGATGCCAAAACCGAGAGCTAAAAGGAAGATGTGCGAAAATGACCATGCAGCCGCAAAGAAAAAGAGCCGAAGTGCTCTCGAGACTGACTGCACTGAATTTCTACGGACTGCTGTTGGTGATTCAGGGGAGGACTGCGACTTGACACACGATGACGTTCCAGCGGAGCCCGAGCATTGTTCGTCGTTTTGTTATTGTTTAAAGACTCCGTCCAAGTACTGTAGTATGCATCACCATCCTGACCTTAACGGAGTGATGTATTGCTCGTCGACACACCTTGAAGAAGGCGTTGTCACGTCCGAAAAAGTTGTGTTGTTTCTCTGCGATAAACCGCCCGATGGCTACTGCAAGGTGTTTGTGAGGAGGCAGCTGATTGAGGAGCGCATCATTAAATGTCAGGAAGAAGCGGAAAGCGTGCTGGAAAGCGTGGAAGCTACCGAACTCTGTATTGGTGCTCTGAATGCCAAAGATTATGACACCTGCTTTTTAACAGCAGGACTCCAGAAGCAGCTCAAAATCAAGCATGCGACGTATTTCAGCATCAACTGCAGCGGCAAAGTAACAACCAAAGGTGGGTAATGAGTCACCCGATTTTCACTTGACTGAAGTAGTGCAGTTCTTTGTTACATAATTTATTACTTGCTGGCGCATTCTGGCGCCTATAAGTACTGGCAGTACTTTCTTGTTCACGTCCCAGTCAGAATTTGCTACAATTTCTGCACATTTCTATTTTCAGGTGGACAGTGCATGAGCTGCAAATACTTCAGGAAGGCTCTCTTGACAAGGAGGTCAAGGTGGTCGGCTCACTAAAGATGTAATCAGCTTTTACATCACAACGCGGCTTCATTTCTTTGCAAAGGGCATTAATTCTGAGAAACTGGATAAGAGGAAGAGCGTGACACACCGGAAGATTGCGAAAACTTAATGAGGCAAACCTGCATGGTGCATGTTCACTGGTGCATATCAATGTGTAAATGTCTCGATTTGCCATTATTCAGCCTTTTTTTACCCTAATATTTCTTGCGCAAATTCTTTCATCACTTATTTGTAAATAAACATTATTTCATCAATTTACATGGATTTTTATAATTTCTTTTTAATTTGCGTCGTCATTAATTTGATGGATACACGAAATATGAAAATTCAGAGGCAATGAATGGAATGGACTCTGGCAGTGAAGGACAGGAGCGGGTGTAAATCAATGAAAGAGGTCTCCGTCCTGCAGGACCTAACAGGCTGTTGATAATAATGATGCTACGTCTTGTTTACAGCAAGAATCACGCTACACACCAATCATCACCCAAAGTCTCGAAGCAGCGATGCTGGAATGTTAAACGTCGTGCGTGGTTGTCACGGTGGTTAAAGTTTGGGTTTAGGGCGCGCATTCCTGCAGCAGGCACGTAATCAAGAAAAACCGGGCGTGGAGGCTGTCTAAGGCGTTGTACTGTTGAACCCAAGGACGTGTGTTCGATCCTAGCCGCGGTGGCTGTTCTCCTGACGGAGGAGAAAAACGAAACAAGCTGTGTGTCGGCATTTCGGCTGACGTTAAAAATTCTAAAGGGATCTAAATTAACCTGCAGCCCTCCGCTATGGCGCTACACGCTTGACACTATGGCGCTACACGCTTGGCGCTACACGCTTCGGCACTACACGCTTGAAGATGGCAGGCAGAACAGCAGAACAGTTCAGACCATTCATCACCAGATCATTTGGATGACGACAAGCGTGTAGGTTGACTCTGATGGTGCGCGCGAACGGAAAGCAATCTGAACACGCCACTGCGGCTGTGCGTGTTTCCTCGAACTGGTGAAGGAAGCACCGATGTCGGTGAGGTCATATACTTGTAAACACCGTGAGAACCTACCTTTGTTCTAGTTCAGAATGCGTCGCTTCGTGTACGTACGTGTACGCTTGGGTATTGTTTGCGACGGGTCTTTGCACGTTTACACCCTACACCACGTTTCCTGTGCCATGTCGTTTGAAGAAAAATGACCTTCAGCGCAATCTATCTTTTAGCTATCGCAAATTACGGAGATCCCCCACTCACCCTAGCAGCGTAAGGGGAAATACAATCCAACCCACGTTTGGGGAGGAGGCCATTGTGCGCGCCATACCTTAGCCTCAGTCCACTATACTTCCCTTTCGAAGAGCTTGGCTTCCCCGTGCGTACTTCCCAACGTTCCGAACCCCGCTCCACTTTATGTCGCTCTTTCTTTTTGCACTCCGAAAGTGCTGTGCATCAAATGAGGTATTCGGTGTTAAATTAATCTCTCCGTTGAAATACATGTTGCACTCTTCGGCAGTTGGTCTAATAAGGCTTACCTTGTGATACAGCGCAGTTCTACTTCATTAGAACTTGCCTACGCAAAAAGTGCCTGTACACACCCTTAGGTGCGTAGGCCCCTTTCACATTCTTTCTCGTTTTTAATTAGATAATAATAAATTATTATTAATTAACTTCATGTATTCATTCATTCTCAGAATAATCAATGGTGCCTTCAACAATACTCAGATGCTTCAAATGAACTGAAGCGCACGGATGTTTGGGCAGTGAGACCCAACATAAGCATGGCAACCATAGTATATATTCCGCATACTTTCTGGACAAATAACATTTCGAAAAGAACAAAAGTGCGGAACTAAAACATTTCTAAACAGATAATGACATAGCTAATGAAATAAGAGCTGCACAAGATTTAACTCTTGTTTTAAGAAAAGGAATTTTTGCTTCTGTGACACTGGCCAAGCCCATCCTCAGCCCAGAAGGTTTTTGAAAGCATTATTGCGTTTTTGTGGACAACTGGCCTTAGGTAAAGACTTTAAGCAATGCCGTACTGTTTTTGCATTTATTTTAACTTCTCATCCACCCTTTCTCATCTTTCTGTAACGTTTTTGTTCTGTATTTTTTTTTACTCCTGCTACAGCACACGGTAGCCAGATGGTCTAAGTACTAGCTAAGCTCCGTTTGCTTTCGACCATTTCTTTTTTTCTCCTCGTAAAGGTACTGCTGTATGAATTAATAACGCACGCAGGGCTGCGATTCAAGGTAGGAAGGCGGCTCAATTCAATAGCGAATCTTTGAACAGAGAATATCAAGTGGTGAGAGTTTTACCATATGTTTTCGTCTAGCTGCTGGCTTGTCGAACAAAAATCCCTTCTAAGAAATGTCGGTTTCAGCGACAGACATTGCTTAATGAGCACACATGATTCGCGTTGTCCAAGTATTTTTGAAACTTTTACACCGAATATAGTTTCGGCCGGATAAGCTATTTCGCTTCACTGAAATAAATCTTAGCCTTTACTTCTTACAAATTCCGATGACATCCACCGAAAACCTCCATATCGTACAATAGCTACAGAGGCTGTTTCTTAACATCCCCATGCCAAATCCTAAAATATAAGTATGCAAATGTCAAGAGTAATTTTTAATATTGTCGCGGTACAGCGCGAACCAAAGGCAGATAAACGTCGGCTCTACTTAAGATGTCCCTCCTCAGCGCATAATCTCTCAAATAACTGAAAAGACATGAAGGTGGTGGCCGCAAAGGGAAGTGTAATATGTTTAAAAATATAATAAAAAGTATATAGCATACATGGGGTCAATTAAGCGTAGGGCAGCTCCTTTCTCACATTCAAAAAGTCATTTGAAATGCTTGTAACGCAACCGTAGTTGCGAAACTCCACATTTCAAAGTGTAGGTCTGTTGTTAGGGGGTTGTGACTGCATAACAAAATAGGATGTGGCCACAGAAAAGTGTGTTGTGAGCAAGTGTAGGGGGACACAGCGTGTTCACTCCAAAAAAGCACACGTGCTGCGTTATATTATTTGGCTCACGTGCTCTCAGCAGCGTCGACTACGGATTGGCAGCGCTTTCTGATCACGCCGAAAAAGTGTTGCAGGACTGCTTTAACCTGAATATAAGGTACCCATAAATGATAAGAGTGAGGTCGGAGTTATGATTCCTGGCAATCGATGGCCGGGTAGATGAAATGTGAAAAAAAGGTTCTAAGGCTTATATTTGGGTCCACCTAGGTTAAGTACCAGTGTAGAAATTTTATAGGGTGTCACTCAAGAAAATTGTTTTCCTTATGGGGCACGAACGTTCATCATACAGGCCCCATTTCACTGCCATACTACTAATCAACACAAGGTGTCCTTTTGCTCTATCCCTCACTTCTCACCCATTCTTCGACTTTGCCAGGGCAGTATGTGTTAACTCAATGTACCCCATCGCTTTCTATCACACTCTCTCTCCTGCGTAACTCTTCCTCTGTTTAACTTCATGGCACCCCCCCCTCCCCGAATATTCCTTTCCAGTGCGTCCCCTGCACACCTCCTGCATATTCGTTCCCAGAGAGCGCCCCTTTCGCGTTTGTGTCCTCACTCATTCGTTTTTTTTTTTACATTTCTGTCAACTGTTCGGCAACGCAATGACCGCCGTTCTTGAAAGTCAAAGCACACTGCTCCTGTAATTTTCCATTGCGACAGAATGGGCCGGCTGTGTGCGGTTACAGAGGGTCGGGTGTGGCGATGAGGCAGCGTTCTATGCAGGAGGGGGGGGGGGAGAGAAAGGCGTGCTTTGTAAGGAAACGGGGAGCTTGTCCGAGTCACGTGTGTGACACAATTCGAACCCTCTGGCATCGGACTCCGGCTCCTAATGCACTCACCATGACGGGTGTGTGTGAGCGTACGTGTCCATTGTTGCCAGGCGCCTAGAACGAGGGCCACCCCGTGTAGTAGTTTTATTGCTACATAGTTAGTCACAACTTTTAAATAAAGTAAAATTGAAAAAAAAAATCGTATGCTAGAACGGGCGACACCAGCAATATATAGCAAAAGGAAAAGAGAGAACGTAGAAGAGGACTGTAATGGTGGGAAATTAGGTGGGATTGGAGCTGTGAGAACCAGTGTTCAAAGATGTGCTAGATGACAGATTCTTCATGTGATGCAAAAACATATGCTTTGAAACGGGTGGCTGGAAAGGGATGATCATAAAAGGGTCCGTATATAGTTCAGTGATGTACATTTATTCTACATCCTCACAAAAGCTGGAACCTTATCGTCACCCTTGAGCGAGGGGGCGGCGACTGTGACATTGGCAATGTCGCTGTCTGCCTTCTTTCCCATGGGGTCACGGAAGTTAGGTGTAGTTAGCTGAAGCGTGACCATGGCAATGGCTTTCTGCTAATTGGCTCATTATTATTGTAGCCATAGTACATAACTATACTGGTGGATGCCAGGTATTTATTGTCCATCGCCTTGCGAAACCCCTTCCAAGCGATCTCAAATTTTCGATGTTAAACCTCATTTATTCTCGTTGCATAGAACTATGAAGAATTAGAGTGATAAATGTAAGATGTTCGCAGGTATTGAGGCCACTCGCAAAAGAAACGAAAAAAAATGTGATCAGAAGTACAGAACTTGACATTTAACAAGACGATAATAGGAGCCATTGAAAGAGCCAGGTGGGCCAGGAGGCCGTCGTTTTAATTTTAACTTAATATTAACTAACGATGAGAGTGTAATGAAGATGATGAATGAATATTTTCCACTGCCCTTAAACGAAGTAAGTGAGGTAGCGTGGTTTGTTTTTGCGAAGCTCGCACTTCTTATAGCACAAATATTGATGTTCAGGAAAGGTATTCGCGTGACAATACGTAGCGCTGCAAGGGGGCACCCTCCCCAATTAGCATGTAGTCTTTCTGTGATCTTTTATGCAGGTATATAGTCTTCACCGGTGACGGATCAGCTTCCTTGGTGCATAGGTTAGCCAGATGTTGAAAGTATCGTATTGATCAGTCAAGTGCGATACACCCTATATGAACAGCAGGGGAGCGTGGGGTGAAATGACGCGTACGTATAGGGGCGTAGAGAGAGGTCACGCATGCAGATTTGGGGCACGCATCACACCGCGGGGCGGCATAAGTGACTCTCTGTCACGCGAAATTACGGCGTGTCGTCAAATACTCAAATGCCGGGCAACATACGGTTCTCGTGCGCTACTTATCTGCTCCCTTTGGCGTATCTATTTTTTTTCTTTGCGCGAGAAGTCTGTATTGTATCTCTAAAAGAAGCAGACAGTCATGGTGGCTTAAGCTGGACCAATATAATAAAAAAAACACCAGTTATTTATGTCGAGCCTTTTCGCAGTGAGTGATATCAAATGGAGGCAAAGAAAAAACCAGTAGGAATGACTCAGAGTAACACATGGTCACACTGATAAGCTGCGATTTGATACAAAGCTGACAAAAAACAGAAGGGAGCTGCGACTCGAGTAGAAGTATTCATAGAGTTACCGCCCTTACTTTATGACAAGCACTTATAGTAGAATGCTGTTCCGTGCAGGCTCCGCTTTAATGACTGGAGTGCGGCAGTCACTTGCTTTGTACTGAAAAAAAAAATTCCACTTACGTACTCGGCGACGCTGTGCTATAATTTCCACGAACACACTGCCCCTTAAGTCATTTCCTACGTCTGTGGTGATACCAGCCATCCCGTTTATGACGTCAGCTTCGAAAGCGCGCTCTTTGGTGTCCGCTTGTGCAAACCCGTCTAAGAGGTTGACATGTGGCTGCGTTTTAGAGTAGTGCACGAGCATATGATTATTGGTTTAATTCCCCTTCCCTTACGTCCGCTATTCACGTTTATTAACAAGCTCTGTTGACCGATTCACTGTGGCATGAAACTGTTCTGCACTGGGTGACAAAATGACGTCTTAAGCATTCGCCTGAGACGGCTCGAAAGTGAAAAGCATCTTGATTTTATTTATTTATTTATTTATTTATTTATTTATTTATTTATTTATTTATTTATTTGTTTATTTATTTATTATACCCTCAGGGTTTTCGCATTACAGAGGGGAGGGGCATGTTACATGTAAAATGGGAAACAACACTTGATAAATATATACAAGAACAAAATTTTAATAATTGGCAGAATAATACAAAATTACGTTATATATAAACTACGCCAACAAAGACAACGTAGCGGTAGCGATAATGCAGGTAGTACATGTTCAAGCACCAAGCAAAGAACAACAAACACTCTCAAAAACAACAAAAAAAACAAAAAGGACATGACACACATATAAAGGACATGACACACAGAAGGCCGAAGCACCTTTAATATCGCACAATGTCCTTTCCTCTGTAAACCACAGCGCGGCGTCTACCGCAGATGTAGAAACTGAAACATCTGTGAACAAAGAAAATGTTATCGAAAGGCTGCTAACCAGAACAAACACTATAAAAGGCCAGAACACCGGAAAAACACCGACACCTCACAACCCCTTAATCACAGCCCATAAGCGAAAAAAAAGTTAACATAGAGAAAATTAAAAGGCTGCTAACCAGAAGAAAACAGACGGCTTTGAATCATGATGTCATGCACGCTGCTTTGGCACTGTATTGAGTATAAATTTGTCGAAGTATTTTGAATGTGTTGGGCGGCCTCATTTTCGTTGTATATAGCAGCTTGCACTGTACATACGCATGATCATCATTGCCCATCTTTCTGTGTGCGCATAAGCTACGTAAGATATATCTGAGAATAAAATTCTCTTAAACCTCATTAACTGTGAGGCACACGGGACGGCTTTGTGCTCTCCCATGCTAGAGTGCCGAGTACTCAAAATCGTTAACCACTTTTGAGGGGCGTAGCTCCTTATAGTGGCACTCGTTCGTCCGTCGTAGTCGTAGTAGTAGTGTGTAACCAGTCTTACATTTTGACCTCCAATGTGGTGCCGGTGGGAGATTTCTTCTGTGTGTTGTTGAACAATAAAAAAATTCAAAGCGTGCACGTTAACTAAAAGCCGAATTCTCCTGTCTCTCATTCCCCCTTAGCAGCCATTGGCATGTAAATTGAGCACTATCTGACAAGAAAGGGTTGCTACGTTACACTCGCTGGGCATAATCTCTTTGGTTTTTGAAAGGTTTAGCGAGCGCTGGGCCGCAGTGTCATGAATACAGTGAACTAGTATATACCATGTACTCAAGGTGGTTAAAGGTTGGAAGTAGACCCGAAGCGAGAGCCGTAAGAAAGTGTGCGCGTGCCTCCTCTCGTTCATTCCTTGGAATGTCCGCTGGATGGCGGTGCTTTTATATGAGGAAGATATGATGAAAAGATGCGAGATGGTGGTACTTGGAGTGTTGAATAGGTGGACGAACGGACACACTGACAGAGATTCATGGACGGACGCACGGATGGGTGCACGGACGAATGGACGCATGGACGGACGCAGGAGCGGATGCATGGACGAACGCAGAGACTGACGCACAGATGGACGTGTGGACGCACGAACAGACGCACGCATGGACGGGCGGATGGACGCACGGGCGGCGACACAGACGCACGCATGGACGGACGGAAGCAAGAATGAATGGGCGGACGGATGCTTGGCCGCGCTCTCCGTCATTCACTCCGTGGATATGCTGCCATTTTTCTAATCACACAGAAGTATTTCGAATTGTAGAAGTACTTTAATAGGGAACAGTCAGAGGGGGATAAGCAGAACTGTGTGTTTGAAAAAACACACAGTTCCGCGAAAGATTTCTGCGCCCACCTTCAGGATCGAAGGCGAGGGAAGCTTTTTGGACTTAGCGCTATTTTTAGTGCCTAAGGCATCGGCCCATCTTTGACAAAGCCAGGATGGTGTGTGACGGCGTCATAAACTTTGGAGACTTGATACCTTATGATGACGCCGTACAGTTACAGGATCGAATGTTGATTTATTGAATCCCTCGTGTTTACACCTCTTAGCTTGTAAGATTTCCGTGTCCATAGCGTACCGTATACTTTTTCTGCGAGTAATAACAGAAATGAGTTTCACAACCAGACATGGTTCGAAAGGCAGAATAGCTGGGTGTCTGTTTGTTCTGCCGTATACGCGTAAATCCGGGCTCAGCTATTCAAGTCTAGACGAAACCCTCTCACGCTCTGTCCTCCTCCCTGATGTAGACGACACTGAAGACTTCACTTGAATATGTGCGCAACTTGACCCACAACGAAAAGCGATTGTGCAGAGCCCGCAATAGAATCGCCTTACGCACTAGTCTTTCAAGGCTAAATCTTCACCGCAGGGCAAGCGGTGATTAGGAAGCGTCTAATGACGGCTGATCACCTGCGTGTGATACACGGGGAACATAATCACGTGACATATCCCTGACATCAATTTATAGGAGGCTCAGACGGAACCATGCATTGTTGGCTATGCACAACATTTGATACTTTATCTATAAAAAGTCGATGTCTAAAAACGTTGGCTATGCATGTAGGCTATAGCCTGATGCGACAACAGCAATAGCACGTCCTCTCTATTCTTTTCTACAAAGTGCCAACACATTCTTGCACAATTAAACAACGACACAAACTTACACTCACACACAATAACGCAGCTCTATTTCTTCCTCTACATTTCCATGTCCTTTTTTCCAGTCCAGGGTATACCCAACCACACACCCTTCTGCGCACATACCCTTAGTTCTTCGAGAACGTTTATTCTTACTTATACTTGGGAGTCAGTCCTCTGAATTTGAAGCGTGAGGGGGCTACGCTGTCGTGCGTGCCACGTTGCGTGCGCGAACGTCAGCGGCAGAGAACCCAACCTCGTTTCTAGCGTAGACCAGCTCAAAACGAGCAAGTTCCATAGTACACCGTGCCGGATGCCGAAAATGAGTTTGCTCTCGCGTCATGTTTGACGGAGTGCTGCTTTCCATGGGCCCTTTTCTGTTGACACGCGTTCGGAGACACGCGTCAGAGCGGTGCCATTGAGTATTGGGGCCTGCGTACTTTCAACACAAAACGCGCGGATGTGCGACCACTGTGTGTTTGCAGACCACTGGAGGATTAAACATGCCCTTACTTCAGTCATATGTGTGAAGTTTTCAACGGAAAGCGTCAAGGTGTGAATTCGTGTACTCTTCTCGTTTGTTGACTGCGTCGCTAAGATCAGTCCTAATGGCCAATGTCGTTAAGCGTGCTTAAATGTATGGCGTGCGGAAATAGCAGAGGCGTGCTGTCGCCTGAAGCCTCTCAGCTGCTCTTTATATTGCGTACACATACACAAAAGGCGTCGTTTTATTTCGTATCCCTCGCACATCCAAACACAATATTTTTTGTTTGCTTCTGGTCGACCTTTCGGAAATGAAGTTTATACAGACAGGATTTTAGTAACGAGATTGATTTTTCATCATGTATACATTCTTGCTTCAACACATTTTTGCAACATTAATATAGTATACATAATGTATGTAATGCGTTGGTCAGACAACCAGTGGACATCAAGAGAAACAGAATGGTCGCCAAAGTTGGCAAACAATGTTGAGGAAGACAGAGAGTTAGATGGATGTTCACAAGAATAAACTGGAATAAGCTCACATGGTAGAGTGTAAACTAGAGATTATTGGTAGAGGCATTATTCCTGCAAATGACTGAAACTGGCTCAGAATAATGATCATAATAGTGATCACAAAAATGTTGTAAATGTTCGGAGCGATTCCCACACAAGAGAGAAAGGAAGAATTTATTAGAAGGCAGAGAGGTCATCCTCAGCTACAGTTCGCTCTATCCTGCTACTCTACGCAGGGGATAAGAGAAGAGGGAAGGAAAGAGGGATGACGGATGATGATGGGGACATGAAGAGGTGGTGCGTATGTACAGTAGCCACTTAGCATAGCACTCTACAATTTGGAATCTAGTCCAGTGCCTTTGATTACATTCGAATGCTGAGAGCTGTGACACTTAACGGATCTTTTTCTCGTGTGTGCACCGTAACTGGCATACTGATAGCGCTTTGTTTTAAAGCGACTGTACTTTTGGGTCGAAATTTCAGGTGTACTCTTTCCTTCAGGACATAATCTAGTACAATGCGCGGGTGTAGCAATCTCCTCTTACGCCACACTTTTCTCAATGATAAGATGAACAACAAAGATGCCCCAAATAATACCAATATGTGACGTCATCTTTTATACGTTAACATTATCGCCTACACCATACATAAAACATATATGCGCAGTGTCCTTCAGATACGTACGTTTTTCCCACGTTTCAGCCACCGCACTCTGTTTAGAAGAACACGCAAAGCAAGTCGACCGAACGTGCAATTTTACTGCTTAACGGGGACTGCACGAGCGGAAGTGATGACCACGCAATTGCCTTTCATAACCACGAGTGGCATTCGACACAGACAACGACCGCTTGTTTGAGCTGCACTTAAATCACGGTGTGATCGGCGTGTGAATCCAAGTGTGTCGGAGTGGGGTTGTGGGTGCTGTTGGTAATTACAGAGCGTAAAGCGGTGTTCGAGGCTGTTGCTTCTGCAAAGGCACAGATGTTAAGTTATTTGAGCGTTGTTCTTCGTTCACTGGTAGTTTTCGTTGGGACTTCAAACGTTTAGTTTATGTTTCTTTTTCTTTTTATTTGACAAAAAAGACTGCACGCTTCAGAAGAGCTTTTCATTGATTGCAAGAGTTAGGCGTGCCCCACCGCGGGGGTCTAGTGGCTAAAGTACTCGGCTGCTGACCCGCAGGTCGCGGGATTGAATCCCGGCTGGGGCAGCTGCATTTCCGATGGAGGCGGAAATGTTGTAGGTCCGTGTGCTCAGATTCGGGTGCACGTTGAAGAACTCCAGGTGGTCCAAATTTTCGGAGCCCTCCATTATGCCGTCTCTCATATTCATATGGTGGTTTTGGGATGTTAAACCCCACATATCTAGAGTAGGCGTGAGAAAAGGCACTCACATATTTTTAATTTTTGTGGTTTTCTTTCTTCCCAACCACCAAAGTCTTTATCTTGCTAAAGTTTTTGTGCTTACTGACACTTTTGAGTGTATTCTCTTTGCCTACACTATATAATTATAGAACTCCACACCTGTCCGCATTTGTTCGCTCCCCTTGAATGATATGCGTCTGTTTTAGTTTGAAATGATTATGTAGAAGAAGAGCTTAGATGCCTTCTTTGTTGCAAATGATTTTTGTTGTTAGTTTTCTTGTATCTATTGTATGTTGTGAGCGTTTCTGTACCATATATTCCCACTCCTGCAACAGCCCTTTCGCAGTGCTGTAGTGTGCCAAAATAAATTTAAATAATAATAATAAATAAGGCGAACGCCTTACATGGTTCATCGATAGTGAATATTGAGCATCGTGGTGGCGTTGCCGTCGTCAAAACGATGGCAGCAAAAAAAATATTTCTCGCTGGCGTCACCGTAGGGCGTATTCATGATGTTTACATATTGCCAAAACCTGTAACGTTATCATGACGTCGCAATGGCTCATCACGTCACACGACATTCACAAACAAATCATCGCACAACATTTAGATTTTTCCCTCGCGTAGCAAGAAATATTCTGTTAAAAATTTCAACTCATCTGAATTGTGTATCTTACTATTGGCAGCTAACAGTTCTGTGTTAGTTTTGCACCTACACTTGATTTTGTACAACTGATACCACTGATAATAAAACTAGTTTCATTTTGTCATGTTGAGTTCATTATTTTTGCTTTGTTATTGTTTTGTTTTATCACTTCCTATTCAATATTTTTCTGTCTAATTTTTTTTCAGTGTCATATTCCTCACGTTTTTCATTGATTGAATTATTAATGCTATTTAAGCTCGCTAGTCATTTCTCACACAAGCGCATGTTTTTGCTGTATTTTTGTAATTATTTCACTCACATAGCCTCAGGATGTCCCCCTAACAGTTTTTTGGAAACTCTGGGACCTCCTGCTCTACTATTGTAATGATGTGACGGAACTGAATCATTGAATAAAGCATGACGTATCTTCATATGACGTGACATCGTCTCATGGTCAAAGTTGGTTCGATCACGGAAGTGGCACAAAGGCAAATGACCTGCAGACTTCTTGCGATGCTATGGAACCAGGAGGCAATGCGAACCCTGTTAGAGCAGAACGTAGTCACATTTTTTTTTGTGGGAAAGGGCGGGAAAAGAGAGTTTCCAGTGGAGGATAGCAAACACAATTATTTTTTGGTTCACGTCTCTATCTTTCCGTATTACATTGTTCTCTTTCTTTATTTACGCGTGTTTGTGTGTGTGTACATATACACTGACAAAATTCACAATTTTGGGGGGAGGCGGGGAGGACATACATACCCCGAAGCCGCTTTTCTCTTTCACTGGACTGTGCAGATTGTGTTAAGAGGAAGCGGTGGTACACCGATTGAGATGATTCAGAAGACAGCGTTCACCTTCAAGTCGCCCTAGGCGAAGGAAGACGGAACCTTGCGAGTTCCTAGTACTAGCTCTTTGCACACAAATTGCGGGATTTTCTAGCTTCGCCTTTAAGAGTCGAACGCGATAGCGATGTCTTGACCCTCGTGCGTACTTCAAACACTTGGTGAATGAAACCCGCTTCTTGACCTTCGGCAAATAGGTGCAGTAACGTGGGTGGTGTTTGTAGTGGGTGACCGGCTCTAAACCATGGAGTCATGATAATGATTACACGTTTTGAGGCCTGATGGCAATGAACGCTTGTACCACGTATTATTACTTCAATATTTCATTCTGTATTCTGAAGCATCTCTACGGGATGCGTGTGTTTCTGAAGCGTGAATGTTACTTTTACTGAATCTTCAAGCAGATAAAGTAAATTTTCCACTGTTCACAAGCAGACACGTAGATGTGTGGTATAACATGCACTTGCCACGCTACCGACCATGGTTTGATCCCCGCGCTGACCTAGGATTTTTTTCATTGTTGATTATATTCGCACCGTTCACAGTTTTTCGGTCACGCATAGGATGATTATTTTTCGCTCACAACCAACGCCGCCGCCAGCAGTTCTGTGAAACGAGCTCTTTGACGCTATCACGTTATAAATATACAAACCTCAGAATCAAGTTTCCTATCCACTTCTTGCGTGATCATGGGCAATTGTTTTTTGGGTGTCTTTTTTTCTTCACTACCATCGTATTATTTATTTCTTATCTCCTGGGCGATCAGAGCCTATCCGCACGTGCAACGGGATATGATAGCACCATTATCTCTCAATAAGAGTGCTACCCCAGGCACACCTCTCACTGTGGAGGGCCCAAGCTGTTACTTTCAGACTGCTCCAAACAAGAACGTACCCGAACCCTGCAACACTGCACACAACATACCCCGAACAGTTCTCAAGCCCAGATTGTCCCTTGTTTAGCGGTTAAGCGGACTTCGAGAAAGTCCTCTGGGGCTGTGCCTTTACCGGTCCCCCTTTCCTGCAAGAGGAAATGAGCAAGCTCATTTAGGCCCAGGACCTCACCTCTCAAATCCTGGCCCTCCAGAGGGTCCGCGAGAAGGCAGTCAGGTTTAACCTAACCGTCCCCAAATGAGCATAGCGAGGTGATGCTGAGTCAAGTCGAGTCTTTTGTGGACCTAATAAGGCTATCTCACTTACTCACTCACTCACACCTCCACAAAAGCACAAGTGTAGAGCTTTTAGAGAGAGGTGTAAAAACGAATAGGAAAGACAGGGATGTTAACAAAGCTTTGGCTCAGTTGGCGTATACCCTGCGATTGGGGTGAGGGAAAGGGCAATGATCGAAAGAAATGACAGAGAAGAAAAAAGAAGAGTGACAAAGAGGTGGATGGACAGTTAGCTGGAAACTACACAACACGAACTCGAGCGGTTCGTTCACAGACGCTCGTGAAGTCTCTTGGTTCTCAAGAAGCACAACAGAGATTTCGTGGCCTTGCGCACATGCGAAACCCTAGGCAAAGGTCCCATTATGTTCTTTTTCTGTCAGTGGCTTTGAATCCATGGGACGGAGCCTGGCTTTCATACCACGTCGTTGAATCGGGTGTACGATATCGGCGTACTGTGCTTCAGTGCCTCCTCGCCGGTGCAGACGGCACATGCCGCTCTTCTGGCCATTCTAGTGGGACACGAATACGCATTCGCAAATACCACGCGCAACCACATGCTACAAAGGGAAGTTACATCGCTTCGTGAGAGCCGGGCTTGCAAACGAATGTACAAGCTGCACTTGCAAAGAAAGCTATGCCAGCCACGTCAGCCGAAATTCAGCTCTTCGAGGTGTCAGCGTTTCCATAAATACCACATGCCAGCACCAGAAATAAAATTTTAAGAAAATCTGCTGTAATTATGCGGTACTACATCTGTCGTAAAGACAATTTCTGCAAGAGCCCGAGTTGAATTATGTGTGCCGTGCAGCATGCTAGCAAGACTTACTGCTGTTTACGACTCGACTTGCTGTCATGCAAAAAGCTGGCGTACCAACGTAATTTGAAGGTTCATTCACTATTGAACAAAAAAAACACAAAAAGTACGCAAAAAACAACGCCTTTGTGAAAATGCACTTAGGTAACAGATGGTACGAACCCTTTTTCCAAAGTGATGAGTCACACTTTTTGCTCCTTAGCGTTGTAACTCTGGCTTGTCCCCCAGGATCCCTGTACTGCTGTGCGACACACGTGCATGCTGAAATTTATAAAAAGAGCATTATTATTTTACACCCTCTTGATGTTGGAATTACTAACACCAAAGGGTCGTATATTTAGGCAAGTTTTGCAGGCATTTCTATCAAATTTCGTCAGGAGAAGAGGTTTTTTAGCCATGGCGAGGCAAGCACGCACAAGCAGCCACCTGTATACACTTGCACCACCGTCAAAAACGCGGAAAGTATGGTGAGCCCACGCCTGCTTGTGTTTTATGGCCCGCGAAAATTAGCGCCCAGGCTCTTATGCGCACCAACGAAGAGGGGAAGTGCCCGCTGTGCTCACCAGATGTCTCTGAGTACCATGGCTTTTGTTTCGAACCACCGACTTAGTGAGGGCTCTCTCATTCTCTTTTTTTTATTCGACAAAGACTTGCCTTTAAGGCATAATATTTTTTTTTGTTACATGTGTGCTGTTAGGCCGGTGTTGTGTTTGAAGGGAAGTAGTGTCTTGTGGAATCTGTTTTCATGTATCCAGTGGTTGTAACTGGCTGTGTCACTGTAGCGAAGGCCGGCTTGAGCGAGGTGACGGGAGCGTTTTGGCCGCAACCCTCTACATGTCCGTAAAAGGTGGTATGTATCTGCTTGCATCGCTGGAGTGGGACATTACGGACACGTATCACCAAATTGTAAATGTGACCAGTTCCGTGGCGATATAACAGCCGCTGTAAGGGCCAGCCCTGCCCGAAGCTTCGTAAGCACAACTTCCTCCGCCCTAGTAAGGTGAGGCGGGAGAGAGCAGACATTTTTTTTATTGACCTGTTCTTTTATACGCGCTTATCTGGGCTTCCTTGTTTTCGAGTGTGACGGCCTGTGGTTCCCAACTGTCTCTGGAGCACACGTGCGCATCATTTCACGAGTCGTTCTGTGACAGAGATGAGTCGGTGTATTGTTATTTTCTCAAGTTTTGGTGAAGGGACGAGTGGGACGGGCTTCCGGTTTCACGGTGCGGACGCCGTTAATGAGGGTTACTGTTACCTCTCTGCGATTCGCATGGCAGCAGAATCAGTACAAACGCGTGAGCTCTGAATGGTATGCTGACACCGATGGTTTCGGGTATGATCGCGAGTTTTGAAAAACAACTGGTGCTTATAGCTAGTGATCCATCAGTTACGGTGTCGTGATGACGTGTGGGAGCTAACGGTTTCTTAGTAATGTTTGCACTATTTTAGTATGTGTGAGCGTAGGCGTATAACCGGCTGTACTTGTTTATGTTCGCTGGAGTGTGTCCGTACTCATTATTTTACTTTTTTTTTCAGCAAATGGATCTGGGCGTGAATGTTTCCTTTATCGTATGACAGATCACTTCGCATGTGGAAGTGGCAGTTTGAGTGCGTTAGTACAATATCTATAATACTGGACACGTATTTGCGCGGACTTTACTCGTATACTTGTGCATGGCTCATTACCAAATACGGCCACAACAGAAAGCACTCACGCTAAGTAGTACCCCCTGCTCTTCTTTAATCTGGGATACAACAGCTAAAAAAGGAAGACTAGTTGATTTCGTCGTGTATATTAAGGTGACCTTCAGTGGAACGTCGGACCACCCCACAGTGACATTAATAAAGAAGTATTTGGAGCTCAACGTCTCAAAACAACGATACGATTATGACGCAAGTTGTACAAGAGGGATCTGAAAATTTCAAGCGTCTATAGTGTTTGACGTCTATCTGGTGTTAAGTAGTCTTTGGCATTTTGTATCGGTCTAACTGCCCCCGCCAGAGACGGGATCGTACCGGTGACCTATGGGGAAGCAGCCGACCACCCTAACCGCTACATCACTGGGGCGGACGACATGACAACGACATTAGCGCGACACTTTGCGAGGTCGTGCAAAGTCTCACAATATCCCGCGTGACCAAGTTCTAGCGATGGCGTCATGTCACCATGTCATATTGACGTCACGAATCATCGACATTTGTGACATCTTAATACTCGTCCTTGCACTGAGTTCGTAGTGCGAGAACCTCAATGGAACGGCGTCAGGAAGGGTGGAGAGAGAGAGGGGGTGGCTGCAATAAAACTATGCCTCTTAGCGACCCCCCCCCCCCCTACCCACAGCTGTGGTGACGGGGAGTTCGTAGTTGCGCTGAGTGAAAGTTGTCTTCGTCCAGCAATCGAATAGTCATGGTCATATGTAGTACGTCAAGAGCTCCAGTGCTGCTCAAGTTCTGCATGCTGCGCCATCCATCAGCCTCGTATACATTGGATTTACGAGATATTCTGGAGTGCCGAACAGACAGAAAATTGCGCAATGAGGATGTTACTCTTTGCTTTTATCCTTCGGATACGTTTTCTCTGACCAGTTTTTTTTTTCGCGTCATTGACTTCTTCGTAACATTAATGTGTGATGTCGTTACGGCGCAGCACCGCAGATGAGTACAGTCAAAAAAATGACGACCGACATGTCTTAGACTAGATTGCGATATCATTGCGGTCTTTCATTGACATTATGAGAGGAGAAGGTGGTGCACAGTAAAACTGCTGGCTACGCCCAAGCTCTTGGAAGGGTGGAATATACCGCACCCTAGTTCCTTACAGTAACACACCGAGCAATAGAAAATGGTGATGAAAAACAGCCCAATGGAGTTATAACAGTAAAGCTGTAAGAACTGGGCAGAAAAACACCATAAAGACACAAATTTGAAGCAATCACCTTGCAGTAACGTCTGAACATGAATGACGTGTTGCACATATAACAGACAATTTAAGCTGCACCACCACGCTATATAAACAAAAATGTACATAATGAAATGAACTATGGGGATATCGCTGCAATACAAGACGTATACATTTTTTTGTACCTTTTCTACCTGACAGCATTTCGCTGGCGGCGATTACCGCTTTTGTTCCTGCAGCCACTGTGATTATATATTTCTCACTAATCGCACCTTCTCTGTATGTGTAAGTAGTCACCATTCAGTAGCGCTTCGTAGTTTTCATGCCAAGCACAAATACTTGAGGACTTATGCAAATCATAAGAAATTAGCATATGATCTTAACAAAAAAGTATTATAGGAGTTAGAAGACGGGATTATTGATCACTGACTGTACGGACAGGTCAGCACCCGTACCTATTCACTTTTCTCACGCACCCTTCTTTAGCGGGGACAGTTATTCGGTATAACGGACAGACTGTTGATTCAAATTAACACAGAGTGACAGAAAAAACAAAACAGCTGTCGCAGATCAGGAGGAAGAAATGCGGGTAGTGCAGTCAGCGGGCTTCTATAGTTCCTTTCTATTCGCGATTATACGCGCATACAAGGAGAAACGGTGCTTCTCCCATCTGCGTGACGTAATTAGTGTAAGTGCATTCACTCATGGTTCGTTAAGCTCAATGCGGAAATAAGTTTCAGTGGGGGGAGTAGAAAGAAAGGGGGTTTGTCGAACCTTACTATAGCGTGAATGAAGGGTTGAGACCGCAGATGGGCGTGGAGCTGCGCAAGGGGAGATTTTGTTCCCGGTAGTTCTTAGTCGAGAGAAGTCTCAGGCCTTTCGTATTCCACAGCTATACGCCTTTATTTACAGAGATGGTGGTCTCGAACAGGCGGGTCGAGGTTTGGGAATTCCGTCTCACGCGTCGATGGACTCTCATTTGGTCAGGTGTTGAAGCTTTTAGCGTGAACTTGTGTCTTCGGTGTCGTGCTCCAACTGAAAAGTTCACACCATCAGCAGCTATCGGTACGTGCTAAAGAGCAACGTGGCCTGCAACATGACGCAAACCTATTGTTTCTGTGGATATTAGTTAGTGTGGATTATCATTATATCTAAAGGATAAAGGAAAGCTTCAAGAGGTCGGGAAAGGGCTTAATGACTACCGGTTTAAACAGGTCGTGAATCTGTTGCAGACTACGTGGAAGATATTTCTTCTACTCCCAGGCTTTTTGGGGTTTTCTGATGAAGTATCCTATTTAGCCTCCATGACTTTCATCTACGTTTCTCTCTCTTTCTTTTTCTGTGTTGAAAGCTTGCATGAAATGTGCCCTGTAAAGAGCTAGTGTTCCGAGTTTTTTATTGCTTCATTTACAGCTGTAGAAGGAGTTGTAAATGGATTGAAAATGTAATTCCTATAGTCAATAATAGCATCCCGAAGGCCTAAACAAGCAACATTGATTAGTTCTTTCTAACTCGTTTTGTCATTGGTGCACTGAAAAATACACTTTCTGAATATGACTATGGCAGGAACATACCGCCAGTCATTTGACATCGTTGCCGCGAGCCCTGCCGCGGTGGTCCAGGGGCAAACGTACTCAGCTGCTGACCCGAAAGTTGCGAGATCGAATCCCGGCTGTGGCGGCTGCATTTTCGATGGAGGCGAAAATTTTGTAGGCCCGTGTGCTCAGATTTGAGTGTGCGTTAAAGATCCCCAGGTGGTCGAAATTTCCGGAGTCCTGCACTACGGCGTCTCATAATTATATGGTGGTTTTGGGACGTTAAACACCACATATCAATCAAACAATCAATTTTTGCGGCGAGGCCCAGATCTCACCAGTCAGAATCATCAATCACGCGACAAACCTTTGCAGCACCCACGCAAATGCACACTCACATAATTAAGTGGGCTCGGTGAACGGTAGCCTCAATTAAACTATGAACCCCGCTGCTAAACCGATCAGCGAAACCCTGCAGTGGAGAAGTGGGGGTCTGCCAAATCCCAACTGACGTTTGCGACGGCGTCAAACAGGGCATCGTATCGGGGGACGCTGTTCAGGCTTCGTCTAACGCTGGAATGAGCGCCCCCATTAGGTGTTATTCCGCTGCTCTGGGTACAATCTTCGTGGCAGGCGACCGGCATTTCATAAATCATCAACGCCGAGTTTACTACACGCGTCCAACAAGAGAACGAAAACGTTGCCGAGAGTGAGTTACTTTCGGGCTCAATGCCGGAGTGGCGCGCCGTTCTGCTGGTCTCCCAAATGAGCCACAATCGAATTACGCACTCTACATCACACCGGCCTTGTTCTTGCGGGCTCGTGAGTCATATGCGTAATCACCCTTGTTTAGTACCCGCATTAGCACAGATGACATCAATGAAAAGCTGAACACGTGATTTAACTAATTTTGCTTGCGATGCACCACCACGGCCGGGTTATAGGAGCGGCATGAGTGCGCTGGTGCCGCTCCTCTAGCCGTGCCGCTCCTCTAGCCAGGCCGTGGCAACACTAAGTCCTCAATTGTTAGGTTTAGCGTTGTTTGTTACTATGGGTAAAAAGCGAGCGTGTAGGTGCCCCTTACTAATAGCGCCCAACTGCAGTAAGGATAGAGTGTCACTATATTTCAGAGCGCTGCTCTTAAGGTCTCACCACACGTACGCACTGCTGTGCGCAAGCGCGGTGTTTTAGGACGTGGTTCCGCGCACTTTCTCTATCGAAAGAGAGTGCCCGCAGCTTAACTCAGCCGCGTGCTCTCTTCTACACACACACAAAGAGAGAGAGAACTGATTTGTCGTAGTGTGGTGGAAAAGTAATAGAGCAAAGATAAGGAAGTGCTCTCTTTGTATATTTCAGAAGTACCCTTAAAAAAGTCACGACGATCCTCGACGCACTTTTCGATGAAAATAACAACAACAACAACAAAAAAAAACAGGCAACAGGCCAGCAGTTTTCTATTCTCCGGAATGAGCAGAAAATAAATGTCCTCCGGAGCTTCCTGACTCCTCTATACCTCAGGACCACTGGAAACGCCTAATTGCTCTTGCGTGAACAAAACACTATCACTTTGTTGTGTGTTTCTTTGAGGTTTTCTCCTATTCTTCGGACGCATAGACGCCCCCATTTCACCTCATGCCGGACAGGCGACAATGTCAGGCTGAGTGGTGTCGCCCGGTGTCCCTTTATCATAAAGGGTCAGTCTCCCTTTTTTGCATGGTGCTCATTCATTCGCATTGGAGCGTGCTCGCGACGTCATAACTCATGACACCCTGCTTTTTCGAAGAAACGAAAGAATGAAAGTGGGTGAGGGGAAGGAATTTCAGAATGAACAATGCCACTGCTTTTGCAAAATATTTGCGTACCTTCGTCGTACCACTTTTATTTTGTGTATTTGGGAACGCGTCAGTTGTTTTGCAACTTTTATCTCGTGCATTTGAGGATGGCTTATCTCACAGATGTGCAGAAAAACTTGCAGGCTCCCACATGCATTCGTCTAGGGCTACCCAAAGTCGAAAGCCATACCGCACCCTCATCAATGGCCCGAGGAGTATACACAACAGGGCGACTACAAACTGCCAAACAGTGTTACCACAGTAGCGCTAGGGCGAGAGAACAAATAAAATTGAAAATACACGCATGCACACATTCGCATGCTCACAACTACAACCACGAGTGTAATGCAACGTTCACACGTTCCCAGTAACTCAAAACAATATGATTAGCGGGTTTGTTGCATCCAAGGAGCAGAAAGTAATTATATATATATATATATATATATATATATATATATATATATATATATATATATATATATATATATACATACATATGTATGCGCCTATGCAATCGTATTTTGTTTTACCTATAGCTCCAAAACTCTGTGAAGCAGACAATATTGTTTTGGGAAAAGAGGAAGTGACAGCTTGAAAAATCATCTGGCGGAAAAGATTGATTAGCCTCTAAGGGAGAGGAAACAAAAACCGCACACTCTCGTGGTGCCTAAGCCACTTTCGCGTCTGTTGTCAACCTTAGGGACCAGCTTCACCGCCTGAAAGAGACACATTCTTCTTTCTCTCGTTTCCTGAAAAATAATTGGATGCAAGTGAAAGTTTCGCGATACCAGTACTACGAGCAACGTCTGTCGTCAAACCCAGACGCCTAGTTACAAATTTACGATCAAGGAAAAAAAAAGCAGTACAAATAGCCTAGAACAAGCTTGGCTAGCTGTTACCCGGTCTGAACAACAGCAGTCGCAGTTCAAATCAGACGCCCGTCGGCTTTCGTGGCTCGCGGTTGTCCCGTCCATGATGTCCTCGTTTCGACGATCGCTCGCCGTTTGGGGTCCCGTTCACGAACTATTCTAACAGCCACCTAACCTTTGACCTGTCTCTCAAACTGAACTTTTCTCTCTATCTCTTTTGATCCCTTGTTATCTCTTCCCTTGTGAGACACTGTGGAGGTGAGGCGGAAATGTTGTAAGCCCGTCTGCTGATATTTGGGTGCACGTTAAAGAACCCCAGGTGGTCGAAATTTCCGAAGCCCTCCATTACGGAGTCCCTCATAATCATATGGTGGTTTCGGGACGTTAAACCCCACGTATCAATCACTGTTGAGGTGTCGCCCTCTGACGCAGACAGCTGCCGGGCTCACTTTCCTTTTCATCTTTTCTATATATCAATCTCAACCCCCCCGAGGTAATAGTCAAATGAATTTTTTTTTCAGGAATGGAGTCTCTTGCACCCACGTCCTGGCCACTGGACATTTTTTCATATACTTTGTACATTTACAACCCGTTATATTTGAGCATGTGCGAAAGGAATTGGGAAGCGCCGGCTTTCTAAATAGTACCTGTTAGCGCTAATAGGAATGCCATCGCATGAGCAAAAATGAGTAGAAGGAAGTACACGTGTGACAGAAATGAATACTTGTCGAAGTTCGATTGCAAAGTGAACCCCTGCAAGTGAACGTCTGCGAGTGGAGTGTACGATAACATATTTATTATATTTGTTCAAGTTAGGTACGAATTTTAATACTTCATTTTTTTATTTTCTGTAATTTTTTTCGCTGCAGAGCTTACAGAAAGGGAGCTGTTGAGGTGATGTAAACCACAACCGTATCTGCAGAAAGTCTAAACAAAAAGGTGTGCGTAATTGACTCCTTTCAAAACACCGCCACCAACAACAAAAACACGTGTGCCTAGCCCTGGCCCCAGAAGTATGCCCTGTTTAGATTCCCATAGAGTTGTAGAGAGGCAATTTCAAGTTTATGCCATGAAACACAGCTTACGTTTTGCAAATTTTGAAAAAACATTGTGTCCACGGGAGGGTACATCGTTACTCTGCCTTCATTGCGTTGTGCTCCCTCCCATTCTAGTTGAGAAGCATTTCCTCTTTATTTTGTCAAAAAATTAATGAATAAATAAAAATAAAAGCAGAATAATGAGGCGAATCTCACGTTCTTGGCGTTCAAACGAAGCACAACGCTCAGAAACCCCTCCCCGCTATTAACGAACAATGGGGATCCTTCCGTCGTCAACCGTCACGGAAAAAAAAAAAAGGGAACCCCATTCGCGTCGCACCACTTAAACACTTGCGTGTTATGGTGGACCCCAACCCGTCTAAAATGGCACCAGCAACAATTTGAAGTCAAGCGGGGCGCTCGCGTCAGTATCTCTACTCTTGTGTTCGGCGATTGGCTGCCACGCTGTGAGGTGTTTCCTGCTGGGAAGCTTCCGGTCGCTCCGTTATGCTCTTTCAGACTGCGCGCGTGGGTGCACTTGAAGAGGCATTTTAAAAATGTGTTTCCGTTTTCCTCATAGCTCGTTCCCCGCACTAAACAGTGTGTGAGAGAGCGTCGTTCGGCCTGCTACCATCGATGAAGTGTTTCGATTTGTGTCGGTTTGTTTGTTTGCGTCGCGTCTGTTCATGATTAAGAACAGTGCAAGAGCACGAGACACGAAACGAAAAAAAAAAAAACAAGCACGGGTGCCCGATTCTCAACTTATCTTTATTCATGTCAACTCCTACGTATGTGTTGGCATGTGGTCACAAAAAAAAAAAAAAAATACAGGTAATACTGCCCCCAAGTTTCAATATTGTTTGCCTACTCAAATACAATAATTCTTTTTTTTTTGATTGATTGATTGATATGTGGAAGTGTGGCAGCTTGGGCTAGTTCGTATGGCATGACGATAGTTATAGCGCGAGAACGAAGCGACGACATAGAGAGTCTTTCGTGTCCGTCCTTCTTGTCTCTGTGTCGCCGTTTCGTTCACGCGCTATAACTATCGTTGATATGTGGAGTTTAACGTTCCAAAGCCACCATCTGAATATGAGATACGCTCCATATGAATATGAGATACGGCTCACTGCTCTGTTATAGTTAAGTACTTCGTACACAACTACAGAAGAGCAGTGAGCCGCCTCACTACCGAGCGGAGAAAACATGTGTTTAGAAAAAATGCTCAACGATTTAAAGGACTTTGTGCTCTACTATGGGGCAGCATAAAGGCGTCCCTACAAGTACTGAAATTACATGATACAACGTGGTTTGGAAAAAAAAAACATCGCAGCATATCCATGAGTGAATGATGATGAGTGGGTTGAAGCGTCCATCTATCCGTCTGTCCGTGCCTCTGTGCTTCCATCGGTCTGTCCATGCGTTCGTCAGTATGTCCATGCTTCGTCCATGTTTACATCCATCCGTGCTTCCATCCGCCCATCCAGGCATCCGTTCCTTCTTCTGTCTGCTCATCCGTGCATCCATCTGTTGGTCATTCCGTACGTGCGTCCGTCCGTGCTTCTGTTCATCCATTCCTGCTTCTCTGCGTCCGTCCGTGTGTCCCTCCGTCTATCTGTCTGTCTGTCATTCCCACTAGCGCCCCCTGATGAGTGAGTCATACAACTATAGGTGGTTACGAACCAGTCACAAAAGACATGTGTGGACAGACCCATGGCTTTGGAAGCGTCTCCCTGGAATGTCGTTAACGATTTAGAGTACTTGGTACTCTACTATGAGAGAGCATGAAGCCGTCCCGTGGGCCTCACATCTTAATGAATATACGAACAACGTCGCACAGAGAAAGTGGTTAATGACTTTGAATACTTGGTACTCTATTATAGAAGAGCACAAATCGGTCCAAAGGACTCACACTTAACGAGGCCCTGTGCAGTAGTTGGCTGCTCTGTTACTGCCGTAGGAGCCGAATTTAAGATGACACTTCTTCTTTTATCAATCCTGATAAGTCGCCATCCTTGATCTGGTTGCGCTGTAGAAATCTTGGGCCTTTCAGAATTTGTTCCTTCATAGCCTGCGCAGGGAAAGTAGTCGGAATGTGAAACTATCATCAAATTTGATCTTTTAACTTAACTAAGCCGTGGCTGTACTAGCGCGCTTTTCTAGTCCGGCCGTGACGAAGGCTTCGTACACAACACTGTGAAGTGATAAAGCCTGTCGGCGTCTACTATATCTCATGTTTTTTATGTTTCTAGTTTTTCATTTGTAAGAGAGACCTACTAATGACATTAAAGTAAACGTGAGCAGCGGAGCACGTGGATCAAGCATTAGCAGTCACGAATGGCAGGCGCACCTAGCTTAGCAGCACTGCACTATCTCGCTCTATTTTTAGGGGTTAAGCTCCTTAAGGTGTGGGCCTTTCCGTCGTAGTGTACTGTGGCAGCTACTTCAAGTTAGTTTTAGGAATTTCTCACTAGATAGGGTTATGTCTATATGTACTTGGAAATATTATCACTAGAAGCACTAGTGGTTCTCACGTAGTTGATGATTAAAGAGGATATATGGCACTCTTGCAATAAGAAATTTACAGCATATACACGGAGGAAATGATGATAACTGGGCCGAAGCATTCGTCCATCCGCTCGGTGCGTGTTCCGGTGTGATATGAGTGAACGGACAGACAGACGGGTGGACGAACGAAAGAACAGTCTGACATGAAGACAGACGGACGGACGCATGGACGACGGACACATGCTTCGCCCCACTCATCCTAATTCACTCCATGAATATGCTGTAATTTGTTTTGATTACGTAGTACTTCCGATATCGTAATATGAGGCTAATGGGAAGTCCGAGAATGGGGGGCCAGGACACTGGGCACCCGAGCTGGTGATGAGGGGACTGCGCGGAATTTATTTTAAAGGGGCCCTGCAACACTTTTTGAGCATGTTCATAAAACACTACCGATGGGTAGTAGAGTGCCTAGAGAACACGCGAGCCGAACATTATAGCGCAGCACGCGGCCTGAATTTGAAAATAAATTATTGATTTCAGCTGAAATTGCTTTCTCTTTTCTCGATAAATGACGAAAGACGTTCCAAAATCCCTCGCAGAAGGCCGTCTATCAGTCATTGCCTGATTTGAGCATGGTGCGCTCGATTGTTAGAGGGATCGCCATCGGAGGCCGCCACTTGTCAATGCGAGCACGTGCGATCCCTCTGAAAAAGCTATGTATTCGAAGAAAAAAAAAGAAAATACGGTCAAGGTCACGATGCACGCGTGATGCATCTTGTTTGCTCCTGCCTTCCCTCCATGCTTTGACCAGCATTTTCTTCGGGACGAGAAAAGAAAGAATGCCGTGCCATTTCAGTGGATCTATTTCTTGGTTACTTGAAAAAAGTGTTTCATGCCTTTTTAAAGGGGTGTGCTCCACTTTTTCAGCACTCGCAGAAAACGCTAATAATCGTAATCTAGGCTCCCGAGAACTCATGAGCCAAATATTGGAGCATATCACACGTTCTGAAATTTACAAATAGTTCTCCGAGTCATCTAAAAACTGTTTTCTCTTCTAGAGAAAAATAACTTCAAATGGCCGCGCCATAAAGCAACAGTCCATTGCAATTGGCATAGATAATCAGGAGCTGTATAGTTACCACAGGGGTGCCCCGCCGTGGTGGTCTAGTGGCTAAGGTACTCGGCTGCTGACCCGCAGGTCGCGGGATTGAATCCCGGCTGCGGCGGCTGCATTTCCGATGGAGGCGGAAATGTCGTAGGCCCGTGTGCTCAGATTTGGGTACAGGTTAAAGAACCCCAGGTGGTCAAAATTTCCGGAGCCCTCCACTACGGCGTCTCTCATAATCACATGATGGTTTCGGGACGTTAAACACCACAAATCAATCAATTAGTTACAGCAGGAGGCCGCTACATTTCCGTGCTCACGCCCGCTACCCCGCGGAAAGCAAGCCAAGTGTTCAAAGAAAAAAAAAAGAATGTTCTCAAGGTCATGACTATAGCTCATCAATGGATGCATCTTGTTGACACACTGTAATCACCCCCCCCCACACACATTCAGTCTAGATTTTAGCACACTTGCTGGTACGAAGAAAAAGAGAAACTGTTTGAAGCGTGCGACTAATCCCTGTAATTCCGCTCGTGTACTTGATGGATTCTAATAGCTCTTGCGGTGGTCGATTCGTAGAGAAATAAACTGTCTTCAATGGAGCCATTCGATGGTTACTTGGAAACGTGCAATAGGGCCTATTTGTATGGCCTCAAATGCGAAAGAACGAATTTGTTTAAAATGATGATCTTTGCTCTGTAAACTCCAATCTCGTTAGTTTACCTATCACAAGTTTGTTAATAAAGGAGAAAATCATGCTCAAGGTTGGAGTTTTAACTTTCGCGCTCGATTCTCCTCGTGTGAAATCACGGCTTGGAAAGAGCAGTTGATGTAGTGTGGCTGCATTAACTCAACTGACTTCCTTGAACTTCCCTTCATGTGTATGGCACGTCCACTCAGATGTCAGCGTGCACCGTGCACTGACAAGAAAGCAGAAGCGTAGCCAGGGGGTGGCTCATCAAGGCCGTGCCCATTCCTCCCCCCCCCCCCCCCCCAAATTTTTCGCTATGAAATAGGAAACAAAACTTTACCAAATCAAGAGGGTGCCCTCTCCGAAATAAAAAAGTGCCCCCTCCCCACCCAAACCTTGAAAACAATTTCTAGCTACGTGCCTGCTAGAGAGACTGGCGTTCTTCGCTGTGGCCCGTCCCGAGTTTGCACGAAGTCACCGCAAAAGATTGACCAAAAATAGATGCGCGTAGGCGTCCCCCTGCCTTGAACGAACAAGCTCGAACAAGGTCTGAAATAATATAATTACAGACATGAACGCCGGACGTCGTTCATCTAAAGGCTGGTTGCATTACAGCAAGGTGTGGCCATGGCTGCCCATTGCTAGCCGTAATGCAACCAGCTTTTGAAATAGGTTTTACTGATTAGATGAATGATATGAAAATGCTGAAATACGTGGCCTTATTAAAGGAATTCCTTGGTAATCATGCTTTTTCAACTAGAAATGCTGTCAAAAACAACAGTTTGCTATTTCGTGTTTTTGTTTTTCTATAAAATACTGTCCTGGTGTCCTTCTCCGTGGAGTCAAGAGAGTAGCAACTCTGTGACGCGAGATTATTTAATATTACTACCAAGGGTAACGAAACTGCATCGTCGTTAGAGCTAAGCAAGCATGCGCATATCATCGAGTTCCTGAGTCATTGCTTCGCTGTGAAACAAAGATGAACTTTTGTATTCTACGGCATGCACATGAACACATGTCACGTTTACGCTCGCTGCATTCCTTCGACGAGCAATGTATACCTGTAATTTAAGGACCTAACCAGAAGATGATTTAAAAAGGAACAGATCGAAAGTAGCTCTGAAGATCGTGTGGGATAGTACGGGTTCAATATTACTGAAACAGCATGATAATAAGAGACAAGACAGTGCGAGTGTTTTCAGTCTCTTTGTCGCGCCATTTACACGAGACCGAAAAAAAAATCACAGCATATCCACGGGGTGCAATGATGATGAGTGGGCGAAGCTCCGAAGGGAATCATCGGTAAACAGTGAATCTTCCATGTAATTCGCCCAGTCGATCTTTATTTAAAAACGTGAGAAACGCTTTCTGTGTATATATACAAATCAACTTTTTATTTGTCCTTAGAGACGCTGGATAGCTTGCGATGTCCCTTCATTATGACGGCTTTATGGTCCGTGAAATATAGGGTGAGGGGTTCCTGTATGGGTTTTAGTGGAAAATTTGCAAATACTAGGTCTATGCATGTTCCTCGGATTGTGGTAGGTTTCATATAGTCAAACGATATACATCTGAGAGCATATCTAGAAACAGTATGTTAAATAAGCCAATTATTGGTCGTGTCTGCGATATCCTCGTTAATATCACCAACCAGTACGAGCAGTACATTCTTGTATTTTGCATCGTACTCTTTCAATGCCGTGTCTATGTACGCCTTGACATTTCCGACAGACAGGTTACGAGCTAGATACATGGTCATGAATACGGTTTCAGAGTCTAGGACTTTGATGACTGCATGTTCTCCGTTGTTACTTTGACTCGTGAATGGTAGTTTGAGATCTCTAGCCGTGTCCGTGTGCCTCACGCCATCTCGCACATACCCGCTCTAGAGCGGGTATGTGCCACTGGTAGCATCAGTATAAGTTTGGTTGATTGATTAAAAAGATCACTGGACGTCATATGCAGAACTTCCCGAAGTTATGCTGCAATAAGACCTTTTTTACTATATATAGATTGAAAATTTTTTCAGGGCAGTTTGCATGCACTGAAAACAATTATCAATAGTGTTTTTATCAACACTTTAGTTAAATATGTGAAGTATGTAAATAATATCAATTGATAATTGTAGAGCAAAAATGAACATGTATAAACAGTATGGGTGGCAGTAAATACAAAACATAGCTAATAAAGTCATATTCCTATAAAAAAATATCAGTAAAAATAGTGTGATGCATATATATTATTTAGATCTTAGAACACAAGATGAATCAAATTTGGACAAGACTGTCGTTAAGCAGGGATCTACGTGGCTACAATGCATATAGGCTAAATTGCAGTAAAATAAATTTCAGGACACTTCGTGTATGATGTTCATTATAAACTACACACTCGCTTTTGAAAATCACACCCGGGTTACATCATTACCTTTTATGCGATGGGAACCGGACCACTACGAAGTGGTGCTGAATTACGGTCTAAGAAACAAATATACCGTCTCTCCGTAAAGGGAACGATGAGCTGATGCACACCTAGTTTTCGTTGACGTTCACTCGGTGTTTACAATAATGTGTGTTTTTTATTAAATGTTTGTGTTATCATTACGTTGCGTTTGTGCTTCCGTTGTCTCGAAAGCTTCTACCACCCTCGACGTGGGGCACTTTCATCGCATCATCAAAATTTCTACTCGGATGACATTCGTGACGTCGACAGAATGAACTGTTGCCCTATATGAGTAAAAAATTTATATAATCCATAAAATTTGAATCCAAGCGATTTTCGGTGAATCTATTATATGACTTCTCAAATTTTGTGAATGGCTACCATTTATTTCCAGGATAGAAAAAAATAACAGGAAATTTTAATCTCAACTGGAAAGGCAGGCTAGTTTCAAGGTGTCAGTTGTTGTTAAACCCTCCAGTTGACGCCTAAAAACGGCTAAAGCACTCCTTGTAACCTGCTCCTAAAACAATTTTAATGGAGCTTTCCTCATAGGAGCAGCAGCCTGTGAGCTCGAACGCAAGAAGTGACGCCTGTGTTGTTTCCTCAATTGCATTTGCCTATCACTATAACACATATTTTTTGTGTCGTAGAGAAGAGGGCAATACCGTGCCCTCATTGTCCAGAAGAGATAACATCTTTTCTTTTGATTCATTTGGGAGAGCCGCTAGGGGGCCACGGAGAGCGGACGTGTTGCGCGTCGGCTCCGCAACTTTCCTATGTTTTTGGTGGATTGTCGAATTTATCGTGGAAAACGCTTCTCACCATCGATCGATGGCAGTTTCAAGGACTTCCCTGACACCAAGTTTTGCCAGGTGGGACCACTTTTTAGCCACTTATTGGCGCCTTTTATTCCACCACGAAAGCAAGAACGCCAAGTCCAGCGTCTCTGCGCACGACGCCATAGGCCGGCCGCTGCGGCGGTGGGGCCTGCAAGCCTAACGTGTCGCCGGACCTCCTCGGAGCTCCCGATCCCCGACGGCAGCGTACAAGGCCTTTGCCAGGGCTAAATGGATGTTGTAGAGGTAGAAGGAGAGGACATTCGGCCGGAAGATTTCGGCGAGGGAGCAGGATGGTGCAGCGTAAAGAGAACGAAACAGGCCGACGGCGCGTCCGAGACAGCGCAAGACCAGAAGACGGAGACGCAGCAACAGGCGGCTGCCGCGGCGACTACAGGGATTGCCCCGGATACTGCCACAGCGGCGCAGAATAAAAAGAAGTGTGCTCGTTACTTGCAGCACCTCGCTAAGGCGAGCCGAATGCCAGAGTTACCGCCCGATGACTACAGGATCATTGTGCGCCCCCACGGCGGATTCAACGGGGCTGAATACAAAATAGATCGCATTTACTGCTGCCTTCGTAACGCGGCAGGTATCGGTAGAGAAGCGGCTAGAGAGGACAGCATCTGCCTCAACGTTAAACAGAACGTCGTGGTGCTCAGCACTCCGTCCGCGGACAGAGCCAAACGCTACGGAGCCATCAGAAAGCTTTGCATCGGGAACCGAGAGTTCGAGGCGAACGCCTATCAGGCCGCCCCGGAGAACACTTCCAAGGGCCTGATTAGGAACATTTCCAAAGACGAGAGCCCGGAGGACATCGTTAACAACCTAGTGACGCAGCGCAACCCCAGCGTGCTGCATGCCAAGCGAATGGGCACCACGGACAACATCATTGTATTGTTCGACGGTTTCCGTGTTCCCAGACACGTATACTATGGACCTATGCTTGTGAGATGCTCCCTCTACAGAAAGCACATCGACGTGTGCTACGTGTGCGGGAGGCTGGGCCATCGCTCCGACGTGTGTCCCAACCCTGCCGACAAGATTTGCCGTGGCTGCGGAAGCAGTAACCCACCGTCTGACCATCGCTGCGAGCCACGGTGTCAGCTGTGTGGCAAGGATCATCTCACGGGTGACCGCGTCTGCAAGGCGAGATACAAGACTCCTTACATAGTCAAGCGTCGCCGCCTAGAGCGAAAGCGGCGTGAAGAAGAGCAAGCGGCCGCAGCGTCCGACAGCATCTACAACAGCGGCATTAGCACCGAAGGCAACGGAGGGTACTACAATCATTATCCGGCGTTTGACAGTCATTCATCTAACGCCACCCGAAGAGGACGCTCGACAAGCCGAGACGCGAGAGGCGGCGGCGGTAAATCCCGGTCCCGCTCTCGCAGCCGGACACCAAGGCCGAGAAGCATGTCAAAGACGCGCGGTGGCGCCGTTCCGGGCGCCGCAGCTGTCAACCAAGGCACCCAACAAAGTCAGCAGCATCAGACGTGGCGGCAGCCGCAACAACAAGGACTCATGGGCACATGGCAGCAGGTGAGATGGGCGGATGTAGCCGCCTTTCGCGCCGGCGGCGTTGTTTCGGCGGGACGTCCTGGCGGTCCCGCCGTCGGTGGCGGCGGTGGGAGCGAGCTCGAGCTAGCGGTAGAGCGAGCGCTAGAACAACGCCTAGGACCATTACAATCGATAATTTCAGAGCTGAAACGCGAGAACGCCGCCCTTAGAGCGGAAAATTCCAAATTGAAAGGAGAGGCTCCACGAATGCAACAACCGCAGCAATAGTCGACGGCGCCGCCACCACCGACGCCTCGGTCTTCGACTCCGTCGAGACCCGAGGCGGCGGGGATGGCCACGGATGACGAGAGCAGTTCGGGAGAGGGGGCAGGCGGACGCGAAGACCACCCGTGTACCGCGAAAAGGATAGCACTAGATCCTGCCAGGCACGAATCCACACAGCGATTTGGCCGTTATGATAAGCTACAGAAACAAATCGATACTATCGAGACCAGCCTCGATGAACGTTTTGCTAAACAGGTGGCACAGATGAATGACATGTTCAATAGTGCGATAGCTAAGCTCTCTGAACAAATGACACAAATGCTCACCGCGCACACAGCGCGCATAGAAAACATTGAAGCGCGACTCCCACCATCTGCGGGCAGACCGATTAGAACGGTGAGTAAGCCCTACGCTAGACAGCAACAGAGTCAGCAGCAGCAGAACGCGCTGCCAGACGCCGAGCCGCAGATTCAGCCGCACCCCAGTCGCCTCGACGGCGATGGGCTAAATTAAACACAAGCATCACCATGGCTAGACACGCGCACACTCACACTAACACTCACAAACAACAGTACACGATCGAGCAGTGGAACTGCCGGGGATATAGGAGGAAGCGGGGAAATCTCGAGCAATTTATTCGAAGCCGTGAGACGAAACCAGACATTATCCTTTTGCAGGAAACAAATTATCTGGCAAAACTAGCTGGTTACAAAGCCATAAATGCGGCCGCGGCGGACAACAGGCGGAAAGAAAAACGTGCTACACAGCGCTCGGCGCGTGGTGGGGCGCCGGGGGCGGCCGCGGGTCGCCGAGGGCGGGGCGATCCGCTCTCGTCGTCGGCGCGCCCGCGGTCCCTGCCGTCGCCCCCGCCGCGTCCGGCGCCGGTCGCCGCCGTGCTAGTTAGACGTAACATCACGGTGGCGCAGCGCGAACTTGAGTGCGTAAGGATACCGCATGTTTTTGTAGAATTAATTCCTAAGCGCGGCCGAGGCCTGTTTGTACTTAACGTCTACAGTAAACCCACGCTACAGCACCGATTTGGGGAGCTGCTCCGGAGAGCAAGCACGGCCGCCAACGGCGCACCTCTGCTAGTTGCAGGTGATTTTAATGCGCCCCATGGGGCGTGGGGATACACGCGTGAAACGCTCAAGGGCAAACACCTTTGGGAAGACTCGCAAGACCAACGGCTTGAACTGATCGCGAACCCCGCCGATCCGACGCGCCGGGGTAACAGCGTGAGCGCAGACACGCTACCGGACCTCGGGCGCGTTGGAGGAGCGCTCGATGGTGACGGACGCACTCCACATCGCCTTCGTAGATTTTCTGCTATTTCTGCGGACATCCACCTTGGTACCCCTGAAACTTGGATTTATCGTCACCGCCAAGTTCTCCGCTTCGCCTAGACAACACCTTCGTCCAGGTGGGTCCAGTTTTGACAACTTGAGGGACGTCCTTCACTCCCGGCTACAACGCCGCCTCGCTAAGGGCTCTCAGCCTGGCGATGGCGGCCGCTAACGTGGTTACGGGCTATGATCCTACCTCAAGCCAAATGCTGTCCATGGAGCTTTCATCCTCCGAAAACACTATGCCATCAGAAGATGAATACCTCGACGACATGGTGAAACTGTGGCAACGCAAGCAAGCGAAATCGAAGTCTGCGTCTCAACAACAACGAGACGACACGGCGGGCCACCATTCCCCAGCCTTGCAAGGAACGCCGGCGCGCCATCCCTCCGGCGGTGTGCCTACCTCTGCTCCGTCCTCGCAGCCAGCGAAGCAACGCAAGTGGCGTCCGCGTCAAACTCCTCGCCTCTCTCGCGACGACTACATCGTAGTGCTGAAACCTCGCGTTCCCTGCGAGCTACGCTCATTTGTCCCGGCCGATCGCGCGGGCGACGCCATCCGCAGCTACCTCGGCGACCGGACTACCACGCAAATTCAAGTGTGGCCAATCTGGGAACAGAACATCTTGGTCTGTAGCGCCACCATTTTGCCTATGGCACAGCGACTCCTCGGGGACTTCCAGCTGCAAGTGGGGGATCAGCAGCTGCCCGTTCGAGGCCACGCCAAGGCACCAGGGGATACATGCAAGGGCGTCATCAATGTAAACCCTGCTGAAAGCCCGGAAAAGATAAAGTCTGAACTGTATTGGCCTCAAGGTACTATCCTTGCGGTCCGCAAACTCGGAGATTCCGCGGCGGTGGTGGTGACTTTCGAGGGCACGAAGTTACCCCGCTTCCTCTTCTACCACTGCGTGGCGACGTATATCCGCGCCTATAAGAAAACGGTCCCTGTATGCACCAAGTGCGGTACCATCGGTCATCGACCACCTCAGTGCCCTCACGCCGCTCCAACCCAGTGTGCCAAATGTGGAACCCCCGCACCTGCAGGTCTAGATGCCCACGACTGCCACCCCAAGTGCCTCCTCTGCCACGGCGCCCATGAGACTGGGACCAGTGGCTGCACGGCAAAATACCGAAAATATCGGAAACGCAAGCAGCCCTCAACATCTCCTCGAGGGACCACCTCATGTTCGTCACAGCCAGACAGCAGCACAAACCTGCATCATTCGGCTCCACCACTCCACGCCGACTCTCAAGCATTCCCACCGCTCGAAGCACCAGCGGCGGTACCTCAGGTGAGCAGTTGGGCAGGGAAAGCTGCTTCTAAGCCTCTCTCACCCCCTTCTGTCGATCCTCCTTCTCCCGAACTTGCGGCCCTTCGCCAGCAAGTTGCGGCACTTCAAAAGCAAAATTCTCTTTTAACTAAACAACTCGAACTCTTAAATAAGCGACTTCAACCCCAACAACAGTGTACTGCAAAGCCATCCGGTATTGCCTCCTCTGTCCAGGCGGCTACGCCAGCTATGTCCAAGCTTAGTCCTCGCGCTAAGTCCACTCCCATTAAACCGCCGGTTCAAGCAGCCATGTGTACTCCAGCACTCGGAACCGGTGCTACATCTACTCCAGAAGCTTTTGAGGCTCCTGGGGCACCTCAGGTTTTCTTGCCTGCTAACCAAACTCTCCCTAGCGAAGAGCACACCCCGCGCGTAGAGGAACGCCTCACGCGCGTCGAAGCTTCGATTAATCACCTCCTCACCAGCTTCTCGGTCCAACGCATAGTAGTAGAAGTTACCCAGGCTATTCAAGCCTGGGCAATCACCCAGTTTCAACCCAAGGCATCGCGTTCCCGCTCCTGCTCGGTGAGCAGTGAGGGTACAGCTCCACGGCGTCGTCGTAAGGTGGCTACCACCACCCCGTCGTCGGACAATCCGGCCTCCCTGCCCCTCCCTGCCTCTGAGGATTCCGAGCGGGACATGGAGGACCAAATATAAAACCTAGGACAGTCACGATGGCTACCAATCGTACGTCCCGTTCAAACATTGCGTCTAAATTCGAGATCATACAGTGGAACCCTGGAGGCTTCGGGAACAGGCGAAAGCGTTCACATCTTTCCCTTTTCCTCAGCTCACTTGGCTCTCAGCCGGCCGTCTTGGCGCTCCAAGAATCTGGCCCTGCTCCATCTTTTTCTGGATACTGCTCCTATGTAGGCGGCACCACCACATGCCTCCTCGTGCATAAAGCTTACACGGCGATACAGATCGACCTCGATCTGGATCTTCCTTACGACTACTGCATGATATCAGTGCTGTCTCAGCGGAGGGGCCAACCATCAATACATATCTTAAACGTGTACTGTCCCCCTCGCCTTGCGAGGGCTTCGTTTGCGCATCTCTTCCATCGGGCACTGCGTATAGCGGCCCGACAACCACTGGTGATAGTCGGGGACTTTAATGCCCCCAGCCATCACTGGGGTTACCACTACGAGAAGGCCCGGGGCAGAGAGCTCAAGGAGCTCATTTCCTCGCTGAGCCTGACGCTTCTTACCGATCCGGCACAACCCACACGTTCCGGCAACTCGGTCACGCGAGACACATGCCCCGACCTCTCCCTCACCCGTCACATCCGCGATGCTACATGGGAAAATTTAGGCGAAAACCTAGGCAGCGATCACTTTTTACTCCGCATTTCGTTCACACCGCGGCAGAAAATGCGCCAACACTGGGGCCAAGCCCGTCTCACCGATTGGACTCAGTTCAGAATGCAACCATTCCCCGCCGGCATCTCCTCGACCGAATATGCAGCGTGGGCATCATACGCTCTTCATATAAAACAAGCGAACACTCGCACCCTTGCAACCTCTAATTTGACTCCTGCAATCGATCCACACCTCCTACATCTTTGGCACGCTCGCCGCGGGCTCATAAGGCGCTGGAAACGCAACAAACTTAATCGGAAACTTCGCGCTCGCATTGAGGCGCTCACTGCAGAGGCGGCCGCATACTCCGCACAACTTTCCGATGCTAACTGGGCAGACACCTGTTCGAAGGCTGCAAACCAGATGAGCTCTAAGAGTGCGTGGCGACTCTTTAGAAGCCTTCTCGATCCCTCCACCACCAGGGGAGAAACGCAACGCCAGCTCCACCGTGTTCTGCATGCATTTCAGGGCACTACGGATGAACTCGCGCGAGAACTTTGTGACCGCTACATCTGCCGCACAATTGATGCCGCAGGCCCAGCATATACGTATTCCGGCGCCCCTAACACCGACCTCGACGCCCCATACACGCTTTCTGATTTACGATTTGCACTCACGAAAATGCGACGGGGCACGGCCCCTGGACGCGACGGAATCACAGTATCGCTCCTGGCAAATCTTCCCGACCAAGCACACCTCTCGCTAATCCAGCTTATAAATTCGATATGGGACGGTTCTCCGCTTCCAACGGAATGGACCACATCGGTCGTGACATTCATTCCCAAATCGGCAAAGTCCGTTAGTATTGAGGCACTGAGACCCATCTCACTTACGTCTTGCGCAGGCAAACTCATGGAAACCATGGTTCGCGAACGCCTTTCCGCCTACTTGGAGGCCAGGAGCACCTTTGCCGACACGATGTTTGGCTTTCGCCCGCATCTGTCGGCGCAGGACGTCCTGCTCCAGCTTCAACACGATATCATAGAGCCGACTACTATGCGCCATAACGATAAAGCCGTGCTCGCTCTCGATCTCCGCGGGGCGTTCGACAACGTCAAACACAGCACTATACTCACTAACCTGTCTACCACAAACTGCGGGCAGAAGACTTTCAACTACATTCGCGCCTTTCTATCACATCGCACCGCTTTCATTCGCCTTAATTCTACCGAACACGGCCCGTACTTATTAGGCACGCGGGGTACACCTCAAGGGGCAGTTCTGTCTCCTCTGCTTTTTAACCTGGCGATGATGAACCTCCCCTCTCTTCTAAGCGAGGTCGAGGGAATACAACACGCACTATATGCAGACGATATCACAATCTGGACCAACACCGGCTCCTTAGCGCAAATCGAAGAACGCCTGCAAAAGGCTGCCCTTCTGGTGGACACCTACGCAGGTTCATGCGGCCTGGAGTGCTCTCCAGCTAAATCGGCTCTTCTTTCAGTCTCTCCGCTACCGCCGCCTCAAATTTTTCTTCCGTCCGGGCCCATCCCGTCAGTGCAAAATATTCGGGTTCTTGGCCTTCACCTCACATCGTCCTTGGATCCAAAGGGCACAATAGCAGGCCTCAGACGCACCAGCGAACAGGTGAGCCGCATGATACGGCGAGTTTCTACCAAGCGCGGCGGCCTCCGCGGGTCTCAGTCCCTACGATTGGCCCACGCGTTTGTGACCAGTCGCGTCCTCTACGCCTTGCCTTACCTTCGCCTGCGTCGTCGACACGAGCACCAGCTGGACGTCCTTCTTCGTTCAGTATACAAACGCGCTCTGGACCTACCTATTGCAACTTCCAACAGCCGATTCACGGCTCTGGGGGTACACAACACCTTTGCAGAGATGCGCGAAGCTCATCGCGTTAACCAAATCAATCGACTGTCGCAGACGCCTTCAGGGCGCCGTCTTCTACACAGACTTGGCCTTAACCCGATATCTGACCAAGACCCTCTGCAGCCGGGACCAGAGCTCTGGCGTCAAAAGCTATGGGTGGAACCTCTACCCCGTAATATGAACCCTGACCTCCATCCTGGCCGTAGACTAGCACGCGCCGCGGCCCTTCATACGCGACACTCCGATCGTCCTGGTGTTTTCTACGTGGACGTCTCGGGTCCCTCCCCCTCGGGTCACTTCACGGCTGCCGTGATTACAGAGGGCAAACACGTAGATGGCCTCTCCTTTCGAGCAGACACAGTAACGCACGCTGAAGAGGTTGCCATAGCTTTGGCCGCCTCTCACCCTGCCTCACGCACCATCCTAACGGACTCGCGCTCGGCCTGTTCTCAGTACCTTCAGGGTTCCATTGCTCCGCTGGCGGCTAGCCTACTACAGGCAGCCTCTTGGCGCTTTAACCCTCTTCCCATTCGTATAGTGTGGACCCCAGGCCACTCGGGCCTGCCCGGCAACGAGGCGGCAAATGCCGCTGCCCGCGCTTCTCATGTCCGGGCCGTTGCCCCTCCATGTCCCGAGACGGAATCTGGAAATACCAACCTGACGTGCTTTCGCGAAATTTTGGCTTATTACCGGGCTTCGCGCCGCCTCTACCCGGACCCCGCACGCGGTTTGGAGAAAGCGGACGAACGACTGCTACGCCGCCTGCAGACGAACACCTTTATAAGTCCGGCGGTCGCCAGGCACTTTTTGCCGGAAATCAATGGCACCTGCTCAACCTGTCATGTGCTCGCCGACACATATCACGTCGTAGCATCGTGCCCAGTTAATCCCGTCCCTTTCTCATCCCCTTTTCCTATCCCAACTAGAGAGGCTTGGGAGGAGCACCTGCTCGGCTGCTCTACCTTGGCTGCACAACGCTCCTTGGTGGAGCGCGCACGGGCAGCTTCCAGCTCCACTGGCGTCCCGGAATAGGGTCTTGCCACTCTAGCACGCCGATGAGCCACGTCGGCACTCTCTAGTAAACTTTTTCTGAAATAAATGTTTTTTACCACCACCACCACCACCGGACCTCGCGTTCGTGTCGAATGTCACAGCGGCGTCTTGGCAAAACACGCAGGAGGACTTAGGGAGTGACCACTCTCTGATAGAGATTACGGTAGACACGGGCCCGAGCGTTCGTAGAACATACTCTGAAAGCACAGGCCGTAAACTCAAATTAGTGCAGTGGGACGCGTTCCGCAAAAAGCGAGCAGAAGGCGGGCGAGGCGACGAGCCGATCACGGATATAGACGAGTGGACCGCGACGCTCAATCGGGACGTAGACGCGGTAACGTGCCACATCCCGCCCGAAGCGAAGCTCGAAGTAATCGACAGCAGGCTCCTACACATGTGGGAAGCAAAGCAAGCCCTACTCAAGAGGTGGAAACGCCAAAGACATAACCGGGCGTTGAGGAAACGCATAGCACGGTTAGACAGAGAAATTGAGGAACATGCGTTCCAAGTCTGTAGGTCACAATGGGAAGACCTGTGCAACGGCCTCGAGCGACAGATGCGCGGGGCGAGTGCTTGGCGCCTTTTCCGGCACCTATTGGATCCGGAAGATACTCGTGCCGCTCAAGGCCATAAAACTCGGAGACTTGCGAACGATCATAAAGGCGACGACCTGCTCGGTGCAATACGTGACCGTTACTTTAAGTCGGCAGAGAGCGTCCAACACCCAGATTATGACGGCGTTGCTAATGAGCAACTAGACGCCGAATTTAGCGAAGCGGAAATTCGGGCAGTCCATTTTGAACTAAACACCCGATCGGCGCCCGGCCTGGACCGGGTTTCGAACAAGGCTCTCCGCAACTTAGATGACGAGTCAATCTCCCGATTTGTGACTTATATCAACGAGTGCTGGCAACGCGGTTCCCTTCCTGAAGCGTGGAAAAGAGCTCGAGTTATCATGATTCCTAAACCGGGCAAGCAGGTTGCGCTTGATAATCTAAGGCCAATTTCGCTCACGTCTTGTGTAGGAAAAGTTCTGGAGCACGCAGTCCTCAAACGCGTGACTGACTTTCTCGAAGTCCGCGATGTATTTCCGCACACCATGCTAGGATTCCGCCGCAATCTCTCCGCACAAGACGCGTTGCTTCAGCTGAAGCACCACATTGTTGATGACATTACCAGCTCAACCAAGGCGATCCTTGGCCTAGATATTAAAAAGGCCTTCGACAGCGTTAAACACGAAGCAATTTTAAACAGAGTTCAAACATTAGGACTAGGACAAAAAACATATAATTACATACGTGACTTCCTTGCCGGCAGACGCGTACGCGTCGTCGTTGGAGATGTGGAACTGCAAGAATTTGAGATGGGCTCGAGGGGCAAGCCACAAGGCTCCGTAATTTCGCCATTACTCTTTAATTTAGTTCTATTGGGGCTACCCGAGAAATTATTAGGCATACAAGGATTGTATCACAGTATCTACGCGGATGACATCACCCTCTGGGTTTCCGGCGGAGGTTGTGATGGTCACGTCGAGCGTACGCTCCAGGCAGGTGTAGACGAAGTTCAGGAGTACTTGCGAGGAACGGGCCTCGAATGCTCGGCAACCAAGTCGGAACTTCTAATCTACAAACCTACAAGTAGAGGTCGCAAAACCCCGCGCGACGAGGAAAGGGAGTGCTATAAAATAAGCGTTCTATTGGCAGATGGCACTCCCATTTCACACGTAGACAAAATTAGAATTCTGGGGTTACACCTGCAGGCAAACGGCCATAACGGTGAGACGGTGCGAAGACTACGTCGTTCGGTAGACGACACGATCCGACTCCTACGTCGTATCACGAACAGACGTACTGGTATGCGCGAACACTGCGCGATCCGTCTAGTGCAGGCGTACGCAATAAGCCGTATAACATACGTTGCCCCCTACCTCAAATTGCTAGGCTCAGAAAAAAACAAGATCGAATGTATAATACGAAAGGCTTTCAAGAGAGCAATTGGAGTTCCACTGAATGCGAGCACTGAAAAGTTACTAGAACTTGGACTGCACAACTCACTCGACGAGTTAATTGAGGCCCATGTCGTTTCGCAAAACGAACGCTTGTCGGGGTCTAAGACGGGTCGACACATCCTCGAGTCACTTGGCATCCGGTACCACACTCAGCAGGGAGAAAAAGCGGATGTTCCTGCCTCGGTTCGCGACCGCCTAATTGTTCCGCCGCTTCCTAAGAATATGCACCCGACGCACCACGTCGGGCGCCGTAACCAGCGAGCTAGTGACCTTCAAAAGAAGTACGGCACTAGCGACGAAGTTGTGTACGTAGATGCCGCGAGATATGGGGACGGGAGACACGCACACGCCGCTGCGGTCGTTGACCGTGCGGGCAAATGCCTCGCGAGCGCCACGGTGACCACGGGACATACGGAGGCGGCCGAAGAAGCCGCGATAGCCCTAGCAATCGCCACGGTGCCGAACGCTACGATCGTAATCAGCGACTCGCAGGCAGCAATCCGCGGCTTCGCGCGCGGCCGCGTCTCGCGGGAAGCGGCCCGCATCCTTAAGATGTGCGGTGATGGTGACTCAGCGTCGCGATCGCCACAACAAAATTTAACAGTCTTCCTCCTTTGGACCCCGGCACACACCGATGTCCCGCTTCCGGGCAACGAGGCGGCCCACGCCGCGGCTCGAGGTCTCACTCGCCGAGCCGCGGCACATTCCGGGGCCGCCGCCTCCGCTCCCGAGAACGGGGCTTCTGATCTGCCGGATCGAGACACTTCGACAGACACGCAGCGACAACACAGACCACAATGGTCGTGGGGTGATCGTCTCATCACGTTCCGAGATATTACGCAACACTACAGACTGGAAAGGCGAAAGTTCCCGCCACCGCATGACAAATTAAACAGACACGATGCCGTAAGCTATCGCTTACTACAAACCCACTCTTACCCCAGCCCGGTCGTCTTACGCCACTGCTACCCGCACTTACACATTACCGATCTATGTAAAGCATGCGGGCACAGAGCAACGCTGCGCCACATGCTCTGGGAATGCGCCGATAACAATGGTCGAGAAACGGCCGCCGTTCGCGATGCACCTATGGCGGCTGCCAATACCAGGCAACAGGAAGCTTCGAGCTCACTCGTTCCCGCCGCCGTCCCGTCTGCGGGAGCCGCGGGGGACCTTCTCCGTCGGCGACGCCGCCGCTGGGAGGCGGCGCTCAGAAGCTCGGAGCTCAACGACCAGCTCTGGGCTGTCCGGCAGGCCGAAGATGCCGCCCGAGTTCAGGGACTCAGCGCCGCCATCTGAGGCCACCAAGACCAAGCTGCCGGCCAAGTTCTAATAAAGTTTCATCTCTCTCTCTTTTGATTCATTTAGCGGAAAGATGACGTCCCCTGATTCCATCACGTCAAGGAGTCGAGACTGAACCTCATCGAGCCACGTGAACATTTCTCTCCTCTCCAAGATTTTTGGTTTCTTTTTTATTTTTCTCATGATGTGCAACAGAAAAGTAAATTCACTCTTCTACTTCACTCAGTTACGCGATACTCTCAACGTGTTTGAGTGTTTTTTTTTTTTTTGTTCACCATAGCTTGCGTAATAAAAGGTTATTTCTGGAGATCGCAACCACGTCACATCTTTACCCTTTATGCGACGGAAACCACACCACTAAGGAGTTGCGCATAATGCATCCCTTACGCGCGGTGCTTTCGTCGTCTCATTAACTCGCATCAAGAGTGCCCGACGCGGTGCGTTAATGACGGACGTCTTGCGAGTTTAGGTCTTTCGCGAACAATGACTAGTCGTCTACAGCAATCAGAAGAAATTTGAGTGGTGAACAACAATTGCATTGCAGCATAATATAGCTGTTGGAGAGGTTGATGGTTAGTAATCATGAACTCTTTTAAAATATATTTTTACGCCATGCTTTTGAGTATCTTGTTTGTAATTGGAATGCTTGTTCCAACCCAGCTTTCATTCTTCAATCCTTTGAGGTCTACCATTCTCAATTTCTTTTTCTTTTTTTTTTTACTTTTTCGAAACGTCGAATTACCGCGATTTATTGGAACACTGTTATGCTCAGCCATGCGAAAGTCACCTAGGGCTGCAATTCTTTTGCAGATTTGCTGTCGTGACCCTCCGTAGCAGGGCCTTCGTAACCCTTCTCTTGGTACTGTATTAGCTCTGAGGCCGGGATTTCTTTCTTCAAACAATGGCCTATGAATAATGGCAAGCGATCTTCTCTGGACCTTTAGGTGAGATTGGTCGCCCCTGGCGTGTTCGGTGGTCTTACAGCGATCATCTTTCCCGCGGTGAGCTGTTGAACAATGCAATATGGGGGTTACCGTCAATCTCGTAAATTGTTGTATCAACTGAACACTTAACCTGAACATTGAGCCCTGCCTTACCCCTTATTGCCGGCAGCGGTGCCTCAATACGTCAAGAGCGCAACACCGAACGGTCAAAGCCGATAAGTGTACTTCTCGTAGGATCGGAAGTCGAGGTAGTTGTCGGGGTTTAAAGAGCTGTAACTGTAATAAAAGAAAAGGACAGCGAAGGAAGACGCGGGAATTGATGCCGATGGCCACAGCAGTTGGAATTAGCGATAAAGTGCCGTATCATCGTGAAACGCTTATAGGAGTACAATATCCCATCATTCCTCTAAAAGGCTTGGTCTCCCTCATGACACTACAGGACCAAAGAGGATTAAAAAAAAGTGTTTTTGATCCTCCTTGTGCAATGCCCGCGCCTTTCCCTGGGGGCACCGCCATGTTGACCACGGTCAGCATCTTGACCATATCCTATGGGAATGCCCACCATCAGCCAGAAATTTTGTGGTTGCGGCCTCTAATGAAAACCTTCGGGCTCGTTGGCGGACTGCGCTGCTCAGTTCGGGCCTGGACGAGCAGCTTTCGGCGATCCAGCAGGCCCAGGGAGCTGCCGGGAGACACGTTCTCTCCGTTGGCCCCTAGGTAGGAGCCCATCCCAGCAATCTGCCGGAAATAATAAAGCCTGCGTCTCTCTCCTCTCTTTCCTCCTTGTGCAGGACCTAATGGTCATGGAGACGTCGTGGTGTGTTGCCTTTCGTTATTAACAACGTGGGGCATTTGTTCGCTCTGTCAAATAAGCGCATGTTGACCATTGCCATTGATTTCTCTTTCTTTCTTTTTTCTATCTTTCTTTCAATCGATTGCATTAGATGAGAATCGCTCGGTGGTGTGCTCTCTGAATCTCTCGTACTTATTGTGATGTTGATGAACATGGCATGCTTAGCGACTTTGTGCACTGAAGCACAGATCTCATTTGGTCACGTGATCGCGTAATGCAGTCCGTTTTACCTCCTAGTTTAAATACCAAAAATTTTGTTTTCTGGTTTCAATATTTTTTTGTCTTTTTGATTTTTAGAACTATTTTTGTTGCAGTTTAAATTGTCGGTAAGAATAATTTTTTTATCCCTTCTTCTTTTGTCTGCAGAATTCATTATCATGCAGCATGGAGTGTGCTTTGTACTTTCACACACTCTTTTTTTTCTTCTCGCTTGTTTTTTTTCTTGCTTTTTTCGCCAGATATTTCGGTATATTTCGCAGTGACTTTCTTGTTCCTTTTAAAGCATTCTGCCTTTTTTCTTTGTTCACAGTGTATATTCGCTCTGATAGCTTCCAAACAAGGAAAGTAGCAACGCTAATGAATAACTATTTACGGCACACAATTTCATTACCTTTTTTTACTTAATGATCGCCCATTACACACACCACTAGCTGTAATTATAAGCTTCTTTTGCACATTACATGTAATGATTTATATGTGGTGAGCCCTCCATAATTTTACTTTGTTTCATGTACTGCATGATCAACGTCTGTGAGAATGAATTACCATTTTCATTTCTTTTTCATTAAGAGAATCGCTGCAAAATTACTGCATCATTATAAAAAAAGAACACCATCCATCAATAAGCATCGATAAGTTGGCGGTGGTACGAATGAAAAATACTAAATCTTACAGAGATATAACTCTAACGGTGGACTGGAATGTAGTCATGATGTTTACTCTTTTCGCTTAGTGCATTCGCGAACAGATAGAGGAGGATATTACCAACCTTAGAGTAAATGTGTGCGCTATTGTATGATTGGGTCAGCCACCAGTGCACTTTTATAGTCGCGAATTCTTTTTGAGGCTACGTTCCGGTGCGTGGCAATACAGATAGAAAAATAAAAGCTGTGGTTTTGTATCACTATGTCAATCTTTAAACCCGCATGTGTTTATAATGTCTGTGCTTCAATTTCAAAAGCTGAAATGTCTTCGCGTTACACACCGGTTCGATCAAGGCACATGAATGTTTAGCTCTATAATCCAGGCAGTATAACCATTACTGTAACCGAACCTGAAGGGAAATCAAAGTTTGAACACGAAGTTTATGGCACTGATTGCTAACTTTGATGGTAAAAGAAACAGCTTTCAAATCGTAATGTCTAACGTTAGGCTTGAATTTGTAAGCATACGTATGGGTAGCTGTCAAGACTTTTATACTAAAACGCCTTGCTCCTTTATTATCTGTAGAATAGCGTCGGGCAAAATATTTGGTCGCCTCGCGTTGAATATTTCATTGACTCGGGGGATGGCTATAAAATAGAAAACTCTATAAAGCTGTTCAACGTGATGTATTTCCAGATCGGCGGTCCTTATGATGAAACAATTTCGTCCTGATCCTCTCATTCCGGTCCTAATCTTGAAAACTCGTGTGTTTCAGAAGACGTATGCAGTATTCACAGGAGAACATCCAGACTTTCAACATCGTGTTTTACAAAGTTTACCTGATGTCGACAGCTGTTCAGCAATATTCTGTATTACATGCTCTGTACGGCAGGTGCTGTACACTTTTGCAGTGCGTTTCTAAAATTTCGCTCGCACTCTTGTGTACAACGCAGCGAGAGAGGCGCCGTTTCGTTCGCTCCAGATAAACTGCAATTGATTCGAAAGAACGAGGGCGTAACGCTGCTTTTTTTTTCAGGATGGGTGTTTGATGGCTCCTTGTTTTTACTGGAATTTTTTTTTCCTTTTCTCGCTTAATATCTGTTCAGGTTAACCATCCCCAAATGTGGAATGTCCACAATACAGTCTTTTTCGTGGGTTTCCCTTCTTTTCTGATTTTTATGTGTTTCGTCAAACCACACAGCATCTTAGTTGGGAATAAGCCTGCTTGTTCAATCAAGCTATCGATGAGCTTATATTCTCGGGCCTTACTTACCCAATATACCCAATTTCAACGCGCTCCTTTTATCAGAAAAAAAAACATAGACCTTGAAATTGCATCGGCGTTGGATACTGGTACAGGCGCTTAAACTGCCCCCTAGGTGTATTTTTGTTTTTGGGTCATGCGCAGAGAACATCTCTATCAGCCGATCTAGCTCATGGACAAATGACGGCCGAAGCGATTCTGCAACGTCGACCTGAGAGGACGTCACGGACGAAGGCGGTGCTGAACTTCTTGAGGGCAACGGACCTGCACCGGTGATTGTAAACATGCTGTGTTATGATGACTGTGAAGTGTGGCGTCTTGTGCGTGCTCTCTCCTCTCTCCCCTTCTGCATCTTTAAAACTCTCCCACCCTTTTCCCGTGTGTAGGGCGTAGCATATCAGTCCTCCTAAAGTGGTTAAAATCCGAAGAATAGGAAGTGGCAGTACTTATCTCTTTTGTTGTACGTATAGTCCGTTCTGTGTTTCACTGAAGTTTTGTCCTCGTGTACTATGTAGCAGATAGGCCCTACAAAAATTTTACTTTATAACCCTAAGCTCAACAGACACAGTCCAGTTACCCTATGAAAATTTCGCCCTGTAGTACACCTCCAGAAAGATTGCTCTAAGCTTCTAGTCTTCTCAACGTTTATTAGTTCGCGGCGTTAGAACACTTACGCATTAGAAGACAGATTAAGAAGAAAGGGAGTTTATTTTGATTCAAACAAAGTAGAGGTACATTAGCAGCCACCGTCACGTCCGCAGCCTTCCAACAATGAATGAACACTCGGGGCTTCTTGGAACACACTCGTGGGCACACACTGCACTTTTCAGCCCGAGGCAACAGTCTCTCGGAAGTTCTGTAAGCATTCCACTGCCCATTCACTCTACCTATTCGGGATTCTAATGTCCTCTCTGAAAACCCACGGAGTGTAAGTCATCTCGGCTCGGACTGAAGCAGCCGGTTATGGCGAGGACACAAGGAGATGTATATCTGTGAATGCGTACCCACTGCATGGTGAGTATGCAGTACGGCTTTCAGAAAGGCGGTCAGCGCTGAAAGGTTCCCTCCGACTGGCACCTTAGCCGTTCTAATTGGGCTGGTGGCGCAAATGGAAGGCTAGCTTTGCAAATAGGTTTTTCGTCGCTAAGTCTCGGAACTGAGTACGTAGTTCACGGCTGGAATCCCGAGGCGCAGCTAAATATGTCAAGAACGTAGGAGTGATTTAGTGTATGAAATGGGTAGGATGCCTTCGTAGTTGACGTCCCTGTAGAGATTAGTGGTGAAAGTTCTGAAACAGAGGCATGACGATGCGTATTTCATGTGGTATTTTGCTAAATTTCAGTGCTGCGACCGCGCACACGCGTGTTTGTTTGTGTGTGTATGTGAGTTCGTCCATGAAGGGTCCGAACTTCTCAATCGTGCTTGTGTAGGAGCGGAGTAAAAATGCCACGTAAGAAAAACAAAACTAACAAACTAAACCACTTACACTACCAGCTCATGCCTCCGTTGTGGGGAAGTAGCTAACTTAGAGCATATGCTCTGGCGATGTCCCTCGTGACTGGGCAGCGATATGCCAACCCGGCCAAGTGGTGCTCGCGATCGAAAGCCCCAACAAGGAAGATCCGCTTTGGGCCGTCCAGAGAGCGCACGATGCGGTGGTCAGGCTTATCCTGCCCGTCCCAGCGTTGAAAAAGCCCACTGCGCGGTAGTAGCGTCTCTCAGGCTATACAAATAAGGTTGTTCTACTCATCTAACAGCGAAGGAAACAAGAAGCTGCTCAATCTACGTTTTCTCAAATTTCTTTTCATTGTTATCAGGATGTGATTTCGCTATAAATATCTGCAATAATATATACGCTCCTCTATAGAGCTGGTCAGCATAATTAGTGAAATCACCCTGTCTAGCACTGCACATACAGGGTGTTTCAAGCAATTTGTCCACTATTATTGAAAATATTCAGACAAAAAGTGTCTGCGTGCGACATACTTGTGGTGTTCCCTTTACTGTGACGTAAGACATCCTCAGATGCGTACAACTAATATTTACGGCCGCAATTATTACAATAACCTAATTAAATTTTTATTCAGTAAACATAATCGGTCGAGCGAAGTGAGCGAATGGAAGCCCTTTCTGGAAAGTGGGCGCTGGTAATCACAGCCGTGCGACGAAATCTGGCAAATTGGGCAGGCGAAACAAGCGCCTTCTTTATTTCATTAATGTGAAATATAGATGCGCAGTTTGGTGCGTCGGTATTGGTTTCACGTGAAAATTAGCCAGATTTGATAGCCCCGCGGTGATTACCAGTGGACGCCTTTCAAGAGAGAGAGAGAACATAAGGAGAAAGGCAGGAAGGTTCACCAGGGCCGAGTCCCGGTAGGCTACCTTGCACTGGAGAAGAAGAGAGGGGGAAGGAAAATTTCGAAGTGGCTATATACCCCAGAAGTGGCTTGAATAAGCTCATTTGTCTCGACCGCTTATCTTAATTGGTTAAAAATTTGATTGTGTAATATTTATAAGCACTGCCTTAACTATTGTTTGTACGCATCTGACAATGCCTTACGTTGCAGTAAATGGAACGCCACAGGTAGCACGCCTATATCTTCTTTTTTTATTTTTCAGTAGTAATGAACAAATTTCTTGAAACACCTTGTATACTCACAACATGCGTAGGTAACATGCACAAGCACATGGTGAAAAAAAGGAACACATAGCGCATAGTACAGAAAATATACTGCCTGAAAACAACGTGTTGGCAGCGTCTTCGGCAAGAACTCACGAAGGCTTGTTTTGCTGCCGAAGTGGCGGACCCACATTCATGTATGACAAATATTCTGACATCAAGCCAGGCCCGCATTGACAACGAAGCAAAACTAGGACGCGCCACCTGTACATGAGTCTGCCCCATGACTTTGGCATTCTCGTATGTGTGAAAGGGAACAGCCTTTTTTGTTTATCAATGCAGCTCTTCACATTGGCAAAACGCCAATGAATTCAGCAGAAACACAAGCAAACATATAGCGCACTCTTAGCGAGTTACACTCTTGTGATTGAAGCACACAAAAAAAGTCAAATAACGAACGCTTTTGGAACTTTTAAATGCCGCGTGCGCACCGGAAGGCGTTTGCAAAACCGGTGGGCTTTCGAATTTTTTTCACAGGACTCGCACATGCTCGTAACGCTCCACCAGTGGGGAAGGAACTCCCTACTGACGCGTGGCAGCAAGCGAAGTGATCATTCAAGTCTCACTTGTGCAGAGTCGCGAAGATACAGAAATGAAAGCGTAATCTGTTTCGCGTTTTCGACGAGAAAGCGTTCTAGTGCAGTCGTAGACAATATGAACACGAGTAAACACGTGTAGCTTGTGCTTTTTAGCGGCTATGCAAGGAGGGACTCGACATTATGAGTATCCCGGTTCACCAACGCTCCCGAACGTTGTGTCGGAGCTTGGGGGGCTTGTACACTACGCGCCCAATCTCTCGTTTTAAAGGCTTCGAAACTTAGCAGTGTGGTCACGTGCCGTGTACTCTGCGTCGATAATCCCGGGGCTAATGAGGCATTCAATGCGAGTAAAGCGAAAAAAAGAAAACGTGTATCCGTAAGACCCGCACGCCTCAATGCTTGTTTAAACTTTTTAAGGGTTCTCTTTTTGGCTTTACGTTGTATACCAGGGGTCGGGTGCTGCACGTTTCGAAGCGACGCAGAGTTGGTCGGACAGGAGGGTGGCGATCAATGGATCTTGCCGAGTATACACTAACAGAGAAAACGAGGAATCAAAAAGGTAGGCAGTTAATTGCGGGGAGGGGTCGTGCATACCGCTTCGCCACTTGCCCGTTATTCTGTGTCCCAAACTTGGAAGTCAACAGAACAACTCATGACGATATAACCACAGAAATATGCCTTATGTAAGCCCCTACTCCTATTTGAAGCAGTCCGAGAAGTTCTTTGCAGCGTCGCTGTATATATATATATATATATATATATATATATATATATATATATATATATATATATATATATATATATAGCGTTTCAGACGTTCACTTTGTTCCAGAATGTTGTAATGTCGTTTAAGGATTTTGTTTACATTGGGGAAGTTTGTGCTGTAAGTCAAGCAGAGGTTTGTTCGTTGTGGGTCTTCTCGTGGTGGTCGCTTCATAAGTAAGTCTTCACGCTTTAGTTTTCTCGCTTTTTGAACAGCGTCATTAATTACATGTGGGGGGTATTTTTGTTTCTCGAGCATAAGCTTTAGCCTCTGTGACCTCGTGTCAAAGTCAGCGTCTCTAGAGCAGATTCGCTTAAACCGGTGAGCCTGGCTGTAGTGAATACGCACATTCCCATCCGCTCCAGGCGTCGTTTACCGACGACCACGTAACCTCAAAGACACCCTTGTCCACTCCCAAATTAACACATCACCCCCCAATAATTCATGCCGCCCTTGCTTAAAGCCACGATGTCTTGTATGTAAGGCGATACGAGGAACAGACAAAGCAACCAGCACGCAATCCAAGTTTTCCATTAACATACGAGGAAACCTAACATGCGATTCCTCTAATGTGGTGTACCTACTCGAATGCAACGTGTGTGGTATGCAGTACATCGGACAAACATAAACACCATTTAGGATTCGCTTCAATAATCACAGAGCCCATGCGAAATCAGCTCAAGTCTACCTCTATCAAAACATCTCAATCTTCCCGACCATGCATTCGACAAACTTTCGGTAACGCTCTTAGAGACGGGATTTAAATCAAATCGAGAACGTGAACAACGAGAGTCATACCTTATCCACCGATTTAACACCCTCGATAGAGGAATAAATGAGAATCCTGGTACACTTGCAGCAATTAAAGCATTAGAAAACAATAATGGCAACAATCAAAATAGTTACTGAGTTCACGGCACTGCAGCTGCGAAGGGCACTGGACAACCCAAAACAATTTGAAGTGTAACTACTCTTCCTAAGTGCAGCTGTCGTCTGTTTTCTGTTTTATTTTACTACCCAATCAATTGTGCCATGCACGACATGCCCAACAGCAACCCTGTGCACAGTCGGGAGGCCCCCACTACACGCGTAATTTAGAAGCGGGCAAGGAATTCGCATTGCACCCGCTTGCACAGCCTACCGCAATACGGGGCACCCCTATTTTTACGACGAAATGTTGACAGGGCGCGAAGTAGTTAAAGGCTTAGAACTTCCTAAAATGCCCGCTTACCAGCCTCTGCCACAATACGTGGCACCCCTCTTTCTACGACGAATTGTTTACGGGACCCCGAGTAGTTTAAGGCTTAGGACTTCCTGAAAAGCTCTTTTTTGCCCCACACCGAACCGCCAGTGCCAGGAGGGGCCGTCTGATCGGGAAGGAATGCGTCAGTGAACGGAAACATACACAGACCGCTAACATCAGAAAGGTGAAGGGGAGATGGGGGAGAGAGATGAAGGGGGAAGTGGAGGGAAGAGTGGAAGGGGGGCACCCGAGGGGCGTCCACCGTATAATATTTTTCTCTTCTTCTCTTTTTTCTTCTTTCTCTTTCCTTTTTCTTTTTTTCTTTTTTTTTCTTTTTTCTTTTTTTTCTGTCTTTTTATCTCTTTCCTTGCCCTCTGATTTGAGATTGTATAAAGCTGAGCACCAACAAACTGTATGTTTAATCCTGATGAAGGCTAGACTCTAGGCCGGAACGTCGAAATAAATCACGTTGTGACCGCTCACGGAGGATCTACTGGACTATATGCAACGCTACGGCCACTCAACCACCATGCCTGCCTATATATATATATATATATATATATATATATATATATATATATATATATATATATATATATATATATATATATATATATATATATATATATTGAAACGGGTTGTTGAACAAGCAGGAGTTGACTCGGCGAAGCAGAGCTTTATTTAGTGCAAGGGCTAACTGAACGCAAGCCTGTGATCACAGCAAGTCTTCTTCCTTTTCTATACTCGAGCTCCATGCCCACTGCCCTCGTTACAATCACCCCCGGCCGATGAGGGAGCCATCCTGGCGACCTAAGGACAGGTGTACACAGAAGGGTCATGGTATGGCTTGAGCCGAGAGATGTGCACGATTTCTTTTCCCCGACGGCGCTTGTCCGGAGATGCATCCAGCGGTTCGACAAGGTAGTTGACAGAGGATGTTTGGCGTACAACTCGATAAGGGCCATGGTACCTGGACGAAAGCTTGTGGGAGAGTCCTGGAGGAGTAGAAGGAATCCATAACCACACCAGTGAGTTCGGAGCAAAGCTCATACGCGTGGCTGACGCGTCGTGGCGATGTTTTTGGCGCGTCTGGTCATGTGACGTGAACGCACGAGCAAGCTTCCGACATTCTTCAGCGTGTCCTGCTGCTCGAGAAACGGTATATAGTCATCTCTGAAGGGTCCGGTCGATAAGGAAGAATGGTATCCATTGTTGATGATGGCTCGCGTCCATAAAGAAGGAAGAAAGGCGAAAATCCAGTGGTGCTTTGCGTTGCAGTGTTGTAAGCATATGTCACAAAAGGGAGTACGCTATCCCAATTTGACTGGTCGGATGAAGCGTACTTGGCCAGCATATCCCCAAGTGTACGATTAAAATGCTCTGTCATCCCATTAGTTTGCGGGTGATAGGCTGTGGTAGCGCGGTGTATGATGCGACACTCGCTCAACAACGCTCTGATGGCATCGGAGAGAAAAGCGCGGCCACGGTCGCTTAGTAACTCCCGAGGTGCTCCATGCCTTAAAACCAGGTTTTGCAGTATAAAACACGCAACGTCTTTTGCGGTAGCAGAAGGTAACGCAGCTGTTTCAGCGTACCGCGTTAGGTGGTCGATAGCGACAATGACCCAGCGGTTGCTACTCAAAGTATAGGGAAGCGGACCGTGAAGGTCGATTCCGACACGATCGAAAGCTCGTGCTGGACATGGTAACGGCTGCAAGGGACCTGTGGCATGTTGAGTGGGCATTTCGCGTCGCTGGCACGTAAGGCAAGACCTTACGTAACTGCGAACGAAACGGTACATACCGCGCCAGTAGTACCGCAGCTGCAAGCGGGTGTAAGTTTTTAACACACCAGCGTGGCCACATTGCGGATCATCGTGGAACGTGGCACAGATGTCAGAGCGCAGAAGTCGGGAGATGACGAGCAACCACTTACGGCCGATCGAGCTATAGTTTCGGCGGTAAAGCAGGTTATCCCGAATAGCGAAGTGTCCTGCATGACGGCCAAGCGTCCTGGAAACTGGAGCGGGCGTCCGGTTTGAGAGAAAGTCCAAAAGAGAAGAAATCCAAGCATCTTTGCGTTGCTCGGAAGGCATGTCCGAAATGCTGATGGCCAAGGCAGCACTAGTGGAGATAGGCGAGCCGACAGGCTCTGAAGCCAATGGCGAACGTGACAGGGCATCGGCGTCGGAATGCTTCCGGCCAGAACGGTAGATAACACGGATATCGAACTCCTGTAACCGCAATGCCCAACGAGCGAGCCGACCATTAATATCTTTTAGTGAAGATAACCAGCAAAGCGCATGGTGGTCTGTTACAATATCAAACGGACGTCCATATAAGTAAGGCCGAAATTTTCCGATTGCCCAAATAATGGCGAGGCACTCCTTTTCAGTTACACTGTAATTCTTCTCGGCTTTACTGAGGGTGCGGCTAGCATAGGCAACGACGTACTCGTCAAAGCCCTCCTTGCGTTGGGCCAGTATGGCCCCTAGCCCGACACCACTAGCGTCCGTATGAAGCTCCGTTGGAGCAGACGGATCGAAATGTCGGAGTATGGGAGGCCTGGTGAGGAGCCGTCGGAGTTCCTGAAATGCATCATCACACGCTTGCGACCACGCTGAAAAATCAGAACTTCCGGCAAGAAGATTGGTCAAGGGGGCGATAATGAAGGCGAAATTGCGGACGTAGCGCCGGAAGTAAGAACATAGGCCGATGAAGCTTCGAAGCTCTTTGATGGTGGTTGGCTTTGGGAACGCCGCGACTGCATTAAGTTTCGTAGGGCCAAAGGGCATAACAGTGAATTCATATAGTCCATCCGGTGTTACAAAGGCTGTCTTCGGGCGGTCACCCTCTGCCATGGGCACGTGCCAGTAGCCGGAGCGTAAGTCTAACAAAGAAAAGAACTCTGCTCTTTGTAGGCAGTCCAAAGCATCATCGATGCGCGGCAGAGGGTATACGTCTTTGCGCGTTATCTTGTTGAGTCGGCGGTAGTCAACGCAGACTCCGGATGGATCCGTCTTTTTTCTTGACGAGAACAACCGGTGAAGCCCAGGGACTGTTGGAGGGCTCGATGATGCCACGTTTCAACATGTCGTCCACTTGTTCGTCGATGACACGGCGTTCAGCAGATGACACACGGTACGGACGCTGCCTTAGCGGGTCTTGTTGACTGGTGTCAATACGGTGAACGACCGCAGAGGTTCGGCTTAAGCCTGACTGGTCACGATCGAATGAAGAACGAAAGCAGAGAAGAAGATTTATAATCTCTTCGCGCTGAGTTGGTGCGAGCTCAGAGTCGATGGCATCCGAGAATACGCCCAGAGCATCATTAGGCGCGTTCGTAGGAGTGACAGCACAAATTGGGAGCAAAACCGTTGAATCGGGTATGTAGCCGGAAGAATGCACTCGTAAGGTTCGTAGCTTCCCAGGCTTTCTCCACGTAGTAGGGAATGACGGGCTGTCCGAGAGATTGCACACATAAATGGCAGCGTGACCATTGCGAAAATTGACGACGGCAAATGGAAGCATGATATTTCGACGGCAGGCAGATGGGACCGATGGCATAAACAACACAGGCGATTTCGGAGGGGAGGCACACGACACCAAAACAACAACAGCTGAGAAAGGCGCAATGTCAACGTCAGAAGCAGCAAACACTCTACACGAAGCACCATCGTCGGGGTCATAGCACGGCACAGATAATGCGAGTTCAGAACGAGCACAGTCGACCAAAGCAGAATTTGACGAAAGAAAGTCCCACCCAAGGATAACGTCATGCGAAGAACGGAATAAAACTACAAATGTGACGACGTACATCGCACCTTGAATGACGACTCGTGCAGTGCACAAAGCTGAAGGCTGAATATGATGGAACGTATCTGTCTGCAAAGATAGGTCGGTAAGTTGTGTGGTCACTTTCTTCAAGTTTCGGCACAGTTCCTCGCTAAATACAGATACGGCAGCTCCAGTGTCAACAAGTCCGTGTACCTTAATTCCATCAATATAGAGTTCGATTTCGTTCGGGGGACAGCAGTTAGGTCTTGAAATTTTCGCTGCCAACGCAGTTCTTACCTCCGGAACTGCGCCCGTCAGTTTTCCCCTCGCGGTGGGCTGTTGCGACGTAACATCGGAGAAATAGATCGACGACGAGGAGAAGGTGAACGGCTTGCGCCGGATGGTCGGCGACCGGGACGTACGTCTAGAGGTGGATCGGCAGGAACGAGATATCACGGCTGTGTGGGCATAGTGGGCATGTAATGTGAGGCCCCTGCAATGTCGTGAGAAGGGAAGCTGCGACGACGGCAGTGACGAGCTACGTGGCCTGGGATGCCGCATGAAAAACATATCGGCCGATTATCCGGAGTGCGCCATTGGCTGACGATAGGGGCACTGTTCGCTGAATAAGGTACCGTAAATGGTCGTGCAGGCGGCGGCGTCATATAAACGTTCTGACCTGTTTCATATACAGCCGGAGACGGGATGGTCAACGAGCGGGAAGGTGGCGTCGACGAATAAACGTGGCGAGTAGCTTCGTAGATGGCCGGAGACGCTGGCGCACGTGGCCGAGCAACTGCGGCTGCATACGTTAGTGGTGCGGTAACAGTTAGTGGAGCCTGAGCTGGCGGCGATGCTTCGGCAACTTGCGAGTGAATGACCTGGCGAAGTGAAGGCGACAAGGGTGCCATCGCCTTGGTAGTTCTTGTAATTATAGGTAGCTGCCGGACGACCTCCTCGCGTATGAATTGCTTTATGACTGGCATCAACGCAGAGTGGTCGGCGGTGTCATGGTGATAGTCGAGGGATGAGATGTCCGCGGTGTCTTGAGCAGCGCAAAATGTAGAAGCGCGCTGCCTACGCAGCTCATCATAGCTTTGGCAGAGCTGAATCACCTCGGCGACCGTCTGGGGCTCTTCGCAGCCAGCATTTGGAATGTACCATCGTCGATTCCTTTCATGATGTTCTTGATCTTGCCTGCCTCGTCCAGAGTCGAATCGACGAGCTTGCAGAGAAATAGCACATCTTCGATGTAGCTCGTCAAAGTTTCATCTGCTCTCTGTACTCTGCCCCGCAAGCGCTTTTCAGCACGAAGGCGGCGGACAGCAGGACGGCCAAAGACTTCCGCGAGGGTTTTCGCCAATTCCGGCGAGGTACTGAAATCACTTTGATGATTCCTGTACCATAGTTTTGCCACGTCGGTAAGGTAAAAGCTCACATTTGTGAGCTTATCGGCTGCGTTCCACTTATTGACGGCGCTCACCAGTTCATACTCGGCAATCCAGTCTTCCACATCTTGGTCCTCTGTGCCACCAAATATGGGGGGGTCGCGCTTCCGGAGAGCGCCAGCGCAGAAGACAGGCACAGGTGCGAGATCTGGAGTAGCAGCATGAGATGACCCCGGATCAGTCATTGTAGGAGGTCGTTGGAGTGTGCGGCTGCGAAGTTCCAGGGTGAGGACCAGATGTACCCAGCACCTCCACCACTTGAAACGGATTGTTGAACAAGCAGAAGTTGACTCGGCGAAGGAGAGCTTTATTTAGTGCAAGGGCTAACTGAACGCAAGCCTGCGATCACAGCAAGTCTTCTTCCTTTTCTATACTCGAGCTCCATGCCCACTGCCCTCGTTACAATATATATATATATATATATATATATATATATATATATATATATATATATATATATATATATATATATATATATATATATATATATATATATATATATATATATAATATGTGTGTGTGTTTAGCAAGCGACAGCTGGTTTCTGCTATGTGCGCGAAAACTATCAACGCGTGCCTACCACAGTCATTGGACAAATCCCAATGCTGATGACAGTTCCACTGAATATCGACAAAAGAAAACACCTGGGTGGCAGACATGAGTTAACACATCTGGACCATTAGTTTAGAAACACATAAATCAATTGCCGATATTGTCTTTGAGATAGAACACCAGGGTGGCACGTTTCAACTTCACTTCTCTCCGTACGAAGTGTTTGGGCGGTCTTTCTTATTGGTGAACGTGCGGTGAACAAGAAAATATTTTCCGTAAGAAAAAGGAAATAGCACAGTACGCACACGCATCACGAGTGCCATCCGCGTTGACTCTGTAATTAATAGTGTTCGCGTCGGCCTGTGGCCGACGCGAACACTATTACGTTCGCGTCGGCCACAGGCCGACGCGAACACTATTTCACGTTCGACGGCCACGGTGTCGCTGGTACGACATTTAGCTATGACGTGGGCACGTTCTAATGGTGGTACCATATGACACCATATCCCGGTACTCTGCAATCAGCATGTTGTAGGAATGAATCGTAGATGCTTTTGATTCATTTGTGGGGTTTAACGTCCCAAAACCACTATATGCATATAAGAGACACCGTAGTGGAGGGCTCCGGAAATATCGACCACCTGGGGTTCTTTAACATGCACGCAAGTCTGAGTACACGGGCCTACAACATTTCCGCCTCCATCGGAAATGCAGCCGCCACAGCCGGGTTTCGATCCGGTAACCTGCGGGCCAGCAGCCGAGTACCTTAGCCACTAGACCATCGTGGCGGGGCGAATCGTGGATGCTGCAGGAATACAGCAGCATAAAGATTACTAGAGAAAAGCTACGGTAAAGAAGGTGAGTGTAATGGCGATAAGCACGCCATACATCTTGGTCAGGAGAGTACCGCTGGTCGTTAGTATACCACGGGGCAGTGCATGTGACGTGTAGGCGAGATAACCGCCGGTCATTAAGGATAGCGGACTGGATTTTGGGAGAAGGTAAACGCGCCTGGGGAGACAGTGTGTTTAGTGGGCAGATGAGATTAAGAAGGGAAAGTCATCTAAAGGCATGTGTGCTAAGTAAAAAGCGGGTAACGATTTAGAGTACTGGGTACTTTACTATGGGAGAGCACAGAACCGCCCAGAGGGCTTCGCATTTTATGGGGTCCTGGTGACAATAATTACGCCGTGAACGCACGACGAGAAAACGGGAAATCCCCAAGGCACAAACGCACGTGTGTTTAGAAAAAGAGGTTAGCAATTCAGAGTACTAGGTGCTCTACTATCAGAGAGCCTAAAGCTATGCTGGGGTGAGTGGAATATTCTACAGTGCCGCTAAAAAGGAACTGAAAATGTTTGAAGCAGCTTCACAGGAGGCGTACCAAGACTGAAAAAAAGTGTTGAGTCTGAGAGCCTTCTTTATTTCTCTACGATTTTTTGTTTCTGCTCTTTTTTTTTGTTCTCTTTCCCATTTCCAGTATTTGATTTCTCTTTATTTCTATATATTTATTTCTCTCTCTTCCCCTGTTTATTTTCATCTATGGTTGTTTTATTGTTCCTATTTTTTCATTTTCTCTCTTTCTATTTCTTGCTTGCTTTCTTCTTTTCTGTTCTTACTGGTTGTTTTGCCTGTATTACACCAGACTACAACCGCGCACACGAGAACATTCGAGATCCTGTGCCCCTAATGAGCTACGCACTTGAAAGAGAAAGCAAGCGTAACCACATCTAGTATTTTATAGTATAGTATAGCACATATAGTATAGTATATTATAACAAGTGGTGGGAAAGAGATGTGTGGATGAAGAGGAGGGAGATCAGGAGATGGATTGGTAAAGCACAGCCAGGTCATTTATTGTGTTATACAGGAAGAGTTGAAAGAAAGAACTGTTAGTGAGGAGGAGGAATGGGATGAGGGTGAAGCCACCAGTTTAATGAGCTACGCGCTTGAAAGAGAAAGCAAGCGTAACCACATGTAGCATAGTGTAATATAGTATAACACAAGTAGTATAGTATATTATAACAAGTGGTGGGAAAGAGATACGTGGATTAAGAGGAGGTAGACCAGAAGATGGGAGGGTAAAGCACAGCATAGTACCGTATTGTGTTGTACAGGAAGGCTGGGAAGAGAGAAGTTTGGGTGAGGAGGAGGAATGGGAGGAGGGCGAGGCCACCAGATTCGCTAGTTTTGCAGCCGTCACAGTTCTTTTGCTCACACAAGCGTACTTCGTGTTATAGGCTTCAAAGGAGGAAAAACCAACACCTCGCCCACTCGGAATGAGCATGCTTGTCGAATTTCACCGTTTCTACGGCGGTAATTAAAACCTCGTCAACGGACCTCTCCTCCTGCTTGAAAGGACGGCGCACTGTTCGGTAATTATACGCTAGAGATGAAGCGCGCTGTTTTGTCGGTCGGAAAATTTTATGACAGAGTGGCCCTATAGTTTTCCGGCTGAAGTTGAAGTAACGGTGAACGCGCCGAACAACAATATGATCTTCATCCCTAAATAGGATGCAGTTTTAAAAAAAATAAAATTGGCTCACAGCATGTGAACATTTCTTGAGTTCTGCTTAGCGTTCATTACGAAGTATGATAGAAAATAGAGATTAGTGTCCTCGGATATTCAATATTGACAAGTGTGCTGAACGTTCCAGCTCCTGCAACGGACGTATTTGTATGGTAGGCGTGCGCGAGGCCGATGTTCATAGGAGTATCCATGTATATTTTCATCAAAGTTGAGATACACGGAGAAGTTCACGCTGACACACGCGAGCACACACACGCGTCCACAAGCACGCACGTGTGAGAACGAACTAAAGAAAAAAGTACATGTTGACATCCCCCTAGGAGCTTAAACACGTTTGATTACTTCTTCTTTGCCTATGTGTCCCTGATGACGCCGAAATAAGGGGGACGCACAACGTTCCACTGCGTCCGACGAAAACAAACGGCTGTATACTGGTAGTGGGCGGACAGTATTCACGTCACGGTGATCGTCCCTCTAATCAACTCCGGTTTGCGCATCGCTCATCCCTGGGGAGAGGACAGCTCGCCCAACTTCCAAAACGCATGGACAGGACAACCCAACCTCGCTGTGCGCAGGAAATTCTCAAGTCTCCTAGACAGAAAAAATAGCAAAAAACGTTATCTCCCCTATACACGTCAATGACGTATACAGTCAAAGCCGCTTTGCAAAATAGGTATAAATAATAATAAAAAAAGATTCTACGGCTTTGATAGCCTGGCCTGTCAGGAAGAGGCGGGAACATAATCGTGTGACAACTCTATATTTAGTTTCCCAACAGCGGGCTGACCGCAACTAAGGTGGGTGCGTCAGCTTTGCGTGGTCCGCGGCTTCTGTTGATGTCTCTTCCCCTGACGTGTCACGGTCCTGTGTTGTCTATTTCTGCATCCAACTGCACAAAGTCTCAATTATCGGGTAGCAGTGTTCTTGACCGAATAAAGCGGTGGCCTGTACAAAGACGTGCCTCTTGGGAGATCTTCATATCCCCTCCCCTCTTTGGTTGAGCCACAACTCATGGCACTACGTTTCGGTAATCACGTAATTTAGCACAGTCGCAACAAGTTTTTCTCGTTGTGTACAGTCTAAGAACGAAACTGACAAGGTACGCCACCTTATGCATTTTTTTTTAAATTAATTTGTAACCGTTGTACTTAGCCTCGGTGGTCCAGCGTATACTGAGCATGACTGCTGAATCAAAGGCCGCGGGAACGTATCCTGGCCGCAGCTGCCGAAATTTCAATGGAGGTGAAAACGCTTTAGGCCGGTGTACTTTGATTTAGGTACGCGTCAAAGAGCCACATGTGGTTGAAATATCTGGAGCCCTTCCCTACAGCGAACTTCATATTCATAATGGTTTTTCAGCGTTAAATTCCAACAATTATTATTGTTCCCATGGACCGAATTCACATGGACCGAATTCAGGAGACCATGGGCCAAATTCACAAAGCTTTCTCTTTGGCTACGCATTTTTTAGCCCAAAATTCTCTTATCTGGAGGGATTACTCTAGCGCGGGTATGAATTATTCAGCATTCAAGAGGGCAAGGAGGACACACGATAGCCGATGAAACGACAAGGAAAGAAAGAAGTGTGTGCCGATAATATCAAGGTGGCCCGCAAAGCGTCTAGCACCGAAAGTATACGATGATATCTAATGATTTGCTGCATCTAAGTTTCAGTTCCGTGAGTGTCTGCTACAGCGCTTACGAGATGCCGCGTACGTTGTAATAGACGTTTTGGTGGGCTGTGCAAAGCCGAGCACTCGCTTTTAATCAACGACTGTAGCTAAAAAAATAATTGCTCGATGGCCTTACGCCACCGAGAAATCCATGCACTATCTCGCCAAGTACAAGTAAACAACACTCCAGGTGCACCACATAAATGAAACCACACATAAATCGATGCATGCAATGTTTGAAAATGTGCCGCGAATGTCTTTCCCTATGCAACGCGACCAGTAACCTTACGTTTCATTGAAGCTGCACTGCTACTTAACTAATTCGGTGCAATCTAGCACGGTATAGTGGTGAACGTAAGGGTGTTTTGTACCTATAGTCAAAGGTAACCTTTGTTACAATATTCTTATTACAAGACACATGAGCGACTTTGGTGCCTGCAGACGAATTGTGCGGAAATAGATAACAGCAGTAATCAAATGAAATTGTGAGCGCAATTTCGTTGGTTCCATGCACCGCAGCATTTTTATAAAGCCGGAATGCGAGAACGTGCATACGCTTACGCTTAGGTAATGAGGGAGACTCGTCGGGAGGTGTCTCAGTGCTGATGAATTTCACAAAACACGGTGCAAATATTTTGTCCAGCGTTGTTTGAGCGCGCAAACAAAGCAAGGGGTGTGTATACGAGTCTTGAGGTCGAGAGACGTTATCACACGTGCGAAAAGGATGAAAAGAGACAGAGAGACTCTCGTTTCGGCTTCGCGAAAGCTTAAAATTGATAAATAATAAAGACAATTTTCTGGCCCAGCAGACGTCAAGGAAAGTGTCCGCAAAGCAGCGTCAGATGCTCAGAGAGCATAAAAAAGTGGAGTACGCGTTATATGGGAGTGACAGCCACTCAGAAAGCGAGATGAAGTGTGACTGTCCTTAGATGTGAGAATCAATGCGAATTAGGAGAGTTGAGTTAATGAGCCGAAACTTTCCTAAATAACGATAATGGAAGCAAACTGAGCATTCCTCTAGTGAAAGTGACACTAGTGACAGTGAACTCATATTAGTTGATTAGCGTTGTCACAGGCTGATATATATTTTTATTTTCTTATTTATATTTGGAAAACTATGAGAAGGTAGCCTACGTTAGAGCCGGCTATCCCAACGTCATGACAGTAATGTACAAGAATAAAGAGCGCACGGTTATACAGTCACACGTGGCGGTTTCTATCTTATAGTAACCTTGGGCAAACGCATTCTAACTATTTTTTCTATTTTTGACAAAGTTTCACCGGACGTTTTTGCATTTGGCTTCATTAGAAGGAATGACGATATATCAGCAATGGGGCGAATGCAAGCACTACAGCAGTGGACGAGCGGTTAAAGCACTCAACTACAATCTAGGAGGTACTTGGTTCGATTCGCAGAATCACTGAGCACTTCTTTTTTCAAGAGGTTGCCTGGCCTGACATTATGCGTGGTGGCGGGTACTAATTTTTTGAGAAGTAGGCTTTCGCACTTGCTTCTTTCACTCCCCTTTTGACCAAAAAGCGCTGTACTGTGCTCCTTCAAAAATTAAACAATTCAGGGTTCATAATTTTCTTCTCCATCCTCTCTTATCGCAAAAGTGTCCAGTGATGAAATACCAATATCATACCTGGTACATTACTTTTCACGTGTTTAGATATTCGACCAGCAATCAGTCTTCACGGTGTTTTGAAGAAAATCTACACATGCAGTGAGCTAACTGCTTGCAGCCAAGTTGACTGCCTTTGTAGGGACACGATTTTGTGCTAATTTGGTGGGCAGCATCACATGCAGCAAGACCAAAGAGCACGGACAGTTAGAGCTGACGCAAACAGGGTGATTAGTTGGTGTCTTCTCTCCCGCTATTTGTCATGCTGCACGCTTCAGTGTAATGTCGCTGTCAATGGTTAAAATGAACTATAGCAGTTAATCGAGTTCTGCTGAGAGGGTCCCCTATTGTCCAGAATGAAACAGAACAATGGCAATTTGATTTGTGTTATAAAGAGATACCCTGCTTTTGGTTACTAGAATAAATTTCTAAACGGAAGTTTATTTTTTATTAACAACAGTTCCAGTGCAGATGAAAGGTGCATGGACAAAATTCGTGTATTCAGCTTGACAAGGTTTGTGACCTTATAATTGTAATTGCGAACCGGTATCACAGTATGCATAAATATCACACACATATACAACCACGGGCGATAGCTTGCGTATTCTGATTAAAATTGAAAGGTTGAAATCGACATATTCAACCAACGCAATGTGTACGAGATATGTCATGTAGAGTAGCTATGCTCTAAACTAATCTTCGCAGGTTCGCTTCATTTTACCCAATTTCTTGCCCATGACTGTAGGTTGGTAAATGAAACAACTTCTTTGAACACACATATTCTGTGTAAGGTTACATTTATTTTTATGCAGTACAAAACAAATTGAACTGTATAATGGCTCAAAAGAGAAATAACTAGAAAAAAATTCAGCCAAATCATTACCAAACTTACTCACCAATGATAAACGGATTCTCATTTAAAAGATACATACATACATACATACATACATACATACATACATACATACATACATACATACATACATACATACATACATACATACATACATACATACATACATACATACATACATACATACATACATACATACGTACACGCACACACACATATACATATGTACGCCCATACATACATACACTCAGGTGCAAATATTAAAATGATTGGCTATAAAACAACAATTCTAATACACTCATTTTGAATATACTACAGAAAGTAACTTTCGAGAGAAATCCACCGGCACTGTTATGTCTGAACACGGTGTTTCTCGAACCATCTCGCAAAAGCTTGATGCATAGTTTTCCGCTGCTGCCGAGTGACAAGCAGTTTTTATAAAAAACACAAGAATAAAGCCCTTGACAATGTCATGCTAAAGAAAGGGGCTGTGCATCAATATTTTGTACATGTCTGCAATATTACTCTGTTTATTTACATAGCTTGGCTCATTCACAACCCACTAACAAAGCATGTTAGGACACTTGGGCTGAAAAATGGCACAGCGCGAGTAAATTCTAGACAATACATGAATAATACAATTATAAGCTACTAAGCTCCTTGGTGCAAACAGTGTTTATATTGACAGCTATAGGTGCCATTTCGTTTCCCCAAAACACTTCTCAAACGTAGAATCAACTTTATTTAGCTAAAAGTTTCTATTCTGGCGCGTCGTGGTGGCTCAACGGTGAAAGTGACTCTTTCGGCCAAGAAAACAAACACCAATTATTTTTCCAGTTCGTGAATTCACCCCATGCTAACATTGAGGCAGCTGGTATGGTAGGAGTGCTTTTGGAGAGAGGAAACCACCACATTCCCACCAGTTGTGGCCTTGGGTAGCTACTTCACGTGGACAAAAATGATGAAAAACACTCCTCAAGAAGACTTCCAAGTTTGCACATCAACACAGTTCCCATACAGCTGTCTATTAGTCTGCTTGAAAAATATTGAGTTTACTGGTGGGCAAAGACTGTACACTATGTGACGTGATGCTCCAGTGCACTGCATGTATGTCTTGCTGCTGGCCTCAACTGCGATGTTGCTCAGCACATATATGTAAAATAACAACTAATACTATGCCATTGCAAAGTAATTATGTGTCATTTGCACAAAACAGGGACCACAATAAAAGAACATAACAACATTTGCCTTCACAAAGTTCAAAAAATGTAAATATATTTCCACAGAGCTTTCACAGTTCATCTGAGGATAGTAATATTGGTTGTAAACACATTCTTACTTCCACTAACAAACTATTTTAAGATGCCAGATTCAATACTAGAGTATACCAGCACTTTTGTAGGGCTGAACAATTGTCCAGGCACCAAGAAAAACACAAGTGAATGCATGCTATAGTTACATATAAAAATACATGCTTCTATTTCTAGTCTGAGTAGAGCTGCATAGATGATAAGTCACTTGCATTAAATTATGAACAAACCTATCCAAGCAAAGTATACATTTAAAAAAGTTACACTTACACAGTAGATAAGTACACTGTTGAAAGACGGACAGGCAGTGGGATAATACTCAAGCACTAAAATCTACTGTTAAGATATACTAGGAGTAGTGATGATCCTCTTCCTTCCAAATAAAATAATCCACATAGATTCACTTCCCAGAGCTTATACACTCATGGCATCATTGGTGCTATACAAATGAGTGTACACTGAAGGATTACATCGACTAAGTACATGATTACTGCATCCACGGCTTTACTTCTTGTACTACAAAGAATGCAAATACAGGTATTATTGGTCACCATGGATGCTGTGATTTCTGGCATGTAAATGTAGAGGCACGCAGGCACTTAACACACATGTTAAAAACTTCAGCTCAAAAATATTTGCCCACTAACACTACAGCAGCCTTTAAATTAGTGCCATAGTTTGATATCTTGCACGCAAAATTTAAAGAACTTCGAATGCAAGCAAAGGAACTGCTGAATAATGCACTGCTAAGAAGTTAAGCAGCAGCTGCTCCTGACATCACAATGTGCTCTTTCTGCTGTTGTAAACTTTGAGCAGGAGAACAGTCACTGGCAGTCCCTTTACACTTGTTCGTCTTCTGTGCTCTGTTCTTGATACACTGTACATGACCGTGGAGCACCGAACCCCTTGTTACTGCTGGAACTTAGAAAAATACATATCATTGTTACAACCATGCTACATGCAAGAGTGTATAGTTGTCAATTATGTGCTCATATTTACAGATATTGTATTTTCAGAAGCCAATGACAAGCCTCAACACACACGCACAAACAGTGAAGACTGAAAATATATTTATATGATACAAGAGCAAAACTACAATGTTATAGATGAAGGCATGAAACTTCTGACAGGCATAAAAAGCCAATAGAGTTTCTTCTTTTTCGACTTTACAGTAGGTGCGAGAAGTAGACCACAAATAAGTTCACTAAGAAACACAAGTTAGACTACATTACAACACAACAGCCAATGTTCATAACTTTAAGGCTGTCTAACATAGCCAGCTCATCATACCGCATATAAGAGCAAATGGGCAGTCTAGAAGACACAAAGAACTTGTGGATTATGAGTGTGCTTGTTGCTGACATCTATGATTCTAAATGAAGAAAACCTTTCAAAAATGCACTTCATCAGGGGAAATAATCATACGCAACAAACACAACGGGCTCCTACAGGTGCCACCAACACTCACCATTATTGTTGATACCAGTGTCTTGCTGGATGGATATGCTGCGTCCTGCACAGAACACCAAAGGAGCGCTCCATGACTTGGATTGCATGTGTGCTAGCTGCATCGCTCTGCTGCTAAAATAGGCTAGCCACAGACAGAGAAATGAGAAGCCATGGCTTTCAAATACACTGAACGTCACCTTTATAGATCAACAATGCATACTTAGGTCCGGTAAAATTTGTAGAAAAATATATATCACTATGCAATCGTGGTGAACATGTTCGGCTGAAACACAAGCAACAGCACTGAGAGAGAGAAAGCTACATTAGGTAAAAGATGCAGTTACTGGCCCTATGTCATGTGAGGCTTCTTCAATAGGTCTTTCTCCTTGCAAGTTGTGAACAGCCAGGCAATTTTCACCCACTTGCTATTTCCTTCCAGAGCACTTGATCAACATAGGGAGTGACAAGCTCGAGAGCTCATTAAGGAATCAAAGTATTTGTGCTCGTTTCAAAGCACAAGCTTTTCAGTCTCAGATTATTGGAGTTTCATTCATAAGCTGCAGGCTTTCAGCTTTCAACATTCTCAATTATCTTGCAATTTAGTTCTATAAATGTTGAATAAGAATTATGTGTAAGAATATTACAGGTATCCACTAAAAGCAACCATGCTTGGGTTTTCAATTTGTGCAAAGTAAGTGGTGTTCACGTAATCGTATGTATTAAAGAAAAACTAACCTTGCAGCCAGCCGTTAGGCAGTTTTGTGCCCTCGAAGCTCCGAAGCAGATCGCAGTCCTTCCAGATGAGACTGCCATGCATGCTTCCACGCCACATCCGCTGAATGATAACAGTCCCAGCAGTGACATAGGCTTGCACAGTTAGGGAGAACGTGTCCTTCCTATTTTTGTACAGGTGCTCCAAGTAATGATGAGGATTGATGTGCCAGAATGTGCAACCGATGCATCACAGGACCTTAACAAACCAATCTCTGCGATCTGTGAAGAGCCAAAAACGAGATATTTAAAAACAATCATTAAAAGCACTTACTTCTAATAATTATTTGAGGAAGCTATCAGTTCGTTAAAATGACCGAAATATGCTATAATCACTTTGAAATAAACTGAAGCCTCATGTAGAATTTACGTACCACAATATATATGTCCTACTGAAGTATAGTACTACCACAGTGGTAATCGTCTATAGAACTAATTTTTCAAAATAACATAAATTTTTTAAGTGCAACCTGGCTCCTGAAAAATAAATTCACATTAACTTTCCACTATCAAAGGTGGTCAATCGACAGGCCCAACCTCATAATCAAACAAGAGCTCACTTGTATCAAACCACAAAATCTTTTTATGTATTTGCTCCATAATATATGTATGTATATAACAGTAGTAGTAAATTTTTCATGCTTCAACTTACCATAGAGAAACATTACATCTGATGGGCTTAAAAACTTGCACTCGTTATAGAACTGCGTGAATTATAGTACCGGTGAAATTTAGTTCTGCAAGGTGAACTCACCGATGGCAGCATTTAGTAGCCGTCGGTGTCATGAGGAACCAAGTACGGCCAACAGGCAAAGGGCATCTGCAGACTGGAAGCTGCCAATGACAGCAATGAAGGGCTGGCCAGGCGTGCACGTCCATTGATAAAGTGTAAGAAATGGCCATGACCGGCTGTTGTCAAGGCTCTAGTGCCGTGCAAAACGATGGCCAGACGAACTCGGAAACCTGTAGTTAGGCGATATTGGCCTACAACTTCACCCAAAGCAAGGCACCGGTGAAATCTTTGCTTTTCCTGGGGGCCGGAGGGAAGCTTGCCGTTCACGGGCTCTCGCTGCCACATAGAACTCTCAAGTTGTTACCGAAGAACAGTCTAGGCGCGCTTCCAAAGTAACACGATCCACAACAGAATGTAGCATCTCGCAGCTTTGGTTGATCACATCACCGCGCTAGGTCTGGGGGCCAGAGGGAAGCTTAACGTTCACGGGCTCTCGCTGCCACATAGAACACTCAAGTTGTTACCGAAGAACAGTCTAGGCGCGCTCCCAAAGTAACACGATCCACAACAGAATGTAGCATCTCGCAGTTTTGGTTGATCTCATCACAGCGCTAGGACTATAGTTATCACAAAAAGGAGAAGTGATGACTTAACAAACAAAAGCGCCAAGCTGCCCCACCACAACTTCGCAGGGCAAAACAGTTATCAACGCTGTCTTTCAATTTTCAGTCACACGAGCACAGCTTGTTCACAAGTCTTGGAACGTCAACACAGCACCACTGTTCACAACGAACATCGTTTCACTCCGGAACAGTACATTGCTCTCAAGTAAATAGAAGCGTACGGGCTAACTAGTGGCGAAGCAAGAACCGAGTGCGTAGTACATACGTTTCCGTACGTACTTGGGGTCACTCAAGTAGCGTGTCAAAACGCTGTGAATCCGAAATGTCGCACAACACCCAACTAAAGGACTGGAAGGTCAAGCGAACGAACTGCTACCGGCACACAAACACACATTGCAGGCTTCTCGAGTGCTAGTTGCCGTCGATACATCGACGCCGATCTCCGCTTGATAACCACACCGACGCACAGGCTTCGCTGCGCTTTACCGTACACCATTGCACTGCCACAGCTTTCCGCACTGCTTACACGCACCGAAAGAGCTGCTGTAATCACAGCACATTCGATCAAACGCTGAAGTAACTCGTGCGAGAAGTGTTTGCTGAAAGTCGCACTGACCGGTATGCTGTTTACGACGCCATGTTGTTTTCGACAAATGCGCAGCACATAAGAGAGCTCTTAGAAAGTACTTGCACTATCTTCACGGCATGACAAAATTTTCTCTTACGTGCGAGGTGGGTGATATGACGAACAGGACAGGCGTGCCAGATGAAAGAAGTGTTTTGGCAACGTCACGGAGTGAGCTGATGTAGAGGGTATTGCTTCACAACCAATCACAAGCTGTGCCTGTCGGCCAAGCCGTCGTCTGCTCGCGTTTGTCGTCTGCTTCGATCAGAGCATGCGACAGGGGATTCGCCTTCGCAACACTATTATTCTCAGGTCAAGTGGTCGCTGCGTCGCGCAAAATACATGTCAGTAGCTTGCTCTACCTTTGAATGATGTTCGTGCGCCAAGTTAAAAGGCTGGTAATTGACGCAGGGATGAATTCAGCCAAGGTTTTGTCCAGAATCGTGAGGGTTTGCATATTTTCGGTGTCATACAAAGTTACTAGGGTCATTTCATTCCGATTGCTTGCCATATTATCACGGTCCATATCGGTGTCTGAACAGTGAAGGTGAACATGCATGATTTGTTTGTAGTTCCATGCGTAATCACGCGCACCCCCAATGCGCTTTGGTTTGCAAAGTACGCTTTGTTCCAGATCGTCCCAAAGTGTATCGACAGCTGTATTTCAGAGATCTCAACCATTGGACAGTTAGAGCCAATGAAAGTACGCTAGAGCACAAACTTTATGAACCACTCACTGAAAACTTCCTCTTATTTTTCTTTCCAATAGCGTGCAAACAATGTGCTCCCATTAACTTCTTTGGTGGTAATTTCCACCAATGAGGCAAGGATCTCGAGACGCACTTTTAATTGGCTGAGATGGGCCGCAACACAACAACATAACAAATAAGGTTGATCCTATGCCATGCCGCGTTTGAATGCACCGACCATTCACGTATCACATTGGTTTTCATCCAACCACAAATCTTTACATGCGTAGTTTTATGCCATTGACGCCCAATAGAATTCTTCAATTACTGCGACTTCGAACTTATTGGACGATGGTGGTTGTCAACACCATCCACTGCGTACAAGGGAAACAACACGCGAAGCTCAAAGCACCGAAAGAAATAAAAACGCACCAGCAGTCATCAGGCAGCCCTTAATGGGCGTGAATGAACTCAAAACCAGCCAGGGCACCAAAGTATACCGCCGCGGCAGCAGGTTCTAAGTAGCCACATTGTTCCTAAGAGTGGTCCGGACCACTCTTAGGATTTTCTCTCGGCCATGCTGTTTTTACGCACAATTTTGCTTCGTGAATCCACTTACGAGCACTTTTCGGTGACGTAAGCAAATATAGCAACTGCATCACCATCGCTGACATGTTCCCGGGCAGTCACAGCGCGCTTTATTTGCAGCGGCCGATGTGACAACGATGGCCTCTTACGACGTTTTTTCGTTTCGTGAATCGACTTACGCAACAAAACTTCTCTTGCGCAAGAATGTTTTCGTAAATGAGTTTTGTGAATCCGGCCCCATATTTTCGAAAGATTTATTCCAAGTCAATTATATTAATATTCCGACGTCACCAACCACGACACCAGAGATTTGCGAAAAGAGTTTATTAACACTATCACGTTAAAATCAGGTACACAGTCCAGAAAGCAAAGGGCAACTTTCCACTCGGCTTTTCGGACGGGTCAAACGTAATGTGCTTTACGTGATGTAGCAGTTTCCTCAACTATAGTTGCTGTTGTCTACTATCCACCAGTTAGTCTATGAAGATTGATTTGACTTTTGTTGTTCCAGTTTGGTATAGAAAATTTTATTCAGAATGTGTTCTCCCGAAAGTTTCTTTCACTTGGTTAACCAAAATTTTTTCAAAGTATTATCCTATTAACATCACAAAACATTACATGGTCGTAAAGTGCAGCAGCGGTGAGTTCCAGCGCCACTGAACAAGGCGGCCTAATCCTTACTCCTCTACTTACAACGTAAATGGCATTCTGTGCGTTGACCCGCACAACAGGCTTCGTGTTCGAGCCCTTAACAAACGCAATCGAGAGCTATTGAGTGCATACGCCCTAGTTTCCCGGTGATCTATTGCACTACGGACGGAAGCCTCATCGGCGCCAACTGAAGTGGAAACAGTTGTACTGGAGTGTCGCTTCTGTAGAGGGAGCGACGCTCCAGGCGCCTGTCTATGGCTCTCTACACTGGCGCCTCTTTATATTGCCACGTTCCATTTCCCAAGTTTTTGTTATCGTCCCAAAACACCACATGATTCTCAGCGCAAACCGCGCCTGCAGTTTTCTAGAAGGTTCCGGACTGTAGTAGATCATTTCGATAAGATCACGCCCACTGTGTGAACGGTACAGATTGTTCTGGAAGCTACGCCACCGCCAGCGATAACGCTAGAACATTCGACGGCAAGAGTATAAATGCCGACGCGCTTCGCCGCTTGTCAGTTGTTGATCGAAGGCCGACGCTGCGTTCGCCGCTATCAGTCCGAGACTGCTGTCTGTGCAAGACTGCTGCTGTAATTAGACTTTCCTTTTACCGGGCACAGGTTCGCCCAAATAAACAGTTAAATCCCAACACGAAGTTTCCTGTCTTTGGCCACGTCACGACCTCGTGACATCTGGTCGAGGTGCTGCTTCGTTCATGTACCGGACGCCCCCGTCGCGGAGAAGACACCGACGCCAACCAAGAGCAGTGAACGAGCCGCCGACAGCAAGGTCTCCCACCGGAGTACGGCCTTCTAGAAGACAAGGCGCGGAAGACCAAGACCATGACCTCAACTGCAGCGACAATGACAACTGGAGCGTCCCAGCCCACGATCGTCATTCATCAACCCAGGGAACCACCAACGTTCCATGGTTCATCGTTTGAAGACCCGGAAACCTGGCTAGAAACATACGACCGTGTGGCCGCCCTCAACCACTGGGACAACGAAGAAAAGCTCCGTCGTGTGTACTTCTACCTGGAAGACACCGCAAGGACCTGGCTTGAGAATCGGGAGTCCACGCTCCGAACGTGGGATGTCCTCTGCGGCGCATTTCTGCAAACGTTCGCAAGCGTCGCTCGCAAAGAGAGGGCCGCTGCTCTACTCGAGACTTGGGTTCAGCTACCAAATGAAAAGGTTGGAATTTTCACAGAGGAGATGACCCGCCTATTCCGTCACGCTGACCCAGACATGCCCGAAGAAAAGAAAGTTCGTTTCCTCATGCGAGGGGTCAAACAGGAGCTCTTCGCGGGACTAATGAGGAATCCACCGAACACCATCCAAGAATTTGTATCCGAGGCGACCACCATCGAAAAAACGCTGGGCATGCGCACCAGACAGTATAATCGTCGCCTGACTCCAGAATGCGCTGCTGCTCAAGCCAGTGACTCCGACAACCTGCGTGAAACGATCCGAGCGATCGTGCGGGAAGAGCTGCGCAAACTATTGCCTTCGGCGCAGCCTCAAGTGGATTCGATCGCCGACATTGTTCGAGAAGAAGTCCGGCAATCGCTTCGAATTCCCGAAACACCGCCGCCCGAGCCAGAAACTATGAGCTACGCCGCTGCAGTGCGCCACAACGCTCCTCCCCGTCCACGTCAAAACGCCGCCCCGTCACACTTCCGTCGCCAGACGCCACCGCCGCCACCACCCCAACCGACGTCCTACCGCTCCCCAGCGGGCCAGCGCAGTGCACCGAGGAAAACGGACGTTTGGCGTGCACCTGACAACCACCCGCTCTGCTACCACTGCGGCGAGGCCGGGCACACATACCGCCGTTGCCAGTACCGACAGATGGGACTGCGTGGCTTCATCCGTCAATGCACCGCGTCCGCAGCCAGGAGATCGGCCACGTGACATCGCCGACTACCTGGCAGGAACTCAATGGACACCACGAAGTCCTTCCCGTTCGCCGTCGCCCAGCCGCCGCATGTCACCGCACCCCCGGCAGTACTCCGGCCCAACGCGGGGCCGGTCTCCTAGCCCGTATCCGGGAAACTAAGGGCAGCAACCGGTGGAGGTGCTGTTGCTGTGCGACGAACTACCGAAGATCCTCCGACGACGACGACGCCGCGACGGAGCTTTTTGAACACAACACCAACCAGGCAAAGCCCTGAAGGCAAAAGGTCACTTACCGAAGGTGGCCGGACGACGCAACATGGAAGCAGCGGAACAAGCCGACGCAGCCGTGACCCGACGCCACGCCCTAACTGTAATGCGAGACGGCGAACTAGCGACCTTGACGTTCTTATCGACGGCCACAGTGTGACTGCTCTCGTCGATACTGGAGCCGACTATTCTGTGATCAGTGGGTCGTTCGCCGCGAAGTTAAAGAAAGTTAGGACAGCTTGGAAAGGCCCTGAAATCCGCACAGCTGGAAGTCATCTCGTAACGCCTGCAGGAATCTGCACAGCGAGAGTCACCATTAACGGCCGTATTTATCCTACAGACTTCGTAGTCCTACAGCGTTGCTCGAGAGATGTCATCCTTGGCATGGACTTCTTATGCCTCCATGGTGCTGTGATCAACCTAAAAACAAGGTCGATAACGTTATCCACAGAAGAAGCACTACCGCCGCGCACGCCGTCAGGACACCCTGCCTTGAATGTGCTGGAAGAACAAGTCACCATTCCGCCTCGCTCAAGCATCAATATTTCAGTCGGCGCTCCTAAATCACCTGACTTGGAAGGCGTCGTTGAAGGCAGTCAGCATCTGTTGGTCACCCGAAATATTTGCGTCGCAAGAGGAATTGCAGAGCTGCGGGGAGGCAAAGCAACGGTTATGCTCAAGAATTTCAGCAATGAGTACAAACATGTGAACAAAGGAACAACGGTCGCATACATCGAAGAAATTGCCGAAGCCACCAGTGCTTTCGCCCTCGCCGATTCTGCGGAACCTGCTCAGAGGAACCAAGCTCCTCCCATAGCTTTCGACGTCAATCCCAGACTTCCGAACGATAAGCAAGAACAGTTCAAGGCACTGCTCCTGCAATACGAAGATTGCTTTTCGTCGTCATAGAAAATTCGGCAGACCCCAATCACGAAACATCGAATCATAACCGAAGAAAATGCCAGACCACTCCGTCAGAGTCCGTACAGGGTTTCGACGCGAGAACGTGAGGCAATGAAGAGACAAGTTGATGAAATGCTGCGAGATGATATTATCCAGCCGTCCAAGAGTCCGTGGGCTTCCCCCGTGGTGTTAGTGAAGAAAAAGGATGGGACCCTACGTTTCTGCGTCGACTATCGCCGCCTGAACAAAAGTACAAGAAAGGACGTGTATCCTCTCCCACGAATAGACGACGCACTTGATCGGCTCCATAACGCCAAGTACTTCTCGTCAATAGACCTCAAGACTGGCTATTGGCAAATCGAAGTCGACGAAAGAGACCGAGAGAAGACGGCGTTTATAACACCGGATGGCCTCTTCGAGTTTAAGATGATGCCCTTCGGCCTTTGCTCAGCGCCTGCAACTTTTCAACGCGTTATGGATACAGTACTCGCAGGATTGAAGTGGCAGACTTGCCTTGTGTACTTGGACGACGTCGTCGTGTTTTCCTCGAGTTTCGACGAGCATCTTCGGCGCCTTGAAGCTGTACTTCAAGCCATCAAGACGTCCGGACTCACACTGAAGCCAGAAAAGTGCAGATTTGTGTATGAGGAGCTCTTGTCTCTGGGGCACGTTATCAGCAAGTCTGGAGTTCGTCCCGATCCACGGAAAACAGCCGCCATCGCCGACTTCCCGCCGCCCACTGACAAGAAGGCCGTGCGCCGATTTCTGGGCCTGTGCGCCTATTATAGGCGGTTCGTCAAAAACTTCGCCCGCATCGCCGATCCTCTCACTAACCTTACCAAGGCCGACTCGGTGTTCAAGTGGGAAACGCCGCAGGAACACGCTTTCCAGGAGCTTAAACATCGCGTCCAGACGCCTCCGTTACTTGCCCATTTCGTCGAATTCGCCGAGACAGAAATACATACTGACGCAAGCAGCGTAGGTCTTGGCGCCGTTCTTGTGCAGAGGGCTGGCGGACTTGAAAGGATTATTAGTTACGCCAGTCGATCGCTATCCAAAGCAGAAGCAAACTATTCCACAACAGAAAAGGAGTGCCTCGCCATCATCCGGGCTACGTCGAAATTTCGCCCCTACCTCTATGGCAGGCCCTTCAAAGTTGTGAGCGACCACCACGCCTTGTGTTGGCTAGCCACCTTGAAGGACCCTTCAGGTCGCCTCGCACGATGGAGCCTGAGACTTCAAGAATATGACATTACTGTCATTTACAAGTCCGGCAAAAAACACTCCGACGCTGACTGTCTCTCTCGTGCGCCTGTCGACCAATCGCTACCCGACGACTCGGAGGACGAAAACTTCTTGGGAACGATAACTACCGACGACTTCGCTGAACGACAGCGGGCCGACCCGGAACTTAAAGCCCTAATAGAATACCTCGAAGGCAGGACCGCCGAAGTCCCGAAGGTATTCAAGCGCGCACTTGCGTCGTTCTTTCTACGAAACGGTCTTCTACAAAAGAAAAACTTTTCACCGCTTCGAGCTAAGTACCTCCTTGTGGTGCCTTCAGCTCTGCGACCAGAACTCCTGCAGGACCTGCACGACGACCCGACGGCAGGGCACCTCGGTGTTTCTCGCACGCTCGCGAGGATACACGAAAGGTACTACTGGCCTCGTCTTACCACCGACGTCACTCGTTATGTGAGAACATGCCGGGACTGTCAGCGACGCAAGACACCGCCGACAAGGACAGCGGGACTTCTGCAGCCAATTGATCCACCTTGCCGACCTTTCCAGCAGATTGGTATGGACCTACTGGGGCCGTTCCCGACGTCGGCTTTCGGAAACAAGTGGATCGTGGTAGCTACCGACTACCTCACCCGCTACGCCGAGACAAAAGCCCTGCCAAAAGGCAGTGCATCCGAGGTAGCTAAGTTCTTCGTCGAAAATATCGTCCTACGTCACGGCACCCCGGAGGTCCTTATCACCGACAGAGGAACGGCATTCACTGCCGACTTAACTCAAGCGATCTTGGCATACAGCCAAACAAACCACCGCCGGACGACAGCGTACCACCCACAGACCAACGGCCTCACCGAGCGGCTTAACAAGACGATCGCCGACATGCTGTCAATGTACGTCGATGTCGAACACAAGACGTGGGACGCCATTCTTCCGTATGTGACCTTCGCATACAACACGGCGGTGCAGGAGACGACGCAGATATCTCCATACAAATTGGTCTACGGAAGGAGCCCGGCAACGACGCTCGATGTCATGTTACCCAACGTCACCGACGAAGAAAACCTCGATGTGAGCGAGTACCTTCAACGCGCCGAAGAAGCTCGACAACTTGCGCGTCTCCGTATCAAGAATCAACAGACGACCGACAGCCACCGTTACAACCTTCGACGACGCTTCGTGGAATACCAGCCCGGTGAACGTGTTTGGGTGTGGACGCCGATACGCCGACGTGGACTAAGTGAAAAGCTTCTGCGACGGTACTTCGGACCTTACAGGGTGCTTCGACGTCTCGGCCCACTTGATTACGAGGTTGTCCCCGACGGCATCACGAACTCTCAACGACGCCGATCGCGACCTGAAGTCATACATGTCGCGCGCCTCAAGCCGTTTCATGCGCGTTAACAAAGTGAATAAGTGTTTTTTTGTATTATTGTTGTATCGGAATTTATTCATTGTGCTTTTTGCATTATTATTGTACTTTCATCTTTAGTTAAAGCATCGGGACGATGCCTTTTTTTCAGAGGGGGGCAATGCCACGTTCCATTTCCCAAGTTTTTGTTATCGTCCCAAAACACCACATGATTCTCAGCGCAAACCGCGCCTGCAGTTTTCTGGAAGGTTCCGGACTGTAGTAGATCATTTCGATAAGATCACGCCCACTGTGCGAACGGTACAGATTGTTCTGGAAGCTACGCCACCGCCAGCGATAACGCTAGAACATTCGACGGCAAGAGTATAAATGCCGACGCGCTTCGCCGCTTGTCAGTTGTTGATCGAAGGCCGATGCTGCGTTCGCCGCTATCAGTCCGAGACTGGTGTCTGTGCAAGACTGCTGCTGTATTTAGACTTTCCCTTTGCCGGGCACAGGTTCGCCCAAATAAACAGTTAAATCCCAACACGAAGTTTCCTGTCTTTGGCCACGTCACGACCTCGTGACAATATGTTCTCTATATTCGATGAATGCTTCATGAAGAAAGTAGAGATTTATGAAGGGCACATTCATGGCATGATAGTGATCAACCCAGATAACTCCACTGCGGAGTTCTTGAAGCACACTTGAAGTGGGCTCCGCGAGCTTCCGTTACTCTCAGCCACGCTAGGTTATAAGCACGGTCTGCCGAGGGAGTGGAGCTTAGATATCGCTATAGCGATGAGTGACTCTTTGCGACATCGAATCTGCATTGGTCGAGAGAAAGCGTAGGTGCTCAAACGATTAGGTTCTAATCTGTCGTGGTGGTATATTGTGATCGCATGTGGCTTTATATTCATCTTCCATGTGGCAGGCGCTGCCGGTAGGGGGACATCACAGCGTGCCATCGGAGTACTCGCTGTTTTGTTCTTCAAGACCTTTGTATAGATCTGTGTGATCTGTGTGATGCGACTAAACAAAAACTTGCCATGCAAAGCAAGCTGGATGCACTGTTCTGGTACTTCTCGATCTTTCAAGTATGGTATCAGGGGGCCTGTTGAAAAAGTGTTTCCTTAACTGTAGATATGTTATTACCATTTTCTCACAGAGAAGTAAATAAATTTCAACTAAGTGGTTTAGATTTGACTTTTCCTATTTTTTAGGCATCAGAGTAAACCTGTGCTCCTACAATACCTGCACGTTAGTTGCATTGGATACCAAGCAAACTCTCGCAAGCCAGACTTGACCACCCCCAAGAAGTGGGTGAGCCTCTTTTAACGTGCTTCTCTGCTTAAAATGTAAGAACGGTGTTTTTCTCACTAACGGCTATCGAATTTTTTCTCTGCTGTGCGGCAGAACAATATATATAAGTTAGGTGTATTTTAGTCCACAAGGCGCATTGACAACATGAGAAGAATGTGAGGCACAAAAGCTTCTTTTTCTGCGCATTTTTAAAGTAGACGCTGTGAAAAAAAACCATTAGCTTGCTTGTATTAGCGCCAAGGCTAAGACTATACTTGTGCCAAACTGTATGTTTTCCGTCAAGTTCTGCCAAAGGCAGGTTCGTATGTGTAATGTCTACAGCGCATATCCGCCGAAGGTGCTATCTCACGAGCTCGCATGAAAGAATGGAAGGAACAGTCATTGGCAATCAGTCACGTCACAGATAGCAGTACACTTTATTGAGACACCTTGAAAGCAAAGTGGAAGGGCTTTTTTTTCCGAATTTTGATCGCCACTGGTACGCTATCTTTGTTGCGGATACTGCTCCCTCCTGCCAATTCTAAGGTACTCTTCGGTCCCGCTGTAGCTGGACAGCCAGCCTCGGAATCCCTTGATGTTTTTGCTTTTGTGAGCAGGCTCATCGAATGCCGAGCAAGTCACCAACTACCGTACGTGTGCCCCTAAGTTAACAATAACCCAGCCACCCATCAACAAATTCAGATCGGACGTTTCCCGCAATGGCGCTCTATGAACAAAGAGCAAGCGCTCCGCGTTCTTTCCGATCACACGCTCCACTGCGAGACAGGCCTGCGCATGGGAGTACACAGGGAAGGGCAAAAGGGAGCACTTCTACAACCCTCTCCTAAGCCACATTATGTTCCCCCACTTTGCCGCAACGGGACGCGATTTTACAACCCCGCTCTGTCACCAGTGCCCCGACCACGGCACAATGAAGCCGACGAAGAGAGGAAGATTCCAAAATGATTGTGAGCAGCGACCCCTATGCTAGTTTTCCACGATGCTGCCTACCCACTCAGCCCATAGTTGTCCAGGAATGAAGTGTGTTGCACCGACACTGCGCCTCAGCAACTCATTCTCCTTGGAAGCTCCAGGAAATAAAGTGCAATGAAGTGTGTTGCACCGACACTGCCCCTCAGCAACTCATTCTCACCGGAAGCTGCAGGAAATAAAGCGCACCCGGATCGCGAACTTCTTCGACTTGTACGAGCGTAAGAGAGAGCCTGCGTGGTCACAAAGGCGCTTCTTTTTGTGTGTGTATGTGTGGATACAGCTGCCACGACGCACGGACTGCGTAAGGCCACCACGCGTGTGTGCTTTGTCGGTGCGGAAAACGGATGTTCACTTCGATCAATGCGATTCGAGTGGTCGAGGCATTCGGATGGTTCTTGATATTGCTTCCGCAGACAGCGCTCGGTCAAAGCAAGAGGGAGGGAGAAAGTTGTTTTGTATTAAAACAAGAGCGGATCACTGGAAACCTACAATGAGACACAAAGAAGCAAAACACTCTGACATCATAGAGACGAAGTTATGTTCTTCCTAAACTTATAGTGACAAAGGCACACCTTTCAGATCGTTTGAGAAGGACCGCTCTCAACGCCGCTCGAACAAGTTATAAGTCACGGAAGAAAATAAAAAAACTGCATTAGGAAAATAAACTTCACCTAACACACAGCGAACCTCCTTTCGCTCATATTTGTACACTTCTGTATGGTCGTTAGAGCGTGGCCTGGATTCAACTGTAATGCTTGAACTTTCGCTCTTCTGCCAGCTTATACGTGCTGCCGATGAAGCTATCAACTTTTTTTGATCCTATTGGAAACAGACGCAATGAAGATTCACATTTGGAGCAGCACCATTACGCACATGATAGAAAAAATTTACGTAGCACATCAATGAAACAAGTACCAGAAGATACGATGTAACACAAGACGTTCTGTGTGTTATATGGTCTCTTATGGTGTCCGTGTTTTGTTATGCGCAAAATTATATCCCCTTATGACCAAAAAAAAGACAGGCCGAAAAGATAACCTTTGTGAAGAAGGCTAAATCGCTTCTTCAGAATTACTTAGTTATATGCGCTGTTGAACCAGAGCGTGTTCTCAAGAGGTATTGTGATAAGAGTATGAAAACGTCTTAAAACGTACCACTCAGTTTATTTGGCGAGCAGTGTGCATTCATAGGATAAGAAAAATAAATAGAAAATTGTCCATTTGTAGCAAGAAACTATTTATTTATTTGATTTGCGTACACATATGCACAAGAAGACGGAAGAAACAGGGAGAGAGCAAGCTGGCAACTGCCACCTGAAGGGGCACAACACCTGCTCACTCTTTCAGGAGGTGGGATGAAACAGAGGAAACAAAGATTACAGGGAAGAAAAAGGAAAGGAGATGAGGAATGAAAAAAAATGATGTAGACTTCGACAAGTATCAGTAAAAAAACATGAATAAAATATAATAAAAAACGACTATAAACGGGTTGCCAGGTCCGTTTCCTTGCAGAACAACCAGCAAAAAACGCTGTCACCGCGACAAGGTGCTTTCTAAACGAGAAAACGGGCGAAAAGAAAATGCTGGTGGGTACGCCACCTAGGGATTCCCACAAGAAAATTCTTGTAGATTTCTAAAAGAACTTCTCAGCTGCTAAAGTATTGATCCTGGTCCGGGAAGCAAGTGTTGACTAACGGCTTTCTGGGGCGGATGCTCTCCGCATTAGTTATGACGTTATAGAGACACTAAAAAGCAAAAATATTTTTTGCTTAATAGTAAAGCGAAATTTCCCAAACCAGCGAAAAACGCTGTCATCGCCTCAGAGTGCTTCATAAACAAGAAAACGGGCGAAACGCAAATGTGAGGGGGTACGCCACCTTGGGATTCCCGCACCATGACTTCGTAGACGTTGAAGGCACCCACTTGGTCCTACGCACCTACTAATTGATAAAGATGAAGTGCATCGCAATCTCTGATTGTCATAAACATAACATATAGAGTTCAGGAAAATTTTATCGAGTTAATCTCGCGAATATACAAAAATACATTTTGAAATTTCTGACGTAACCTGTGGTGATTTAAGCGCAAAATTCAAAAATGGAAATTCAACTTTGATTTTCTCTGTCAATTACAAACTTAGCATATAGCGAAAGATGTGGTATTGAAGTTTGCAGTTCGCCAATCACATTGGGATGGCCGACACCGCCACCTGTGCACACTGCGGAGATGAAGAGATAATTCGACACGTACTGTGTGACTGCCCGGAATATAACCTAGAAAGACAACACTTTTCTAATACACTAAACAAGTTAGATGACCAGCCGCTGTCAGAAGCAATTATACTGCGCGATCGTCATGACTCCTCATCACAGAAGAAGGCCGTGCAAGCGCTAATGGGCTTCTTGCGAACTACTGGCCTATCGGATCACCTCTGAGTGGATTGATTTTGTATGTGCGTGTGCGCCCGTGTTTCGCTTATATTTTTTTTTAATTCTCTCTCTCTTTCAACCTCTTATTCCCGACTCTAGTGTAGGGTACCATACTGGATACTAGCATCTGGTTAACCTCATTGCCTTCCTTTTTTTTCGTTTCTCTCTCTCTATGTCTCTATCTCTACACTATATCACTCTTTCTCTTTATTGTTTCCTCAAGGTCAAGTTATATAAGTGACAGTTCACAAAGGCGCTGCTTCCGTATTTGATTCCCCGACCAGGACGAAGTTTGCGGCATCTAAGAAAGCGTTGTGGTTTCGTGCTACAAACTGATGGCGGACATTGTACCTTCTGTCGCAGGATTTAGTGGAACCGATTTGCGGTGTTCTCAAAGAGTGGCAACAAGCCATCTTTTTTCTGGTTTGGGAAGGCTCCGCACAGCAAACACCGAACTCGGCGAACCAAGAGTCATAACAAATAAAACACGACATCACAGCAGTAAATGTATCCATTGTACGCGTTACCAGACATTCACGCTTATGCACACAAAGAGGTGGCCACGCTCAGGCAACGCTAAACATAGGCGATGAAGTACATATTTTTAAATACCTGGCAACAAAACGCACTAGGCAGCGGGGAATGGCACGCTTCCTGTTGGCGTTGTCCAAACCATCAACTCCGACACTCCTGCTACTATACTGCGTGTTCTAAGCCAATGTACCATGACAGTACGCGTCCCATGTTTGCGACACACGCAAAACAGTGTGCATGTCAGCCAAAACGAAACTAAAGCACGCGAACACGTGTGCTAACGACGACCGTGCATGAATGTCGTGGCCAGTGGAACCTGAAGTCTCGTTAGTGGCAGTTTGTTGAGTCTGTAGCCTCTATCATTCCAAAGAGTTATGACGTGCGTCGTGCCACGTCACGTGGCACATTTTGCGGCCAACGTATATGTGGTGTATGCAATCGAAGTAGCCCACGTAACACCTGTGCACATAGTGTGCCGATTCGGCTTTGTATTTTCTGTTACTCGAATTTGTACTTGATTTCTTGGGCTCATGTCTAGAATAGTTGATAAAAAGCGGCGAGAAATCGTCACGACAGTATAGTAGGCCTCACAACTCAACACGGACCACAGCTAACCCGCGTTCGGTGGTTGACGCATTCTTGCGTAGCTGACAATTAGTGTGTTTGTCTAACGGTCACTCCGTGAACTGTTCTTTCGAGAACCCTTTAGCGGCATTGTTCGTATGGCGCTTGGACGCCATGCATCGCTGCCAGAGTGGAGTAAGTAGGACAACCCACAAAAAAGAATACAAGTGGTCTGTACGATGCTTCGGTACCAGGTATCTTCCGTGCAGACATTAGGGTTACTTGACGTTAACACTCCTACTATTGTAAAGCCATTGCAACTCATTGCGAAAAGAGGTCATATTATTAAACTTCTAGAATTTTGTGGTCTTACTGGTACAGCCAAGACTGAAAAGGGATGATTAGAAGGCAGCGCACGCACCCACACACGACAAATGCGCCAATGACCATGACGCACTTATCCGATTCGGTATTGCAGCGGTTACGGCACTTGGCTTCAGACTCGAATGTAGGTCACGGGTTCGATCCTAACAGCGGTGGTCGCAATTTGATCGAGATGAAATGGCAGAAGCCCGTGAGCTTCGCGATTTCAATACGTGTTAAAGGAACACCCGATGGTTGAAATTGAGTAGGTTCTTCGCTACTGCCTGCCTAGTATTATTGTCATAGTCTTGGCACGTGAAACTCATTTTTATTATTATTATTATTACTATTATTATTATTATTATTATTATTATTATTATTATTATTATTATTATTATTATTATTATATATTATTATTATTATTATTATTATTATTATTATTATTATTATTATTATTATTATTATTATTATTATTATTATTATTATTATTATTATTATTATTATTATTATTATAGAAACCGCTGCGTAGCGTGGTTCTCCTCTTGTTCCTATGTACCGACTAGCGAAAGTTTCGACATTGTTACATTAAAGAGGCATTACATGTAGCTAATCTGGTCCCTTTTTTTGGTTCACAATTCTTTCAGTCACGTTCCTCAGGACACAATAAAGTGGCATTTCATCCGATTTCGTTACCCTACGTTTGACACCAGTAGATACGGCATCAAAAAAAAAGCATATCACCCTATTTCATTACAATATATGCAGTCGAGAATAAGCAGCTGCGTAGTGTTATCCTTTCTTGACCATCGTGTTGTTCTCGCACTCAATGTGAACTACCAAGCTCTGCTGAAAGGGCAATTAGGATCACCCAACTTTTAGCGCCACTATGCTGTCTTGTGAAACGGAAACAATGTGTAAGATTAAATTTAATAAGAAAGGAAGGACCAAAAAGAAAAAGAAAGGCAGGGATGTTAACAAATCTAGGGAAACTGGTATGCTACCCTACACAGGGGAAAGAGGAGGGGAAGTTTTAAAAATGGGGACAGAGAGAGAAGAGTGAGAACGCACAACGTCAAATTTCACGGTGATAATAAGACGGTAAATTTATAATCGCCGGTGCAAGTGCCTTGAATAATTCGAGCCCCACCATCGTCACCTTCACCCGTGATTACCTCTCCAGTCGACATTCCAAATCAAATAGAAGGGAATGCTGTGGCAGTTCACAGATAAATACACCAGCCACCTGTGCTTATCAATATTTCGGGCACTCACGATGTGAATAAATTCATTCGTTAGAAAGCTGTGGCGGGTGAGGATGTTTAATCTGCAGAGAACACCATAGGTTTCCCAGCAACGAGGCATTCGTGAGTCATACAATGACTCGACTGACGTTGACATGAATTGCAATGGTAACACACAAAAACCTAGGCCTGGGCCCTTCATACAACATGCATTGCACTACCGTCAGTGGTGTCATCTGCCGTCCTCGTATGGCTGTCACTCAAGCTGAATCCAGGTCACGTGCACGTCAATCTGTTGCCACCATATTGTCGCGCGTTATAAATTACAGGGGGTTTATTTAAAAACACGGACAGTGGGACTTGTAGAGACGCTCTCAGAGAAGGCCGCTAAGATTGTCGTCTTCTTCACTCTGCTACGCTGCGCCTCTCGAGCAAATCCGCGTTCTTCGTTGTCGTCGCTATCTCGCCGCTAAATGCAGCTATGCATGCGGCATTACCCTCCCGCCAGAGTGAGCGTTGTCTGACGCTCAACAGGTAGAGATGCGGCCATCGAGTGTTTACATCACTGAGAGTGGTAAAGTTTCATGCGGACCACGTGCACTGTCTCAGGCAGATGCTGGCGACGTTTGGAACAGGAGGAGGCGTCGGGCACGACTTCGTACGTCACGTCGCTAAGACGGCGCAGAACCTTGTAGGGTCCGAAGTATCGGCGTAGAAGTTTCTCTGAGAGGCCTCGTCATCGTACAGGAAACCAAACCCAGACTCTATCTCCTGGTTGATAAATGACGAATCGATGACGAAGGTTGTACCGGTGGGCGTCAAGTTGCTGCTGGTTCATTATTCTGACGCGGGCAAGCTGCCTTGCTTCTTCGGCGCGCTCAGTGAAGTCTGCGGCGTCTGTCCCTGAGTCATTGCAATCGTAAGGCAGCATGGCGTCAAGCATTGTCGTAACTTCTCTGCCATGAATTAGTGCGAACGGCGTCATTTTTGTTGTTTCCTGGCGCGCCGTAGTATACGCGAATGTGATGTACGGCAATATTCGGTCCCAATTCTTGTGTTCTACGTCGACGTACATGCAAAGCATGTCAGCGATTGTCTTGTTAAGTCTTTCTGTAAGCCCATTCGTTTGTGGGTGGTAAGCTGTCGTCTTCCTATGCGCTGTGCCACTGAGCGTAAGCACAGTGCGCAAAAGCTCGGCTGTAAACGCGGTACCTTTGTCTCTTATGACGACAGCTGGAGCACCATCTCTCAGAACAATGTTCTCAATGAAGAACTGGGCCGCTTCAGCTGCAGTGCCACTCGCGATTGCCTTGGTCTTCGCGTATCAGGTGAGGTAGTCTGTCGCCACTATAACCCATTTGTTGCCGCTGTCCGATGTTGGGAATGGGCCCAGCAGATCCATTCCGATTTGAGAAAACGGGGTTTCTGGCACGAGCACAGGATGTAATAGCCCAGCGGGTTTGACAGGTGGTACCTTGTGCCGCTGACAGTCAATGCATGTTCGGACGTAATGTTTAACCTCTGCTGCAATTCTTGGCCAGTAATATTTTTCTTTGATGCGTGTCAGTGTTCTTGTGAAACCGAGGTGGCCCGCAGTGGCTTCGTCATGGCAGGCTTGTAAAATTTCGCTGCGGAGAGCTCCAGGAACTACCAGCACATAGCTTCTACCTGTTGATTAAAAGTTCTTTTTGTACAGAATTCCGTCCCGTAAACAGAATGACGATAAGTTCTTTGAGAACACTCTTGGTGCATTGGCGGCTCGTCCGTTCAAGACTTCTATAAGCGAGTTGAGCTCCCGATCATCTTGTTGTTGCCGAGAAATGATAGTTGCATCAACAACTCCTAAAAAACCTGGGAAATCATAATCCTCTATAGCCGGTGATTCAATCGGTGACCTTGACAAACAGTCGGCGTCTAAGTGTTGCCTTCCGGACTTGTAAACTACGGCCATGTCGTACTCTTGGAGTCGTAAGACCCATCGTGCTAAACGTCCAGATGGGTCTTTCATGTTGGTCAACCAACAAAGAGAGTGATGGTCACTTACGACTTGGAAAGCGCGGCCATATAAGTACGGGCGGAACTTCGCAACTGCCCAAACGACGGCCAGACACTCCTTCTCCGTTGTTGAGTAGTTGGACTCGGCACGTGTCAGCGTTCTGCTAGCGTAGGCAACCACTCTCTCCACACCATCTTGGCATTGGATAAGAACAGCACCTAGGCCCACAATGCTGGCATCTGTATGGATGGCTGTTGGTGCATTCTCGTCGAAGTGAGCGAGGACAGGTGGAGTTTGTAGACGCTGTCGCAGCTCGTTGAATGAAGCTTCTTGCTCTTCACCCCATACAAATGCGATGTGAGTGGAGAGGCGATGTGTGCGAAGCCTGCTATAAATCGCCGGTAGTAGGCGCAGAGACCCAGAAAACGCCTGACCGCTTTCTTATCAACAGGCCTTGCGAACTTTGCGACGGCTGCTGTTTTATCTGGGTCAGGCTTCACACCTTCGCGACTGATCACGTGTCCCAGGAACTGGAGTTCTTCGAAGCCGAAGTGGCATTTTTCCGGTTTGAGTGTGGGTCCAGCGGACCGTATGGCTTGAAGTACTGACAGTAGCCGCTTTAGATGTTCTTCAAACGTGGCCGAAAAAACGATCACGTCGTCGAGGTACACAAGGCATGTTTTCCATTTCAGGCCGGACAGAATGGTATCGATTAGTCTCTGAAACGTGGCTGGGGCTGAGCATAAACCGAAAGGGAGGACTTTGAATACATAAAGCCCGTCTGGCGTCACGAAGGCGGTCTTTTCTCGGTCGCGCTCATCTACTTCTATTTGCCAGTGTCCACTTTTAAGGTCCATTGATGAGAAGTAGCGCGCATGCTGTAGCCTGTACAAAGAGTAATCCATCCGTGGTAATGGATAAACATCTTTTTTGTAACGATAATCAATGCAGAAACGCAAGCTGCCGTCTTTCTTTTTCCCGAGTACCACTGGCGATGCCCAAGGGCTCTTTGATGGTTGGATAACGTCATCTTCTAGCATCTCCTTGACTTGCTGCTGGATTACCTCATGTTCTTTCTGAGCGACGCGATATGGGGTCTGTCGAATCGGTCTTGCTGTGTCTTCCGTAATTATGCGATGCTTAGTCAGAGGCGTTCGACCTACTCGTGATGTCGATGAGACGCAGTCCTTAAACTGGTCGAGCAGCTCCATAAGACGGCATCTTTCAGTCGGTGTTAGACTCGGACCGATATCAACTGGTGGTGTATGTGGAGGTGATTGAGCTGTGGCTTCCCCTTGCATTAGAAGACAGTCGTGAGAGTAGTCGAGCTCTTCGAGGTACGCCACAGCCGTGCCTTTACCGATGTGCCAGTGCTCATTTGTGAAGTTGGTCAGAAGCACGTCTGCGCGCCTATCCGCTAAGCTGACGATACCGCGAGCGATGGCGATGCCTTGGTGAAAAAGAAGGTCAGTGATGCGTTCGGCTATGGCGCCTTCATTACAGTGCACGGCGCAACACACGGAAACAAGACTACATGACAGTGGTGGCACGCAGACGTCGTCGTCGACCACACGTAACACCCTGGGTTCTTGGTCTGGATCAGTGGTCACAGACCTGTCAGCGGCAAATGTGACCACACCGTCGCGTATGTTGACCACTGAACCGTACTCTCTTAAGAAATTCATTCCCAGTATCATAGGTTTGCAGCACTCCGGTAGGATCAGAAATGTGGCTACAAAAGCCACATTCTCAATAGTGAGTCTTGCTGTAGATTTTCCCGTGGGAGTCATTATCCGGCCTCCAGCAGTTCGGATATAAGGACCCGTCCATTCCATCCTGACTTTCTTGAGTTCATCTGCCAATCGTTCACTCATTATGGAGAAGTCTGCACCCGTATCGACTAAGGCCGTCACTTCAACGCCGTCAATCGTCACAGCGAGGTCGGCAGTCACAGTTTTCTCGGCGAAGTCTTCATCGTCGTCTCTCACGTGTTTCGGCAGCAGTGGGGGATTTTCGGCAGTTCGACGGCTTGAAACCTTCCCCCGGAGGTCGCTGCTTTCAGTTTCCCCGCCGTGGGCTGGGAGGCCGACCTCTGACGGCGTCAGCAAAACTACGGCGGCTTGGTGAACCAAAGCGAGCCGGTGATGGTGACCACGTCCGGAAGGTAGAAGAGCCTTCCCGCCTGCTAGCCTGGTCGTTGTCGATGGAGGCACGGCTTTCGTCGAACTGTCGGCGCGTAGCTGTAGGTGCACTACCGCGGTATTCAGCTCGGCGATGTGGGCAAAAACGGTAAATGTGCCCTGGCTCTCCACAGTTGTAGCAGAGTGGTCGATGATCCGCAGTGCGCCATATGTCGGTCTTCCGCATATAGGGTCGCCTGACAGAATCCTGCTGAGCCCAGGCTGCCACAGGATATGGTTCGAGGTACTGCGGCGCTGGCATGGGCGTGGGTCGACGAACAGCGTCTGCATAGCTGTATCCGTTCGGCTGGGATGATACTTCTGGAGCCAATGGACGACGCACAGCGTCTGTATAGATACACGAGTTTGGACGGTGCGGTGGAGCGGAATATTGCTGAGGAGAGGCAAACGCTTGTCGAAGTTCATGGCGAACGACTTCAGCGACGGAGGCTACCGTGGACTCCTGCTGCGGGGGCGCCTGTGACTGCAATGTGTACTTGGCGTTCTCCTTCGCGATCTCCTCACGCAGGTGGCGTAGAGAAAACTCGTCGTTTTCGGTAAGTGCGGTAGCGCATGCAGCTGCGCCGGTGGCCGGGCGATCAGACTATCGGTACCGTTGCTGTAGCGCATGCTCTATTGCAGTGGCCTCCCTGGTGAACTCGTCCACTGTTGTCGGCGGATTGCGCACAAGACCAACAAATAGCTGCTGTTTGACGCCCCTCATGAGATGGCTTACCTTTCGAGCCTCGGGCATGTTGGTGTCCGCGCGGTGGCACAAGCGCACCATATCCTCGGCAAACATGGCTACGCTTTCATGCAGCTGTTGGGTGCGTCCTTCAAGAAGGCGTTGTGCATTTTCGCGTCGGTCCGCGTTACCGAAGGTGTCAAGAAACCGACGACAAAACTCCTCCCATGTCGTCAATGTTGCCTCCCGGTTTATAAACCACGTCTTCGCGCCGTCTTCAAGGGCGAAGTATACGTTGAAGAGCTTTCCATCGAGACTCCAGTAGTTCGATTTAGCTACCCGTTCGAACTGCTCAAGCCAGTCTTGCGCATCTTTGTTCGGCCGGCCATGAAATGGTTCAGGAATGCGCATATTCTGGACCGTCACCTGTGCAGGACTCCTTGCCATTTCTCGAGTAGGGGTGGTTGTCGGAAGTGTTGCTCCCTTTAAAAGGCCATATTCGGGTTCAAGACCTTGAAGGCGACGGCTTGAGCGGTGCACAGGCGTCTCCACGCGTGGCTGTCTCGTAGGGCTGGACTCGGGGCTTCTCACAGGGGTGCTGATCATGAGGTGGTAGTACCTAGCTCCTCCACCAGTGTCGCGGGTTGTAAATTACAGGGGGTCGATTTAAAAACACGGACAGTGGGACTTGTAGAGACGCTCTCAGAGAAGGCTGCTAAGATTGTCGTCTTCTTCACTCTGCTGCGCTGCGCCTCTCGAGCAGATCCGCGTTCTTCGTTGTCGTCGCTATCTCGCCGCTAAATGCAGCTATGCACGCGGCAATATCAACGAATCTCTTTGACGTCACGTTTCTTACGGTCCTCAAGAAAACTTGTGGGTGAATTTTTTGTAAAGCAAAGCAGCTTGCGTACTTGCCAGCTTGCTCGCCCTGTTGCATAGAAGAAGGTAGTTACAAAGTGACTTCACGCCCTTTATAGAAGCGTATGTTAACATTTATAGCTTCCAGCCTTTATGGAACCATGCTGTGCGTAACTCGACAAGGCGAACATCAAGTTTGTTTACATTTTTGCGTGAAGCAAGTAACAAGACGTGAAAGTTGTTGTCAGTGTAGAAACTTCTTTGCGTAAAAAGCGCCAAGTAAAAAGAACGAGAAAAGTGTTCAGCGCCTAACTGCTGTTTTTCGGGCTACGTTAAAATGCACAGTAGTTAACGGGAGCTTAGGCTAACTTTAAAACTGATGATTTTTTTTCTTTCGTTCTCTCGCATTCATAGTATGTGTAGAAAAAGGTGTTAACGATTTAGAGTGTGATGTACTCTGCTATGGGAGAGCAGAAAGCTGTCCCGTGGGAATTGGAAGCACTCGAATTAGACTTAGTTCTGAGGCTAAATTTATGAATTTATTATGTTTACTCCGAAAAGGGGTGTAATTGCCTCAGGTATATCCTCTCATAAAAGAAACGAAATTTCGCTTGTTGATAAGTGTGCCACTGTGTGTATGTTCTAGCCGGGGCGGAGTTGCAGGGGAGCACGCGTCATTATTTATATCGCAATAGGCGTGACGAAAAGCAGGCTCCCTATCAGCGGCGTAGCTTTCACTCCCTTTAAAATATTTGTCTGATGTGTAGCGGCGATTCAGCGGAGAACTCGATTGCCTCAACCACAAGGTTCGATTTAGGTGACACGAATTTCTCTCCGTATGGTTCGGGGCGTTTCTTATATTCGTTTAACGTAGTTTAAAAGGACCATTGACAGGTCGGAATGCGTGATAACACGCATGGTGGGAATAAAGAAAGCGTGAATGATACCGACATACCTGAGCATCGCGTTTCATGGACCGAGTAAGATTTAAATTGCGTTCAATAGTGAAGTTAGCGTAGTAAAGCGGGAGTACCATGGCTCGGAGGGTTGTTAAATATAAGCAAGTCAGTAAGTTGGTTGCAAGCTGAATTGTAAAAGCAGGCTCCACCATAGAAAACGTCTTTTTATATGCAGGTATAAGGTCGTTTCCTGAAGTAACGAAACGCTAATGTTTATCTCCAAGTAACCACCGTGTTTCATACGTTAAGCTAGTTCAAATAATTGATCTTCCTGCATTTGAGGACTGCGGTGATAGCTCTTTCGCCGATAACTATTCTCTCGTCTCTCTCGCGTGAAAGAATATTCAAGTTTATTTTCCACATTTTCCATTCTGGCCTACTCGTATCTTCATGGACCCAATCTTGCATCTTGACACACTACTATATGAACGGTGTTGAGATGCAAGAATCTAAGACTGCGCTTGAAATGTTTTGTTAGGAAATTTCTAAGCTTTCCCATGTGTTCCGAATATTGTACATTGACTTTTTCGTCTACGTATGAAGCGCCGTTTTGTTGCCACTTGAGGAAAAGTTTTTTTTAATAAGAGCAATCGGAAGGGATCTTTGTTTGGGGTGTTTATGCGTACACCGTCAAAGCGGTGATGTTATTCGGGTCGAAGTAGCGTTTCGCTCTCATTACACGTCTCATTCGTATGGTGACTGTCCTATATAACGTCTTTCTACTTGCCGGTTGTCGTATCGTTTTCTCTGTTTTTTTTTACAGCCATGCCAATGTAACCAAACACGATTTCTACCGCAGGTTGATGGCCATTCATCGTAATGCAGATATCTTTGCCATGTGCCTTAGAGAAACTTTGCCAGCCCTAATGGATTCTGAGAACGCAAAGAAGCGTGATAACGCACACAAGAAGAGAATACCTATACGACTCTTTGCAGGCCGCAACTATTTATAGCATTACAGGTTCAGAAAGATGACAGGGTAGTATAATATGCAACTCCGTGAATGATTGGCGAAGTAATGTATTCTAAACTTCTGATTTGTTTTGTTTTCAATCAATCAATTTTATTCAGCTTCTTTGGATACAATGTAACATCTTTAGTAGTAAGTAATACATTCGGAGGTCCCATAGTTTCAGGAACTGACGGGGGGACCTCCTAATACTAGAACATGTGTAAGTTGAATAACGTGGGCAGCAAGAAAAAAGCATGCTCTGATAGCAAAAAAAAAAAAAAAAAAAAAATACATGTATAAAATTTACAGGAAAGCTAAAGGAGCTACATAAGAAGAGTAAAAGCAAGAAAAAAGACAAAAAATAACAAAAAAACTGGCATGGTATTTAAGTCTATGACTGTAATATACGCTGGAAAAAAAAAAACACAGTTATAAGGGAAATCTTCATGACACAGGCGTCATGAATTCATCAAAACAAAGTGAACATAGTAAGTTTTAACACAATAGCAGCATATAAAATAGTGAATACCAAACGCTATAATAATTACGGCTACAAAACAAAAGCAAGATTAATTCATATCGGTAATAATAGCAAATAATCAGCGAATGATAGCAAATATTCAGCAAATGATAGCAAAATATTCAGCAAATGATAGCAAAATATTCAGCAAATGATAGCAAAATATTCAGCGGTAATGGTAGCAAATCAAGCATGCGCGAAAATAAAAGAAAAAAGAAATCGTATTAAAAAAAAAAAAAAAAAAAAAAAAATGGCAGATCCCTGAGTTAGTGTGCCTGCCCACATAATTTGCCGAGACAGTATTTTTTGTGAAGGCTTTGAAATGTATGTACAGAGGATGCTGATTTAATTTCGTATGGTAACGAATTCCAAATGGATATGCCTGAAAAAAGGGCTGTTAGTTTCGCGTAATTTGTTCGAGCGGCGGGAAGAAGTAGATTGTCGTTTGAAGAGAACCTCGTAATGTTAGTGTTGACAAAAAATTCATTTGAGTAAGCCGGAATGGAGGTGCCACATCTCTTTAGCCGAAAAATAAATAGAGATAGTTTTTGTTTAAGTAGTTCTGAGAGTGGCAAAATATTTAGATTTTGGTATAGCGGTTTAGAGGGGGTAAAAACATTACTGAAGGTCATTAGTCGTATAGCTTGGTTTTGCAGGCGTTGAAGGGAATCGAGGTGACAAAAGTAAGTATTAGCCCAAGATGATACACAGTAAGACAGATGGCTATGAATGAAAGAGTGATAAAGTGAACGAATAATGGGCCTTTCGAAATAATGACGTGATTTAATGATTACGTGTATGCCAAAAGAAACTTTATGCATTAGTGAATGAACATGAATATTATATTTTAGGTGCTCATCTAATATCACACCCAGAAACCTGGCGCTGTTAGTAACGGGTATTTCATTGTCCCCCATCGTGAGCACCACGGGTGGCACTTTTGATAATGGAGAATGAAATATTACAAATGTAGTTTTAGTGGGGTTAATGTGCAGGCAGTTACGACTGCACCAATCACTTACATTTTTTAAGTCAACATTTAGATTTTGTAACAGTACGGCGATGCTTTTATGAGATGAATATATGGTTGTATCGTCCGCATATAACAAGCAGTCAGTATGGCGAAGTGTTAGGGGCAAATCGTTGATGAAGAGTAGAAAAAGCAGCGGGCCTAGAATAGATCCTTGAGGCACTCCTGTATTAGTAACCTTGGGAAAGGAAATACTACCGTCGATTTGTACAACTTGCGACCTGTTTTTTAGGTAATTCTTAATAAGGCTCAAGGCTGGTCCTGTAATGCCGTAAGATGCGAGCTTGTGAAAAAGAATGGAATGATTAATAGTGTCAAAAGCTTTAGTAAGATCAACAAAGACTGCACCAAATAGTGAGCCGTCATCAATGGCTAGTTTGATTTTGTCCGTGAAACTAATGAGCGCCAGTTCGGTTGAGAAACCTGGACGGAAACCAAACTGATGGGGAGAGAGCAAGTCGAATTTTTTGAAATATGACATGAGGCGTTTGTACAAAATCTTTTCGATTACTTTACTAAAAAAAGGAAGAATGCAAATAGGACGGTAATTGTTAATGCATTCACGGTCACCTTTCTTGAAGACGGGAGTTATCTTGCCGTTTTTTAGGGAGGTTGGAAATGTGCCATCCTTGAACATTTTGTTGATGATGTTAGCAAGAACAGGTGAAACACAGTCGATTATCAGCTTAACTCGTGAAGGGTGAATGGAGTCTAAACCCGCCCCGGTTGTTTTTAACGATGATATGACAGAGCGAACTTCAGCGCTAGAAGTAGGATATAAGTAAAAAGATTGCGGACAGCGCGATAAGTGGGAAAGTGATGGCCGGTGTTGATTGTTTTCAGTGTTGGCAAAATGGTCGTTAAAAGCATTGGCAATGTCAATTGGCTCAGTGAATGTGCTGGATGCAGTACTTATTTTCGTTAACCGTGCATGGGAATCGGTTTTGTTCAGAAACTTTTTAATTAGCTGCCAGTTTCGTTTAGTATCAGTTCCATTAAGCAATATGCGCGTTTGAAAATAGTCACGTTTAGCACGTTTCAAAATTACACCAAGCGTATTCGAATATTTTTTATAGCGAATTTGTAGCACTGTGTTAAATGGTTGGTCCTTAAGCTTCTTATGCATTTTATCTTTTTTTGAAATTGAGTGCAATAATCCGTTGGTGATCCATGGGTTTCTTCGCTCTTTAAACCCCCAAGAAATAGGGACATGCGATGTGCTCTGTGTTATGCAGTTTGCTATTAGAGCAGAAAATGAGTCGTAGGCTTGCTCAGCAGATTCGTTTTGTGTGACATCAGTCCAGTCTAGTTGGTTAATCAAGGAAACAAATGTTTCTGTGTTAAACACCGCTTTCATGACTTGTTTATGATTTGTGGCACGGGGCAAGAGAGCGGATTCTATTCTGAGAAAAACAGGATAATGGTCACTAAACTGATAGTCTATTACAGCCGCAGAGGCGCTCGTTGTCAAACTGGACAAAATGTGGTCAATCAGTGTATTCGTGCCTGATGGATCGCACCTAGTAGGAGCTGTGATTAACGATGAGAAGCCAAAACTTTGAAAAACGCGAACATAATCCGAGCATGTATGACTGTAAAGGTCAAGTATGTTAATGTTAATGTCGCCGCATATGATGACGTTTTTGTTTTCAAAAACGAGAAGGTTTAGAAGGGATTCAAGTTGCGAGCAAAAATGAACAATAGATGAAGACGGAGAGCGGTAGATTGATGCAATGATGGTGTTTCTGCCGTCCAGTGAAAAAACCGTTTGGTCAAATTCAAGCCAGACCGATTCACAGTTTAGGTTAGTAAAAGAAAGATCGTGACGACGCCTATATGACAATGACGAATCAATAAAGACCGCAGAACCACCACCACGGGCTGAATCGCGGTTGCAGTACTCAGAGGTATAGTTCGACATGCCATATAGATTACCATCGTTATTTGTTAACCATGTCTCAGAGAGGCATATGACTGAAAACGTGTGATTGATTGCTGTCAGGAAGTGTATGAGGTCATTATGATGCTTTCTGAGGCTGCGGACATTGAAATGAATCAATGATAAAGCTGGGGGTTTATTCTTGAGAAATGTTTTAGTTTGCTGATAAGACAAAACAGAGGAATCCATGGTTGTTCCAGATATCTTAGAGGCAACTATCTACTGAAAGACAGATAGATGGCCTGCTTCACGTATACGAAAGACGCGGCTGTCATCACTTTTTCTGGCCTTTATTACGCAGGAATCTGTCCATAGATGCTTCCAATTTTTCGCCTTTTTTAGTTCCAAAGCCTGAGCAAACAATCTCTTGTTTTCTGGGGTTAGGTGATCGTTAACAAACACCGGTTTTTCCGTCTCTTTACGAAAGCCAATGACACCCGTCGTGATTCGTGCTTTCCGTGCTTTGGAAGCAAAGTCTGCTTTCTTTGTCCTGGAGCAAAATCTCGCTATAATGTTCGATCCATTTTTCGCCGGGACACGGTGGACGACATCGATGTCTGTCGGCTCAACGGGGCACCCAACTTTCTCACCAATTGCCTGCATTATAGCAAGGCAGTTTTCACCTTTCGTGTCAGGGATACCCTTTATCTCAACATTGTTTAAGCGTGAGTATTGCTCCAAGGCAGCCAGACGATTACATAGTTGTTTACTCACGTCCCTGAGTTCTTTGTTTTCTTTGGACAATTCTTCATTTCTGCTCTTAACGGACTCGTAGAGTTGGCTATGCACTTGCAAGCTATTCTTCATTTCTGCAAGGTCAGCACGAAGTAGCTCAATTTGCCTCGAAAGCTCGGCCGTGGTTGGCATGATGCAATGCTTAGAACACTAATAATCATCAGCAATAGTAGAAAAACACTAAAAAAGAGTATAATAAAGACAACGCTAAAAACTACAAAAACTGCTGGCAGCAGTGGGAGCGGCAAGGAGTTCCAAGACAAAACAATAAGTAAGGAACCAACCTGTATCGCGCAGAAGCAGGGAATTAGAGCGCCGTCCTCTAGCCGCAACCACTGCTGCCAAAGTGACGAGCCAGGACTAGAGGGAATCCTTATGTAGGGTCCAAGGCGCCTATAGGTGGCAGGCCAAGCTGTCCAGTGACGTCTTTTCCGTCGGTGGTGAGGGTAACCAAGCGCAGATGACGCAGGTTTCCCAGACACGTGTAGTGACCGTGCAGTTGCGATCAGCAGGCAGCTGAATGAACGTTATCGACCGGCGGATAGGTGATCGTCCTTGAAACGAGCTGGCTGTCACCAACCTGTATCGCGCAGAAGCAGGGAATTAGAGCGCCGTCCTCTAGCCGCAACCACTGCTGCCAAAGTGACGAGCCAGGACTAGAGGGAATCCTTATGTAGGGTCCAAGGCGCCTATAGGTGGCAGGCCAAGCTGTCCAGTGACGTCTTTTCCGTCGGTGGTGAGGGTAACCAAGCGCAGATGACGCAGGTTTCCCAGACACGTGTAGTGACCGTGCAGTTGCGATCAGCAGGCAGCTGAATGAACGTTATCGACCGGCGGATAGGTGATCGTCCTTGAAACGAGCTGGCTGTCACCAACCTGTATCGCGCAGAAGCAGGGAATTAGAGCGCCGTCCTCTAGCCGCAACCACTGCTGCCAAAGTGGCATTAGAAAAGACTTACTCTGTAGGTGGCCATTCGAGCCAGACAATAATTAAGAAATATCTTGCGATCCCATCATTTATTTCCTTGATGAGCACTTGATTTGAAGGAAGGAATGGGTAAAAGCAGCCATTGCTGTCTGGTTGCCTTTATAGGCAGATTTATGGAATGCATGTACAGCAAACGGCTCACGCTACAACCTCCTTTCGCCATGTTACAGCGTCTTTGGTTAAAAGTGTTTCAGGTCACAAGCTATTATAAAGAAGGGTACGCATGAATCATTCATTATCACCTTTTCCCAACCCCACCGGCACTCAGATAAAATTTTAAGACCAGGCTAGTTTGTAGGTGTCTTGTTTAGTACGTTTACCACCTCAGCTGACAATATCACAAGTTATAATTTTAATGAAATGTACTTGCTTGCCTGATGGCGAACTTGAAAACAAATAAACAAGAGCATTCAGTGTAATGTGGGTACCACCTTGTTCGAAGTATCACATTCTGTGTTAGCTTTATGAATACAAAGCACGATTCAGTGGAGGACCTCATAATCATATCTTTAAACAACACCATGTGATATTCTTTAACTTGCTCTGACAGCGCACGGTACGTGGGCCTAATGCATACCGCCTTCTCCTAATAGCGACCACTCTGATTGGGATCGAAACCGCAACGTCCGGGTCAGCATCAGAGCACCGTAAATAATATCGCATCACTGAAGCGGATGGCTCTGAGTTTTCGTGCATGGCTCTCAGAGGGTGTGTGTGGGGCGGGCGTGCGCTTGTGTACACACACACACACACACACACACACACACACACACACACACACACACACACACACACGCACGCACGCACACACGCACACCTCACACACACACAAAACGCACACACAAAACGCACACACATACACACACGCCTCACACACACACACACGCCTCACACACGCACACACACGCCTCAAACACACACAAACATACACACACATACACACAAAACGCACGCACGCACACACACACCTCACACACACACAAAACCCACACACATACACACACGCCTCACACACACACACACACACACGCCTCACACACATACATACACACAAAACGCACACACACACACACACACACACAAAATGCACGCTCGCACACACACACACGCCTCACACACACACACACACACACACACACAAAACGCATGCACACACACACATGCCTCACACACACGCACACACACGCAACGCATGCACGCACACACGCACACACACACATGCCTCACACACACACACACGCCTCACACACGCCTCACACATACACACGCCTCACACACACACACACACACAAAACGCATGGACGCACACACACACACAAACATGCCTACACAAACACACACACACACACAAAACGCACGCACTCACACACACAGATGCCTCACACACACATACACACCTCAAACACACACACACACACACAAACACAAAATGCACGCACGCACACACACACACGCCTCACACACACACACACACACACACACACGAACACACACACGCCTCACACACACTCTCTCACGCACGCACACACACACAAAACGCACGCACGCACACACAAACACACACAAAACGCACACACGCACGCACGCACACGCACACCCACCCACACACACACACACACACACACACACACACACACAAACACAACTTACTTCAACGTCATCGCTCTCCTCCTTTTCTGCTGTGCTGTGGAGGGAACGATACAGGAGCGTAATTGCGTCCCCAAGGTACGAAAAGAGGCTTCCGCGAATTGCGCTATATGCCAACGATCGCGCCGGTCTGGACCGATAGCCACGAATGCTGTGTACATCGCCTTTAGAACCCCGCACTGGGAGACCGGAACAAGGCATAAAAACGTCAATCCCCTAGTAGGTCCCGGCCGACGATTTATAAGTTGCTCCGCGAAGAGATTAGATGTGCAAAGCTGACACCCTGAAAAAACTAAACAAAAAAAAAAAACAAGTGAATGGAAGGAAGTGCGACAATCAAAGGTATCCTTAAAGTAACAGCCCAGAACGAATGACAGTCGTGCCATGTTATGCATTTGCCCCGTGTGCACGGGACAGCCAAGTTTACGAAGACCCAGGCAGGATGTAGAACAATGGGAGGAACACCGTCGTAAGTCAGTATTGCCCGAGTTCGGGTTGGATTCGATTCAACCCAAAGTGCGCGAGGCTATCAGCCTAAAGGCATAGAACAATAAAGAACGAAGGCGGGGAGTGTTTCTGAAGACACCCTGATACAAGAAAACGTTTTTATTTTTATTTTTTGTCTAGTCTTAGAATTCAATGTCACGTCTATGTCTTTTCTTGCCTCCATGTTACGCCCTTTGTTTCCGTCCTGTCGGGAAAGTTATTTTGCCTTGTTTCTTGACTAACAGCTGCAACTTGTTTTGGCACAGATAGTGATTGTATCAGTTAGGCATGGCTTGCGGAGGGGCCTTTTCTCGAATGCGGATAACAATTAGAAGTGGAGTTACCAAAAAGAAACTTTGTCGCACTGAAGTGAAGCCGATCTTTTGGGAACTATTTCTTATAGCCTAAAAAAATGAGGTTTCTACATCTAAAAAAGAAGAGAAATATGCCTAATAATCAAATTGTTTTGCAAATCTAATTAATAAAACTTGGCAGTAAGATGCCACGAGGTTCACGATGTCACATATGCTGAATAGCATTGCCTAATAAGACACCCTGTGCTTTAGGAACAGGAAAAATTGCTTTTGAATATAAAAAGTGAGAGAGAAATTGCAAACAAAACTCTAAAACCAAGTAAGTTTTTCACTAACGTATTTTATTAAACAATAGCATTGCTGTTCTCAACCTGGTTACGCATTATTATGCACTTACTTTTTAAAATATTAAAAAGAACATTCGGCAGATCCCACGTACCTTGGGAATCAACGTTATGCGAAGCATGCAGAAAGAAGGTGATCATGTAATTCTTAACTGAGAGACAAGTTATGAAATATTGCTAAATATATGCCCAAATGTTGCACGCAAAGACATATGTTGAAGAGTTTCAGATGTTTACATAACCTGTTGTTTGCACTTGTGCAACAATGCCAGTAGCAACAAGAGTATTAGGAACACCAGAAGCGATAAGCTGATACAAAAGTGCTGGTGCTCGAGAGGATGGTTCCCCTAAAAACTGCTACAGAAATAAACTGATCAGGTAGCATTAAATACAACTGATGTTAACCCGACGTGCAGCTGTATTAGAGGACTACATAGATATCGTTTAAAAATTTTGATAGCCAGCAGTGCAACCGCAATTGACGTTTCACAAACATTACGATCTATTAGAAAAGTATTTATGAGACCTGGCGTGGCTCTGAGGTAGAATACTTCGATACCACGTAGAAGTTTGGGGTCGAATTTCTTACGAGTTTCTGACATTTGTTCTTTGCATTCGCCGGGTTACCGCTGCCAATGTTAGTTTTTTTTAAACGCTCGCGAGTGAAAACCACTCATCTGTGTTCTCGCCCTTCCTGGGCTAAGTGTCAGCCACTTGTGGCACATACCCGCCCACAGGTATAAGCCACTGTTTAGCAGAAAATGTTACGCGACATACGCGACGGGATTGTGACATTATTCATGGCTTGACCAGCACGTCGTATTCGTCAAATCATCTTACCATTTTTTAACTAATTTAATTCACGCTAAGTTAAGGGAATGATCATGGGAGCACCTAGACTTAAACGGCTAGATAGATAGATAGATAGATAGATAGATAGATAGATAGATAGATAGATAGATAGATAGATAGATAGATAGATAGATAGATAGATAGATAGATAGATAGATAGATAGATAGATAGATAGATAGATAGATAGACAGATAGATAGATAGATAGATAGTTAGATGGATAGATAAATAGATAGATAGATAGATAGATAGATAGATAGATAGATAGATAGATAGATAGATAGATAGATAGATAGATAGATAGATAGATAGATAGATAGATAGATAGATAGATAGATAGATAGATAGATAGATAGATAGATAGATAGATAGATAGATAGATAGATAGATAGATAGATAGATAGACTTGAAAAGTGCTTGCAGTACGCAAAGAATTTCTTTGCATTTAAAATGACTCTAGGGGTATAAAAGCGGCGGACTAACTGTAGTAGATCGACGGTGCCTGCTGTTTACTTTGACGTTATTTGTTGTCCGCTGCTTGCCTCATTTACAAGCTGTCAATCAGTCAACCACTTATGAACCAACCACAACACAATAAAATACGTTATTTATTATTTGGCTTGTATACCCCCAAAAAACACAACAAACAGAGCAAATAGGGACAGAACAGGCTGACAAGCTCACTTACAGGGGTGTAATGCCTGGATGCTTATTTGGGAAGTGCTGACATAGAGGAAAGGAAGACAGGAGGGACGAAAAATAAGAGAAGAGGAAAGAAAAACAGGCAGAAAAAAAAACACATGAGACAAAAAAATGAATAGTCACTCAAAAAAAATCCCCAAACCGGTAGTGATGAGTTGAAAGCGCACGCGCTATCCCACAACATAGCTAGTGATATCGCAAAACCAGTTGTGAACACGCAAATCACTCGATGTGGCATTATAATTTATTTTGCGAGGCAGTGCCCTAGACGTGTGGCTCATTGTTTTCACTGTGGCATTCAGTTTCTCTCCACTCCCCGCCGAGCAGCTTTATTGTGCTTAAACTACACATCCAGCAACGTTATCACACCAGCCATGCGGGTATATACTACGATGTTTAGACTACGAAACTTGCTCGCAGCAGCCTATGTGAAGTGTAGTCTTCGCTTCTCCATTGCGAATTCATAATAGTACTTTGCAAAAAGCCAATATATTGTATTTTGTGTTCGTGCTGCCATGTGTGCACTGTAAGGGGTTGGGTAAATACAGGTGTCTGTCATGCTTGCTGGAACCTTCACGAAAGATAGCCGATTGCTGTTTGCTTAGACTGAATCGGTATTAACCATACTTGTCTTGGTTCTCTTCTATATCAGCACGTACGATACCAGTTTCTACATGCGCGTCAAATCGTTTCACATTGAGCACCACTGCGTAATGTTTTACCCGATTTACTAAAACAGATATAAGCAGCTAGTTCGCTGTTATGACATAAATCTACGTGGACTACTTAGCGAAGCTCTGGGCAGGCACCACATCTAAAACCATCCCAATGCAAATGACAAACCACAATCTCGAAAGCCTTCTCATTAGAGAAACTTACACACCGATTCACGCCCGCATTATCACTGCGCGGCGGCCAAACTTCGCATGTCGTGAAAAACAAAGCCACATCCTAACGCAGCGAAATATACAAAATACTACAGCAGCAGGAATACACCGATGTTGACTTCAGAGCCACTCCTCGCAATGAAGCTTTTCCCCTGTTTTATGTACTTAAAAATGCACCACGATAACCGTGGGGTCAGCGCCACAGGATTACGCGATTCCTCTTTGTAACTGAAGTTTGAGTGCCCTAGAAACGTCGATCTGCCCGGATGTCTGCAGATATCAATTTTCCAGCTGTTCCTTTGTCTGCTGACAGCACTGAAGTATCTTACCTGTCATAAAACATTTACATCACCTCACGCTAGGCTTCCTTTGTACATGCATTATTTCCTGTTTTTTCTCCATGTCATTCGTGTTGACAGAAACAGCACAGGAAAAGCATCAGCAACAAAACCGTCAACCAGGCAGTTCTCTTATCTTTTATTGGTCCGGGTGTTTCCGAAGAGACCAAGGGAGATTTTTTTTAGGGAGGGGGGCAGGGCGGTGGAGTTGTGAGAAAAACAAGGTTGTCGTTTTGCCGATGCAAATAAACAGGAAGGGCAAGTCATCATCAAGCTTTTATTGATTATTGCCGCCAGGCCCGGAGTTCCTATAGAAATTGTCTTTTTTTCAGTTCGTGCTTCTTTCCATGCGTGTTTTTCCCATCACGCACCTTTAACGCATGCGCGCAGTTACAGCAGGTTGCGACAATCTGTTCAACTTCGAATACGTTTAGACCGTGGAATGATTATCGAATAATCGTGTACTTTAACTACGAAAGAAACCGAGCTTTTCCCTCACTCAGCAGTCGGAAGTGGACGAACCGGAAAGACAGCGATTTCCTGACCACATCTCGGGTCCACGAGCACAACTATATCTTTCATGGCTGTAGAAACGAAAACGGTTGTTGTGAAGAGGCATTCGCGGCCGGGTATCAGGCACAAGACCTAGCATGCGACGAGAACACTCGGAGTAGCGCTCTTAGGCGTATGGTTATGACTTCCGGTGCCGGAACGGAAGTATGCGTAAAAGGCCAGAGAAGTATGGACGGGGAGTAGAGGCACCGATGATAACGATCGGGCTATCTTTGTTCATCGAGAGGGTTTTGAACACGTCAGCTCTTTCAGCGTGCGTGTCAAGTATGCCACTTACAAAACACCACAAGATTACGAGCCTGTGGTGGCGTCATGGGGACTGTTGAACAGTTTTGGACTCGATTTCTCGAGTGTGCAACTCGGGCATCGTGTAAATCCTCGAAGGTCCATGGTTACAAAAAGGTTTAATTTCTGAATCAACGGCAGCCAAACAATTCAATGTTTTTTTTTGTTTTTAGCAGACGTGGCCTTTGGATGCACCTCGATTTATACAAAGACCATAGGAGTACAAGCTTGAAATAAAAAAAAAGGATCAGAGGTCGGTTTTTTTTTCTTTTCGATAAGCACAGGTATATAGAACGAACAAATTAAGAGGCCATGGAAAATATAGAGGATGTTATAAGTACTCTTTAGTGAAGCATAGCATTTATAAAACCAAGAAAAATGCAGTTAAAAAAAACGCTAACCCTGCTTTCTGTGTGCTTCGGAGGGATCAGAGAACTACTGGGGTTATTTAACAGGCACCCAAATCTGAGCACACGAGCCTACAGCAAATTGCACCCGCCGCAGACGGAATTCGATCCCATGGCCTACGACTCAGCAGCCGAATACCTTGGCCACTGCGCCACTGTGGGAAGGAGGGGGGGGTTATACCATAAAGCGTGATGGATTGGTCTAATCCGATGTCAAAGCGAGAAGCTCGAAGGTACAGGATGAGACATTATTTATTCATGCAGATACAAACACAGAAGTCGAGAGAGACGAAAGAAAAAAACACAGCGTATCCACGGAGTGAATGAAAATTGGTGAGACAAAGCGTTCGTCAGTCCGTCCGTGCTTCCATTCGTCCATTCGTTGTGGCTTCCGTCTGTCCATGCGTCCGTCCATACGTCCGTTCTTCCATCTGTCCGTTCGTTCATCTGTCTTTCTGTCTGTCCATCCATCCATGCGTCTGGTCGTGCGATCGTTCCTCTTTCTATCCATCTGTCCATCCGTCCGTCCGTCCGTCCATGCGCCCGCCCCTCTGTCTTTCTGTCCATCCGTGCGTCCTTCAGTCCGTCCGTCTGTCTGTCTAGTGAACACTCCAAGTACAGCCATCTCACATCTTCGCATCATGTATTCATCATATAGAAGGACCGCCATCCAGCGGACATTCTCAGGACCGCTCTTTCTGGTATGTGTCACCGCTGGTTACGTACTACAACGAGGAACGCACAAGCCACGCCATGGGGAGCTTCGCCCCTAAAAAACACGCTCAAGATTTTTCCAAGCTCCAGTGTAAAATCATAAACACATGACATCTTCCTGCCATTTTGTAAAGCGTGCACCGCTGCACAAAGGGTAGTAGTGCGGAGACGCAAACGAAAAAAAAAGCGGAGAAGGGGCATTATTTTTACACTGGCTGAAAAGTATACAGAAAGCGTACGGGTTGCAGAGCTTTTGTATCAACATTAACTATTTCCGCAACATTAACTATTTTCACTAAAGCGTATCACCACTGCCTTAAGAAATATGCGAGCATGACGACTTCACAGTGCTGCACTTTCTAGCCTGACAAGACCTGACAAGAGTCTACATTCAGGCTCCTAACGCGATTAAACTATTCTGTAACGCAAACATTATGAGCTTTTTAGCCTATCTGCGAATACTAATGGCGTCATAAGAAAAGAGATGGGTGGACGTGTCATTTCTTCATTTCGCGCGAACTACATCACGGAAATTGAAGACGTTCTTTATGGGTAGGTATATTCAGAACTTACTACGGAAAAAAATGCATGCAATATTTCATCTCATCTTGCCATGACATCTTCGATATTAATGTACCAAAGTAACGTTTCCAATTTAGAGTGGAAAAAGAAAAGTTCTGTGAACATCACCTATTCTTCGATAATCAGCCAAAAAGTTTAGTCAATGAACTAGTTTCGTACGCGATTCCTAGTGTCACTTTTTTTTGTTCTCCTAAATACCACGCCAAGTCACTGAAGAAACAAAAATGTTAATGTTGCGAATCTCTGTGCTCAAACCATCACAAAATTTCAGAGGTAGGCGCACACAAATCTCCACTTTGCCACCATTTGTGCTTGTTTTTGTCTCCAGTGCTATTAGCGCGCTACTTTCGCGTTCTTTTTCGGCGAAAGCTGCTATGAGATCACAACACGGTTCCCACGCGGTGCCGTAGTAGTCCACTGCTGCCACCACTACTAGTGTCTGTAAGCACTATCACACGAAATAAGAAAAAAAAAAGAGCCGGTGAATAAAAACACACCCGACACAGGGGAGTTTCGAACTCAGGTCCGCTGCGGGCCAGTCCAGTTCTACCACTGAGCCACGCCGGTGCTTGAGACTTGTTCACAAACTTGCCTTAGGCAGGCTTGGTGTTGGTAAAATAGTCGCGTCGATGTCAGTAATAAAGCGGTTTATAACAGCAAAGGAGCAACCAGGCGTTGCCTAATTAGAAAAGCTTGTTCTTAATCAACTAATTACTGTGACGCATACCCACTTCAGGCATAATTTCACACCATCATCAGCCACTGCAAGAACAATTAGCACGAAATTTTTTTTGCAAGTGTTTAGCGGATACCACGCTTCTGCGAGGAATGACGAAGGATAGCGCACTGAATGCCGGCCTACTACCTTAAACATTATGAATATTAGTGGCGTACTGGGCAAACAGCAAGTTTTCTTGTAGCAGTTATCCAAAAACAGTTTAGAAAATGCTCTGAAAGACCACTCTACTAGTTTTCGCTGTGGCACTGCTGCGCATTCAACGCAACCCTGGCGATTTTTCATTGTTGGTCTAGTTGGTTCAAGGAATCGAGACGACCCCAAAAACAGACTAGGCGTTCGTCCATGTGTCTCCTTCTGTTCATCTCGTGCGCTCCTTATTCCTTGCGTATAACTGGTGCGACAATGACACTTTTGACCAACTTGTTCTTTTGCGCAGTAAGTGGTGTACTGGTCTCCCCATACCAACTCATTAGAGGCTTTCGTCAAGCTAGGAATATGGTGTGGAAATTAGACGTGGTACTAACATGCCAACCCGCCTTCTTCGGCGTTTCTTCTTTCACTGCTACTCCTTCCTAAGTGAAGGTATGTTATTTCACATCTTCTTTTCTCAAAATTTACCACGTGCTTGTGCAGCTGGCTTAGTGCAGTCGAGAGGGCTGCTTTTAAAAAGCGTAAAATTCTGGAGCCCTGGCCTACCCTGCCTTTTATCACGAGCCTCTCAGCGGGCGTTGTTTCGGTTTCTGCAAGCTACCAGACGGGGCGACACGCTGTGACTGTTCGCGGACAATAATGCTGCCTAATTCTAAGATAGCGCTCCAGTCACTACGCTTATTTTTGTGCTGTCACAAACACTTATCACTCCTTTATTGACACCCCTTTTTCTCCTCGCAAAGTACACCGTAGACAGCCGGAGTCTCTGTATCTGTGTAGCTCCCTTTATTTTCTTTATTTTTCTGCCTTTCCCTTTCTTACTGTTCTTCTTTTTTCCCTATCTATTTACATTCTATTATTCCCTCTCGCCCCCCCCAAGTTTAGGGTAGCCAACCGAGCCACGCTTTGTTAAGCTCCCTGTTTTTCTTCTCTATTTCTCTCTCTCTCTATCTTCTGTCTTTCTGTACTATGCGGTTGTCACGCTTTACGGTTGTCTTTCAGCCTATGCATTGTTAAGTAAGATTCGGTCGTTTGGAGGATGCACTGTAACTTGAACTGGGATCGGCTAATGCACAGTAAGCAAAAAAAGAGCGCGGAAATGTTCAACCACATTTCTTAGCTTGCTATAAAAAGACCCTATTCTCCCGTTTGAGGCGAGCACCGCGCTAAATCCCGAACCTCATCCGAACCACCGGAGGGGTTGTAATGACGCCGTTCGCGCTTAAGTGGGCTCGCATCCGAGACGTCTTCGCTCGAAGACGAGGCAGCCTTCTGGAGCATCCACCTTTCTATTTCATCCGAGTGAGCTGTAAGGATCAACAATATCAGTGCGTTCTCGATGGTCACGTGATCTTCAGTGAGGGCAGCCAATGTGCGCGCGAGAGAGGGCTTGAAAAATTGGCCGGTGTAGTGACTGTTTTGGCCAAATAAATCAGTGTCGACGTGGGTTTATAGATTGCCGCCATTTCTCTTAGTTCTTGAATTTTCCTCCAGCCTTGCAACGGAGCGTTATGCCATTTCATCATGGCTTGGGGCTCAGCGCTTTCAAGCAGACAAAGTATCCCGCTAGGAGTGCGGGTGCTCACTCTTGGACCAGGGGATCCTGTAGCATTGATAGACGACAATAGACGATATCAAAGGGGTGTCTAACACACCAGACGCAAGCGTCATCGTTTATTCAATAATACGCAGGTAAAATGACAATAGATAGTGCTTTCAAACATTATTTAAACTTTGAACTTGCCGGCCGGTTGCATGAATCACCCTTTTAAAAGACTCTGTCTCTCGTCTGCGGTACGTCACACTGAAAACATAATTGTTTCAATAAATTTATTTACTTTTTCTTCTTTTAGGGCCCTAAAATAATCCTACACTGTTAAATTTCTGGAAGCGTACCCATTTAGTCAAACCTGTCACCTTCGCGCACGTGCACTTGTGTACAACGCGAGCGTAGCTGACAGGCAGACGACAATTTTGAGCACACCAGTTGAAATGTAAGTGGTCGCGAGTCGCCACGATTGGCGCTGGCGGCGCGCAGGTGCAGTGCACTGCTGCACCCTCTTTAGGTGCCGTGCGTTCCTTATAGATTGCAATGAAAGCGTATAGCTCTCTATGTAGGGCCGCCTTCATGGAACAAAAAAAGAAAGAAAAAATTGTTCCCCTTATTTCGAATTCATTCTTTCAGTTCAACTGTGAGAATGCACAATCGTTCTGCTTGTAATTGCAAGAAACTTAGACGACGCGAAAAACCGGGAAAAAAAAGGGGAAATGAAAGAGCGCCATGCGCCAACTAGCCATGCACCAGTTTTAAAATCTTAACCTTTCAGTTGCCATGTCTAGCAGAACTGGCGCTTAAAGTTTTACTTACGCGCATCATGTGGATCACATAAACAGTATGCCGCTGCAGGTAGTTTATGCCGGCGTCTTTGGGGAAGTAACCGGCACGAATAGGTTTTAAAAGTAACTTCCAGAAGAAGTGATGAGGCAACAAAAATGGAGGGACGCCGCTCCCATTATTGTGGAACAAATAATGCTTTCAGCGTCAGCAGAATGTTGTCTATGTGTTCGTTTGCCATGTGGAAAAAGGAAGACACAGAAATATTTTTATAGAGAAATAGAGACCTATATCTGTCTACAGTGGCGGGCTACTATTGCTTCCTTCTGCTGTAAAAGCAACGCATTTGTCAAGGGACTATACAAATGTATTAGATAGATGTGTCAGGTAGAGTGGAAGTAAATAGCACATGCAGGTGGCTCTGTGAAATCGAAATGCATGGAGCGTGGCTGCATGTGATGGTAGGTATGGTAGCAGATATGCAATATTTTGTTGTGCCTTCGATTCCACCTGATTTCTCTCAACACTCTATAAACACTCAACGCTTATAAACAACTTAAATAGAAGAAAATAAAAAAATTGTTTCGATAAGCTTATCATAGAGAGAAAGGTACCTCCACTAACAGTAATTAATTGAGCTCTTTTGCGAAATACCCAGCAAAGTGTAGTACGTCACGGTTCTCCTAATGAGGTCGCGTGCCTGAAGTTTCTGCTTTCCAAAGCAGAAAAAAAGGGGATGGAACGCGCTTTCGCTCACATTTTCTGTTAGGCTGACAAGGTGTCTGCCGTGAGGTTTTATACAACGTAACATCATCCTGCCAAATTAATGCCTAAAGCTAGTTTTGATCTGGTAATTTCATGAGGAGCGAACAATTAGTGGGTATGGGTAGACAAGTGTACTAGTGCTTCCCTTGGGACCAAAGCAGATCCGCTGTACGATCGTGTAGTGCCATCGAGCGCCTTGAGGGGGCTTTGGCGAAGCGACGGAGAAAAGGAGCCGACGACCCGTCTAACGGGCGCGGAGGCACCCGAGTGACTGTCGCCTAGTCAGAGCACAACATCTTCGAGTTTTAGGCTCGGAGATTATCGGACTCTAATAGCCGTAATCTTAAGATAGGAAACATCCACGCCCTACGACGTCGGGGACTTCCTAGGTGCCAAATGTATAAACAAACGCTATTTCTCTTTCTCGTGTAGTTCACTCTAACTAAAATACTTCATCGAGACCACAGAACAGATATGATGCGGGTGAGCAATGACGTTAACATAGACATTATAGACGCGTCCGTGTGCTACATCATTTAAGTTTGAGACAAGTTCCGTGGAATTATATTTTCCTCAATTTCCTTTCCTGCTTTACAGGTAAGCATCAAACACATGAAAAAAAGGGTCTTTGCGCATTGTGCTTGTTAGAGGGAATGGTGAACTTACTGTATGAGCGTAACGTCAATGGAGTTCCACGCAATACCGGATCTTTGTGTGTGCGTGTGTGTGTGTGTGTGTGTGTGTGTGTGCGTGTGTGTGTGTGTGTGTGTGCGCGTGCTTGCGTGCGTTTGTGCGTGCGTGCATTTTGGCATTCTCTACTTCTCTCGCATAGATGGACTCTTAAGCACGCGTCTTACGCCCATTGTACCCTTTAACCATGTACATCACCCCAGAGGTGCCTTCAAAACATTTAAAAGCAAACAAAAGTACAGTCTAAGAGAAAAAACTGTATGTGAGTACTCGTTACAGCGAGATACTAATGTCTCTCTTTAAACTACGTCATAGTACGGCGCATCTGAAGAGTCAAAATAAACCGTCCACCGACATTTTTTCGCTAATCATGCAGGGTGTACTCAATAACAATCACATTAACATCCTATTTATAATCCTGAACCAGAGTCCACAGTGTGGCTTGCTTTGTCAATTGAGCTATTTTAAAAAGATTAATTGTAGCTATGAAAACATCTATAGAAATTTTACTTTTAGGGCTCCCATTGTAATAATTACGATAGATGGCTACCACAACCACAAGACTACTTCTTCAAGTCGACACTTAAATAATTCACGAGCTTTATGGAATAAAAACGCTAAACCAGAAGTAAAGGTCACACCATGATATATTAATGGCCTAAAAAAATGAAAATAACTTTCAGGCCCGCTAAGGGTCGCTAATAAGTGCTTGCAGCTTCCTCTCAGCAAGGTAAATCATGCGCAACCAGGAGTGCATAAATGGACGAGAGACAAAGTTCGATCGCGACCGGCAAACAATAGCGCCAATGTAAATCGAATAAAAAACACGAGATGCTCTTTTCACCGCAACTACGGTGAAGCATGTTTGATTGAAGCTGATCTCCCATAATGAGCAGATGCTTTCAGCCGCTGCCTTCTAACGGCGCGATTCAGTTTTAATGAGCAAGCCTTGACGTTGAGAGTCCGCATTGAGACCCGAAACGCGAACGCATTGAGATCTGTAAACAAAAGAAGCTCTCGATGTGGTGGCATTTGCTTTGCGTTTCTTTGTGGGCTGGAATGCAGAAGCCTCGACCACCAACTGATCTGACTGTCATTAACACGAAGACCAGTTATAGGTACATTTTGCGATTGCATGAATACGCTATAAATCAAAATATCATTTCAAGTTTTCCGCTGAAGAAAGTAGATGTACGCACGCTCTTTCCAAGTTCAATAAGTTGCTTGCGCAAGAAAATGTTCATGTGCGATTAATTTAGCGCTCTCTTTATGATCACGTGCAAAATGAGATCAGGAAATAATCGTGGAAGGTTCGCTGTGGTGAAAACAATCATTCTTAAGACGAGGCTGGCAATGCTGGCTTATTGGTATCGCATTTTCTTTTGTGGTAGCTAAGGCTGACAAAAAGAACAGAAAGCGCCAAGTCAAGCCAGAGTGTGCCTTTTCCGTTCTCCTTTTCGTAAGCATGCGCTACCACCAAGCAGTTTGCACATCTCAGATGTCAACTTGCTTTCTTAGCGAGAAAGACGCTGTTACAGTGGACAGTGCTAGTTTCTCACAAAGGCCTTTCTTTGAATACAACAAAGGCCTTTCTTTGAATGCTCCGTTATGGGACGTGGTGCGGCGCCTAAACTGCGCGGACTTACCTTCACTCTCGTGGGCATCACAGTGTTGTAAACTGCGTATTATTTTTCGTATTAGAGCGCCGGGCAGCATCGCAGTCATGTTAAAAGCAGGCGAGATAATAATATAGGAAAACACATGTGGTGAAGTTTGGAATGAGTCGCACGATACGCTTCTAATGGGGAAGCTGGACCATCTTAAGTCTGATCTCGTTGCTGCTAGTTTCTCGCTAGACGCTTGCTAAATAATGCTAAGCTGTTTCTCAGTTGCTTCCCAGCAGAGAAAGGTTGTAGTTAGGCGGGGGAATTCACAAAAATGGCTCGTGAAATAAACGACCAGTAACATCCGCCGAAATGTCCAGTAAGTGCGCAAAAATATAAGTACGAGGCACCTAGCCATGACACCAGCCTGAAATATCTGTCGCCAAGCAGGGTCGGAAAGTAGTCAACTTGGCACAAAGTAGCCACCAACAGCAACCCTGCTATCAGTGTACAAGAAACTAGACTGAAAAGAAATAGCAAAGTGCGCCAATTTAATTGCCCTACTAGATCGAACTTTTTCATTAAAAGAAGCCCGGTATTCTTATCTTTTTCTGAGTGGTTTCGAATCATTTAACAGCCACTAAATTAGCACTCACATTCAACGCCTTGTAAACTATGGTAGACCTTTCACTCAACCAATGATCAATATGACAAATGCAGTCGCGAGACTTACGCGACAGTGCACTGCTAATTGACAAGAACTAGCAGCACATCAGCTTCATGCGTGCGCTAAAGGCACATGCTGGCACACGGAATGTTCGCGTTCAAGTCGAAAAACGCTTCCATCAAACGGACGCGTCATACGCATTCCACGCTTTCTTTCATTGCTTACAACTGAAACTCCTGTGCGTCACGGCATCGACGTATAGAAAAAACCACCGTAAAATCAGGCTGCTTTTCTTTTCATCTCCATTGCAAAGAGTAGTGGACAATATGTCGACTACTGGTCTGGGAATCCTCACAGTGTGCCTTGAATAAGGCTGCTTTTCTTTTCATCTCCATTGCGAAGAGTAGTGAACAATATGTCGACTACTGGTCTGGGAATCCTCACGGTGTGCCTTGGGCCACGCGTCACTACGCTACGCATGGTAATTTGGTATACGGCCTCCCGTTTCCCTTCGTAATGGTATCAGAGAGAGAGAGAGAGAAAGAATACTGATGTGAGTGTCAAGTTGGCTCGCTTGAAATAAAAAAAGACAGAATAAAGGCTAGATGGATGGATGGATGGATGGATGGATGGATGGATGGATGGATGGATGGATGGATGGATGGATGGATGGAGATGGGTGGATGGATGGATGGATGGATGGATGGATGGATGGATGGATGGATGGATGGATGGATGGATGGATGGATGGATGGATGGATGGATGGATGGATGGATCCAGCTGTGCCCTTTAGTTCAGGTGGCGACTCACGCCACCTAGCCATAAAGTTAAGTACTATCCCTTTGTGTTTAAGAATTGAATTTCACTCACACCTCGATTGTAGCCACCAATCAGCCAACCTTCTTCTGGTTCTTTCTACCCGTTTAAAGTCTATTTTGCCTTCACTGTCCCTACGCAGTGCTTCGAAAAATTTGGCGCCATTATGTTTGACTATAGAGTGGAGCCCTTTACAGAACATTATCAAATGTTCAGCCGCTTCCTCCTCCTCTCCATAGAGTTTCCTAAAATTAACTAGAGGGCACTTTGGCGCTGCGATCGTTCAGCGACCATGGGAAAGATGGGTAGCACACGCATTTGCCTAGTCTTCGTACTTGCGGTGGGCGAATCGTACTTGTGGCTTCGCTTGTTGCTGTGTTTCGGTGCTGTTTTGAAAGAAAGGTTCAACGCTTTTAAACTTCGTCAGCTGATTTGGAAACTAAGTCTAAAAAAATAAAGTGGTGAAGCGCAACCTCTGAGCATTTGCTAATACTTGTTTCGTAAGAAAACAGTTCCAAGCCACACGAACACACACGGAACCAGAAGCAGGCAAAAAGTGCGAGTATTAGACAAATATGTGTACTACCCATCATTCCCATGCTCACTGAATCGCCGTGTGTTGCAGCTCCCATTTACACTAGCGCCAGAGTTCCCTCTAATGTATATAGGAAACTCTATGCTCCTCTCCACACGCACTACATACCGTGTCTGTGTCTTCGTATTTGTTCGGTACGTCTTGGTCCGTAGTACTCCCGTTCTAGCCTCGAAGAGCTCAGAACTACTTCGAGAATTACCGTAGATCTTTTCTCTTGGAATTTTCTGCTTAAATGTTCGGTAGGTCCCCACTGATGATTTCGTAAGCATTCCGATCTTCCACATGTCCCTCGCTGTTTCCTTCACCTTCTTCATAACTGATGTTTCCTTCTGACTTGGTATTCTGCTGTTGTTTAAATACTTGCTTGACAATTTTCGAGTTCGTCTCCTCCGTTTAGTATCGACATTCTTCACGTACAAGTAACTAAAAACTTTCCTAGCCCAACGCTCCTCTTCCATTTTTCTGAATCGCTCCTTAAATTCTATCTTGCTGCTAGCTTCCCTGCACTCAAACGATGTCCATCCCAAGTCTCTATGTACCCCCTGATTTGAGGTATTCCCGTGTGCTCCCTGAGCAAGTCTACCTATGCCAAGTTGTTTAATTTCCAATCTTGCTTGAATGTCTGATTTATTGCACAAGACCGCATTGCCAAACGTCAAACCCAGGACTATGACAGCTTTCCAAATCCCTCTCTCAACGTCATACCTATTGTAGCTCCACAGTGCCCTATTTTTCATTACAGGTGCTTTCCTAGTGCCCTTAGTCATTACGTATCTTTCCTGCTTCATTAGATACTTGGTGGCCGTCAGGCGACGCGCCACCTGGCGGGAGAAGCCAGCTCTGCAGCGTCGCGTTCATTAGAGTTTGAGCCGCGAATTTGCGAGAAGCAGGCGCCGTAGATCAAAGGACTGAGAGACGACGCGGGGGGGGGGGGGGGAGAGTTGCGATGCACATGCGGTAGCTGAAGTTACACGGTTGACAGCTCTGTTTTAATGACCACTAAGGAGCGGGATAACATTCGGCGGCACTCTTGAGCATTGGGTGGTGGTGCGCCGCAGCAGGGAACCCTTTTCACGAGGCGCCTCCCGATGCGGAGCTCCAGCCTGGCCGCATATTTCACGCTTCCCTTCAACAACCCAGACTTTCTCTCTTTTTTCCCGCCTACCATCCATCCCCTCTACAAACATGCACACGCACGAAAGCACTCTTTTAACCTAATTCTCGTCAATTCTACCAGACATTTATCGGAGTGACACGGTTGCTTAGGGGAACTTCGTGTCAAAAGAATGCCGACACTGTTCGTGACAACTGCCAGTTTCTAGAAATGCGAATGTATTTGAAGAGACAACTCTAACGTTCTGCGAAGGAAAGTTATTCAGATTTATGTTTCTTGTTTCGGACAACACTTGATTTATGGTCTTAGAAAGCCAGTGAACATTTTTGAGTGCTAGGGCCTAGCATCCTGACGTCGATAAAGTGTAAAGCTATTAGTCACGGTACTATGTGAATGATGGTATGCAGAACTGTGTTACTGGTAATGAGCAAGTGCTCGAAAAATTGAAAAAAGGAAGCTTTACTATGACATCTCACCACTATAAAACTCGATTGAGTCCCAATCCTGTCGATACTACATGACCTCCTTCTGTATATTCTTGTCTTGCACAGTTTATTGTGAAAGGAAAGTTGATTGATTGATTGATTGATTGATAATTCGCACTGGTTAAGGTATTTAGACAGTATGTCAGCAGTGCTTCGTGGGCTCCTAGATATGCTGCAATGGTAGTGTAGCTCGTCAACTCACTCTCTATTTGAAGCACATGTCTCTCCACGTCTTGCAGAAGAACAAAAAAAAATGCCGTGTTACTCAGTCGAGGCGTATTCATCGCCAACTTACTTACAGCGCAACACAAGAAAAAATACAGCACAGGGAAGGAGCAAAAGAGAAAGAAAAGATGGCGCTGTGGTAGCGCCGTCTTTTCTTTCTCTTTTGCTCTTCCCGGTCCTGTATTTTTTCCTGGGTGCATTCATTTCATTCAACTCGTCAGAGTTGCACCATACCCCAAAATTAAGAGCGTGCTTCTCTTTTAACGGGTTTGGCCCACCTCTCCGTTCATCCGCAACAAACAACTGTGCAATTGAACACAAGCAAGCTATGACGTGATAACTTTTCTTGTTTTTTTTTTTATTTCTCTCCAAACTCCACCTCGATATGCAATAACACTCTATCACAGCGCAAATGTCGCCTCCCACCTCGCCAATAAAAACGATCTGCCTCGCTACCCAAATTAGCGTTGATGTGTTATTATTGGCTGGCCTCTGCACTGCTCTTTGTTTTTCGAAGGCTATATGTAGTTTGTGCCCACTCGGGGACGTCCTGCGTTTCGTGAGGCACGTAAGCACTGAACAGCAAGCTCCTCTTTCATTTTGGGTGTACTCTGCGTTGTGCGTGCAGTGAGCTGGCTGCCTAATTACCATTTATAGGTCCAGGAGGTGCCCCCTGCACAAAGTGGTAAAAAAGTTAGCCTTTCATGCCAGTGCATTGAGACGACATTCTGCCTTTCAGTGTGGTTGAATCGTCAAGTTCTTTACATAAGGCAAGCTTTATTCATGAGCTGCATATAAGCTGAAGTGTGTGGCCCCGCCGCGGTGGTCTAGTGGCTGAGGTACTCGGCTGCTGACCCGCAAGTCGTGGGTTCAAATCCCGGTTGCGGTGACTGCATTTCCGATGGAGGTGGAAATGTTGTAGGCCCGTTTGCTCAGGTTTGAGTGCACGTTAAAGGAACCCCAGGTGGTCGAAATTTCCGGAGTCCTCCACTACGGCGGCTCTCATAATCATGGTGGTTTTGGGACGTTAAACCCCACATATCAATCAATCCGAAGTGTGTGGCATACCCTCTTAAATAAATATAGATCCATTGATTTTTCTATTAAATGCGAAACATTCCTTAGCGAACTTCGGCGACATTGACCGTATCTATCTATCTATCTATCTATCTATCTATCTATCTATCTATCTATCTATCTATCTATCTATCCACCTATCTATCTATCCACCTATCTACCTATCTATTCATCTATATATCCATCTATCTATCTATCTATCTATCTATCTATCTATCTATCTATCTATCTATCTATCTATCTATCTATCTATCTAGCCGCTTACGTTCGGGTGCTCTCGTGGTCACCCCTTTAACTTGACGTGCACCAAAATAGGCATAGGAGGATAAGATGGTTTGACGAATATGACGCACTGGTGAATGCATCAATAATGTCTCATTCCCATCGCGTATGCCATCGTACACTTCCCGCCACACAGTGGCACATACCCACGGGCGGGTAGGTGTCGCTGGTATGCGGGTGTGCGCCACAGGTGATTGACACTTAGTATACACCCAGGTACGACGAGAACACACATGGGCAGTTTTAACGTTAAGAAATACCCAACGTCAGTAGCGCCGACCCGACGAATGCAAATAAATGTCAGGGTTGCAGCTGGAATTGAACCCGAGCGTTCTGTCTGGCAATGAAGCATTTTACCACAAAGCTACGTCAAGTCTCGGAACTATTTTTTCAAATAGACGCTAATCTTCGTGAAACGTCAATTGTGGTTGCAGTGCTGCCTACCCAATTTTCTAAACATTACATATGTACTCCTCTGATACAGCCGTCCCATCGGGTTAACGTCAATTGTGGTTAGTTGTCATGCGCTGAAGATGATTTATGTAGCAGTGTCCAGGGCCAGCATTTTCGCGAGCATCAGCGTATCATATGAGCTTCTAGTGTTGCTAATGCGCATGTGCCAGTTGGCAACTGGCAACATTTAGCATGTGCAAACAATTGGTTATATAAACAATTGCAACTCATAAATATACTTCTGTGCGTGGAAAATTTGTAAATATATTTAGCGTCATTTCTTGACGGGTAGCTCAATAAAAAATATTGCAACATGGTCACCTTCTCACCGCATGTTTCGCATAACGTCGATTCTCAGGCACACGGGAACTGCCGAATTTTTTTTCGGAAGGCGCCTTATGCATATTTAGCAAATCGAGTGCTCTACCAGAAGCACTCGAAAGAGAATTAAGTGTCACTCGATGCTCATGCCGCCAGAAAGTCCATGTGTTAGGGGCCAAACACGTTAAGGTTTCACGGTGTCGGCGTGCATCGTCCGTCATCGGCTGCTGCTGCTGTCGTGATGGTTTATGTGCTTGAGTGCAATAGAACACCTTCTCTCGCCAAGCTACAGTGCGCTCTCTTTCGCCACCACCTTGAGCACTCACCGCACGGCGAGAAAGCCACAGGCGCGCGATGACTATGGAAACGCTTCCTTAGGCGCGAGATGGAATGCGCTGTACGTTAGCTGGCCACACCCCGTATATATATGCACCAGTTCTTGTCCTGCAGTGCAGTACCGGCGGGAATTTTTTTTATTGATACGATATATAAGGAGATGTTGGCGCACCATTATGGCGCCGGCTACTCCTTAGCCGTTGATTGAAACTTGAACACGTATCTTGAAGCAAAACATACAAAGCAGTGCATGAAAAAATAGAAAACTCGGGCACTGATATGCAAAGACACACTTATACGCACATATCACAATGGTAAGTAAATGTTCGAAAGTCACTGGAAATGTCCCTAGTTAATAATCGGTCCACCAGCACAAAACAGCAAAGCACACGTCTGGTTCTTATAAAGATGCATTCGCTCGTATGTACATATTAGTCGACACGTCCTTCGTTTCACAACACACACTTGATGGGTGTCACAAGATACTGTACATAATAAGTACATGTGTTACAAATGAAAGTTTGTTCTTTGTTAATACTTGTCAGCAATCCCGCTGTCTTGTGAAAAACGTGTTAATGCTTTGAAAGCGTGGGACTGTAAAACTCCAGTTGGCCACGGGCCCAGAAGTTTTTTCATGCTAAATGGTCTGCGGCGGGAATTTATCTTGTGCGTAGTTGAACAATGTAGATTCGCAGCGTGCCCGTTGTCTAAAAAGGGGATTTACAACTTTCGCTCTTCTCCAGGTTTCAGGTCAGTGCAGCTTAAATGTCTTTCCTAACATGCCCCCTTCTAGTTTCGTTGCTCACGCTCGGCTCGCAGGGCAGGAAGACTTAGTGCTGCTGCTGCGCACACTCTCTTCGTCGGCCGGTGGGTGACACGCCTGGCATGTCACCCACCACTGAAAATTGGTGTGGTTTGATGTGCGGTTAATGCGAGACGCAGCAAGTGCATACCATCTTCGGTAAGCGTGGTGAGCGAGAAGTACACAGCCACTGGCAAGAAGCCGTTGCCCAACGTTGAGTGACACTCTTCACCAGCTTAATCTGAAGTAATTTGATGGGCACTGCAGACATACCCTTATGTAAGCAGATAGTCACTCACGCCGCTCAGTTGTGGTATCTGCGAGCGCCTCAACTTCACTGGTAGTGCAGTTGAGGCGCTCGACATCTAGAGGTTGTTTGGGATTCGTTCATGTTTCCGCCAGGCAAAGTAAAGAGGCATGCCAAGGTATGAGATCGTGAATAGTGACCTTGGCATGTGCGGCAGAAATCGAACAGTGAGAATGGAGACCGATGAGAAAAGTCACTGCGCAACCATGGTGCAGCACTTAGCAGCGATGATTTCGAGTTTTTCAGAGTGTAACCGACGAAACTCGTGAAATACCTTCGTCCCCGGATCGGGTTTCCCTTGGTAGAACCTGAAATAATTGTGCACATTTGTGAAATAAAGCCTGTCGATGTCAGTTGTGGAATTTAGCCCAACGTGTTACAGTCTTCATTGCTTGCCGAATTCATTTGAACACATATTTCGTTTTCGATTAACACTTGCACATGCTGAGGACGGTATCGGCTTGCCAATGCCTGTGGCTTGCGCGAATATACTTGCCAATGGCTGCGTCGCTTGCGCGGTTACTAACCGGCCGCCAACTCAACGGGGACAGCGACGGAAATAACGACGCACTTGGTACAGGAACCGGTGCCTGAGAATTGCGCTCGCAACAAAAAAGGAATGGATGCTGGGGTATCGAGCTATTCACGTGAGCATTCGAGAACACGCTATGCTGCTTCAGAAGTAAGACTCTAACTGCTGTGCTATGGCGCTGTGGGATGTAATTTAGATAAGGGAGCAACAAAATCAAATTTGAATAAATAAATCTCATTTATTCATTCTTGAACCTTATAGAATAACACCCTTCAAGTTGTACGTCTTTTTAACTGCCCTGGTACTTTGTATCAAGTGTTGGCAAGTCATGTATTCTTTCACCATTGCAAGACGTACAGCTGACTGCAATTGCAAAGCGCTGTCATGTCGTCCGGTTAATTGGCGACGAATTGGTGAAGATCTTCCAAGTAAAGCACTACGGGATAGCATAACGCTATGTCCCCAAGTATCAAAAACAGTTTCGTTGTGTGCTTATAAATGATCTCGAACGACTTCGGACTTTGAATACTTTCTACTCATCTGTGAGAGCGCATTCAGCCGTCACTCAGCACATTTTTGACGTCTTTTGTGCACCGTTAGAACCACATATAATCTAGTGCACTTTTCTCTGGACATATAAAAAAGCCAACGTGATCGAGCTGCTTACTCGGCTTAATTTGGCACTCTATCTGAAAATTTTGATGCTAAGCCTACATAGTTTTTTTTTGCCAGAAAGAACTTGGTGCTCTACTTTTATCTATTAAACAAACAAATTTAAGCGTAAAAAGCAAACGGAATGGTGCCGTTTCTATGGTTGCAATAGAATCCTCTCTAAGCATTCCACAGGCTCACCTTAAACAACTGATGAGTATATTCCGACCCAGCTAGGCCAAACAAAAAAGTCAGTGAATGAAATCCACATGTATTTCTTTTGGAGCCTTTTAAGCGATGTGTGTGTATTGACCGCGAGGGTCTCCAATAGAGGCCAGCGCTGTTTTGAAAAAAGTTTATTTGCGCTACTTACAGAGAACAAAGATGTCATAACATTTCAGTAATAATGTCACTAGGATGATTATGACGAGCGCGCCATAGGGGCGAAATCGGAGCGGGAAATTCACTGCAAGAGGAGAATAAGGAAGACGGTTCGGTGAGCGTGCGTGGCCGGCTTCGATGGGTGTCGGGGCTTTCAACCCCGTGTCCTGGGCGCTCGCCCCGGTCGAGCATGTCTTAAACGCCAGCAAGACGTCATGGTGCGGGACATCGACGTAAGCTCGACCCAGCGAGCTACATGAAAAGGCGTGTCTCACCATGGACGCTACTGCGATGGACTCAACGCCACGTTGCCTGGTACTACGGTGACCGCAACAACGGTGTGCGTGGATGTGGTCCTCTATACTAGTGGCGTGGGAGCGAAGCACGCCGACCGTAACGACGTAGACTTACTTCTCGCGTGAACAAGAACTTCTCAGTAGACCTTCTTTAATTCCACATCGTCTTGATGTTCTTTGTGAAATATCTTCGTATGTGTTCTTGTCCTCGTCCGATATGAAAAACGTCTTCGTGTTGTCAGGTTGTCTTGAGTGCGTCCGATGACCTATGCTCATTGAGTAAAACTCCTTACTCCCCACAGGAACATACACTTTGGCACATCTATGTACCAAGAAAAACATTACTACGTTGCAAAAAAGACATCATACCCCTAACATACTTGACAATGTTGGCACACGTGTACACCAGAACTCAATGTAATATCATGATACAATGAATGGTATAAAGATACTATATATGCAATGAAACACATATGGTTGCAAATTAAATTATGGATAACTACTCAACTCGAGCTCCTTAGCACCACGTCGGTCGGAAAATGAGTTGTACTTTTTCGTGTTCAACGCTGACGAAAGGCACGACCAATACCGCAGCAACTCGTGCTCCCCGAGAAAAAAAAAAGCTCCTCAGAGAGGAACGCGAGCATTTCTCGTCTCATTCGGCCCAATATCGGCCACAACGCACGCCGGTGACAATTCGCAGCTACAGTCTCGCATCGGTTTCGCCAAAGGCTGAACAGACCTGCAACTATCTAAAGAGTTGAAAAGCACCCGCGCGGAAACCGGCCGTTGAACACAAATGTTCGCACACCATGTGCCCGAAAACCACCGTAGACCACTCACCGAGAAAGGCGGGAGACCACATATTCAACTGTCGCATGTCTATTGGTCTCAACTATGACGCAGTTGGGGCAAGTCGAAGTGTGAACCACCTGCCATCGCTGCAACCGATCTCGGGTGGAAAGCAAGCCCCAGCCCAACCGCCAGATAAAGTCCCGGAGATGTCCTGGCAACACTGCTGCAGTTATTGGTTTCCAATGGCGCTTCATTATAGATTGACGATGCTGGGGCACCAAGGGCCGTAGACGGGCGGCCATTGTGTCCGCCACTTTAGATTCAGCCACCTCTACTTTTGGGCACGTAGCCTCCAAACATCGGCAAAATGCCAGAAGGGATCGATACAAAGATGGTAATTCAGTAGATTGGGGACCTTGGTTAACTTGGCAAGCCCGCAAGAAGACGCATAGTGATGGCCCCAGATGGTAGCCAGCCAGTGTCTGAGCGGCCCTGCCATCGTTGCCTAGTATTCGCAATAAGTGTAGAGGCACAAAGTGGAAGCCTTGATGGAAACGCCAATGAATGCAAAATCGCCTTGATCTCGCAATTGAGCTAACGCCAGACGATATAACGATTATGTGCAACCAGACCAAATAAATGAACTGATGCAGCTTTGCACTTTCCGATAGACATGGAGCAGCAGCTTAACACAATGACAAAGATACTCAAATTTTTCGAGGTACACCGTTTGAGATAAGTATCGGCGTTCCAAGAGGGGGAGTTTGAAGTACCTGGCTGCTTGTATATCACTTTGAAGAGTTTGTACAATGAATGACCAGATGCTATCCTGTACACCAAATGCAGTGAAAGTAACTCCGAGTATTGCAATCTCAAGAGACCACTGTAAAGGCGACGTGATGTTGATACGACCGCTGAGGTTGCCAATGAATAAATACTGGCTTTTAGAAAAGTTTAACCTTGAACCGGAGATTATGCCGAAATCATGGAAAGTATCAAGAGCATGCTGCAGTGACTCTTCATTATGTACATATACGGTAATGTCATATGCATATGCAGTGACCTTTACTTGAGTGTTACCGGGTAGAGGTAAGCCACGAATCTGCGGGTGACGTTCAATGGCCTTTAAGGAGGGTTCTAAAGCAAGAATAAGTAACACTGGGAAGAGGGGACACCCTTGGCGGACCCCACGCATGACTCTAAGTGCGTGACTCTCACGGGAATCTAAGTAAAGGGTACTTTCTGAATGACGGTAAATTGCGTGAATGAGATCAATGAACTTATCCGAGAACTCGAATGCATGTATAACATTTAATATGTAGCCTTGTGAGATCAAAAGCTTTCTCCTGATCCAAGGGAAGCACTAGTCCTTGTGCACATCAGCTACTGGTGTACTAAATGATGTCACACGTTAGATGGGTCTGTATAGGTGTACGGGTGTGTATTTCTTGGCCCGGAACAGAACAGAGCTGGTGGGAAGCGATTAATGTTGCAAGAAATGGACTGATTCGGCGCACCAAGTTGTAGGCCAAGAGCTTGTAATCTTCTGGTCACGTAGACATTGGGTCTTTCTTGGGAACTAGTGTTATACGGCCTTTGTGGAAAGAGGTTGGAAAGATAATATCTTGGAAACACTTGCGAATGACGCGTGACATAGTTGAACCATTGATAGGCCAGAACTGTAAATAAAACTCTGCAGGGAGTCCGTCAGGACCTGGGGCCGATCCCTTTTTCACTGCGTCTAACGCGCCCTTTATTTCGTCATCGGATAGCGGTGATAGCAGAACGTCATGTGACATGTTGGAATCATGAGTTAAATCTTTTAGCAGTGAATGCGAAGAAACAGATCCTGGGTGACAGACATTAGCAGTTGAGTGTGTTTAAAAACAGTGGGTAACAATTTAGTGTACTCGGTACTCTACATTGGCAGAGCATAAAGCCGTCCAGTGGGCCTCAAACTAGCTGAGGCGCTGTTATCAACGAAGGAGAACGGGCCATAAGCATAAAGTAACATAGTTACTATGTTACTCTATGCCATAAGTTCAAAGTGTGTTGAAAAAAGGGGGTAACGATTTAGAGTACTAGTTATACGCCTGTCACACGTGGCAACTCAAATGCACTTCGAGTGAGTACACTTAGCCGCGAGTGTCATTTGCGCGCTGTCACACGAGCAAGTTTAGTGTCACTCACAGCAAAGTACACTTGACGGCAAGTGCATACCCCAACGTCCCTTCGCTGCGACCAAGTGTGTAGCCTCGGTAGCAGTGGCTTGCACAAAATACGATGTTGCTTAAAGCGGCGCTCATACTATGTTTAACTAATTGTTTTCGTTATTGGAGATTTTGGTACGTACTAAAACAAGCCACAAATCAACAAAAATTCTCGTTACTCTCCCCCTCGGGCAGTTTGCGGTCACGTCCGCTACGGGGATGTGGCACACATGCTATGCAATGGCCGCGTCTATCGGGTTATTTACTTCCAGGCCCACTTTCACATGTGTAAGCGAGTCGTTCTCTAGTCGCTTGCGATGGCGTGTGCCACCCGTGCTACTTCCGCGATGACAACGTGGTCCGACAATGAGACATGGGCGCCAAAGTAACAAATAGGTATTGCACTACAAACCCAATAATTCGCCCCGTCATCACTTCCAAAGTACACTTCGCTTTCTCGTGTAGTAGCGAACCAGTAAATTGACACTTTGTGAGCGTAAGTACACTCGCTAAAAGTGCAATTAAGTTGTCATGTGTCACAGAGATAATACTCTACTATGGGAGTGAGACAGGAAAGTTTATTGCAAACTGGTAACACCGTTTCAGGTGAGTACAGCTGTCTGGTGTAACGAAATTCCTTCAGTGGCGTGTGCAAACAAGAGAACATAGACAGGATGGAACACACAGCACTTCAATATTCTCACAGGTCACACATCACTCAAGAAAAGAAAGAGAAAAACAAACACAAAAAGCGCAAAGTTGGAATAGATTTACATATTACGTACAATATACTAGAAGCATTTTTTTCCTTTTTCCGAGTTAAAATGGCAGTAAAATAAATTCCATATTCCCATTCCGAACTCCAAAATAAAACGTGTATGCCACCTTCTGATGAAGGCTTCTTCACCCTGAGTTTCAATATGTTCGGTAAGGTACCAAACCATGATCATTCTAATATTCTGTAAAGCTGGGCGTTCAGCTCGTTGGGGTCGTCACCGTGCTTCACCCATACAGTAGTGACGCAACAAGACGAACATTGTACAGTACGAGTTGTTCGAATAAGCCCCTTCTGCGCTGTCGGCCCGAAAGAATTGACACTCCGAATTGACGACGCACGACGTGCCACATGCCTTTGGTCGCTACGCATTAAAACATCGTGTGGCAGATCGTTTCTCTTTTCCCGCAGTTGGGATAGGGGTCATTGGGAACGACGCCCTACTTTGACAGTCTCTGACGAGTGGGCAGCGCGTCCCATCGCCACAGCCAATCAAATTCTCTAGCTATTTCCGGTACGTGGTTTTTCTGGCATTTCTTCAACTTGCTGGGCCTTCATCTCCGTTTTTCGTCGTCAGTAATCGAATGATTACTGACGACGTCGTCGGTTTGTCTTCCAAAGACGCATAGATATTCACGCGCATTTCAGATACCAAGACTTTATCATTTAAAATTGATGAAGCCATCCGCCACAACTTGGAACAGTGCCTTCCCAGATGGGCCTTCAAGGCGAACAGCTCTGGCATGTCATCGCTGACTTTGAGTTGCCCAGGCGCTAAAGAAATTACATCGCATGTGTCTAAATTTTTAACGAGCTCGTTAGGGCTATCGACTCTGTCCATCCTGCTCTGAGACGTACCCTGAACGCGCGTGGCTCCAAAGGTGTTCCCGTGAAGCGTTGACCATGCATCGAGCAGCTTCAACTCTGTACATATTTTCTGCAAATCTTTCGAATGGAATCTGCCTCGTCCTTGACTAGGGCCGTGGACATCTCAAATTGAAACGAAAACACAATAGAAATCACCTTTTTAGCAGGAACGACCTGACCCCTCTAAAAATGTCATTGACCAGAGACCCATTCACGGGCGCGTAAAGATTGCTTAATCGAATTTTCGGTCGTTTATCCACATGTCCACCGCAATAACACGGCCTTCTGCCTCGAAGAGGCAATGCGCACCTGGCCTGAACCTCGGATTGAGAAACACGACACTGGTGCCACGCCACTTCGTCTGCGTTAAGGAAAAGAAGGCTTCAACCGAAAGTCTAGTACGGAAGGTCATGACGTCGTGCCGCGTTCGAAAGTTGGCCTTTTGCAGAAAGAGCACGTCGAACCCGAGCGCGCGCGAAAAGTTCATTATCTCTTGTTGTTTTACAAGATCCTTGAAACCACGAACAGTGAAGGTTATGAAAGCTAGCTTATTCATTTAAAATAAATAAATTTGGTGGAAAAGAAACTATCGTTTTTTCGCTAACAGCGATGAGTCAGGGGACGCCACTGCTTCTCCTATATCAAGCGGCAGTAGATGAAGTCAACTTGATGATACTCGAAGGACTGGCGCTGCGATTTACTAGCGCGCACAGATAGAACGGACACAGTAATTAACACCAAAAATAACAGCAATAGTACATGCAGCATGCAACGTAACTCACATGACGCATTTACTATAACAGGGCATAGCCACCACAGCATAGAACTCACAAATTGGCGCAAGAAGGTGCCATCGTGAACGAGAGTAACATATGGAATACTAAACAGTTTGGGTGCATCAGACACAACAAATGCATAGTGCTTGTAGGGCTGGGAAGCAAGCATTTCAACGGTACAGGCAACCGGAAGCGGGAAGAATGGATGTAGGCAGCACAAATAAAAAAAAACATTGAGTCCTCACCCACATCAGGTGATGGATCTCTGTTTGGCGAATCCATTCGGCGCTTTTTGGACGTTCCGGAGGTGGTGACGTCACTTCCAGTGCTTCAGCTAGCAGGCTTGGAGCGACGCTGAGAGTTTGTGGCTCTTGACATCTTGTCGGGAGAACACGTATTTTCAGGAGACAAAGACACTGATCGTGCGGCTTGCAGAAATAAGTCACTTCTTAATTTTTGTGATGGTGACCGGCTCTTACAATGTCCGGATGTCTTGTCGAACGCTTCTTCTTGGGCTTGTACAGCGTGTGTGCGAGACATTTTAAATTTCCTTGAAGACGTGGTGTTTACTTCTTTTGTGGGCGTCGTCTTCACGCTACCTTCCATGCCCGCAGGTGGCCGTTCATGGAGCTCGTCACTTGCACTTGTTGTTTCGGAAGGTTGGAGCAATTTCTCCGGTTGGCCAGCGCCCCGAGATGCTTGGGACGCTTCCTCCAGCAAACATGCGTTCGAGAATTGTTCGTTTTCTGTGGCCTTGAGCTCCTCTGATGAAGACGTGGCAGACGCACTTGGCCTCGCCCCACCACGGTGGTCCAGTGGCTAAGGTACTCGGCTGCTTACCCGCAAGTCGCGGGTTCATATTCCGGCTGCAGCGGCTGCATTTCAATGGAGGCGGAAATATCATAGGCCCGTTTGCTCAGATTTGGGTTCACGTTTGAGAACCCCAGCTGGTCGAAATTTCCGGAGCCCTCCACTACGGCATCTCTCATAATCATATGGTAGTTTTGGGACATTAAACCCAACAAATCAATCACTTGGCATCTTCATGGCGTTTCTGGGCTCCTCTGGTGACGTTGTAGGAGATGACAACGCTGCGGTGTCCCCAGTCAGCGCAGAAACGTCGTTATCACACGTTGTGCAGGGCGACGCGGCCGCGGCATCAACGCCGCTGGCGTCTTCTGACTTGGCGTCATAAAATTTTGGGTCGGTTGCGCTCTCTTTATCCCAATAATCTCGAATCTTCTGTTGCCGTGGCTTGGTTTTGCGTTGCAAAACCACCATGTGCCTGGAGGTTCCAACTTGGGACGTTCTCTAAGCAGGCTATCCAAGTTCTGGGAATTCTTTCACTGACTGCGAGGTGCTCTGCGCTGCGTCTGTGTATGACTTGGGACGGAAGCAATCTTTCGTCGCGCGGTCCCCATTACAGCGCTTACACTTGGACACACAATCCTCACATGTATGGCCGAAGGTGCAACATCGCTGACAGAAGGGTGTCGTGCAAGTAGCCGCAACATGACCTTCTCTGCTACAGCGTGCGCATACTCTGCGCATACCACGATACTCGAGCATCACGTGGTGACCTTGAATTGATAGGAAGTTAGGGGCAGGCTTGGTCATCTCACTTAGGACGATGCGGGTACCAGTGTACGTTGAGTGATGCCTTTGCAAGGTAACAAACGTGGTACCCTTCACTTTTCCGTATGGCTGAAGAGCTGAAATAACTGCGTCATCTGACACGTACGGTGGGAGGCGAAACACACTGACTTCTACGCTTGGCGCCCCGACTGCTTCGACTTGTACCTTGCGACCTTGTAACTTGAAACCTTGGTTTACCATCAACTTGGTTGCTTGTGCAGCCGACGGAGCCGCAACTAGGACCTTCGAAGCTCCGACGTGTTGCAAGAACAGCAGCCCTTCACTCTCCATGATGTCTTCAAGGCCATCGATGATCTCGTCGACGGACGCCGTCCCCTCTGCCGGGACGGTGTAGTTGAAGCAGTGCTCTTTGAGGGGGAGCGCCGCAGGCCTTTACGCCATCCTCGCTGGATCAGGCCTCAAAGTAGCTGGCTGGCAAAGTCGCGAGTGGACACCCGGCAGCGACGGAACGGAATAGAGCGCATCACAAATTCTTTCTGTTTAGCCAATTACACTGCAGGACATTTATCTCCAGTCTTCTTTAAAAGCCACCATGTTTGAATGTGTTTCCTTGCGCAGTTCCGCAGCATGTGCAATCACCTTGACTCATAACCAACGCAACGATAGACGTCTAAAAAATTGAAATAATGCTCCAACTTCATCTTTATGGCAAATGGCTACAAAGTGGAAGATATTCTTGTAATTACACAGTTTAAATGCTTACTATATTTCCGTCACCAAACAAGAGGCATTTTTTAACAGAAAATATTTTTTCTCCATCCTCCTCGAGTTTCACCCAAGGAGATTTATTAGAGTTCTGATAAACACAAGAAGGAAGGAAGGAAAATAGAGGGAAAAGAAAGGCAAGGAGGTTAACCAGCCTATAGGCAGCCGGTTTGCTACCCTCCGCATGGGAGAGGGATGGGGGAGATGAAAGAGAGCGGAGAGGGAAGATAGAAACAGCACATTCGGCAGCACACGCGCGCACACTCAGTCAAAGTCCAGTCTTGTCTTTCGCGGTGTGTGACACTGCTGTTACAGTCGCTTGTTCAAGTCGGTGTCGCGTAGGAATTTCAACAGAGCTTTCGTCGCCTTCTGTTGCAATGTCTTCTCTCGGGCACTTGACAGAATAGTGTGCACAGACATTTGGCTGTTGTCGATGCGCGCAAAAGCAGACGCCAGTGACTGCCTCTGGATATCATACAATGGACAGTCACACAGGATGTGGTGTAGCGTCTCTTCGCAATGACAAGCATCGCAGAGAGCGTTGTCGGCCATTCCTATGACAAAGGAGTAAGATTTTGTAAATGCCACTCCTAGCCATAAGCGATGAATGAGGGTGGCTTCTCTTCGGTCGAGTCCAGTGGGCATGCGGAGAGCCATCAAAGAGGACAGGTGGTGTTGACGATTCGTATCGATGCTTGGTGGGCACCATAGTGAAAACGTGATTTCACGCGCAAGTCGTCGAAGATTACTGGCAGCATCAATCCTCGAAAGTGGTATGGCTTCTTCTCGTGTTCCTTCAAGGGCTGCCCGCGCGGCAGTATCGGCATGTTCGTTCCCTATGATGCGCAGTGACTTGGCAGCCATTGAAGCGTCCCATGATGCCCTTTCTCAAGTGAAGTGTGGAGAAGGCATCGAATTTCGAAAACAAGCTGTTCGTACGGGCCGCGACGCAGTGCTGAGAGCACAGATTGTAGGGCAGCCCTTTAGTCGCTGAAAATCAACCATTGTTGCGGTGGTTCTCGATTGACCACACAAAGTGCAGCGCGCAAAGCAGCTAGTTCCGCTGCTGTAGATTGCGTGGAGTGGTCAGTCCTAAAGCTGATGGTAACACCTCTTGCTGGGATAACTACTGCCCCTGACGAACACTGGTGGTTCGTGGAACCATCGGTGTATACATGTATGCTGTCTGAATATTTCTCGTGAAAAAGAAGAAGAGACAGTTGTTTCAGCACGGGCGACGAAAACTCAGATTTCCTCCGGATCTCTGGTACACTAAGATGCACTGGGGATCGAATAACACACCAAGGTGGTATGGATGGTTTAGATGCATGAGTGAAGCCCGAGGGAAGTTTATCGTTGTATTTCACGATAATTTTGGCGAACGATGCTTGGCGCCTCTCTGAACGCAACAGTGCAAGGTGATGGCCGGGGGCACGTGCGAAGTGTCGGATATGCGTTCTCAGGACTTCTACAACAATGTTAGTTTGTATCGGATAGTCACCAGCAATTGCAATTGTTGCTTCTGTTCACGTACATCTGGGCAGACCGAGGCACACCCTCAGCGCTTGGCTTGTACTGCCTGTAAAACACGAACATTGGTCTTGCAGGTATTGCTAAGCACGGGCAAGCTATATCTGAGGAAACCGAGAAACAGGGCCCTGTAGAGCTCCATCATTGCGTCTACTGACATCCCCCACGTCTTTCCTGCCAGGAACTTGAACAGTTGAGAAATAGCGGTCAGGCGCTTCTTCATATAGGTCACATGCGGACTCCAACAGAGGTCCTATCAAAAATGATGCCCAGAAACCGGTAGGTTTTGGCGTAAGAAATCGGTCGCCCGCAGATTGAGATGACATAAGGGGTCATTGCTTTGCGAGTGAAAGCCACCAGCGCGCATTTTTCTGGTGATATGCTGAGACCTTGTTTGAACAAGTAGTTGGCAATCATAGTTGCTGCTTTTTGAAGCCGGGAACGTATCTGAGAACGTGTGACTGCCGATGTCCAGACACAGATGTCGTCTGCGTATATTGAGAGTTTAATGGTGCTTGGCAAGTATTCAGCAAGGCCAATTAGTGCAAGATTGAATAGCGTCGGGCTAAGAACTCCGCCTTGAGGAACACCCCTGGAAGTATAGCGTCGGGTAGTTGGGCCATCTTCTGTTAACCCAAAGAATGATCTTGCAGCCAGGTAACTCGAAATCCACCGAAAGACTCGACCACCAAGGCCGACCACCGCAAGAGCACCCAAGATGGCTTCATGTAGTACATTATCATAAGCGCCTTTCACATCTAAAAACAAAGCTGCAGATAGTCGCTTACGGGATCTTTCGTGCTGAACGTACGAAACTAGATCAACGACATAGTCAATAGAAGAGCGGTCGCGTCGGAAACCAGCCATTGAATTCGGATAAATCTTGTAGTATTCAAGATACCACTCCAGGCGGCCTAGTATCATCCGTTCCATTATCTTCCCTACGCAGCTGGCCAGTGCTATTGGGCGGTATGAGGTGAGCTCAAGTGGGGATTTGCCCTGCTTCAAGATGGGTAACATGCGGCTTACTTTCCAGTCATCAGGAACATTGCCATCCTGCCACGAGATGTTGTAGAGGCTCAACAGTTCTCTGCTTGCACCTTCCCCAAGGTTGCACAAGGCTCGGTACGGAATACCATCTGGGCCCGGAGAAGTTGAACGCCTGCAGAGAGCTAGTGCCGCCTCGAGCTCCTCCATTTTAAAAAAGAGGTCCATGTGGTAGTCACGGGAACGGGGGACGTCACCTCTCACTGGAGAATCTGGACGAGTGGCTTGGTTGGCGATCTGCGCATAGAAATCTTCTGCGACATCGATGTCTTGCCTCCTTTGAAATAGCGCGAGCGCTTTGAATGGAAAGCGCTGTTCCGTAGGGTGACGCAGACCTTGCACCGTTTGTCAAATGTGTGAGAGTGGCTTGCGAGGGTCTAGTGACTGGCAAAACGTTGTCCATCGTTCCAACGCTAATCTATCCATGCGACGCCGAATCTTCTTTTGCATCCTTCTGGCTGCCCTAAGACCATGAATTGATTTTGTACGCCGATACCGACGCTCCGCCCGGCGTCGCAGTGCTCGGAGTCGCGCCAACTCAACATCAAAGTCGTTTCGTGTGGAAGATATCGTCACCGTGCGAGTGGCGTTTTGCATTGTGCTCCTAATTGTTTCCTCTAACCCAGATCGTAGGCCATCGCTGCAAGCATCTTCGATGTCAGATTTGAAGTTGGCCCATTGGACTGCTCGAATGGTCGTCCGTGGACCATAACTAGACAAGCCTTTGATGTTAAGGTAGATTGGAATGTGATCACTTCCTCGTGTCTCAACATCTGGAAACCACTTGACGTATCTCGCGAGGGAGTTGGAGACGAAAGCAAGGTCGAGACAGCTGCCGTATGTCACCCCTCGAAGAAAAGTGGGGCTGCCGTCGTTCAGGAGAGTAAGGCCATAGTTGTAGGCAATGTTTCCTAACCTGCGTCCTCTTGCATTTGTCCGCGTACTTCCCCATGCGTGACTGTGCGCATTAAAATCACCTATGAGGACCCATAATGCAGCACACACTCTCAAAATATCCGCTAATCTCCTGGAATCGAGATTATTTGACGGCAATATATAAACGCCTATGAGAGTAAACATGAGTTGGTTCTTTTCCACAGTGATGCAGACATACTGATTGTCATCGTGAGGTGCAATTGGTTGCACAACATACGTCAGTTCACGACGAACAAAGACGATGATTTTCTGCACGCATCGTTCGTTGAAGACATGACAGCTTCGTACCCCGATAGTCTTATTGGTTTCGACAAATTGGGTTCACAAATGACGATGATTGGAAACACGTTGGTAAACACAAACTGACGAAAATCTGAAAGGCGTGATTTTAGTCCTCTGGCGTTCCATTGGATGACGGATGCAGCCTTGACTTCTTTACGAAATGTTGAGGTGTGAGTAGCCATCTTCCTAGTTGAGAGATTCAAGCACTGGGCTTAGGGCGTCCAATAGTCCAAGTGCGCTTCGAGCAGATGGTGTCTTCATGTCGACTAATATCGCTCAGATGGCTTGTACAAGGGAACGCAGCACCGAGATCGCTTGACGATCAGTTTTAGGCAAATCTTCCATGGTTCGAGACGGCTCTTGTGTGGCCACAACCTGCAGAGGTTCCTTGGCAGAAGAGCGCGTCGGGAGCGTGGGCCATTCCTCCAGAGAAGGAGGCTTCTCTGTTTCTTTCGTAGAAGTGGTGGGCCCTTTCGCGGCGCTACTGGATAGAACCGCTAAAGATTGGGAAGGAGCGTCTCAGGAATGTGCCTTCTTTGAAGACTTTCGATGATGCCGACGTCGACGCCGACGCCGGACTACTTCGGCAGCCTCCCTGTGTGTTGAGTTGTCTCGGGCTATTTGTCTGAGAATCGCGCGCTCCTTTTGGATTCGAGGACAGTCTTTCGACGAGGCAGCATGAGGACCACTGCAGTTGGCGCACTTCAGAGTAGTCGCCCGACAGGCGTCTTCAGCATGAGGTTCAGCGCAGCGGGGACACAGTCGTAAGTTGGGACATACGCCCTTGACGTGTCCTAGCCTGAAGCACTGATGACATTGAAGTGGCTTTTGGATGAATGGTCGAACCGGATGTCGAAAATGTCCAACTTTAACGTGGGACGGTATGCAATCTCCCTTGAAAAACACTTTTACGCAGCACGTACTTTCAAGGCGCCGCACTTGCGTAATGACAGTTCCCACGTTTGCAGGCTTGATGAGGGTAGGCAAGTCAGCATTAGGAATGGCAGTGTCGATGTCATAAATTACACCGGCAATTGATTTGTCATCCATCGGGATAAAGGGGCGCATTTTAATGCCACCTAGCTCAGTCATTTGCTGCAGCTGTCCTAGCGCACTCACATAGTGCACGTCTATGGCGAGAATGTTCTTTCTTGGGTTTACTCGTACGTCCTTAATTTGATGTCGCACCGCACATTAGAGAGCAACCGGAAGGGCTTGCCTGTTCAGAAGCCGTAGGTTGCTTGATGGATCTTCGGGCATGAAGATGATGACGTGCGGCCAGCGCGCAGGCCTTGAATGCACAGTCGCTGTGCTTGCAGGAGCTGATGCTGCTGTATTCACCGTCCTTCTCTTCGCCCTTTTACCCCGGACAGGTATAAAGCTGCCATCGGATGTGTCGTCTTCCGACATAGAATAGATATCGGTGTTCTCAGTGTCACTGGGAGAGCCAGCTCGCTTCCTTGTGCTTGACGGGTGTGAGGACCTGTGACCAGGCGGGCCTCTGGCATGCTCCATGTCCATCACCGCAAGACGGAGAGGCGAGGCACCTCAAAAGACCGATGATTTCACTAAAATAAAACAGAGCGCAGAAACAAGCGTTCTTCTAAAGAGACACTTCTTCTTCCTCTCCCGATAAACACAAGAATTACTGAAGAAGTGAGTGAGTGAGTGCACTGAGTGAGTGAGTGAGTGAATGAAATTGAATTCATGTACAGTGCCTAGGGAAAATTGCGAAAGTGTAGATTTTTTGCAAGTGGTGGTCTTTCTTAGAAAATTGTTTTGGGCAGGCATCGGCATGGCACCTCTGATGTCCTTCTCACCATTCGTCAGCGTCTTAAACTATCTGGAATGACTCCACAGCAGCCACATCGCGCCACGATTGAAACGAACGCCTGGCATTTCATTTTGGCAATGTACAAATTTTCATTATGCGTATGCGATCCTTCCCATTTGCTTTGCGTCATGGGTTGTCCCAAAGAAGAGATTTATTGCGAAGCTTTTCCATGCCGCCTCAGTGTTTAAACTCGTATACCCCTGAGTTACTCATAGCCTTGATGAGTAACTTATGGGACGAATGGCATGTCATGATTACTGAATTATACACAAAAAGTAGAAGAGTCGGTCAAAAATTATTATGCATAAAAATCAAGTAATGTGCAACAGTCTCGGCAGAAAACAGCGCTTTGCGATAGGTGGAGAGACGCTGGAAGTTGTAAAAGAATATGCCTTTTTAGGACAGGTAGTTGACGCGAAGCCGGGCCATGAGAGTGAAATAAACAGAACAATAAGGATGCGGTGAATCACATTCGGCAAGCATTTTGAAATCATAAATGGTAATCTGCCACTAACCATCAAGAGGAGGACATATAACAGCTGAATCTTGCCAGCACTTACCTTAGGAGTAGACACCTGGAGGCTTACAATGGAGTCAGTGAGTGGTAGAAAGGGAACTGACAGGTGTAACCTCAAGAGACAAGAAAAGAGAAGAGGACTTTAGAGTTGCAATCAAGAAGAAGAAATAGACATGCGCTGCGCACCTAGCGCGTGGGCAGAATAACCGCTGGTAATTAAGCGTGACTGTCTGGATCGCCGGAGAACGCAAACGCACAAGGGGGAAACAGAGTTAGGTGGGCCAATGAGATTAAAAGTTTCACCAGCATAACGTCGTGGCAAAAAGCAGAAGACCGGGTTGATGGCGTGCGACCTTCTGATTTGTTGCTATCGCGTTCATTGCTTCGCTTTTACAGCAATCTTGAGAGTTTTTTTTTCATAATGCCTCCAAAATATCGGCATTCCGATAACTCCGCAAAATCTTACATCGGTAAGTATCCGCTCAAAACTGACGACGTGAAAGGAATACAGAATGATTGATATGTGGGGTTTAACATCCGAAAACCACTATAAGATTATGAGAGACACCGTAGTGCCGGGCTCCGGAAATTTCGTCAGCCTGGGGCTCTTTAAGTTGAGGAATACACATTGTTATAGCAAGATTCGGGATTTAGCGAGACAAACCACGTAATGATCGTGAGGCATGCCTTTAGTGGAGGGCAACGTGCATGAGCATCTCACGCCACAACAAGTGATGTCTTTGGCATTCAGGACCTCTTCGTCTCCAAAAAGGCATCGTGTCCGAGTTTCTCAAGCATCTATATAGGTGGCGCATAATATGCGACTGCAAAAAGCATAAAGCCGTCACGATGCAAAAAAAAAAATCACAGCATATCCACGGAGTGAATAATGATTGGTGGGGCGCAGCGTTCGTCAGTCTGTCTGTCCATTCGTTCTTGCGTCCGCCTATCTGTGTGATCCTTGGTGCATCCGTCCGTTTGTTCATTCGTCTGTCTGTCCGTCCACCTCTTTTTGCGGCCGTCCCTCTGTCTGTCCATCCGTCCGTGTGCCCCTCTGTCTGTCCGTTCGTGCGTGTGTCAGTCCGTTCGTCCATCCATATGTTTAGAGGAAACTCCAAGCACAGCCATCTTACATCTTTTCATCATGCATTCATCAAATACAAGTGCCCCCATCCAGCAGACATTGTAAGGACCGCTATTTCGGGTATGTGCCACTGGTTGTTAGGTACTACGAGGGACGCACAAGCCACGCCATTAGGAGCTTCGCCCCTAAAAACAGTGCAGTGCTGGTCGCACATCTGCTCAGTGACTACGATACTCTCTGTGGGCGCCATATTGAACCATCCTGTGCGCCCCCTATAGGCGACGAAACTTGCGAATAGCTGCTAAAGAGGTGAATTTCAGTAGCAAAACACCGAGGCAATAAAAACGCAGACCATAACTCTCACAGAAATAAATAGTAACGCACGTTTGTGACATGCATAGATAACAAGCGCTTGCGGAAGTTAGCAGGCTGTTGACATATACGTATACGGCGATTACTTGTGTAGATTCGGGAGCCAATTGCTTGCTTAAGCATGACGTGAAATCTCAGAAATGTGTGCCACGTGCGCCGCGACAACTGACAAGTTGATTAACTCGCAACGCGAATGGTAATGGCGATGTTCCAGATAGTGATTTGCATGTGAACAGCGTGATTACGCGCACGCAGCCGAACCATTAGTCGCATTGGGGAAAATGTAAAGTGATGTAATGACTATATGAACCACGATTCACTACCGACATAAGCTCACCAATGAGAGTCGGAAATTCTGGTTTACGTCGGTGAACCCGGGTATGAATTTTGCAGTTATTCTGTAGGCTACGCCACTTCACCAGAGATAGAGAGAGAAAGTGGTAATGTAAACAGAGTGTGTTAGGTAGCAAGAAGGCATTTTGAGTTTGCTAGCCTACCCTGCGTCAAAATGAAGGTAAACCATAAAATAATCTATGAAGTCACTACAATTTCATTATGACTATTGAAGTGTACAACACTTATGCAGAAAAACACTGCTAATGCTTACTAACAATGTGCCCTTCAGCGTTTCTTGGAGATTTTGTGACTGGGTCTCATCCGCAGAATTTCGAAGTAACATTCGCTAATAAATATTTATTTTATAATAATCATAGCTAACAATGGAGGAGTCATGATACACTAATTTCGTGCGCTTATAAACGAATGAAGTCTCGCTTTTATTTTCAAACCTGACCCTCTTGTACCAAGCACATGCGGCATTAGGGGAGTCATTCGTGTTCACGCAAATGTCTAGCTTGTGTTCTCCCCCACGGAAACGACACATCTTGTCCGCGCAACCACCAGGCAGACTTCTATTTTTTTTATGTGCACGTAATATGCTTTTCAATCGCGCTAATACCAAGCGTAGCTATGAGCGTAGAGTGGAAAAATCGAACCCCCACCGTATCAAACTTCCGGAGGTCGTTTTGCATATTGTGACACCACGCAAAAAGCGCGTGCACGTGCCAGCGGACGCTGAAATGCCCGTAGGGGTCGCTCGTGTCTTTTTGACATCGGCGTACGTCACCCTCCCGCTACCCGCGGGAGCGAACCCGTCGAACTTTCGACCGAAACCTCGAATCGCAAGCCCGCCTCTGCTATGACCTCCCCTTACTTCGAGTCCCACAGTTTGGCATCACCTACAGCGAGGCTTGGACGACAAACGGCTTTTGCCCCGTGGGAAGAACGATGGAGCATCGATTCCATGCAGGGCTGCTGTTGGGTGGACTTGAAAAGGCATCAGCACTGACGCCAAAAGTAGCCAAAGTGGGCATAACATTTCATATAGTCGCTAAGTCTGTAGCGGAATATAACTGGAATGGTATTATGAGCGGAAACGTAACTTTACTGATGGATACAATCATTTTCCACTGGTGACTATAGAACTTTAACAGTAACATAAAAGAAACGGCCATGGCACCAAACTACAAATTTTCGTCCCCATATGAATCGAAAAGCAGCCAATATGGCGCAAGGTAGGCACCAACTGATACACTGGCTTCATGAACTGAGTTCATCTTTTGGTTGTGGAATGAAGCATGTTGTGATTCATAGCCCGGGGAACCTCTCTTTCGCGACCAAAAGACCATCTGCCGAAAGTGAGGTTTCCCGGGCTAGTCTACGAAATTCCATGTACAGACTGTCCCACGACCTTAATCAGTGAGACAAAAAAAAAAACTAGCCCGAAAGGATACGATAACATCAAAACGATGTGCGCAACCTCAACGCCGAATGATATGCTCTTGCTGAACACAACAAAAAGATGGACCACTACACAAATTTCGACGACGTTCGGGTCATCGAAACGAAGGGTAGCCATAGAAAAAGACAGTTTTTAGAGTCCTGGGACATACAAACAAGTCCCGGAAATGTTAACCAGTCAACTGAACCTTACCTAGTGTATACATGCACGGTCAACAGAACCAGTTGTGAAAACGCCGCAGCAACAACAACGGTGGAAAGGACCATAAAGTGGGCTACATCGCCAAAAAAAAAAAACATCGGGAGCTTCAGAGCCGATTGAGCAGTCACCGCTGAAAAAGGAACCGTATCTGTCTCGAAACGTCGGGTCAGTGCACAGTTCTTACCTTTTATAATCATTATGTTTGCACTAGTCCTATACCTTCGTCGTCCATTCATGTCCCGTAATACCAGATTCGGTATATGCGAACCACACTTCTTACCTTTTATGATTATTATGTTTGCACCAGTCCTATACCTTCATCGTCCGTTCACGTCCCGTAATACAAAATTCGGTATATGTGAACCTGGCGAAACGGCCGCAAGCGCTTCACGAGCATGGCATGTAGTCATGTTTTTTTACATGAGACGCATCTCATGATTTTCATGTTGGGGTCTGTCACTTGTGTTCGCCATTAAGTCATGTCCTACCATACGAGTTTCGCAACATGCCATGTGAACGAAACCGACGCCAGAGCAGCTAGACCGAAGAATGTAACTCACAACATTCATTACATGCATGTGATGTTTTTTTTATGACTAGCCACTAATGCTTGTCAAAAAGTCATGTTATGCCATACCAGTTTTGATATCAATACCATTATTGAAACGGCAAGGAGAGCTAAGCGTCGTAGGCGAATACATATATATATATATATATATATATATATATATATATATATATATATATATATATATATATATATATATATATATAAAGATAGATAGAGAGATAGATAGATAGATAGATAGATAGATAGATAGATAGATAGATAGATAGATAGATAGATAGATAGATAGATAGATAGATAGATACGCTTAAATCACCGAAGTTCACCAAGAAATGCTTCGCATTTTTTACACTGAGCACAGGAACACGAGCCGAAATTGCCGAAATTGTCGTCAGCAGATTGTAGTACTGAGCTTTCTTTTACCGACAGCCTTGCTCTCGCGAATTCTCTCTACCGGAGCAATGCCCTCTCCATTAGGTTCCATGAAATCATTGTGGCTATCTTTCCTTCAGGCACATCGTACGAGTGGATTCGCTTTGGTATATTGAAGGTCTTGTTCGTAGCCACGTCAGCATTAATTGTGGAAACTCCAAACACATCTATGGAAACCTGGCATTTACTTAATCTTAGTCGCGTATTAACAAACCCGAGCCCTGCACCAAATACTCCATCTTTATTTTACAGCTCAAGATCAACTTTTTGCTTCTTCTCTTCTATCCTTTTCTTCCATGTAGCCGCTCGTACTCAGTCAACGCCAACAATGCTTGCCAGTTGGTGAGAGCGAAATATAGAGAACGAAAGCTGTTGCTGCATGATGTGGCACTTCATGGTTGTGCGAGGTCTTCAGCGGTGACTCACCGCGTTTGCTGCTCGCAGATAGGCTGCCACAAAGCAAGGCAGCAACGTGGACGTCCAACAGCTTCGTCGAGCGATCGGTAGAGCACGTTAGTCTCGTGAGGATAGCCTCGTATCCAAAGTAAGGAGATCGCCGACACTCATGAAACCATGGATCGAACCACACGAGCAACAGAAAAGCTCTGAGTAAGTGATAAGTCTCATAGCATAGTTCAGCTCAGTTACGCGAATCGGATAAATGGGATGGGAGAACATGCGCTGTGTGTGTGTGGCCCCTGGAGACTGGAACTTATCGAGGACGTTTCGGCAAAAAGGCAGTTCCGGGTTATTCCACGTGCGACTGCTAAGAGTGTGCGGCGGCAATCAACCCGGTGTAGGGAAAGAAGTTTTGCCACTTGGCGACGGAAGAGACAAGTGCGAGGAACGTGGTCATTTATAAAGAGCTAACTACCATACCCAGCGTTCTCCTCTGGGTCGAGTTGCCAAAACGTCTTTAGACGGCAACAGGAAGCGACAGAAGAGGGAAGAAAAGGGGTTCTCCCTCCCCATCCCTTTGTGCTCGGAAAAGGCGCATACCGCGTCGGCGGGCAATCTTGTGGCTGACCGGGGGATGAGACTAGAAGGTTCGCTCAAATCCAATCAATCTATATGTCTTAACCAATGCGGGTATCTGGTAGGGAATTGTTCTTACAAAGTAGTACAATATTAAGGGGAATTTTACGTGTATTAGTAAGTTACTGTTTCACAATACCAGAAACACCCCTCTTACTGCGAGAAAGTGCTCGATGAACGTCAAAACGTTGAACAAGGAAATGTTGGTAGCTATGTCACCTTCGTCTCCTCGAATCAAATGACGTGATGTTAAAAATATTGATGTCAGCTGTTCTTCATTGTACATAGCTCCTACTCCCTAAAGCTTAAGTATTACACTGGCCTCTCATATGCATAGTCATATGCTTAACATGACAAGTTCCAAGAAATTTCATTCAGCCAATGCCGCCAAAAAATTTAAAAATATGATGCAAATTGCATGACATCAAGTGTGAAGTTTCCATCACGATATTTAGAAACGAAACTTCGGTCTTGATTTTCTCTGCAATTCAGAAACATATGATAGCGACATTAAAGACATTACAGTTCTGATGCTACGATTTATGAAGGTAAGCGGGCCTAATGGTTCACAATAGTTTTTTTTCAAACGCAGTTGATATAGTGCATTAGTCAGGAGTTGTTCTTTCGAGCGTCCCACCTTATTACACAATAAAATGTCGCTTCCAGAAATATCTCACCGTAGTTTTTTTATAACTCACGCGACGGCTCTTGCGCTCTCCCATAGCAGAGTACCTAGTACTCTTAGTCGTTACCCACATTTAAAGACGATAGTCTTTCTTGGGGACCTTCGACGGAAAAATTTTGGTCTGTCTGCCTGTCTGTACGTTTGTCTGTTTGTCCACCCTAATGACACCTCAAACGGCACCGAACGGCCAACCCTATCCGTAGCGCCCACCAATACTGCTCAAGGTTTAGCGTTCATATTTGTGCGATTGTCAATTAAAAAAGCAAATAGTGCACATATCTGAGGCGCCATAACAACACGGCTATGTTTTGCATGTGTGCATTTATACGAGAAGAGGCACACAGAAGTAACTCTAAGGACTGTAGCGTTTATTGCGCTGTGCTGACAGCACTACGCGATGCTCAAGAAGGTGTTTCCAACGCTTTGCTACGACGACACGGTGGTGGCACCTGCCCGTCACTTTGCGTTCTACACCTTATCACCACCGAGACTGGCGCGCATCTTTCTCCGCGGTAGCGCACGCCTTCGTTTTCGAAGATAACTGCCAGATGGCGCTCAGGTCTAACGTGCCTAGATGCGCTTGTTCGCCTCCGCTACACGCTCGAGGCACTCTAACGCAGTGCCTTCAGAATACCATTCAGCGATTTTCTCGCGCAGAACATCAAATAAACGTTTTTTTCACTCTCTGCAGACGCAATACTATCGTCTTTCGATGACATTTACAGTGTAATGCCCTACGGGCCCTGAGGGTATTCTAATAAATAAATAAATAAACATGTAGATTCGGGCCAAGTTTTTTTTCTAAACACAAACAACATTTACCAATAAGCATGAGCGATGCAGTTCCGACGAACATTCTTCTTCGCCAAATACACGAAGCTAATTGCTATTTCTAAACATTCAATATGTGATGTTTATGCTTCACTTTTGTAGGAACAACGAGAGCGTAACTCCAGGGCGGGCATTCATTTTCACCGAAATCACCATTTTCATTGTCCCGTTCATGTGGGTCGTAGTCGATCCGCCAGTACTTTTCTCTGTGCTCTGCGTGGCTTTGGCTCACAGCTGCCACCTTCGAAGCAGTTATACGCGTGCTGTTCAACTACGCTACAGTACTGCCTAGTCATTAAGCCTACGCGTTTACTACCGCATAAAAGGTCCCGTTTTATAACAATTTTCATTTGTGTGTGGGTATTATTTCGATGATTATATGTAGGCATTCGTCGACGGCATCACCTCCGTCTCCCGAGTCGGATAAGACGCACCTGAAGTGTCCCATCATTTCATGAAGTGTCCCATCATCATGAAGTGTCCCATCACCGAGGCGCCCACAGTATTGAAACATGGCAGTCATCTTTATAGGCCATAACTCGACATGAAAACTACCTTTCTTTTCTGGTACTGGCATCCGAGCTAGAAAACTGCTTCGGTCATACGGATGCTCCATGCACTTACACTAAATTCGCAGATTTATTAACAACGTTGAGCATCCAAGAGGGAGAGGTCATTTGGTGAAATTCGTAGAAATGCTAGATTGTAGAAAATTGGTGACTATTCACTTTCACTTGGTAAGCAACCAAGCAGTATACGCCGATGGAGTAAAATAGATATTAGGAAAAAAATCTTAACGCATGGGCAAGGTTTGTCTTGCATCACAAATTATGACTTGCCCTGTATCTATTCTCGTAAAATGATGTTTGTGTTATGGTAAAAAAAAATAAACCACATCGCTGTGACTTATTTTTTTTATCAGTGCTTATCTTGAATTGAGTACAAATATCTTAGTGGTCGGAAATGAAAACTCGCTCGTATACACGATGACAGTAAAATGTGTATGCGATTAAAGCTTGATCAAATTACATAGGTTGAAGCTTTGATAAACTAACGAATCAAAAGATAATCGGTTCCTCATGGTCCATTTACACTTGTGTCAACACAAATTTGAGAGAAAGAGGTCGGACGTGTATTGATAAAACAGCTCAAAACTCTCAAGTACAGAGGAAGGCGAGATATATGTGCCTTCTCTAATCTCATAGCAGTGATTATTATGCCATAACAAAATACCCCTCGGGGTCACAATACTGCGCGCTGCGTGCTACAAGGCACGCTTCACTTTGTGCGCACACACCACGGTTTACTGGGCGGTGAGTCATCCCACTAAGCGAATGCCTTGTACCACGATGGTGGACGTACCCCTTTATGACGTGCTGTGTGAGCGGATCGAACAAAGAATCGGATACACGCACTGTATAGTAGCCCACGGCGATGCTTGAAGCGAATAGGCTTGAAGGACAGTGACGTTACGATGCAAAAGGAGCGAGTTCGTGGGGATGAAAAGTCTTTCGATAGAGACCAGTAAGAAAAAGTCCCGCTGTTTATTATGAGTTCATCTCATATTCGAATGTACGGGGCTTAAACGTGACCGTGGCGCGTGGGCCCGCAGAGACAACCTTTTATTGCGCAAGCTGTATCAGTGAAAAAGTATTGTGGTACCGTGCAAAAAAAAAATAAAGTTAAGTGACACTTTGTTTCAGCCCTTCGGGACAAAACAATACGATCTTCGTTTATTTTTTATTTCAGTAAAACAAGCAGAGACTTCGCTGAATAAGAATCACAGTAGGCTTCTTGTGAAGATGTGATTAGGAGTGATATTCTGTACTCTTGGTGAGTGAATCAAGAAGTTCTAGTCCTCCGCCGTCGGGAGTAGTTGTGGGGCTCAGCTGCTTATTTGAAAGCGGGGAGTTCAATCCCCACCGGGGCAGTTGCATTTGGCAGTTGCATGCATGGCAGTTCCACTGAAAGCTTGTAACTCTTCTACAGGAACCGCATATCTACTCGCCGTGTGTTATCTCACTAGCATGGCGAGACAATAACAATCTACTAATGAGATACGGGATATGCAACTTAAACCGGGGCCCTTTTCAGATTACTGAGCATCTTCAGATAAGTGATTTATACGCCAGGTGTCATAGAGGAGGCATGTTTTATTCGTTCTGCAAATAACCACCCCAAGGGACCCGTCGACCACGCCATACGTCCGTAAGTCACGCGATACCATAAGGTCATTGTAGGTCCAGCTGTGCACGTCGCCATGGCTTCACCATTAGAGATATCTAGTTGCGTGCAGCGTTGACTGTGCGAAAACGGCTCGCTCTGATCTGGCACGACATGGTTCTACCATCCGTTTGTCCCTCTTTTGAAATGAAGGCTTGCTGAACAGATTTTGCATTGTAAATGAACGCAGCAATGCCGAAACAAAACCTACATGTGCGTTCATCGTGTCGGTGAATAAGATAGAGCAAGTCCTAGAACAACATGTTCACTGTATAATTTAATACGGGTGTTAGTAACACTGTACCTATCCTTTAAGCAATACTGTGCGCAAAGTGGCGCAGCAACATTTATTTCATATTCTGAAACAAATGTTACTATCGTTGTTCTTCTGGTGATTGTCATTCACGTGAATGCCAAGCTGCTGCCACCATGCAAAAAGAAAAAAATATATTTTAAGCTTTGAGTTTATTCCAAAGTACCTGATTGTTCACCACTGCGTTACTGAAGACATCTGGTCGACCAACTGCATTTAATTGCTGGCGCGAATGGAGCCCCCAGAAACACGTCTCTTTTGAGCTCATTCAGTAAACACTACTCCGACAGCACCGACACTCCTGTACGCACGCATCGTTTACATTTATAGGCGTGGTTATAAACACGCTTTCTGGCTCGTACGTGCAGGTGGGCGCAAGGGGGAATTTTGTGTACGGGGTCGGTCATCGGGATCGTACGCAGGCGGGCCAGGCTTGCTTCTCAACGCTGTGTCCACTTTCAGTTTCGGACGAGTCAGTTCACGTATCCAGGCACAACGTCGTGTGTTTGCAATTCACAGCATCGTGCGTGGGGTAGTACGCGCTGCCATAATTATTCATATAGCAGGATTACCACGCTACAACACTTATGTCATTGCTATCAGAGTTTTCACAAGAAGTGGCAAACGCACCAACTGCGTAGCCTGCAAATGTCTATCTTAGCCTATAGATATTTTAAGGATTTTTTTTTACTTTTTCTAATATGCTGGAATCTGCGAGTTATCTTCTCTCGCAGGAATGATGTCTTCGAAAGCACTCCAAATTTTTCGCATTGATGCGACATGTCTACTCATTCGCGTCTCGTTTCAACTATATTTCTCATTACCCTTTATGTAAGGAATGCCTTTTAGACAAGTTTGGTAGAAAATACTGCAGAAGTGACGCGCTTCATAACTCTTTTGAACAAAGTGGGTGGATTCAGCCCAAACAGATACGACGTGCAACATATGCTAATGAGAATGTCGGTCCCCTAGTCTGCTGGGGATTTCAGAGGAAGAGAGTGCGCAAATATGTGCTCTCACTTTTCTTAAAGCACATTTGTACACATTCCTAAAGGCTGTAGTTAGATTACAAGAAAGCACCTTGCTCCTCCATACAGACAGCAGATGCACTATACGAATTAACAATGTGTTATATCTATTTTATATCTTCCCGGTCATCGTTCGCTTCATCCCATAAAATGGGCACCACTCGCTGCGCTACCGTTCGCTTTGTGTATATACGTTGAAATGTAGCTTGCGTGTCGTTTCACTTCCTCCAAACAAATCATCAATTCTACGACCATAAATCCGCTTTCAAAGCTACGAGCAAGTTCAACAGAAACGCTTGCTTCAGGGCAAAAACAGAGTGTGGTGGTATTCAGTAGATAAAAAAATGAATAATAAATATCGTTTTTTTTTCGTTCCCCTTTAAATTGATTTTTTTAACCTTGACATCAGTGCTTATGAGTATTCGGATAAGAAGCTATGAAACCTAAAAGTTTTTGAATTTCCCATAGAGTATAAATAAGGGTGGTGTAGCGTTTTCGAGTGAGAAGTTATTCATTGTGCATAAGTGCTTCATACAATGCTGCAGCTGTATGCGCTATAGCAAATTCGTGCATGGGTGACACAACATTCCATCTATGAAAACACGCTTGGTTGTTTACTTCACTGCTTCACTTATATTTTATTGTCAAAGCACTCTATGTTTCACAACTTAATCTGCGGTGCTTCACACACACACCAAAAACATCAAAGATTCAATTCGCCAGCCTCAATTTGAAGACATGCGTTCAGCCAAATTCACGGCATCCTATGCCCCCAATGGGATAAGAAAACTTTGCTTCAAGAGGAAAACTTCAATTCTGTTGCCCTGGGAGCTTAATATTTTATTTAGGAGATCTTAACAACTGCAGAACAAACCTGAAACCTACCAAACGAAAAGTATGAATTTTGAAATGGCGTGCTTGGCTATGTAGCTTATCATAAGGGGCTTAGTGGTTGCGATGCTTCGACAATAAAAATCTGCATGACGAATAACACGACATACGAAGGTTGCAGACACAAGCGGAACATTGAGGGCGTCAGTTTTCATTCCCCTAATTGCAGAACAGAGATAATTATTCGTTACAGAGGCAATTAACGCTGTATACAGAGCGAATTCCCTGTGTAACGAATGATTATAACACCAGCCTATATACCGGTCTGGTGCAATGTAGCTTTCTTGTTTTCTATGTGGACATAGAAATGAAATGAAGCACATCACAAAGTTTTCTGATTCCCAAATTTTGTTCGAATAATTCTGATTTTCAGTACGACACTACTACATACCAACCAAGAAAGCAAAAACTAGAACAAAAGAATGGATCATTTTGTTCTGCTAGGTTTAGGTTACATGAAGAACTAAGTAAGAAATAATAAGTAAACATAGTCTATTAACAGATTATGTTTCTACGCATGTATATGGTGGTGTGTGAATGCGTGGATGTATTCATGTACTCCGTGCTGTACTAGAATATTTAGCAATAATGATATCACTAAGAATACTTCTCTTTGTAAATTATTGCAATATCTTTCTATGCATAAATCTAGCAAAAACTATGACAAATATGTGAATATTTTTGCTATAGAGAACACTCAATTCTCAATTCAAACGCCCATATAAAAATGGTGTCATCAACTGACGTCAGTTCGATACTCTGTCTCCCAAAAGCTGAAACTTAAACTCTTGGTATCGGTCCACCTAAGTGCTTTTAAAGTAGAAGCAGAGAAGCAAAATAGAACAAACAAACAACAAAGGACCCATGCTCGAAGTGGTCACAACGTTCGTCCTCGTCGTCTTCCATGGGTTATCATGCTAATGGGTGATCTTGCACCGATGAAGGGCAAAGAAGATGAGATATGTGGACGACAAGACATCCTGCATGTGACACTGGGTCGACGCTGCTTTCTGACGTAAGTTTGCTAAGGGCATCAAGAATGCAGAAAAAAAATACAGTATTGGAAGACAACAACCAACTTCCTCTTGCATAGGCAAATAAAAAAAACCAATAAAGAGGAGAAAAACATTATTTGTATTTTCGCCACCTACGGCATTGCACACGCGCAAGGCTACGAAATCTCTTGTGCTTTTTGAGGACCAGGGGGCTTCACGAGCGCTCTTGAAGGAACAGCATGAGGCCGTTTTGTGTAATTTCAAGCTGACTGCTCATCTATCTCTTTCTCACTATTCTTCTCTTTCCTCTAATCGTTTCTTTCTATTATTTCTTCTTTCCCCCACCCTAAATGTAGGGTAGCCAATTGAGCCAAATCTTGCTTGACCTCTCTGCCTTTTCTCTCCATTTCTCTCTCTCTCTTTCTCTCTGTATTTGCGATGGGCACACTGGGCAAGATAACAGAACAACACAGTAACCCTCAGTCCCTCCTCGCCGTCCAACGCGTAACACGACAAATAGACCTCGTGTCGGCTGACGTCTGCGATATTAACCTTTTACTTGCCAATGTTCCAAAATTGGAACATACGAAACCTAATTTTTTATTTCCTCTCCAATATATCGCATATTAAAATTTCATGTTTACGCATACTCATTGATGCTTGTGAAAAACGTAGCAGTTTTAATTTCTATTATGCACCTATGGAGAATTATTAGATAAATTTTTAAAGACAGCCATATTTTGTGCTGCTTGACCACCAGATGTTTGTTGCATTATTCCGCGGGAAAAAGTAATGTTGCATTGAGCAAAGCAGAACTAAAATATCGGCAAATAGTTCGGGATTACGCGGCAATACAATAAAAAAATAACAAAGACAATCTAGTTTTCAGCTTGAGAGTTTTGTGCGGATGTTCCTTTTTTGGAACATTGGCGTTTCACAGTGTCGAAGGCAGCCTAGACGCGCACGAGCGTTTTGCCTCGTTCTCTTTCTTTTTTTGCCTTGTCGATGGCGCCCGCTGTACGGCGCTTGGCAGACACTTGAACATAAGCTTTCCTGGGCGTCATTTTGAGTTTGCCAGACACGTGGAAAGAGCAGCATTGAACTACAGTGCCTAGCTGCATCAATCCCTTGAATGTAAGTAGAAAACTACCTTGCGGCTGGTTTTATTTTTGTAGCACTGTACTTTACACCGCAATAACTTTCGTTGTGGGTCATAGCACAACGCTTCCTCACTTTAGAGGCAGCAATTGACCTTTTGTTCAGCCTTCCTGATGACGAACGCGAAGGTGCGTCTGTATGCCAATTGCCGCCTGTTGGAGATGGCAATATAACTGACGAGGAGCACGTGAACGAGAACGACTTTTCTGAAGTTGTTCCCGATGATGTTTGTGGGCACGTTGAAGTTATGCAGTGCAGCGATGAAGACGTTGATTCGCCTTCTGCATGTTCAAGTCCTGAGCCACGACGAAAGAAACCAGCGGGGCGGCAATTCGCTGCTGGAAAAAGGACGCAAAGCTTCAACGAACGCTCGGAAAACAAATGCTCCGAAGCGTTCCCATACACCAGTATTGGGTGAACATGCCACGTTTGACAAAACACTTCCAGCGAGAGTCCTCCGTTGTTGCTAGAGGAATTTCCTGATCTTGCAAACATGAGCCCATTTATGCTGTTCAGCAAATTTATTTATCCAGAGTATCTTGGTTCACTGGCTGAACGAACTGCAAGATACGCACCCCAAAAGGGGGAGGAGGTGGGTGTCACAGGAGCGGACATAGGTCAGTTTTTCGGCCTCTTACTTTTCAGCGGGTACCACTCCGTTCCGTCTGAGGACTCGTATTGGAGCACTGCAGAAGATCTTTGTGTGCCTATAGTCGCGACAGTGATGGCCCGCAATAGGTTCCGGCCGCTGAAAAGGTTCTGTCATGTTGTTGACAACACTCAGTTGAAAGCAGGCGAAAAAATGGGCAAACTTCAGCCGTTTCACGACGAAATCTCCAAATGTTTCCGCCAGTTTGGATTGTTCAATGAAAGCCTCAGCATCGACGAGTCAATAGTGCCCTATTATGACCACCACTCGTGCAAAATGTTTATTTGCGGTAAACCAATTCGATTTGGGTTTAAAATATGGATGATGTGCTTTTCGAATGGGTACCCCTATGCGATGGAAGTATATTTTGGGATGAACGAGAAGGACGACAAGACACCTCTCGGGATCAGGGTTTTTAGCAATATGGTATCGGTCCTGGAAGCGCCCGAACATCACGAAGTCTACTTTGACAACTTTTTCACTTCGCACGGCCTCTTGACGAAACTGGCTGACCAGGGGATTCGAGCGACAGGGACTGTGCGAGATACAAGAACCGGTGGTTGTCCACTGAAGAGCTTGAAAAACATAGAAAAGGAAGAAAGAGGATCTTTCCACTTGAAGTGTGACGGGGCAGTCTGCGCATGCAGGTGGAATGACAATGCAGTCGTCACAGTTTCTTCTAACCACCTCAGCCACGAGCCTGTTGGAAGTGCGAAACACTCCTCATGACGCCCAAACAAATAGATGGACATTCTTCAACCATAATTGATCAGAAAATACAATGAGGGCAGGGGCGGAGTAGATGTGATGGACCGCCTTCTCGGAAGCTATCGACCGAGACTGAGGAGCAAGAAATGGTGGTGCAAACTTTCCAGAAATGGTTTGAACATGGCTGTCGTCGCAGGATGGCTCCTCCACTGCGAGCTTCACAAGAGTAGTGATGCCGCCATGACGCACATCGCCTTTCGGCGGGACGTCACCATGTCCTTGCTGCAGCTCCAGCAGAAACTCACTGTAAGACCTGGACCCTGGGTTCATCTGAGACATGAAAACAGAAAAACTGATGGCCACTACATCATCTCAACGACTCAGGGAAGGTGCGCGGAATGCAAGAAGAATACAACGAATCAGTGCCAGCAGTGCTAAAAGCGGCTGCACGAAAAAGGCTTTGCCGCTTACCACGGTTTGTGCTTTGCTCACTGTAGTACAGCAAATAGTATGAAAGAAGAAATTTTCATAAAGTGTTATTATAAATATTTATACTTTTCAGAGACATCGTATGACGCTAAATATTATTCTTCAGTTATCCTGAATAAGGAAACCCGACTGAAAAGTCAATAAAAGTTGTTCCAGAGAAAATGTGTGTTTTGCATATGGGAAATGCCAATGTTCCAAAAATGGAACATGCGAAAAAACATGCTTAGTCATTGTGAATGTGGCTGTATTTTTGATGATAGGTAATTTAGAAGGCCAATGCAAATTATCAACATAAATTTTAGTTTTTTTCCTATTGCTTCATAGTTCGGCATTTAAAAGGTTAATTGTGGAATCCACAAGAAAGTTTTTCCTTCCATTACTCTTGCACAGCATGGTAGGCGGACCATTTGTCAAGCAGACTAGGTAATTCGTACTCAATTTGTTGATGAAGTCTTGTGAATTGCGAGAAGGCAACGTGATGCATTGGGCGTGCGTTTACAGCATTACGACACACCGACACTCGATTGGCAATTACGTAAGTTAATATAGGATATTTAGAAAGTCAAAGCGACGCTAGGAAACGCCCTTCAACTATTTAGGCACCGTTCTGTGGGCTTTGTCGATACTCTTATGACGTTTCACACGGGCCGAATACATAGGAACGATACTATAGTGTTGCAGCCAGAAGTATTGTGTGGGGATCGCACAAAGATATCTTTGATTCTGTCCTGTCTGCACGTTGGAATGTGTTTTATCAGTTCTCCGCATTCATTTACTTGACCCACATTAATAATCGTTCCCATTAGCCTACAACTGTTTTTTGAATCCAGTAATATTTTTTCCTGACAAAAGTTAACGCTGAAATTCCAAATAATGAGATGTCAGAAGATTTTACGTTCATTTCATTGCTCATTTTCCCTCTTACATAATATAATACAAAAAAATCAATCTCTCTCAATGGAGTACACCGACTTTGATGCAGCAGGAACGTTTGAAATAATAACAACATGAAGTAATATGACATAAGTTTTCACCCTTCTTTTTATATTGAAAACTCGGGAAAAGTAAAAAAAAGTTTTTTTGGCAATAACGTTTTTTCAAGCAGACAATTCACAAAACTTTTAGCAAGCATGAACATCAAATTTGTGTATGTATTTTCTAATTGAGATTAAGATTAAGATCTGTAGCGGGAATGATTGTTCCACGTCTTACCTCACTATGAAACGCATATTGACGGGGATTTTCGTCTTCCTTCACTTTAGCATGCGCTCACCCTTGAAAATCTCACATTCTGACTCGTGCAAGATGACCGTTGCTCTGGTTCTTGTTTATTAAACATAGCGAAGAGGTAACTTGATTTATTCTTGTGCGGTTGTGATGAACGAAGCAGCACTAGTCTCTTCGCACGCACCTCCTGGCTCCGTAAGGAGATAGATACACTAGTTGAAATGATCGTCAGAAAAGGTTCTTGGCAGTTCGTGCACTTGACTGCCCGATGTGATGATCAGTCCATGCCGTTGCTGCACTTGAGTGCCCGTCGAAGTCAATGGAGTCGAGACAACCGGTGAAGCACTCACACTGTACAACATCGGTTTCGGCTTATGTTAGTCTACGGTTGCATAACATTCCTTTTAGCTCGAGCTGGCAGTTCGTTCGTCTTTCGAGCATAGTGCTTCCACCACGTCTGCAGTGAGCACAAACACGTCGCAAGGAAGTCCGTGAGCCAGTCGTGAAGAATGACTTGTCCGGTCTTGTGTGATTTGCTCTGCAGGAAATGAAACAGAAAAAAGAAAGCAGTATGGTAAGGATAACGATGTGTCTCAGGTTTTATGCCATAAACATTGTCGGTGTTGTAGTTCAACCACGTAATCAGAAGCAGCTATTTTATGTTCACACTTCTCTTGAAAATGCGCACATACTGTCCGCATGTTTGCACCTAAAAAAAAGGCTCTACTTTACACAGCCATTCTGAGCAATGCCACCACGTAAACCAGCGTACCCACAGGAAGACGAAATACTCGGGAGCCTGAACCTCTTGGAGAAAGTCGTTATAGATTCGACAAGTCATCCCGTTTACTCTTCTTCAACCTTCTTTTTCGGGGCCTGGCCGTTTACTTGCCAGTATTTCTCACTATGTGGTCACGCATTCAGCAGGAAGTCGCGCCGCGCAATCGTTTAGACATCAGCGCCTCAGGGTTGCTTACTCAAGATTACCGTGTGATTGATGGTCTCGGCCGAGCGAAACTTGAGATATTCTGCACGCGACTGGAAAGTAGTTAGAATGTCGCCGTGTTATGAACGTCAAACTTATTCAGCGACAAACTGTGTACTGACTCTTCTCGAATACAGAGCCAACGCGCACAAGGATGAAGACAAACAACAAGCGCGATGAACACACCCGCTGTTATCAGCAAGTAGAATTCATTGAAATAATCAGTAAATAAAATTATACTGGTATCGAAGTGCATGGGGAATGACTGGCACACCTTCAGTCACCTTGACAGCATGCCTGCATATTCTGTTAGCGATTATAGCTTTTTCACGAGCAGTTGAGAAATAATGCTGGCGCGTTCAATTTTTCTTGTGTATATTACATGCGCCCATAAAAATGCATGCATGAACACATACAATCAGAGGCTTAAATGGCCCCTTCTGCGACGATGAATGCGCTAACATTAATTACGTCGTAACACGGTAAACGTTTGCTTACCGGTCCTTCACGAACGTCGCCCCGAATCCTCCGTTACACTCATAGCCATGCGAACTGTATCGAACGGCACGTGCAAGTCGTACGCGGTAGCATTGAAATGAACTTTGAAGGGAAGGGGTGGGATGCGCAATATCCCGACCAAGCAGCTTACGGGACAACGCTTGTTGTGCTTTTGTTGATATGATAGCGAATCACTGGCTTGACTTTTAGCAGGCTTTTTTTGTTGTTGTTGTTGATGTCCAGTTGAAAACTGGAGGTATGACACAGGGTGCCTGCTTGTGATGCGACGCTTAACGTGTTGATATAGGAAAGCCAGTGAATTGTTTGTTGACGGGAACACACGACTTGCAATGAGTACGGATCAACGAAATGGCAGCAGCTGTGGGTCGGGGAGCGTTACTTTATGTTTGTTTTATAATGAAAATGCAAGGTCAAAAGCGGTAGCAGCGTCAGTACTGAAGCAGCAAGAGCTATATGCGAGTATACAAGCAGCGTCGGTGCAGAACTGGGCATTCTTCTTCACTACAGTTTGTTTATATTGCTACAATACTGAGGGGACGCGTGGAAGAAAAGCAGAACGAGGTTGGCACAAGCGGTGATCGGCCTGATCCCTGGACTCTCGCGTTCATCATCTCTCGTAAAAAAAAAAAGCATCTCACCGTAACAAGATCTTCCTTTGTTCATGTTTTCCTTGGTTTTGTGTATCCACGCACATCGCCAAAGCGCAGTTGCAGACACGAGGTAGTCTAGCCACTATATTTTTCGGCTACCTGACGTTCTATAAAACAACTGGCGTATAGAAGATTACGTCATAAATCGTGTTTTAAAATTACAACATTTAAGAGTTGCAGTTCAAAGAAAAGTACAGAAGCATTCCAACGAGAAAGCTAACAATGCAAGGTTTCATGCAAGGTTTAAGTGCTGATGCTTTAAGCGTAGCATCTGAGTGGACATGGAGGAAAGTCAAAAACTGTTATGCCAGGGTGAGTAAGTGGAACTTGAGTGATAGTGCCACCGAATGAAGTGTTTGAACATCGCCGTAAGATAATGTTACATGAAAAAGCCTTAAAGCCTCGCCATGGTGGTCTATATTGGCTAACGTACTCGGCTGCTGACTCGCAGGTCGTGGGATCAAATTCCAGCTGCAGCGGCTGCATTTCCGATTGAGGCGGTCATGTTGTAGGCCCATGTGCTCAGATTTTGGTGCACGTTAAGGAACCCCAGGTGGTCGAAATTTCCGGAGCCCTCCACTACGTCGTCTCTCATAATCATATGGTGGTTTCGGGACGTTAAATTCCACAAATCAATCAATCGAAAAAGCAAGCAAGGCTCGAGACGATGAGTCCCATGAGTTCTCCCACGCCCAGACATTCAAAAAAGTTGTTCGGTACGTTCGCAAGCCGAGCGCATCGTTATCAACAGCGAATACTTCGCAAAAGAATGGAACTGTGTCATGTAAAAAGAAGCAAAACGACGATTTAGCACAACTTGTAACGAGGCAGGCTCTGTAATTGAACAAAAAATCCGGAAGCCGCAGTCTACTACACGTATGCAATTACCAACGGCGCGTACGCAGAACCCATCGACGCCCTCAAGTTCACACATTCAGCGCGCTAAATGGAATCGTAACCCGCTCTAAGCAGCAGGCGGCCGTAGTCCTTCCCCAGACCAACCGTCGATTGAGTGCTTGAGCACGCCGTCATCGCTTCCGCTCGTGCAGTCGCAGTTAACGACTCAAATTACACGTTTGGTTGAAACGTAGATTCATGGAAGGCGCATTCACTCGAAGGCTATCATGCGGGAAAACACATCGCCGTCGACCGAGTGTTCTCTCCTGCTTTCTATATTTATTTTTCCTCTAAACCACATCGAGCTCAAACGCGAGAACAGCGGTTTTCTTCTCGCCTTCACATACCCCTCCTACTAGCGATGTCTCCTCCTCGCCACTTGCTTCTTCATAACAGGCATTGAATGTCTAAGGGTTGAGCCTGTCATCGTTCCGCGCTTTTCAACCACACACTGCCATCTCTGCTTGTCCAATGAGAAACGCTAGAAACGAAATGAAATTTATTTATCGTGTGCTACATCAGCCACGCTAGACATACCACAATGGGCATCCTATTACATGTCAAAAGAGAGTAGCCCCGCCGCGGTGGTCTAGTGGCTAAGGTACTCGGCTGCTGACCCGCAGGTCGCAGGATCGAATCCCGGCTGTGGCAGCTGCATTTCCGATGGAGGCGGAAATGTTGTAGGCTTGTGTACTCGGATTTGGGTGCACGTTAAGAACCCCAGATGGTCGAAATTTCCGGAGCCCTCCACTACGGCGTCTCTCATAATCATATGGTGGTTTTGGGACGTTAAACCCCACATATAAATCAAAGAGAGTAGGCAATAATTCACAACAGATATCTCTCGTACATCGACCAATAGATAGCTTATTTCATCCTGACGTCACGTAAAAAACAATAACTGCTGGCATCGCAAATCGTGCCGCAATTACGGCATACGCCAGGGAAAGAATAACGCTTTGATTCTTTGTATTTTCTGAACTTGTTCAGGGCCGCCCTTCATGAGAAGTTGCTATCAGTTATAGAATATGAGTTATAAACCAATAAAGTTAACATAAATGATACTGTATTCGAGACGTCGTGTCCCATGGATGCACATAGGCGTGTGCAGGAAGGGCGAGGGGGGGGGAGGGCAGGGGGAGTAAGGGGGGACAACAAGGGGGGACAGGGAAGCTGCCGCTTTTTCTTGTCACCTAAGACGACGAGGGGTGAAAAGCCAGCTTCATATATTGACTTAACAAGGAGGGGTGCACAGTGACTAGAGGGCAGACGCAAAGTCAGCTCCCTGCACCGACATAATAGGGAGAGGGAGTGCTGCGACCAACATTGTGGCTGAGCTGCGAAGCTTACTCCGATGGTTATTCCACCGACACAATTGATAAGTTAGACGGTGAAGTGACCACGAAATTCTGAAACGCGAGAAGGGTTATTATTTGTGTTGATTTGTCTTGTGATGGTTCACAGGGTTAGCTGTGATGAAAACAGCATATTTAAAAAGCTTTTTTGTGGTTGTTGGGAAAAAAAACACTGGACGTGAGTCAAAAAAGACGCAGACAACAGAACCCGTGAATAGCGCAGGGTCTTTCTGCGTGGACACCGTAAGTCCTGCTTCGCAAAAAAAAAGAAAAGGAAAAAAGTGTGCATGAAGCTCTTGCCTCAAATACGGTATTTGTTCCACAAATACAGAATAATAATAATTACGCATCGCCAGTGTGAAGCCGCAAACCCGCATTCATGCACCCGCAATCTTCCGAGTGCATGGCTACACAGGAACCTCAACAGCGGACGCAGTGATGCGCGTTCCTTTTTTTTCTTTTTTTTTCGGTGGCACGTACCACCATTCGAAGCCACCGCAGGTGGTTGGGAGCTTTCCCACCCACTCTCGCTGTCGTCCTCCGTGTCCGCCGAGCCGTGGCTGGCGAGTCGCATGCATCAACGAGCTTGAACGGTCTCACGGTTGGATATAAACTGGGCGACTATACGTAAGACTTATGGACACCGACACCTTAGGCTGCTAAAAGAATATTTCTTACTTGATCCCGGAACGAGAATTGATACGGCGAGGAAACGTCGAACGCACTTAAGTTTTCATCTGTGTATAGGCTCACCATAGTGTTTTTAGTTCAGTTTATTTGGACATACTACACAGCAAAGTTAACAGCCCGGCGATATGAAACCAGCATAAATCCCTGAAATTGCCATCACTTGCATGGTGGTAAGAATAAGGGGGTCGTCTATAGTTTTATTGTTACGTGGTGACATTAGCCGATGACCATCACAATGTTTAACTGGCATGGATGGATTCCTCGTGAAAGCTCGCCATTTTGGCTTACCGTTGTTGATATATGCGGCTGTTCTAGCCAATACTTCACGCACGAGGCAACTTTCATACAATGCGCATATACAACGCCTACGAAGGAAGGACGGATGGACGGATGCACGGGCAGAGAAAAAGGTTAGCAAGTTCTTAGACCAGCTGGCTACTCTGTGCCGGAGATAGGAGGAAGGAAAGACAATAGTAAATATTTTCATAACGAGAAAACAAAACAAATGCTTGAATAAAAGCAAACAAAATTAAAGTAGTCAATGCCACTGTTTAAAGCTTAACTTCGTACTATGCTACGTCTGAGCATGTGCCACTTGCAGACTCTGTACTTGGTGAATGCACGCAATATTTCATAATGCATTGTCTAAGTACACTATGAGTGAAAATACCAGTTAGCGTGTTCCTGATACAGGAAATGCATATGTTTACCGTACCGTGTTGATCCCGTGCGTTTCTCTTTCTGAGGTGCTGTTTGCTTGCTAAAGCTTTCCCGTTCTTTTCGCCCCTTTTGTAATCGCCAAATGAAACTCCCTTCCAAAAAATCCAGGTTTGGCTTAGATGGAGTGAGAGTAGAATACACATGATTGACATGAGGGTCGAAAGAAAGTATTCGCTACTTCAACAGCGACTGTGAGCTAACGCCGGTATTGTTTTTTTGTTGTTGTTTTTTTGGCGATACGACAACCACGCTCGCCGGGGCCTGTGGGAATACAATCGCGCATTCAACTCCGCTACTTCCTGCCTAGTGTAACACGCTTTCTTCGCCGCTACGCTACCGCTGCTCCCACCCCACCTCCTATCCGCCCCGATACACATAGCGTGTCCCCTTGATGCTACCACGGTACCGTTTTCTTTCTTTTTTCTTTATTGAAAATCACCCCCCTCGCGGGGGAGCACCCTCATCGAGAACACCAGGGATCGCCCCAGTCCCTCTCGAACGCCGCCGCTACAGCCTCCACGGGGCAGCCGCATCACTATGGCACCGCCATTACACTCCACTCCACTCAGGCAACGAGTTAACGCGGGTGTCTGTTGGCAAAGTACGTTCAAGAGTTAAGTGCATCGTTATTCTTTTTATGAACTCCGCATTGCTCGCTACTTGTTGTTTTGTTGTTGTTTTTTTGCTCTTTAGAATAAAACCCTCGTAGTGGTCGTGGCTAAGACGTCCGCGTGCGTGACTACGACTCGTGCTGTGCGAACAAAGTGTCAACGTCGCCCGAACAGACATCCATTCCCCCCCCCCCCCTTTTTTTTTAAAGAAACGCTATTCAACCTTTCATTTCCGTAATTGTCTTTCGTCGCCTCTTCAAGCGCCAGCATTGTGGGTTTCTGAAAGAGTGGTGCACCGCTATCGAAGCCCTCGTTCACAACAGTCTCTTATAAACGTTTGCTTTTTAATGGGCCCAACTCTAGTTTCATTGAAACGAGGTCTTGGGTGGTTCTTTCCCGTCAAACTCCTATTCTTCGTCGGAACCGGAGTAGTACGGGGGAAATACTGTGTTTCGCTTGTTCGATTAGACACCGACTTCTCGTGTACTTGGTTTTTCAGTAGATTTAATGGGGAACGTTGGGCCGTTTTCATTCACTTGGTTTACAATTCTCAGAATGAATCAAGTCCTGTTTGTTCCGGTCAACCATCGAATAGGCTCTTCTAAGCTGAACTGAAAACAAACAAAACCAGAACAGCATAAGTGCACCTCGTTTGAAATAAAGGGTTGCAGTTCTGAGGGAAGTGGGACGTACCAGATTTTTTTTTTGTTTGCCGAAGGCATTCATGCTTTCGTTTCGTGATTTACTTTGGATTCCCCGAGTGGGACGCATGTGCAAGTGAGCACCGTATTTGAAGTCTTGATGGAAGTGGCGACACGTAGCCAGCCCCTTCTAAGCCCCTCTGCGGTGTCGATAAAACAGTGGGGTGGGGAGGGGGGGGGGGGTGTATGTTGCATTTAACCCTTCCATGTGTTGCCTTCTCGGTTGTCCACCAAAAGTAATTTTTTTGGCACTTATACCACTTTTTCAAACTTATTTGGCGCATCGCTTACGCGGGTTTACTCGAGAGGGGCAAATAGAAAAGAACACTTTGGGAACAAAGGCAGGCAGTTCTTTTTTTCTCTCACCTCACGTCATAAAGTTCATTTGTTGGGAGTGGATTTGTAAAGAGCTTGATGCTTTTTCACGAGCCGCATGTGCGACCATTCTCACTTTGGCTTCAAATACAACTACAAGCTTAACGACTACATTCGTATCCTGCTGATACCTGCCGTGCGATAAGTCCGTGCCACTACGTATGAATGCGCCTCTCCATTAAAAATGCGTTGTTTGGTAGTCTGTGTCTGTACCGACTAAATTCAACAATTGACCATTTGCGGGAAAACCACTGCGCATGAGCAGTAACCGCACAGGTAGCGTTCCTGTACAGGCGTTTTGGTTTTGGTTGGAAAACATCAGCCTGGCGTTCCATCAATATGACCCGTAGTAACGGCGAACACTGCCGTTTTCACGCAAACACCGTACCTCACAGACGGTGCACAAGCCGTCCTCACTGAACCTATAGTTAATCGACAGACATTTCAAGGTTCAACTTCAAGTGTATAACATAATGTTCTTCTTAAAAGAGCAGGCGTAATGAGCCTGGCGAACCGTCGAGGTAGCGGAGTGCAGGTATCACCTCACTTGGTTATTTCTCAGGCTGAAACACGAGAAATTGTTGTTTTACACCGTGTATACAAACGTCAACAGAATGTCTTTTTCCTTTACCTTCTTGTTTCAGTAACGGGCATGCGTTTTTGGTCCTAAAGCAACAAAACAAGCACATTTAAACCGCTAAACACTGCATTGAGCGTGTTAGTTGACGAAGATGTTTTCCAACCAAAAGCGAAGCTTTCTTGTTTACACGACAGGGGGCGCTCACTTTTCCGCAAATGGTCAATTATCCCCTCTATTCTGAAGTACAGCGGTCTCATTGCTGTTAGAAAACAGCATGTGGCGTTTCACGCTATCTTCTTCAAAGAGGGGTGCAGTGGTCTTCAATGCCGTGTCTAAGGAATCTTTCCTCAATCATACAAAACTAACAAAAAAACGCGTTTTCGAAGGTCCACTGTACAACGACAGCGGTGCCTTATTATTTTTGACATGCTTCACCGCATTAAAGTTTTTAATTGCGCTTTCCCGTTGCAGCGGAGTTGCTTTGTTTTCCTTCTCCGTAAGGTGACAATAAAGCTTTTCTGCAATTTCCGGCAATGTTCACCTGAGCCATGCAGGCCGTTTTGAAAGAGCACCTCAACGGTGGCAGTTCGGAGGATTTCTATTCCAAGTTCACCCGTCATTGCGTTGGACATGAACGCGGAATGGAAACGCTGTTGTTCCGTAAATGTTTTTTTGGCCTGGTTCTTGAAACTGGGACAGGTTATTGCTCTCCCATAGCGGAGTACATCGTATTCTGAATCGTCGAACATTTATTTTAAACTCACGAAAACAAAATTTGATTTCTTTTTTAATATTCTTTCGAATTTCTTCTTATTATTTTTTAGTTTTAAAAGTGAGCACTGAACGTGTCAGTCGCTAATCTCCAAAAAGTGAGCTTTGTGATTGCGTGTTCACACGAGAGATACGGCGGTGAGAGCTAGCGGAATCCGCTTTGGCAGATTCTGCAACTGCCGTTTTGATCTGATAAGAGCTTTCGCGGTAAAAGCCTTCCTTTCTCACAATATTTAGCTGTTTGGTGAAGTGCGACTTGATTGGAGTGAGAGTTTTATGAAGTGGGTCGACTGAAATGGGTATGAGGTATAATTAAGTTAGGTGACTGAGGCGGGTGGCCAAGGTGATCGCCATCGCAGGATTGGGAAGTGGACAGGCAAGGAACGCAAAAGTGTTACCTGCCGTCGTGGGTGTTAATCTGGTGAGATCTGAGCTGGACTAAGCTGTTCAGGGGCTCTATAGTCACGAACTTGAAGCGGGAGGAACGGCGGCAGCAGCTGTGGGTGTAGTGGTGAAATGTGGGATTATAATGAGTAGTGATACTGGTGGGAGAGATGACACATATTCGTAGTACGAGTAACTTTCTGCCCATTTATGATCTACGACGCCCCCCCCCCCCTCATGAAAGACTCGACTGAGAACGGCTTGGATATTTTAAAAGGCTGATTGTGAAGCCAATGTAGCAGTGCTTCGTTGTTTTTTATAGCTTCTCGTAGACGAAGTCATAAAAATGCGCAGTTTCTGTGCCCAAGCTACAATGCAACTATTCAGAGCGCCGCATTTGCGGATGACCCAGGTTAGCGTTTGTGTTCAGCGCTTGCGTTGCGTGCATTTTTTTTTTGTTTTCTCCGTGCTTCTTTCAAAATTTTGAGCTGCTGTTTCCAAGACCCCAGTTTTATTTGAACAACAAATTCTCATTTGACGCTCCTGTAATCACTCTACAAAGGTTTCTTTTTTAAGCTTTATTTTTAGTAGGGATGTGTAGACACAATAACCGCGATTTAACCTGAGACCTCGCACGCTCAATGGCGGAATGCCGTTGTCGCAAAGCTAACTCGCAGAGCAGTTTTCTCATTTTCTAAACGTTTGGGCTGCCATTCAGCATAATATACACAACTAAAAATAAATGTAAAATCACAATGACGTAAAGTTCTTGTTCGTATAATGTCTCACGCCATGCCGTCTCCGTACGCGGCTCTAATCATTTTTTTTTTGAAAATATACATGAAATTTCTTGGCGCAAAAGTAGGACATCGGCTGTGGCTTCATTAGGTGTAAGTCCAACAAAAAGAATAGGCAGAAGTGGATCCACCCTCCCCACCCACCTTTGCTTCTACATCAGTTTCGCAAATTGTCGACATCAACACGTAACGTTTTTTTGCAGCGGCTTCGCACCTCTGCACAAAACGGGATCTATGATTTGGCAACGTTTTCCCATAGGAATAATGAAACTTTCACACACGTGGCGCATATATAAAATTGGTATTCGAGATCGATACGTTGGGGAGAAGCGATTAATTTGTATTCCGCGTCGTCGTTCACAGTTTGATTAAAACTGCAGGGAATAGGGCGTCTTGCAGCTGCGGCGTGTTGCGTAGAGTAAGCGTCATTGTTTACGTTTCTATGTTTTCCACATTTCCCACAGAGCGCGGCGAAATTCGTTGAGCTATCAAACGCGACGATGCGTTAAATGAACTCATGAACTGCATAATAAAAGGAGGCCGTAGTCCGGTATATATATTTTTTTTTAACTCGAAACATACACTTCGCGATATTCATTGCTGAAACGTATCCGTTCACGCTGCTATTATATATTTTATATGTACCCTTTTTTTTCTACTGGGATATAAAAAGTGCGACAGCCAACCACAACGAATCTGTGCTAACAGTGTTGGGGCTATCTGCGGCGACGTATCGGTGTAGCCAGGTGGAAAGGGCCCCTAGATAGAAAAATAAACGTTTATTTAGAAACAGTGTACCGAGCGAGGCCCGGTGTCACCCGGAGGTGGGAGGGTTACCTAGTCCAGAAACCCTCCAGCTTCGACTGCCCTCTTGGCCCTGGCGGCGAGTTGTCAGTGGTCTTCCAGGTCGTCGAGGACGAGCTTGGCCTCCCACGTTTCCATTAGGTGGTCGCTGTTCATTCTCGGTGCTTGGTCCTGCTCCAGTTGCATGTCGTGGTTTGCATGGCACTGGCATTCCAGGAGCAAGTGTGCCAGTGTGTCCGGTACGCTACAGAGCGGGCACATGTTGCCATTTGTCGTTGAGTAGAGATGATGCATTATTATTAGATGTATGAACGTGTTGCTTTGCAGCCGTCTGAAGATGACGCTTTCTTCTTTGGTCAGTTTTGGATGGGGTGGAGGTTACACCCGTCGCTCTAGTTTGTAGTGTTGAAGTAGCGATGAGTTTTGCTCGCTGATATATAAATACATATATGTAGCTCATTACAGGTTTATACCTTCCATTTTCTTCGACATTGCTTTTAAGGTGATTATTGAGGTAAACCGTCACGTGCTCTCTATAGAGCAAAAAAAGATGAAATGCTCCTAGGATATTTTTCCTCGGTAAACGCACGTTTTTTTTTCTTTTCAGACAAACAGGTCCCATTGCGCAGTTTCTATACTCTTGTTTTTTTTTTCGTTCTATTTAAATGCCGCGAAATTAAACGCACCCCTGGTCTAAAGAGAATTCGTTCAGAAGACTTACAAAAAACCAAGTGTGTCAACACAGACATAATAGATAAGACACCGCAGGCCCCGCAGTAGCGGAAAATAAGATCAAACAGAACCTTGTGCGCATGTCTAGGAAATAGGTGAACCTATATATCCGGCCCGCGAAGGTGTTATCTTGAAAGATAACTGTTGGAGCGTCTGATTCTGTCTTTGATGAGTGTTAATCAACGCATTATCTACCAGTTTTGTTGATATACCATGCCTCAATCTTTATTATTTATCCCTACGCCTACACAAAAAGTGGGCATTCATCGCATTTTGGCATGTACTAATGCTCTCGACAATGCAAAGAAAAAGTATAACGTGAGCCTCTGGTCAGTAATCTCTAACGTTCCAACAAGATCTGGTTACCAAGCGGCCCACCTGCCGCTCGTAGGACCGGCCGCAGGTAGAAAGATTCTTTACACCACACCGGCGCGACAATCAGCAATTTTTTTTTTTTGTTTATTCGACGGGTCAAACGTCAGTCGTCTTATTCCCGCTCGTTATTTGTCTGCACAGCAGCCAGTACTTCACCTAGGCTATCGGCAACGTCACCGACAACAATAAAACTCTATCCACTTGCCACATTATTAAGGCTGTGTCATACGCAGTGAACGTAACGAATATATAAGACGTTGTTTGCGTTTTTTTTTTTTGCCAGCTAAGTAGACATCGGGTATCACGTCAATCTTGAACGCCAAACACAGTCCCGAGTTGCACACGCATCTTAGTCCTGACAGGCTTGAGTAAACTGCAACATTTGTAACCCACTTCTTTTCGTGAACTTCGATGCGAGACAGGACCGAGTGCACTGTAATTTACGTGCACTTCGCGCTACCAAACTCTTCTCTATATACTCTATCCGTGACGCTGGCGTGTGGCCAAGTGCGTCTACTTCACCGTTATAGCAATTTAAGTGGATGATGATGTTACCCTTCACGTGACAGCCACTCAAGAGGTGCTCTCTGCAGCTCCCTATGCTTCAGGAAGCTTGAAAAAGAAGTGTGGGAACCCGAACACGTGGAACAGCAAGAGTGCAAGCAGATGACCTGGCGCACCGCATTTTGTCGTACGCGCTGTACGTATACGGCTCAGTTGGCTGTCAAAAATGCGCGCCTTAGCTCATCTTGATGGTGATGTTCCCTGCACGGGAACTGTTAGATCTCTCTGCGCGATTTTTTTTTTCTCTCTTTTGACGTATGGGACAGAATTTGCCTTTGGGCCTGAAATAGCGTAGCTTGCAGCGTCTTACGTGCTACTTTTCTCGTAGGGAATGGAATATATATTCTCCGATGCGCAAATGGAAGATTGAGTTGTCATGAGCGAAAAAAAAAACAGTTGCTTTTTTGATCACTTTACTTCTTTATGTCCTTTTTCGGACGTGCAGCGTAAAACTGTGAGGGTGGTCAACGTATTTTTTTTTTACAGTGACATGATTGATCACTCTTGGTGATCCAACACAATACTGAGCCTTTAAGTGTGATGCGGTACTTTCGAAAGCAAAGTTCTTGCAATTGATACGCATTATCTTTTAATGCGCAAGCTAAGCTTGCGTTTACCTTAAGGAGCATAACGCACACGAAGCAGAACACTGCTCGCGAACCATGGTCGTTCGATTCGTATTCTAGCCTAAGCACACCCACAAAAGTTTGCGGATCATGTGAGCGTGCGCCAAACTGCCTACCCTCGCCACCTAGTGGTGCACCATTTACCGTCGACTGCAGGGCTAGGCCAGAAACGGTCCTGGCATTGTTCACTGGCCTCTCAGTTTTCGACTACACCGTAGCGCACTCTTAGTTCGTAACTTTCATGGGAAACTACTGATATTTGCGGTATGACCATCACATGTCTACCTTCATTACAAGGATCAAAGCCATCACAACATGCCTCGAATGGTATTTCATTGGCTAGGTATCCCTTTGTGGTAATGGTTGCTACTGATAATTCTTATGCGCGTAGACTGCTTTCGAGGCAGAAGAACGTAGACGCAGATGCCAAAAAGCACGTCGCGTTAAAAAATTTAAAGATGAAAATTATTTGTACCCAGTCAGAAAAGAGACTGGCCATAGATTGAGGGAGGGATGCTGCTCAGGCGCAGCGGTACTGTCTATCGCCGGTGACGTACTGGAATTGTTACGAAGGGGCTTTTGGCCGCAAGCTCGTGTGGTACGCAAACTGTTATGGTACACTGTGCGTACGTGCACTACTGAATCATTCTTGTGCGAACGAAGGCAAAGCAGAGTGGTGGAAACCTTCTAGATATTGCCACATAGACTAACTACATTATCCGATATTATGAAGGATCAGCGTCCATCCTACTGTGCGTCGAGGTCATGCAGATGCGAAGTTTGACCTTATGTTAACGGAGACAGACAGACAGACAGACAGACAGACAGACAGACAGACAGACAGACAGACAGACAGACAGACAGACAGACAGACAGACAGACAGACAGACAGACAGACAGACAGACAGACAGACAGACAGACAGACAGACAGACAGACAGACAGACAGATAGATAGATAGATAGATAGATAGATAGATAGATAGATAGATAGATAGATAGATAGATAGATAGATAGATAGATAGATAGATAGATAGATAGATAGATAGATAGATAGATAGATAGATAGATAGATAGATAGATAGATAGATATGCTTACCGACGCAGTATCCAGGGTGTCCGACAGATACCGCAATCTTCGACCTACAATCTTCGCTCCTTCTCGACAAGATCTCGTACCGCATTGAGCCGACTGGGTTTGCGTTGAGAAACTGTCCACGACTCGACAGGATGTCACAACATCAGGCAGCAATCTAGGTGTGGCCGGTAAACCTGCGTGTAGAGGATAGCGTTAGTGCTGCCAACCTCGATAAGTTAGCTTAAGGTTGTAGGTTCGATTTCATCGGAGGATACCGCACTCCACTATGGGCGCAATGAAGAGGCCCATATCGGCTGACATTTACGCACACTTTTAAGAGAACCTGAACGAACAACCTTTTTCTGGGGTACCGAAATGTGTGTGTTTCAGAATGGCATAGTGGCTTGTGCATTAACCACTCCGCAAGTTGATGAGTGAGTTGAGATATTTTAATTAATTTTCGGTGATTACCAGTGTATTGGTTATCAGTGTATGGTACAATGATAGCTTGAAAGGATTACATATTTAGGCACTCATGGTTGAATTGAAAGATCATGTAGTGGAACGTGAACTGAAACGAGGAGGCCAATGTTGTGGATATCAAATATTCATAGGCACTGATACAATTGGTATTGGAAGCGATAGGTTTACGAGTGTGATAGCGTAAACTTAAGATGCGGACACAGAGACAAACGAGGACAAGCGTTGACGTCTAGCTAAGTTCGTTGAGAACAAACGAAAGTTTATATACACCAAAACTACAAAAAAAACAAGTGATGAATGATGAGCAACGAAAAAAGCTAAACAATATGTTGAGCAAACTAAAAAAATAAGTGAAAAGCGAGCAACAAAGCAAGAGCAACAAAAATCGCAGCATATCCACGTGGCGAATGGTGACGAGGGAGGTGAAGCGGACGCGCGGGCTAACGCACGGACGGACTCATGGACACACGGACGGACGAACGGACACATGGCTGACGCATGGACGCACGGACGAACGCACGGAAGCACGGACGGACTGATGGGTGCATCACCTCACTCATCATTCACTCCGTGGATATGCTATGACACTCTTTTTTTTTTTGACATCCAATGCCATGCAAATGGCCACTTCGACAACTACGACGACTGCAACGATACAACTACACGGGATATGCAACCGATGGCATAAAGGGCTTCGCCCCTAAAACCTGTCAATTCGTGCGCGCGTCGATACCCCCCCCCCCCCCAAAAAAAAATCAATTAATTCTCAGATAGGGCTACGGACGGCTTGCTAACGCATCTTTCGCCATTTGCGCAACCTCCAGAAATATTATGGTGGGCTTGTCACCGCGTTTGGGCAACGTAACTGTGGCCTCGAAAAGAAGCGTTCATTTCTCATAGCTGCTTTTGTTTGATAGACAGGCATTCATTATGCCATACTTCGCCATTCTTCGGAGAAGCGTGGTAGCTGCTACTCACGTGCAAGGAATTTTGTGCACTTTTTATGATGCTGTGGATTACGACGTTGAATCACTACTCCTGAAGTCTTTGCAATGGAATTTCGTGCCAATATTTCAAGGAGCATCATAATCATTAGCAGTGAGTTGGAACATTCGATGACCCGTTAGTTACGCAATTCACGTTGCCTCACGGCTGGTTCTTGCTAAGCTGTTCTAAAACTTTCTATTACTCATTATGACGAGATTCCTTTCCGGACATGAAGCCTGGCTAGGAACAGTTTCCAACGGATTCAAGCACCGACATGCCCCAGTGGTAGAATACAGTGCTGACACAATGAAAACCAAGGCCTGAATCCCGAAATGTCTTTAGCGTTTTTTATTTACTTACTGTTTATCTTATTTAGCGCGATAGTGCTTACAGACACCGGTGGCGGCAAGCCACTACGGCGCCAAAAAACGACCTTCGTTGTAATCTCATAACAGCTTTCGCTGTAAGAAAAAGATTGCTCTCGCTCTCCAATCGTCTTGGGTGAGTGTACAAAGGATCTTGCTTTGTTCGCAGCATTTGTTTACAGAAAAAAAGTCTGAATCAAATGTAAATCAACACTAAGTAAAAGTTATATTACCGTAAACAATACCTGACAGTGAATCTTATTTAACTAGTTTACTGGTCATGAAGAGCCGTACCACAGCCACGTCAGCAACAGTATGCAGTAACCGACTGTCCAATTCTGATGATGCACAGTGTTGAATATTTAAGAAAGAAGACAACGCTGCGTATATAGGCACGAGAGGAGAGCTCGTGCATAGTGTACGGGAACGAACGCCTGGCTAGCATTGATGCGTTTATTTATCATTGAAACAAAGATGTAGCATTGAAGCGGAGCCTTAGCTACGAATTATTTGAAAATACAGCTAAGAAAAGAATACATATCATTGAAGAAAGTCAACTTCCCCAGAACTGCAAGGCATTACAGGTGGACGCTCGAGACGCACCAGCTTTACTTTCATCCGAGTGGCACTACTCGCTGTGTTTCGGCGCACAGTGCCGCCACTTCCCACCAGGTCAGCCATGCACACCGTCCCCTCGCAGCTTATCCAGTTCCGTGACGGTGTCCTCGGGTGTCCTCGGGTCTCAGTTGTTGGAGACCTGCCTGCTGAACACGAGAAGTGGCAACGGTGAGCCAGCCGATTCTGCCGCGATCACTCGGTAGCCACCTTCGACCGCAACGGGTCCGGCCATGTCACCGATACTGGTTGGCGGCAAACAGCCGGGCAATTGCTAAGTGCAGGCTCTCGCATTCGGGCTGGCCTCTGCGTCGTCGGTGCAGCGCCACGCTCATGGAGACGAACAGCATCAGGAGAACTATTAGACTCGCGGCGACGGCGATGGTTGCCTTGGATATGCGCAGCTCGCGGGCCGAAGACGTGTCGCTCTGGCTCTGCCAGAAAAGCTCCGTGCAAGACGAACTGCTGCGAAACATGCGGTCTCGGTGCTTGACTGCCATGTCCCTTGGGCGAGGACTACGAAGCGAGCCGAGTGGTACGCGAGCAGAGGCCTTGCGAAGATATCGGTTAGGGTGGCGCAATCTCGTTCTTGTTCTCGTTCTACTGCGGCTCACGTGGCTCACACCCTGATGATGATGAGGATGCTGGTGACGTCTGATGGATGGCGCTTACCCACAAAGGGGGATGGGCCAAGAACCGGGCGGCAGGATACATAAATGAAACTAAAATGAAAATGAAGCCAATCTGAAAAAGTAGCTTAAAATATTACTACCAAAAACAAAAATGTTTGCGTAGCAAGCGGTCAAACCATCTTTTGTTTTTGAAAGACATAACTACGAATTATGAACTAAAGATCTGAAAAGGTAGGGGTTCACTAGCACGGTAATCTTTTAGTTGCGTTGATGTAATCAAACACAGTGGAGCATACATCCCTGTGGCAGTAACCAAATGAAGGTCCGCCGAGTGATAAAATAATTGGTAGATTTAGTTGTATTCCTAGCTTTTGTAATGGGGCTACTAAAAATCTTTTTCTCTGATAAGAATAACGATGACAGAATAAAAATAAATGTTCAATTGTTTCAATTTTGTTGCACCAAATGCATAGCGATGACGCCTTGAGCCGAGCTTTGTTAAGTTATTAATTTAGTTGTGGAACTGCACAGCGCAATCTGGTATAAGTGACCTCTAACTGGCGAGATGCACACCACTGTTTATTCCAGCAATAGCTCAAATGCTTTAAATCTTTGAATTTATCCAAATTACCTTTTCCCCATCGCAGGCAAGCATTTCGGAACCTTAGCGCTGTTACGTAAGCCGTATCTGGCAAAACTGGGATGGTGGGCCCACCCAGGGATACTGCTGCTAAAGAGTCCGCCATTTCGTTCAAATATTATCCGCGGTGGCCTGGTACCCATAGCAAATGCAGTTTTTTTTACGTTTTTCGGTACTAAATGCCGAAACGTATTCATCAGCTCTGAATTTACTGCCGCAGAAAGTGCATTACAAACTGATAACGAATCTCTAATGATAACTGCTAATGATTCGCTTGAGCGCAATTTGCGTAGGGCAAGAACAATGGCCAATAATTCTGCTATAAATACCGGGGTATAATCTGGGAGTCGAATTGAAAAGGACCAGTCCAAAGAAGGAGAGAAGATGCCATCCCCAGCCTTTTCTTTTGACACAGATGCATCAGTCGCTATGATATTGCTTATCTCTAGGTGAGCTAGATATTCTGCTAACTGGTCATTTAAATACCTATATGCCAATTGTTTCGCGTTATGAGAAAATATATCATCGAATTGTATGCTAAGCATTGACTTTAGTTTGTGTATTGGACCAATATGTTTAATTTTAACATTCAATTGCTGTAGTAACGCTTGTGCAAATACTATTTGCGGGGTGTGTAGTCACGACGAATGGGTTTCAAAAAATAAAGTCGGTTCTTGAATGAAAGCGTAAAATGAGAGTCTTTGGTGTGAACTGTATATCTTTAAGAATGCTTGCACAGTAAGAATTTTAAACCTGTTCAGCAGAGAAGGTAGGCGAGCTTCCATATACAACACGTTATTTGCAGCAAACTTTGGTAGACCCAGACACAAACGCAACGCTTCTCTTTCCAGCAGTATTAGGGGTCTCATTTTATAAGCTGCGCTGCCAGAAAATAATACACATCCGAATTTCATGATGGGCTGCACATAAAGTTTATATATCATTATTAGCACATCTCTTCTTAAACACGCTTTACGGTTTGCAAGCTTCCGTAGCCACCCATGGCCCTTGATGCCTTGGAGTACACATCACCAATGTGACTTCTCCAATTTAATGTGTCAATATATATGATGCCCAAATATTCAAGAGAATTCGCCTGCGGAATGAGCTCATTACTGTACATTAACGAGATGTTGATAGGCTGCAGAAAAGAGAATGCAAGAAGCACACTTTTCTTTACGTTCAGGGTCATATGAATATTTTTAAGCCATCTTTTTATCATATTGAGATAATTTTGTAGACTCTGGTATAATGATTGAAGGTCGGTATTACTTGCAAAGAAAGCAATATCGTCCGCGTACACATATAACTGATTATCCTTAGTTGATGGAATGGAGCTTAAAAAAATGTTAAATAAAACTGGCGACAGGACAGCCCCCTGTGGTACGCCACGTGACTGCTTATATCTATTCGATGAGTACCCATCTTTAAAGCAGTAATATTCTTTCCCTCTTAAAAACTCCGACACCCACGCAGTGATGTAGTTGGGAAAGTGGTGATACTCGATCTGTTATAATAAAATTAAATGCTCAACCCTATCGTTCTCTTTAGCCAAATTTAGAGTAACTAAAGCACAGTATTGGCGCCGACGCCGAGCCAGTTGTATTCGGCTCTCTAAATCAACATGCGCACACCATATTGAGCCACCGGATCTAAAACCAATTTGACTGGGGTTTAATATTGCGTTATAATTAATATATTTCATTACCCGGGCATTCAAAACTCTATCAATTAGCTTAACCAGATTTGACGTGAGTGATATCGGCCTTACATTGTCCAAGGCGTATTCTTTTTTCTGCTTTTTAAGAAGTGGAATCACTTTAGACAGCTTCCATTCCAAAGGTATCCAAGCTTTTCGTCAAAGAAAAATTCACCAGATTAAGTACATCAGTTGGACAAATCTCGAATATTACTTTTATTATTGCATTTGTTACCCCGTCTGGTCGAGGTGCCGAAGGAGATAAGTGCCTTATTATCTCTGCCAGCTCATCTAAAGTAACCTCCTCGAAATCCTCGCCTGTCATTGGGTTCACAATGTGCAGTGGTATAGTTGACATAAATCTATCTTGGAGCCCTTTAGCAATATTTTCTACTAAATCAGAGAGCTCACGGGGGGAAAGAACAGAAGAGTCAGTATTTCCAGCGGGTGGTAACATCTTTTGATATCTTAAAAATCTGAAGAGCGCTTTTTTGTTTTTAGCCCTAGAAAGATACTCATGTCGTTTCATATTATAACCATCTTTTGCTGTACTTACTGTGCGTTTGAAGTCTGCTGCTGCAAATTTACAATCACACCAATTTTTTGGACATTGGTTGACCAGCAGTTGTTTCCATGCTGCTTTCTGTTTTCTATAGCTCCTCATGCACTCTTCAGTCCACCATGGACTAAAAAAACCTCTTGTGGTCGAATCTAAATTAAACGTTGCGTTTCTTACTGATCTTTTTAACACTACACACAGACTCATAGCCCTAATGTCACCTTGTATGTCCTTGCGGTGATCAAAAGTAGCCCTCAAGTCTTTTTCTAATTTTCTATAGTTGAGGAATGAGCCGGCCTTTTCGGCGACAAGTATTCTTGGAAAGTTCAGTACAAAACTAATAGGCAAGTGGTCACTGTTAGTAGCACAGTCTAAAGTTTGCCACGAACATACATGTAGAGATGAGCTTGAAAATGTCAAGTCAATTACAGATTTAGAGAGACCTCGGACAAAGTAGAAGATTGCGAATTTAAACAAGATAAATTCTTGTGAATAGCCCATTCCCACAAGCGTTTTCCGCTTAAATCTGTTTTAAAACCCCAGGCCACATGATGTGAATTGAAGTCTCCAGTGAATAATATACCCTTTCTGGAGGCAGAGAACATATCGTCTAGACTTCGTGTGTCTTGCACGCCGGCTGGGAAATACGCATTTACAAATGACAAGGAAGAAGCGTCTGGTAATATTATGTCTACTATCAAAATTTCGCAATCTGGAGTCACAACGATAAGAGATCGTAGCTTTGTGACTAAACCTAGTTGCTATATCAAGACAGCAAGCCCACCACCTCTGCTAGGTCGTTCCAATCGAAATAGCCGATAATTTTTAGGTAAAACTTCTGGCTGGTTGAAAGCCAGGTTTCTTGCAGTGATATAATATCCGCGGAAAGTTGTGAAGGAAGGTATGATAGGTGTGTGGCTGCAGAAAATATAGATCTGCAATTCCACTGTAATATGGTTAGTGAACCTATTTTGACGACAGAACCGTCGCAGAAACTGCTTGGTCCAAAATGTTTCGCAAAAAGTCTTCTTAGACATGTTCTCAAAGAATTATTTTTTGGATAGATACTTTTTAGATTTTGAATTATGCGAAGAGTTTTTTGATTGGGGAGATCGGGTTCGCTTCAGAGTCTTATGAGATTCCATATCCATATCTGCCCATGCTTCCGAATCATCCGTAAGATCACCGTCTTCTGTTGTTTTGGAAGTCCCTGCCTCAGGAGAAACCGCTCGCTGACGTGTTGTCGCACTTTCTATTTCCGTACGTTGCGATACCAATGATGTCTGAGGAGCCCAATCGTTCGTAGATGCTACACCTATAATTTGAGATAGTTGATTGGAAACCACTTGTGCCAAGCTTTCAAAAAGGTTGTTTGCGAGGGGTTCCATTGCCTTTTCCATAGCCTTCTCTACGGCCTCTGCGATATATGTTGCGAGAGATGCATCCATGGCGGTGGTATTACGTGCTGCAACACCTGCATATCCTTTGGATCTCTCCTGCATTTCTGCAACGGCTTCTCTCCGAGAGCACCGCTTGCGTTCTACAATATCCAATATGGCAAGCTCCCTTTCTTTTGCTGCACAGTCTGCGGAGTCTGCAGGGTGCGCCCCATTACATAAGCAGCACCTCTGTTTCTCAGAGCTGCACTTGCGGCTGTAATGACTTTCACCACACTGACGGCATCTAAGAACTGATCGGCACCCTCTGACGCTATTTCCATATCACCAACATTTCAAACACTGCAGAGGTTTGGGGGAAAGTGGCTCTACCTTATAGATCAGTGGCCATGCCTTAATTTCGGAAGGTCGGACTTTTCCTAAAAAGGTCACTATCACCGATTCCGTTGGGTATTTTATGTTGTCGATTGTACAGGTGCACCTGTACACTGAAATTGCACCCGCCACCGAAAACAAATCGAGCGTTTCTGCAGGTGTCAGGCTTGTGTCTACACCGCGGACTGATTCTTTCGAGCATGCGAGGTGTTCCGGAATAAATGGGCTTACCGGATGCGCTGCGAATTCGGAACATTGCAGGAGCTCACGAATGCATTCCTGATCTGCGGAACAGCACAGGATGCCTCTGCGACCAAACTGGCGGACCTCAGTGATCTCCTGGATATGCAAAGTGGCGTTTCGAAGCTCCACTTGAATCGCCTTTGGGTTCTTCATCGGAATACTGCCCCCATCTGTAGATACCAGCGCCACAGGGACACTTCTCGCTCCACTGCGTAACAAATAGTCTATCGGCCGATCCTTGGCGGGAGTGGAAGCTAACCAAGGGGAGTGCCCTTGGCCGGGGGAAGAAAATGACATCAAAATCGAATTACTCGCTTCAGCTGAGAAAGACTAATACAGTTACCGGAAAATAACGAACTCTCAAAGAACAATAAGGATACTGCCGCCCGATCCTGAGCCCAGGCAGCTTCTTCACAGTCGTGCCTCACAGTCGAACCACTCGAAGCACGACCAGACGCAAAGCGGCAAGCCGCTTTTCGACACCCACTTTTCGCTGCAGCAGCGCCTCCTCTTCTATCAAAATCTATCTTCTATCAAAATCTTCTATCAAAATTAACAGACGGTGCGCTTTTGAAGGCCTTCTTCTTCTTCTCCACACCCCCTGTGGGTGAGCTCCTCCACCTTCTTCTCTCATGGCTCCTACCCAGTGCAGGGGATTGGCTGAGGGAATTGGGATAGCTGTTCTCACGTGCGTTTACGCTTCGTTGTCTTCTTTATCGAACATATACTGAACACCCCGCAGACCTAAATACCACCAGGCCTGTGCGCAACACGCAGCACAGTCACAGCGAAAGCTGGAAGAGTGGCCAGAGCCTTTTTTAACCACTCTTTGGGTAACTACTGCCATCACAATTGCAGGGCACCGATCACGCCATTAGCCATTAGAATTTTTGTGTAGTAGGGAGGCATTAACTACGCCATCCTTCGTCTTTTTACGAAGAAGCATGGTAATTCCTACTTTTCTGAAAAGAATTTGTGCAACATTGCAATGCTGTGGTTGATGATGATGAAGAACTGCGTATTGAAGAATGAGAACAGCTGATATATTAAAAAATGTCTTTTGTTAGATATATATATAAGATCAAGAACTATAGTTTAGTAGGTAATCTATGACTTTTCTATTATATATTCTACATCGTTCTAAGCTCTGTAATCTATTATAAAATAACTCACTTCTTGGCTAATATCGCACTTCGGGTATGCGCCACAGTTAGCAGGTGAATGAGAACAAGAATGAGCTTTTGCAATGAATTGGACATTCGACAACCAATTTGTTACGTAATAAGGAATGTGTGATGCCTCTTCGTTCCTCCGCTGTTCTAAAATGCTTTATTACCTATACCCGCTTTCTCTTCACACGTTTATGCATCAGTGGTGCACGATTTGCAACTGAAGTAGATAGTCTTCTAATAATTAAACTTAATATATATCTACATGGGGACAGTTTGGCATTAGATGTGAATAAATCATTAAACTCCATTAATGTTTTCGCCAATGACCTATTTAAAAAATGTTTCATATGTTTACGTTCAAAGGTTCTAGATGATGTTGAACAAACCAACTTGAGGGCTATGCAGCTTAGGCCAACGCCATTCTTGACATGATTCCTTTCCTTACATCAAGCTTACCTACAAAGGGTTAGTTTGCAATAGATATCCAAGCACCGGCGTCGCTCAGCGGTAAAATTCTAGGCTGACCCGCAGGGAAACAGCGTTCGAATCTCATTAGGTCGTTGTACTTTTTATTTACCTTGTTTTTTACTATAGTGGTTACGAACACCGGCGGAGGACTACTACGGCACACGTGACTCTTGATATCAAAACAGGTTTCACTGCAAAACGACCCTTGTTGTGATCTCATGAGAGCTTTCGCAGTAAAACAGCTAACTGTCACCTTCATATTGTCCTGGGTGATTGCATAAAGGACCCCGGGAGCTTCTTCCACAACAATCAATACAGGAAACGAGGCCTAGTGAAATCTATAGGATATCTTAGCAACACCTATGTTCCGGTAAACAGCAATTGGTGGTGAATCTCCTTGTATCTTGTTTACTGGTCATTCACATTCGTACCACAACTACAACAATAGCCACGTACTTTTGCTAAACAAAATGCGAAATCCAGGTAATGACATCCCCATGCTGAACATTTATCTAAAAAAGACAATGAAGCGTACAGGCACGATAGGAGAGCTCGCGCATTGTGTGCCGAAAAGAACGTTTGCCTTGCATGCACGCGTTTATTGATAATCGAAACAAAGCTCTTGTGTTTTCAAAGCCTTGGATACGGATGCTTTGAAAAGATACATATGAAAAGAATACATATTGTTGAACTTCAAGACGTTAAAGTTTGGCGCTTCTGAGGCACCGGCTCTTCTTTCGACCGAGTACACTCCTCGGTTTTGGTCATCGAGTAGTGCCACCACGTCCCACCTCCTCGGCAATGCACAGCATCTCCTCACAGCTTGTCCAGTTCCTTGATGGCATCATCGGGTCGCCTCGAGTCTGAGTTGTTGGTGTCCCTTCTGCCGAACACCAGAAGTGACAACAGTGACAAAGCCGATTTGGCCGAGACCACTGGGTAGCCGCCTTCGGCCGCGACGGGTCCACCGATGTCGTCGATCCCGAAGTCTGCGGTAAACAGCCGAGCGATTTGCGGGTGCAGGCTTTCGGATTCCTGCCGGCCACTGTGTCGCCGCCGGAGCGCCGCTCCGATGGATGAGAATACGAGCAGGAGCAGTGTGAGACTCGCGGCGATGGCGATGGTTGCTCTGGGTCTCCCAGCTGGTGGACTGGAGACGCCTCGCTCTGGCTCTGACAGAGAAGCTCCGCGCCAGACATGGTGTGGTGAAACATGCTGTCTGGAAACATGACTGACGCGTCCATTCGGCGACAACTGCGAAGTGAGCTGAGCGGACCGCGAACTTAGGCCTTACGAGGATATCTGCAAGAGTGGAGTGAATAGACAATGATGATGCCTTAAATAATGGCGATGGTTTCCCTTGGTCTCCGCAGCTGGTGGAATGGAGAAGCCTCGCTCTGGCTCTGACAGAGAAGCTCCGCGCCAGACATGGTGTGGTGAAACATGCTGTCTGGAAACGTGACTGCCACGTCCATTCGGCGACAACTGCGAAGTGAGCTGAGCGGACCACGAACTTAGGCCTTACGAGGATGTCTGCAAGAGTGGAGTAAATAGACAATGATGATGCCTTAAATAATGGCGATGGTTTCCCTTGGTCTCCACAGCTGGTGGAATGGAGAAGCCTCGCTCTGGCTCTGCCAAAGAAGCTCCGTGCCAGACATGGTACTGTGAAACATGCTGTCTGGAAACTTTACTGCCACGTTCCTTCGGCGACAACTGCAAAGTGAGCTGAGTGGACGGCGAACTTAGGCCTTACGAGGATATCTGCAATGGTGGGAGCGAGTAGACGATGATAATTTCTTATATATGGCTCATACTCACTCAGGGGGATCTTGTTCTTGTTTTTGTTCTCCTTCTGTGGCTCACATTTACTGTGGGTGAGCTTCTTCTTTTCCTCTTCTCATCCATGCCTCTCACCAGATGCAGGGGATTGACCGAGTGTTAGGCGAATTTTTTAAGTGTTTTTTTACAATATATCTCGTATAGGTTAGGAATAGGTAATACTACAAACTTAATTACAGAATATTAGTGTTTAAATGTTTGAAAGCATAAACATTTAGCTCAATATTCTTTTTTTCTGAGTGATAAATTCCTATATGGAGTAGTAAACATCCCTGTGACTGTAGCCCCAAGAGAGAGGCACCAAATGAAAGAACAACTTATTCAGATATTTTCAGACCCAAGTTTAGAAAAGGTGGGGCTATGAATCTTCTTCTCAATGATGTGTACCGGCGACAGGATATAAAGTAATGACTTATTGCTTCGTCCTACTTACAGAAGAAACACAAAGAAGACGGCGCTTGGCTTGTTTTATGTAGGTAAACGTTGAAGGAGCGGTTTTCTCATGCCTATAGGCACCCGACAGTGAACCAGAGGGCGCAACAAAGCTCTTTGGGCTGCCTCAGCATTGTTGGTACCGACCGCCAGGGATACTAAGAAAATGGAACGTTCGCTGAACACAGTGACACGCTGAAGTGTCAGTGCCCTTTTTGGCACGTTTTCAAAGAACGCTTACTGGGCGCTTACATAATCAGCCGTGACTCCCTTGCTCACCTATAAAAAAGAAAATGTCATGCACGCGCAAGTTCGGTTTTGCTGCGTCTACTCGCTAGGCTACGCATTGGAAGACACGTTTTTGCTGTGCCTACCCGCTAGGCCGTATGTTCCGGCGCTACCATCCGATCTCGTAAACTGCATTGCCAGGTGCCTATGCACGACGTTGTTGTCGTCTTTCTCGAACAAATATTCAACACCCCGCAGACCTAACTACTGCCAGTCCTGCGCAGAATGCGCAGCGCAGTCACAGCAAACGCTGGAAAAGTGTCCCTTCAGCGCCTTTTTTAAACACTGTTTGGGTGACAGCTACATGCACAACTGCAGGGCTTTCACTACGCCTTATATCATCATAACTATTGTGTAATAGGTAGACAGGCATTCACTTTCCTTCGTTATTTTATGGAAGACACACACACACACACACGCACACACACACACACACACACACACCGCGATAACTTGAAACTATAGTTGCAAGCAAGCGCTGTCTTTGTGTGTCTTTCTCTTTTTTGTGTCATTGTCGTGGTGCGTTATACCCATATGAATAATGAACCCCAGCCAACTAGCCCGGCAACGTGCCTTTGTAGTACCCGCTACTCACTTGCAAGGAATATTGTGCAACTTCTGATGTTTTTAGCTAATGATGATGAATAATTAGGCTTGAAGCTTTTGTGAAGGGTCGGAGCATTCGACGACTCACAAGCCACTCAATTCACATTTAGTGACGCGTGGTTGTTCATTTGCTGTTCTAAAACGGTTTTTCACTCACATAAATGCCATTCTTTTACCGACATGTATCCTGCCTACGGTCAGTTTGCGACGGAATTCGAAGCACTGCCGTGGCTAGTGGTAGAGTATTGGTATAAGCTCGCAGGGGACCTGGGTTCGAATTCCATTATGTCCTTTATATATTTAGTTGCTTAGTTTTTTTTATTTCGCGAGGTAATGGTAAGGGACACCATTGGCCGCAGTGGTGGATGATGGCGCCAAAAACAACCTTTGTTGTGATCTCATATAGCAGCCTTCGCTGTAGGACAGGTGGCTATCTCCATCTAGTCGTCTTGCATGAGTGGTTAATGAAGTCTGGGAGTTTTATACCCAACATTTATTACAAAAAAAACGTGTTCGAGTATTATGTAAAGGATGTCCAAGTAACAATAAGTTCTGGTAAATAAGAACTGGGAGTGAATTTTTTCTGTCTTGTTTACCATTCATTCGCATTCGTATGAAAGCCACAGTAACAAATCGCTCTTTTTGCGTAAGTGACCACCCCAGTTCATTTGTTGTGGTATACCCGTGCTGAATATTTATCTATGAAAGAAGACAACAACACGTATTATCACTATAGGCTACCTCGCACGTATTGTGTCCAAAAGGACATTTTCCTAGCGTAGTCGTTCTTTTTTATTGTCACCATACAAAAAAAATTGGATTTTAAAATCATTTCCTGTAAACGTTTTTAAAAACTCAGCTAATAATATTGTTACTGCATATGTGGTTTGGGTGTGATTAGAGAAGAGGACATTCGGCTAGCAAGGTAGACCTCCGGCGCACGACACCTTCAAGTCTACCGGTACCCCACAACGGAATAAACACATTTCTAATCGTATAACAATATGTCGAATATGTTGAAGAAAGTCAATTCATTTTGAACTGCGAAACGCCAAAGGACGCTTTAGAGGCAGCGGCTTTACTATAATCCGAGTACACTCCTCGTTGTTTGTCATCGCGCAGTTCCTGCCTACTACACAATGATTTACGGCGTAGTAGGTACCCTGCAAATGCGCTTGCAGCAGCTAGCCAAAAAGTGTTAAAGAAGGCTCTGAAAGACTGCTCTTTGAGCTTTCGCTGTGACAGTGTTGCACGTAGGCGTGGGACTTTTTTTCTATTCCAGTTTTTTTGGACAACACCATGTGCTTCAGTGTGTACAAATTTGTCGAAGAAAAATATTTGTGAAACAAAAGTATGATAGCAAACTAACTAGGCCACATGTGAAACAGGTTGAATACGGCCATATTGGTTGGTTGTTGTGGTTTAACGATTGCAGACGCAGCGCCTGGTAAATGAATACGGTTCATTTTCCTTCGAATAGCGGCGTAATTTCGCTCACTTTTGATTCCAAACTGCTTTTTTTTATTTCACGTTACAATAAGGAATTGCCCCTATATTTATTACAAATATTTTGAAAGTAACAGGAACTTAGGCGCAATTTACTATACCGGGAAATCTAACTCAGTTCCATTGTCTCGATTTAGTTCTTTTAGAGAAAAATAATTAACCATTACACGTGTTTACCTGCAGTGTATATATATAGGGATTCACAGATCATTTGTCGTATATTAGTGCACGTTTATTTAGAGGAAAAAGCAAGCACGCAAAATTTAATCATAGGTGAACAATACGTATCACACGGCTAACTCACGATCCCAATTTGGTTATGAAATACAGCAAATGTTTAATTATTGCGCGCGTGCGCAGCATTAATCTAACCTAAAATTCAGGTGAGCCCTTGAATTTCACCTAAATTACCTGGGGTAATCAGGGTGAACAGTGGAAGTGCCTAAGACAAGCTGGCCGACGTTTCTAAAGGCAGACCCATCTTTCTGAAAGGCACCTTGTCATCCTTGACGTGCTAATTTTAAGGGAGATAAAGTAGTGATCCCAACTCACCCTGATTACCCCATTCACCTTGATTACCTCACTATTTGTAGGCTCCCAACTTGATTTTGGACCTAACTAAACTGGAATTTGAATGTCACCTGCTTTATCTTCTCAGTCGTTGTATTAAGCCAGCCCCTCAACCAGACGAAGGCCTCGTGAACCTAGCATGTTTTTGCGTTGCCTCCGTGATTTTGGGAACTTCAATTGGTTTCGCGCTGCATTCCCGTTCTGCGCACTTTTGATCAAGCTACGATGTCATGTGATGACGGTGTCATGTGACGTCACAAGACGACACGGCAAAACTTTATGGCGCCATAGCGACGTAATAAAATGGGGAATATATGAGATCTTGGTAATGCCAACACGTAGTGATTTATCATATCCCAATACCGCGGTACGCCGACAGTTAATTTTCATGTCTGATGAGGCATCTGAGGCGTTCGCATCATTAGTGAGGCTGAGCTATCGACTACAAAGGTAGCATGCCTTGCCTGCTTTTCTTTCATGCCTAATGCTATCAATTTACTCACCTTGGTGAGGACGTTCTGCAATGGAGGCGACGTCCATGCCTAGCCGCAGCGCTTGGACGAAGAGAAATTTTCCGAAAGATGGTGCTCCACAAGCGTCGCAAGTCCTCAAATCACTCGCGTCGTCGGCACACGACACGAGAATCGAACGCACCATCCTTTCGTCAAAAAAAAAAGCGTTCCTAGGAGTCGAGGTTCAATAGTAGCCAACGCAATCCACCGATGAAGCTCGTGCCAGCCGATTTAAAGCACTACAGAGACGAGATGCGACCGCACCCCACCAGCACCACGTGTGTTGTGAGCCCCGGCAGCCACGTGCTTTCTCAGCGCGCCGCCCCGTCCCGAGAGGGAAGAGAAGGTGGAGAGAGGGAGAAAGAATGGGGAGAAGGCATGAGTCCTGCGTTTTCCCTCTCGGAGAGTTGACGCCACGATCAGCAGTTGCGCTCGTTCCGTAGAGATTACACGCCGCGACTAAGATATCCTTTTCTTTCGGGGTATTTGCGAATGTGACGGGCTTCAGTGTCGTTCACGAACAGCTTTGCTTACCGAATTCGGATTGGCGGACAGGGCTGCGCAGGATCAATGCGGTAGTGAGGAAAACATTACGCGCGCCCTTTTGTGATGAACTCCCAAAGAAAACAGCTTTCGGTGACGTTAGCACGAACCAATGACCGACCACTTTCGGAGCAGCCTATTTCGGAGTGCCTCAACGATCGATCTTCCAGCCAGAAGAAAGCGCCGAAGGTGGTGCTGAAGTCTCTGCGCCAGACCAGACTCTCAAAATGACTGACACCCCTGAGCAATAGTGTGCGCACGTTTTTTTTTTTTTATACCATTCCTCTCTTTTCTTTTGTCCTCGTTGCCTTTCTGCCTCATTTCCCTTTCCCCAGTTCAGGTTAGTAAACGGGAAATTTTCCCGATGGAGGCGGAAATGTCGAGGCCCGTGTGCTCAGATTTGGGTGCACGTTAAAGAACCCCAGGTGGTCAAAATTTCCGGAGCCCTCCACTACGGCGTCTCTCATAATCATATAGTGGTTTTGGGACGTTAAACCCCACAAATCAATCAAACGGGAAATTTTCTTCTGAATAACCTCCTTACGTTTCAATAAACCTTTCTCTCTCCAGCTCTCTCTATCAAGCCTAACTCAATTACATATCAGTCTTCATTATCTGTTGGCACTTAGGTGCATGAGAGAGGGTCCCAAGAGTTCGAAATTTCTAGACAGCTGCTACGGCACCTCCCGTACTAATGTTGTGAGAAGTATTGTAAACATCCTTATTCTTTTTGTTAGTACTGCTACTACTACTAATATTAATAATAAGGTTTGTAATACGAAGTCTCACAACAACGAGATCACAAAGAAAGGTGCGATAGCGGGTGTGTCTGAAAATTTCAACTTCTTGAGGCCCTTTACGTGTGCCTGAGTGCCAACAGATAATGAAGACAGAGATGTAAATGAATTAGGCTTGATGGAAAACCAGAGACAGAAAGGGGAAGTGAAAAGCAAGAAGGTTAACCGGAACCAAGGTTCCGGTTTGGTACCCTGCGCTGCGGAAGAGTAAAGGGGAAAGAAAGGTAAAGAGGGAAAAGAAAAAAAGAATAATTAGAGGGAAAAAACGCGCACACACTGAAGTAGGCAGCGTCATAGCAGTTTTGCCAGTCCGGTTGACCACGGAATCATCATCATCATCGTCGTCGTCGTCATCATCATCACCATCATCACGATCATGCGTTGGCTTCATTAGTTTGCATCTAACAAAAACACGAGCTCCTCGACCGATTCCCTACATTTGTGTAAGCAGGTATGTGAATAAGGGATAATATTCGGGTACATTTAGCTCTAAAAACAAACAAAAGTAACTCCGACCGGTGCGTTCGGCGAATATCGGTCACCAGCAGGCTGATTGGCTCAAACTACTCCTCAAGGACTAAGAAATTCGTCTGCTTACTGTTCTACTGCGTACTTCTGCCTTACTTGGGCGGCAGAGCAATTGTCCTTCGTAAAGAGGCCTTTTACCGCGCTCAGCCCGGAGAATAAAAAAAACACCTTGCTGAATTTGTGGCTTCTTCATATATGCTGATGACTGGCATTGATAAAACTGAGTTTACAATATGACTCAGACGATTTCAAACTTTTGTCGGGTGTGACTTGATAACCATGGTTCGCGTGGCTCATCAACTGTAAAGTATTCGCATTTACGAACTTTCTTGTAACGTGGAAAGAACCGCTTCATCCGCAAAGTTTCCTACGTCCAGCGAAAATGCCTTCGTCTTCTGACTAGAGCCGCTTTTCGAGCTTGCAAGCGTGCCCACTAGGGGGTGACCAGTCGTGAAACAGATCGCGGCCACTGAGCGCCCTCTTTCCACTTCGGCGCGCCCTCTATTTTCCAGCGATGTGGGACGCAAATCGATCGCTGGTACAGCTGGATCTGCCGCTGCTCCCCTCTCAGTCAAAACCTTGGCCTGTGGGATGCCATGCCCGCAGGAAATAGCGGGAATGTGGAGGCTTATCAAATTAGTGCTGACATAGCTACCGAAACTAAGACTCTTAGGCCGCGTTGCCGGGTTGCGACAGTGTTGTCACCCGCCCGCTAACGCTCTCTCTATACACCCAGCACTCTTCGCTGGATGTGGCATATCGTCAATGTTTTTGTTGTCTTCTCTCTGGATGCTGTTGCCACTGCTTGCACCAGTGGTCTGCGTAGTGTGCAATGTGCATCTCCGACCGCCTGTAGACTGTGTGTGCTCCCCGAGTGTGCTCGTGATTGTGTGTACCTTCTCATCTCTCTGCAACCTCTTTTCTCCCCTTTCTTCCTTCCCCAGTGCAGGGTAGCAAACCGGATGTGCGTCTGGTTAACCTCCCTGCCTTTCCTTGCATCTTTATCTCTCTCTCCTCTCTCCCTTTTACTCCCTAATACCCTCTCCTCTCGTGTAGAGTAGCAAACTGGATGTAGTCCAGTTAACTTTCATACCTTTCTTATATTCCTTTTCTCTCTCTTTCTTTCTCTCTAGCGCCTGTGCTTCCTTGCTAATGTAAACGAATTTATGTCGCACTATGTAAGTCCGGGATAAAGGCCTCGTCAGAAGACACTTGAGTCTCCTTTTGATTACCTTGTGGACATATTTCCCTTGCATATATGTCTGAAGTAAACAAATTGAAATATGCGTAGGAGAGTAAATATTACTGGGCCATTACAGACATGGAACCAGTGCAGCTCGTTGCTAAGCTTCGAATTAGGCTGCTGTGCACTCTAAAAAAAAAACTCATTTGGCTCTTTTTGCGAGTGCTGATTTGCCCCGTATGTGGCTTTAACTGTTTTTAGAATCCAAGTGAAACCTGTTAGAAAATCTTCATACTCTTGCCAGTGAATCCTCGGGCACAAAGAGTCAAGGCACCTTTTTAAATAGAGTCAGGACTCATTGCAAAGAGTAATTCATGCTCCTTTCTCAAAGAAAAGAGAAGTGCTTTATCCACCAAGGTATCTTCGTCTCCATATGGATTCCAAGACTGCGGTGACACTTTGCTCTCCCCTCCCCTCCGCCAATGAAGATCTCTGCGCATGGATACTGGTGTATGTAAATGGTTACAGGCGAACGGTGAAGCAACGCAACAGTCTGCACAAAACCTGACCATGTCGCACTGCACTCGAAATGCGCTTTGGCTCACAATGAACCAGAAAATATACAAGCGAGGCGAATCGTTCGCGACGCTTTCGGGGGTCGACATTTATCGGTATTTATGACGTGTATCACCTTTCCTCTACTCATTCTATAAGTGTTATAAGAATGACGCACCAAGTGGGAGTCGGCGGGGGTGGGCCCCGCCTGTAACATTACGGTAATTCGATTTGACGCCACTCAGGCTTCCGCAGTAGCGATCGTCCTTAAAAATAGAGCAAGATGCTGTGTGATCCCGCGTTCGCAGTTTTTTTTTGTTGTTGTAACGTTTTCCTGGTCAAAAAGATAAAAACCAAGAATTTGAAAAACTTTGTTCATGTGGGATTCTACGATAAGTATGCAAACCTTAATATATATATATATATATATATATATATATATATATATATATGTCCTGGCGGGTAGACAGTGACGGATAGAGAGCGAGCTTGAAACCGTTAGTCATTTATTCAGTAGCACTAGGCTTCTTTTAGTTCGACGTCGGAGTATGGGAGTAATAATAATTTTGGGAACTGTGACATTTGGGACGCGTAATATTGCGGTGTTTTATGGCATTTGCACAGAGTTGCAGCAGAAAGCGATTTTCTGACACAACTACTAATCATGTGGCCGTAGACACTCGCAGTCTTAACAGGAGATGCAGCAGCCTTTATTTTATGATTGCGAGATTCGGTCAAAGCGATGCCACTTCGACAGACACGTTGTACTGGAAGACAGTTTCAGCAGCGGCTCTTGTTGGAGCTTCCGAATGTGTCTACGGTCGTGCAGCTTTAAGGCTGGTGCACACCGGCGACTAGCAGCGGTCGCGCGACCATTCGCGACTGGCGGCCAAAAAGCGACTGATGTTCACACCGGCAGAGGCTGCATGTGAGTGACTGGAAGTCGCAAAACCGGAGAGTCACGTTCGGATCTCGTTATCAGCGAGAACTCTGGAGACCGGCGCCGATCAGCTGATCGCCGCGATCTGAGTGAGCGGAGCGATCCGAGCACGCCGCATTTATTGTTTTCGTCCGTTCTCGCACAGCGTTCCTAACGTCATCAATGAGTTCAATTCCAGCGATGAACTAGAGATTGTCATGGTGCTGGTGCGCTGTGCCATGGTGTCAGCGCTGGCAGCACAAATGTCTCCCCCCCTCCCCCCCCCCCCCCCCCCAAAAAAAAAAAGCCGGTGGTGTGTGTGACCGTCCCACGGATCAAGAGAGTTTGCCGGCCGTGCAAGCCGCCTACCTCTCAAGCTGCGCTGAGACGACGAGGAGTATTTCCGAGAGTCATACGTATTCAGAAACGCACTTGAATTTATCTTGACTTGCCACAGCCCCCAATGCAGCACAAACACGTCTCGGGCACGGTGTCTTAAGTCGTTGCCAAGGCATGAAGCACAAACCCGTGCCAAATGCGCTGCATTGAAGGCGGTAACAAGTTAAGTTCAAGACAAAAAACAATTCTTAATACGGGAGAAGAGAGTGCACAATTTATTTTCTATTTACTTTGAACTGTTCAGCTTCTTGCAAATGCCGCCACGTAAATTGGACACTTTGCTCGACCTGCTGCGCCCCGCCATGGTGCCACAGACCCAGAGGAACGCACTCGTTTGTATCTGGAGGCGGGAGACCAGTGCAATGAAAAATATATATATATATTGAGCATTGCTGATTGGTTTCAGCAGCTTTGTGACTGCAGTCGCATGACTGAAAAATCAGTCAGGAAGCGACGAGCCAAAGCAGTCGCTTGGCGACTGTTTGCGACCGTTCGCGACTGTTTGCAACCAGTCGCAAATGGTCGCGCGACCACTGGTAGTCGCCATCGTGCACCAACCTTTACTGTCGTTGCGCCTAGCTGAACACAAATATTTCCATTGCACTCTCTTTGCCCGCTGTCCCGCAATAGCAATGCGCGCTACTAGTGGACACCCGTAAAATGATGCTGACAATGGCTTCTAAGGGTTAATGTAATTTTTAAGTGGCCCGAGTTTGTTTCCGGGTCTCTATATTTATAAGCAACAGACAGCTGCAGATAATCGAGCAGCTTCATTATTACGTGCCAGTGACAAGGCCGTCAGGCTAGACATGCTGTTCCCCAGAGTGACGCGGGGCAACTTAAGCGTCTGCAGTTTTTTGAGAAACATATTCGCACGGGCAGTTGGCATCAGTAACGTTTAAACGGAACATCTGAACAGAACACAACATGCAGAGACACCAAAAAATTATAATCAATTGTCTATTATAAAATTATTAAAATTATAAAGAACTATAAAAAATTGTGTTCACTATCTCTTTTGTGCAAAAGTGGTTTGTGCTTGAAGCCATCTAGCCTAGTCGGCGAAAAGTTATGAACTCTCATGAATATGCTTTCAGATTGTTGGGTATAGAAATAAATAAGCGAGGCGACTTTTGAATTTAAACGAAGTTGTGGAAAGCTTTTCAGCCATAATTTTGGTTGTCTGAAAAGCACTGGTTCATTTGACTTAAAATGACCCTGCTCTTTTCAGTGGAACATGCCTCTTTCTGGAGGGACAATTTATTGCAGAAAATTAAAAAATATCATTCCATTCATTTTATATATTTTGCCCTTTGCTTAAAAGATGAAATTGAAACTTCATGCTCGTATCGCAGCACATTTTATTATTTAGGTTAAGCATCAATCTGCTTGTATAGACAAACGAACTGGGCAACGTAGTCAACTCAAACATGGTGGGTTTTCCGTGTAACAAAGGAAACGTATGCCGAGCAGTGCTCGGCTTCATGAACGTACCTGTAGTGGTTTAGAACGGCCCACTGCTCTCCCGTAGTTGAGTACGAAGTACTCGAAACCGTTGAACACTTTTCTCTAAACACATTCCTCTGGACTCTAGCGGCTTTATGTCCTCCTATAATAAAATACCAAGTACTCAGAATAGATAAATACCTTTTTCCAAGTAACTATTGCATCATCTCGGATTCGAACCGGGATAGTTTAAAGCTCTGCCACAGTAGAGCACATCATACTCTAAATAATCGAGCATTTGTTGTAAGCACTAATGTTAATATGAGACATTTGCTCATTCTTGCGTGCGTGCGAGAAACTTTTCCGCGTGATACCATACAACCGGATAACACAACAGTGTTGAGCAATATTGTAATATTTACCTAACCCTGCAATTCAATAACACCTCGAGCTTCCAGAGTCAGCTTTACGTCTGTAATTTTGAAGTAATATACGTAACGGCGCAATTAGGGTGTAGAAAAGTTCGGGGTGTATTACGATGCACGATTGAAGAAAAAAAAAAGGTTTTAGTACAACACTAGGTTCCCCTCACAGCTGCACGTGTCTGGATATATTGAAAAAACCACAAACCAAAACAAAACACTTTTCTACTATTACGGTTTAGACCGGCCATAATAATTTTGTGTACTCGAAGTGTGGGGCCTGTGTAGCGTGTAGTTGTGGGACGGCGAAAGAAGGTGCTGAAGAGCGTGTCTCGAGCTTGACGATTGTCCTTGTAAGTTTTTGTAGCGTAAGGTACATATTGGCCGAGGTTGAGCCGTCTCGCGTGGCTTATCGAGAGCCGTGCTAGGCATGCCCGAGGAGCAGTGACGTCACACGACACACAGCTGGCGTGCCTGAGAAGACCTGGAACCTCCTGAAGTGACGTGTCGCTAGTGGGATGACGCTTGACTCTTGTAGGCTCGCTCGATAGTCTGTCTGTCCGTCCGTCCTTCTGCCCGCCTGCGTGCCTATCTATCTATCTATTTATCTATCTATCTATCTATCTATCTATCTATCTATCTATCTATCTAATCTATCTATCTATCTATCTATCTATCTATCTATCTATCTATCTGTCTGTCTATCTATGTCTGTCTGTCTGTCTGTCTGTCTGTCTGTCTGTCTGTCTGTCTGTCTGTCTGTCTGTCTGTCTGTCTGTCTGTTCACCCATCCATCCTTCCGTCGCTCACGTTACGTGTATACTGGCATAGCCGAGCTGAGCAACCGCGAATTTTCTCTTTATATACGAATAAAGGATATTGAAGTTAACATCGAAATGTCATGAACAGCCTTACCCACTGTTTTAGAGTGGGCATGTGCCACAGGCTCGAAGGCAAACAAACAGTCAGCCATGTGACCAGTCTGAGTGGCCCGGGTGGACCCATGTTGCCGGTCGAGTCAACTGTGCGGATACGCGAGGTCGGCTCATTTGGTCAAGTGTGCGCCCGATACGGTTTGTTCCGGTGCTGCCTAGTCATTTCATCGCTTTATCGTTTGCTGGACGATGTCAGGCTATTTCAGCACCGAGACTTCATCCCGACTACTACCTGGACCTACCACGACATTGGCGTGGGGTGGGCCGACGTGTCGCGGGTGTGACGATGTGTCCTCAGTGCACCAATAAACGCTTATAAAATCGGTTCACTTGTATCTGTAATGCGTTCATACCGGCCGTCCCGTGTGTAGAATAAAGCGTCTATATTTCTGTCGTGTCATATACGCCTGTGAGTGGCCTGATGTCACAGTATCATCACGCAACCACACAAGTCAATTTTATGTTTATTTTTTTGTTTAGAGAAATTTATTCTCACAGACAGTGAACATCAATTACAATCCAACAGAACATTGCGACAGAACACAACATCCACAGACACACCAAAAGTTGTTACGAAAGGATATGTGTACATATGTAAACGGAACACAACATACACAACTCTCCCAACTACACAGGAATTGTTACAAAAACAATGTCTACATATGCACAATACATGGTAAACGAAGAACACACAAATGAAATGTAGAGATCAATATGTCAAATATTTACATAGTATTTACAAGGTATTTGTATGAGTACTAAACAAAGATTAACCTACCAATACCAGGCAGGCCTGAAAACAAGCCTTACACGTAGAGCACAGATGAACACAAAACGACAGGATCAGTGTCGAAGGAATTCCTCCTCACCCAGAAAGAAGAGTTCCTCCGACAAAACAGATAGTATTTCTTTGTACAGTCGCTCCAAAATCGGGAAGAGAGCACGGCGGCGACGACCTGCTGCAACAACTTCACAACGGTTACGCCAAAGACAGTAGGCACCAGCAACAATAAGAAGGCAAGCAAAGTGGCCTCGAAAACAACGTCCAGAAGAAACAAAGCGGTTTACTCCGAGGCCACGAAATCCTGCATGCACAGTCCTCTAGAAAACATGAGCAACGACACATTGCCTTAACACATGCTGATTTGTTTCCCGTAGGGAGCAGTTCGGACATGTTGCTGACTGGACCATTCTCCACCTTCCTAGGCGGTGAAGGGTAGGAATAACGCCCCCACCAAGCCGCCACATGAAGTCCCGGAGGTGGCCAGGTAGAAATGATGCCGTCAGCGTGCTCCAAGACACACGACTAGAGCGGGTGCGGCGTGCTGGAGGAACTAACGGGAGCAACAACGCGGCTGTTGTGTCAACGATAGAATTGTCTAACACATCTAAATCAGGGCAAGTCGATTGGATATGACGAAAAAACGCGACAGCTGTTGCATAAAATGAAGAATGATTGTTGGCCCTGATTAAGGCGTACATTAGGCGATAAATACCGAAGGTGAGTGCCAAGAAAATAATATGCCAGAGTTCGCGCGGGGGATTCCTCTCCTTGTACAAGGCACATTAGGAAGCGCCGGGCCAATAGGCGGCAGCGTATTAATACCGAAGGGAAAGCAAAACCTCCCTGGGAACGCTGCTGTCCTAACGCCGCACGAGAAACCAACTCAGTGCCACCAGACCAAAAGAAGGAACACAAGGCAGACTGCAATGACCTCACGATGCTAATGGCAGCTGCTCCATATGAGAAAGATACCAAATGCGACTGCAGAACACAGTCTGCGCAAGGTACCTCCACTCAAGAAGCGGGAAGTCGAATTCTTGGGCGTTCTCAATTTCTTGTTTTACTTCATCGAGGGCGTTTGAGCAAACGGAGTTACAAATGTCGTAGTGGTTGTATAGAATTCCTAAAATGCGAAGAGACGCAGCCGGCTGAAGAGGAGATGTGGGCCCAAGTGTGGAGTTGGGATAGCCAATGAAGAAATACCGGGATTTAGAGAGGTTTAGCGCGGCACCTGAAATGTCCCCATATTGAAAGAATAAACGCAGGCTATGAGAAAGACTATCTTCATCTGAAAGGTACAGGGTTATGTCGTCAGCAAAAGCTGTGACTTTTACGGTACTGCTGCCGGGAAGCGCAAGACCCCGGACATGCGAATCTGCTTCTAGAGCACACAAAAATGGCTCAAGGCTGAGGACAAATAGAACAGGAGACAAGGGGCATCCTTGACGGACCCCAGGTGTAATAGAAAAGGCAGCACTCTCCCAACCATCTAGAACTAGTGTGCTTTTTATACCAGAGTAGGTATGTCTAATTAATTCAACAAAAGTACCAGGAAAACCAAGGGCTGTGAGCACTTTAAAGATAGACGTGTGCTCTAGTCGGTCAAATGCTTTCTCTTCGTCTAAAGACACAACGAGACCACGTGCAGATCGCGACAAAGTATAGGCTATGATATCCCGGGTGGTAGACATAGATGAAGCCTCGTGATGACCCACCAGGGTGTTCAACAGAGCCTTCAAACGTTGAACGATCACCGTCGCGAATATCTTATAGTCAACGTTAAGAAGCGTGATAGGTCTCCAATCTTCAGGATTAACAGAAGAAGCATCACCTTTTGGAATAAGCACAATGCGTCCATCTCGAAAACTTGATGCAAAGACACCATCCTCGAAACATCGCCGGATAACCGCGGTTAATGCAGTACCAAGCTCATTCCAAAATGATAAGTAAAATTCAACTGGAAAACCGTCTGGCCCAGGGGCTGTCCCCCGTTTCATAGATTGTAGTGCTGCCTTTACCTCTTCAACTGATGGAGCGACGTGCACAGAATCAGCGGCTTGTAGGGGAACGCGAGGCAAACCTCTAAGCATAGGTGGTATTATATCACAGTTTGTCCGCATGGCCGAACATGACATCTCTTCAAAATGCGCCAGAAAGAGAGATCGATCACGCTTAGGAAGCGGCTGTGTAGGTGGTGTCTGCATGGTCGTAAAAACAGGTGATTGTGACTGCCCAAAACACGATTGCCTCGCATAGCGTGGCACCTCGGGGTGGGCACAAGGGTTGTGCCTACAACGGGTTGTGCCTACACAAGGGTTGTGCCTACAAGGGTTGTGCCTCCACAAGGGTTGTGCCTACAACGCCATGCAGCCGCCGCCAGGGACGAGGTGGCAATCAAACGCTGGAAGCGTTCACGTAATTCATGTTGCCAAGCTCGCATCAAAAGAGACGGCGTTTCAGCGCGCAACGCAATGCGTAACTTCGCTGCAGTATCGGCCAGCTTCTCAGAAACGCGACGACGAAGGGAACGCCCTTCAACTGAGCAGTGCAGGTTCCACTGCGTTTTAAGCGCATCCCAATCAAATAAATCAGACGCAGCGAGTGACACGCGTATTGCACGGGACAAATTTGAGCGAGAGCGCGCATCCTGTAGGACACGAACATCCAGACGCCATGGTTTCTCCGAAAAAGAAAATGGAATTTTAGTTCTAATAGATTCGGACGATGGTCAGAGATGTACACAGGCGAAGGTGGGATGGGCGGAACACGTAAGTCTGAGACAAACGTCTCTAAAGCATGTGGAACATAAGCCCGGTCGAGTCTGCTGGAGGAGAGTCCGTGGCGCCATGTCCAAACAAAAGTATTCCCGTGTATGACATTATGTGCATCCAGCAATGAAAAATGCTGGACAAGGCGTCGCAGCTTACGTGAATTCCAAGCAGACCGACCCCAGCCAGGACCTTGTACATCGCACCGCGTATTTAGCACACAGTTAATGTCTCCAATTAGAATTACACGACGACCGTCTAGGAAAAAAACATCCAAATTTCGAAAAAAATCATTAGACTGTCCGGTTTGTGCTGGCGCACACACACATAGTATCCTCATTCGAAAAGAAAAGTAGGTACAATCTAGAGCAATAATTCTACCGACGCCGTCATAAACAACGTGGTGACCTCTCAATAAAGCCCGATTAAATATAATGATGCCTACTCCCGTAAAACGAGTTGTAGCGAAAGAAAAATAGCAATCTAAGTTGAACTTTTGTTTGAAAGCCCTAACGTTGGATAGTGAACAGAAATTAGTTTCCTGCAGGCATAAAACATCACAATTTGCAGCACGGACTACACTAATCCCCTCGGCCTGCTTTACCGGACTGCGAAAACCTTTTACGTTGAAGGAAATAATATTCAATGCGGTAGCCATCGTAAACAATAAAGACAAATTTGAATACTAGACTCACAGTTCTGACAGACGTGGGAGCGGGTGCCCCGCAAGCAGCTCAATCACTTCTTACGACCAGGCAACCCACCGGAAGCGCGGGGCTTCCTGGGCCACATCGAAGTCCGCAGGGGACTTTTGTCTCTGCTGGGGGCCTCCGATTCGCTGCTGGATATTCGGTGGCACTTGGTGCCGAGGCTCTTGAGTGAAGATGGCACAAATTCGTCAAAACTGTCCCAACTGATCTCGCTTGGAGTGCTGTCGGTGTCAATCTGCAGGGCCGTGTCGCTCCTAGTACTGCTCGTGTCCTCGTTGATGGAAACCTCGTCACCTTGGGACAAAGTCTCTTCAATGATAGAAGGACTAACAGACGACTGGGCAGCCATGGGGTCAGCAACAGATATCACGTCAGCATCTGCGACGCGTTCGCCGAGTAGCGCCTCCTCTGGTGAAGGCTCGACCTGTGGTTCCGTGGGAACCACCACTGGTCGCCAGCCGCTAGATGGATCATTCGCTCCTTGAAGGGCTGCCTGGTCGGGGCAGGCTGGAGACGCTGCGGGCGTTTGGTGTTGCGTCTGGTGTGGCATTGTGATGCACCCAACTTCGTCTTGGCAAATATCCGGGCCTAGCGTCAATGATACGACGTCCTTATTCTTGCCTGATTGAAGTGGCGGGTAATTCTTGGAGGCCGCCTCGGAATACAACGGCCTGGTGGTGCAGGCGACGGTGGCATGTGGGTCACCACAACGGCGACACGGCAGTGAGCAGCCCTTCCCGTCGTGGCCGTAAACGCCGCACCTTCCACAAAACGGAGCTGTGCAATTCATGCGGAAGTGCCCGCTGTCTCCACATCGACGGCACACTCGCTGGATCCCTTTATAGTCACAGGTCACTCGATGGCCAGCGACCTTGAGGTAGTTGGGCACCGGCGACGATGTCTTCATTTCCATCCGGACGAATCGCGTCCCAGTGGTCATGGTTGGGCGCGATCCCATGAGTTTTCTGCTGGTGTGCAGCACCTTCCCATAGGAAGACAATGCTTGCGCGAGGACCTCACTGGGGACACGGCACGGCAGGAACATAACGGTGACTTGAGTGACTTGGGGTCCCAAGGGTACGACAGCAACGCGCTCTCCTTTGATGATGAGGTGGGACGCGTCGACGATTTGAGCCAGAGCGGCCTCACTGTTAACGGTGACTTGGTAATTCCGGCCTCCAAAGTGCTGTACACAGTAGACCTCTTCAATTCCTACTATTGAAGACGTCGCGTCAACGACGTGTTCGAGACTAGTTCCCTCGGGGACGACTACGTCTAAGGCTAGCGCCTTCTTCGGGGGCTGGCTTGCCATTACGGGCGTCCGCCAGCCCAGGGACGCCCTGAGACGCTAACGACGACAACGAGGGAACACGAGCACAGGGCGAAGCTACTACTACACCATAAAAGACGTGACAAACAATGTATATATTTATACAAAAAACTTTATTATTGGTAAGTGGTAGCTATACGTCGCTTCCGTTCTCCCTTCATTATAACGACTTTATGTTCAGTGAAGTGATGAATTGATGACGGGGTGTAGCCGAATGTTTGCGAGGACGAAGTAGTGGGCAGTTTGCAAAGGTGGAAGAATAGGTGGTCATTTAGAAACAAGGGATGGACACAGTGGACGAATCTATGGTTCTTTAACACGCACCTAGATACAAGTAAACGACCATCTTGCATTTCATATTGGCTACTTCTCAACACTATTTTATTTATGGTCGCTGAACTGGTGGCTCGGTGATGGAGTGTAGTGAGATGTTTGTAGGGTGGCTACATACACCAGCGGAGGAAGGACATACCCACACCCCAAGAAGCTTCACTCCTAAAACGAAATGTAACTCGAGCTCCATTCAATGCAAAGATCGGTATTTTGACTAACGCATGCTAGAGGAGAAAAATGCAGTAAGAGACGCACTTTTTTTGTTATTTGTCTTTCTGCTACCTTCCCAAGCTCGCTGTCATATCCACGTGAAGCTTCAGTTCATTTCCAATTTAGTCGAAGTTCGTGAAAAGCGACGCCTTCACGAAAATGCATATAGGCAACATGTGTATGTAAGCTCCTTTGCAAAGATATTGTAAGTCACACTTTCTGCTTCGTCGCCGCGCAAAACCCTGCATTCAGAGACATCGCAATGATCTGTTGCTTAAAGACGGAAAGCTTGAATGACTTCTTCCGTTTCTGCCGCGTATGCCGGAAGGGTTAAAACAAAAGGACTATAACATTAAACGAGCTTTCCCAGGCCTGTCTCCCTGAGCGCGACATTAGAGAGGGTTCTTTGGCCAGGCCAGACAAGCGCGCGTGACCAGCCACCTATAAACATGAATCCCCGTTAAAGAACACGCGGATGGAGTATCGTTCCTTCGCGCCTGCTCTCACTTTACGGGCCCGTGAAACTTGGTGCGCACGCTATAATGGGCTCTAACGACAAGCAGAAAAACACCCGCTGTGGGCCAGGTGTGTCTGATGGCCTTTGTTTCAGACCGCTACCTCGGTGAGGGATCTCTATAACATTCACGGACCTTCAACTCGATTGGGACTTGCAACGTGCTCTGTGCCTGGCTTCCTTGCTTTCCAGCGTGACGGCCAGGGGTGTGCTTTGATTGTCCCAGCAAAACACGTGCGCAACTTTCCACGAGTTCAGGGACAAGGATGAGTCGGCGTATTGTTTTTTTTTTACAAGTGTTGAAAGTGCGATGAGTAAGACAGGGGTTTCCGGTCTTTTTGCAGCGACAAATACCGTTAATGAGGGGTATACCGTTACCTCTTGTGCGAATCGCATGACAGCAGGACGTGTGTAAGCGCGTCGAGAGGGATACCTGGTGGGGTATAGAGCTTCCCTGTACGAGATTGAAACTACTTAGAGCCGAGAACGGGTGATCCATCACTGACGCATTGTGGCGACACGTGGGAGCTGTCTTGTTGTTCCCATTATTCTCTGCTTTCGATGTGGATATGCATAGGTGGGTACCTGTGCGTGTGCATTTGTATGTAAACGTGTGGGCGTGTCCATGTGTAGCGTATAGCAGATCACTGTGAATGCATGGCCGCAGTGTTACTACTTACGGCTTCAATCAGTCCACGCACTCTAATTCCAGGCAATCTAATTTTTACACGGTAACGAATGCCTTTTGTAGTATCCCGCTTCGTGCTAACGTACGGTTTGTAGTATCATCTGGGCTCACTTAATTCGCGACAGTTCGTCGGGAATTGTATAGCCATGTTGACTCCAGAAATTATACAACGAAGGTGTTCGTGCAATCACCAAACTAAATATACTGCGTAAAGAACGTATTTTTTTCCGGAAGCATAGCGATCGTAAGTGCATGTGAAAAAAAAGTGACCTCCAAAACGAAAAATGAAACATATTTAATTCTACGTGGCAACCCAACAATGGTATGTGCTACTTTTGTCATAACTAAGACTATTTGCGGTGATCATCGATTAGGGAGCAAGAATAAATGCCAGTCTTGGGAAGCTAAATCAATATTAACTAGTAAAGTGACCGGACAACCAAAGCAATATAAAAATCAGCACAATTTGGGATAAAGCTTATGAAGACACAAGGCGCTTTTGAACAAGAAGAAAATACTGAGATAGATGAAATAAACGAAGCAGTACTAGACTGCTCTGTGAAAGAGCGATCGAAGTAGCAAGTAAGGGGGCAGAGAACTCTATCAAGAAGCGGCGAGACATAAAACTGGGAATAATTCAGAATCTAAAATCAAATTATCTAATTTAATATCCTAGTAACAAAAAAAAGTCAGCAATGTAACAAGCTACAACGGGAAAGAGGTCGAGGCCGTTGTAACAAAAGGTGGTAGTATCAGAACAGGTAAAAAGAAAAGGCTTCTCAGGAAGGATCAAATCTAATGACCTATGAATAAACATGGAAATATTACCCACAATATCAATCACATAATGATGGTGACACAGTAGCTCTACTCTGGTCTATGTACTTCCCAGGTATATCATCCTTCAATGAGTGTAAGTGTGATACTTCGATGAGCGGAAGCAAGACACGGAATCTGCTTATGTAACTACTCCTTACGTAACGAGGTTAGAATGGCCATACGCGACAGTTTGATAAAGACGGGGGAGTTTTTATATGGAAGAAACTTGGAACAATTTTCGTCTGTGGGGGGGGGGGGGAGGCGAGGGCGCGCGCGCGTGTGTGTGTGTGTGTGTGTGTGTGTGTGTGTGTGTGTGTGTGTGTGTGTGTGTCTGCGCGTGTGGGCGAATGGGAGAGGCATAATCAGATCTCCAGGAATAGACTCGTTCGTTTACCCAAAAGCAGCAGAGGGCGGCAAATCTGAAGCAACCCTGCAAGGATCATTTCTACTTTCAGCTGTTGTCTCTACGAGTCGCATGCCGTTCGGAGGGGCCTTAGCGGCTGTCAGTAATGGGCGCGGTGCAATCTGTCAACAGAGAGGGATCTGGGGTACTATGGGATCCCCAAGGAGCAACTGTAGCCTCGAAAATAAGCTGTGTGGGGTAAAAGGGCACAGTGTACAGACATACCGTTGATGATAAATACGAGTATATATATATATATATATATATATATATATATATATATATATATATATATATATATATATATATATATATATATATATATATATATATATATATATATATATATATATATATATTATATATATATATATATATATATATATATATATATATATATATATATATATATATATATATATATATATATATATATATATATATATATATATCTGCACCCACAATTGCACCGGGATAATTTTGTGTCGCGTGCATGATTTCTTATCTATTCCTTTCAACCTTTGTTTCGAATTTTGCCTCCGTCTTCCTTGTCCTGGTCACATTAGCATCTGGTGCCGCTCACGTTCCGCACCGAAGAGTATAATGAAGGGGACGACAAACCCCGAAGTACAAGAGTGGTATCTGACTGTAATATCATACCTTTCTTTTAGGGGCGAAGCTCCTTATAACAACACTTGTTCGTTCCTCGTAGCCGTTGTAGTATGGAACAAGTATAACATTTGGACCTTCAAGGTGGTGCCGGTGAGAGATTTCTTCTGTGCGCTGTTGAACAATAGAAAATAGTGCTCAATGTACATGCCAATGGCTGCTAATGGGGAATGAGAGACAGGAGCATTCGGCATTTAGTTAACGCGCACGCTGCTATCCCTATTAGCAGGTATTGGCATGTACATTAACCACTGTCTGACAAAAAAGGGTTGCTACGTTATACTCGCTGGGTGTAACCTCCTTAGTTTTAGAAAGGTTTAGCGAGTGTTGAGCCGCAGTGCCATGAATACATTAAACTAGTATATGCATGGATCAACTCGAGGTGGTTAAAGGTGGGGAGTAGATACGCAGCGCAAGCTGTAAGAAAGTAAAAGCCGAATTCGCTTGTCTCTCATTTCCCATTAGCAGCCATTGGCATGTGCATTGACAGGAAAAGGTTGCTACGTTATACTTGCTGGGCGTAACCTCCTTGGTTTTAGAAAGGTTTAGCGAGCGTTGGGCCGCAGTGCCTTGAATACAGTGAACTAGTATATGCCATGAACTCGAGGTGGTTAAAGGTGGGAAGTGGACCCGAAGCGCAAGCCGTAAGAAAGTGTGCGTGTGTCACCTCTCATTTAGTCCTTGGAATGCCCGCTAGATGGCGGTGCTTCTATATGGGGAATATATGACGAGAAGATGCGGGATCGTGGTACTTGGAGTGTTGAACAGATGGACAAACGGACACACAGACATATGCATGGACGGACGCACGGATGGCTGCAAGGATGGATGGACGCATGGACAGGCGCCGGGGCGGATGCATGGACGAACGCAGGGACGGACGCACGAACAGACGCACGCACGGATGGGCGGATGGATGCACGGATGGTCACACAGACTGACGCATGGACGGACGGAAGCAAAAACAAATGGACGGACGGATGCTTCGCCCCACACTCTATCATTCACCCTGTAGATATGCTGCCATTTTTTTTTCTCCAAGGCCACTGCTAGTCGCCGGTAGGAACCAAGGTGATGATTTACACTTCACAGCATTACTTGAAACATTTGCACGCTGTTAGATGCATTATGACAACTTATCAGCGCAGGCGAATGGTACCAAGCAAAACGGTATACACAAACAAGCCTGCCTGTAAACTCTTTTGTTTTAGGCATATATCTGATTTCGTCAAAAGGTAAGTTTAAAAGTCAAGAAGAGATTTCGCAAACATAATAGATAATAGATATTTGAAATTTGATTTTTGAAAAATCTTCTTTATTTTCGAGGCCCTTGGCTGTACAACCAGAGCGTGTACGGTGGATTTACATGATGACGTACGTTTACGCTTGCCCCTCTGTTCTAAACTTTATAACTTTTGATTGAACTGGTTGTCATAGAGATCTCTACCTTTTGGTGTTCGAAGGGACGGCTTTCAGCTCTCCCTTAGTAGAGTACCGAGTACTCTAAATCGGTTATCACTTTTTCTAAACACATAAATGCTCTTAAACCTGGGATACGCTTAATGCGGACAGAATGGGACAGTTAGGGATAAGAGTCAATGGAGAATACCTTAGCAACCTGCGCTTCGCCGATGACATTGCATTGCTGAGTAACTCGGGGGACGAATTGCAACTCATGATTACGGAGTTAGACAAGGAGAGCAGAAAGGTTGGTCTTAAAATTAATCTGCAGAAAACGAAAGTAATGTACAACAACCTCGGCAAGGAGCAGCGCTTCGAGATAGGTAATAGTGCACTTGAAGTTGTCAAAGACCATGTCTACTTAGGGCAGGTAATAACCGCAGAGCCGAACCACGAGATTGAAGTAACTAGAAGAATAAGAATGGGGTGGAGCACATTCGGCAAGCACGCTCAAATTATGACAGGTAGATTGCCACTATCCCTCAAGAGGAAGGTATATAACAGCTGTATCTTGCCGGTACTTAGCTACGGAGCAGAAACCTGGAGACTTACAAAGAGGGTTCAGCTTAAATTGAGGACGACGCAGCGAGCAATGGAAAGAAAAATGGTAGGTGTAACCTTAAGAGACAAGAAGAGAGCAGAGTGGATTAGAGAACAAACGGGGGTTAAGGATATCATAGCTGAAATCAAGAAGAAGAAATGGACATGGGCAGGGCATGTAGCGCGTAGACAGGATAACTGCTGGTCATTAAGGGTAACTGACTGGATTCCCAGAGAAGGGAAGCGGGTTAGGGGGAGACAAAAGGTTAGGTGGGCAGATGAGATTAAGAAGTTTGCGGGTATAAATTGGCAGCAGCAAGCACAGGACCGGGTTAACTGGCGGAACATGGGAGAGGCCTTTGTCCTGCAGTGGACGTAGTCAGGCTGATGATGATGATGATGACGCTTAATGCTCATCTTAAGCGAGTACATCGTAATCCAAGTCGTCGAACAATATTTCTGTGCTAATTTTACTGCGCCTAATGCTCTAAAATGTTCGAAATTAATTCTAAATGCAATGTACATTATGAGATGAACATTCTTTTCCAGGCCACCAATAAGGACTCCCCCATTGTAAACTAAATCATACTCTACAATGTTGAGCATTTTTTTTAATTGCCACAGCATAATTTCTCGTGTCTGCTTTATTCTGTCTATTAGGTTTGATCCCGTGTTTACCTAATTGCTCTAACTCTTTTTCTATGGAGAGGTTGAGGTCATTGATGTGAAGAGGACGCTGACGATAAAAGTAAAACTATAAAAGAGTAGGCTCCTAAAACTTTTTACATACAGGCATTTTCTGTCTTCTCACTTGGGGGACATAACCAATTGCTTCAGAAAATTGGCTCCAGGTGAGTGCAAGACATTACTGTTGAATAAAAGAAGCAAATTGGCAAATTATGACCGCGCAGTTATCGCAATTCTCACGTAGCTTGTCGATGGACAAACCAAGAAGATCTCGTATTACAAGGGCATTCGTGGTGCCCTGTTATCGGGTTAAAGGGCTCACATCTCACCAAACCAGAAGGATAAGTCCCCCTAAACAACGTTTGCAGCAAATACTACGTGGTTTCTCAACATAATTCAGTAGACTCTACGACGAAATGCCTACTTATTCTAGGTTATACATTGGGCGATGGCATCAATAAATAATGCTATAATATGTGACTCCTGCGCTTAAGGCAGAGCAAAATCATTTAAACATGATTCAACAAGAACCATTAGAGAAAGCGCGTTGATAACGAGTAACAGTTTTATAATACAGCTCCGCCAATAACTTTTTGTTACCTCTACGAATTGATCAAGTTGGTTATTGGCACGCTGGTGGATGCATAGTGACGCGATATTTAATTCTCTTTCTGATCAGCATGCGTTTAACGAGGGCAGAGGATGCCTTCGTTTTGTATTCGAGGCATGGCTAGAAATGAGAATTTGGCACCTTGACAATTATGCAGTACATATCAAGTTGGTAGGTTTTTTTTATAACTAAATAAGAAATGTGTTTGTTAGGAAAGGTTGTGGCGGCTATAGTGTCACTGTACTGGCAATAACATGGGCAAAGCAATTACTCTTATCACATAGTCGCATGAGAGTTTCAAGCAGCGCTTCTCGTTCCGCTTATAATAGGCGGAGTTCAGCTTCTTTTTCGCTGAGTCGCTTGTTGAATTTTCAGCCGCTTGTCACGCTTTTTCTTCGCATATTTTTTTTTCCAGCAAGTATAGTTATTTAGTGTCCACCACGTTAGCAAACACAATAGCACGCTGATCGATGACTTTGAGAAGTTGAGCGCGGGACAGCGCGCAGGGCTCACAATTAAGGGGGGAGGGGCGATGGTTTTTCGCAGTGCCCCACCCCGTCCTACTTTTAGGCGTCACCCCCTTTTAGGTGACTATAGAGAGCGGAGCGGATACCCCTTGCCCCACCCCTCTCAGTGCGAGCACCTATAGTTGATTATTGAAATCTAACATGCATTGATGGTGTCAGCCAGTAACGTTATTCATGCGTGGGCAAACGTACCTTGAAACAAATGGAGACTATTCTGGAGAAAATGTTAAAAAGTAATGTCTTTTCTTTCATAGTTGAGCATATTTACGCTGCACATAACAATGATGTGATGGTGTGAATACGCTTTTGCACTAAAGGGACATACTTTATCAATATTAAAATTATGTTCTGCTATGCGAAAATTCATTAGGTTTCCACTTATTTTGGGTTTCTTTTGGGATGAGTATTCGCTTATTTTCTCGGTAGCATCTGGCAACACTAGTTGGGACTCTGTATACCTTAGCGTTAACTAATTAGGTTGCTTACAGACTTGTAGGGAGAGAATCAGCATTCTAGATAGCTTCTACTTTATCAATATTATACCGAAGAGATTGAGTACTGACTGCGGATGATTCAGGACAGTGCAGTCAAGTTTACTTCCACCTTTTTCTTTTTTTTACGTCGATCTTTATATTTGTAGGAAATTCCAGTCGTACGTATCGGCGTGACGTCGCGACACCATACCAGCTATAAATCACGCC